>NC_135233.1:996500555-997123305 GCF_051348905.1 Ranitomeya variabilis | reverse complement strand
TTACATCGGTTACATGGATACACAGGCAGCTAGGTGGTGAGTGGAGGAGTATTTAAAGTAAGGACCGCAGACAGGCTATCAAAGGCCTAACATAACAAACAATAGGCTCATGGCAGTTTTACAGCGGTTACATGGATACACGGGCAGGCAGCTTGGTGGTGAGTGGAGGAGTATTTAAAGTATGGACCGCAGACAGGCTTCGAAGGCCTAACACAATAAAATGGGCTGGCTGTAGGCACTTTAAAATTGGTTCCAGGGGTACACGGGCAGCAGTGGTCTGGTCAGTGGAGGCCTAGTGGAAGTATGGACCGCAGACAGGCTTCGAAGGCCTAACACAATAAAATGGGCTGGCTGTAGGCACTTTAAAATTGGTTCCAGGGGTACACGGGCAGCAGTGGTCTGGTCAGTGGAGGCCTAGTGGAAGTATGGACCGCAGACAGGCTTCGAAGGCCTAACACAATAAAATGGGCTGGCTGTAGGCACTTTAAAATTGGTTCCAGGGGTACACGGGCAGCAGTGGTCTGGTCAGTGGAGGACTAGTGGAAGTATGGACCGCAGACAGGCTTCGAAGGCCTAACACAATAAAATGGGCTGGCTGTAGGCACTTTAAAATTGGTTCCAGGGGTACACGGGCAGCAGTGGTCTGGTCAGTGGAGGCCTAGTGGAAGTATGGACCGCAGACAGGCTTCGAAGGCCTAACACAATAAAATGGGCTGGCTGTAGGCACTTTAAAATTGGTTCCAGGGGTACACGGGCAGCAGTGGTCTGGTCAGTGGAGGACTAGTGGAAGTATGGACCGCAGACAGGCTTCGAAGGCCTAACACAATAAAATGGGCTGGCTGTAGGCACTTTAAAATTGGTTCCAGGGGTACACGGGCAGCAGTGGTCTGGTCAGTGGAGGACTAGTGGAAGGAGGGAGCGCAGAAAGGCTTCAAAGGCCTAACATAACAAACAATAGGCTCATGGCAGTTTTACAGCGGTTACATGGATACACGGGCAGGCAGCTTGGTGGTCAGTGGAGGAGTAGGGACCGCAGACAGGCTATCAAAGGCCTAAAATAACAAACAATAGGCTCATGGCAGTTTTACAGCGGTTACATGGATACACGGGCAGGCAGCTTGGTGCTGAGTGGAGGAGTAGTGCAAGGAGTGTCTGTCCCAGTACTCCCAAAATATAAATAGATGTTAATGTCTCGCAAAACAACCAAAACAAAAAAAAAGATGGCATACTTAGGTACAGGGGTGGGCTCATCTGCTGTGTTTCTGACATAGTAATTTGGCAGTAACTATTTAATGGTGCCAATATAGGACACAGACACAGACTACTTTAAGTTGCATCATAGATGTCTACAAATTTGTATTGTCAGTGCCAGACATTGAATGATGTCAGCGAATAGACTAAAGATTGGTGGAGCTGTGCGACATAATTTTGCACGTAGTAGAGCCCAGTTTGAGCTGGGGTAGGGGGGAACTCTCTTGAGGCCGGCGGGACCGCCCCAGGGCCACTCATGTTACAACGGTGTGTCTGACGTTGGGTGCGCACCACCACCGCCAGAGACACTACATTGTACTATGAGGGACCCAGTAGCAATGCCGTCAACCAAAAGCGAGCACACCCACCTCTTCAGACAAACAGCAGTCTCACGGGTGCTTGCGCCAAGTCGCGATACCACGGCCCCGTGTGGGGAGTTTGGCCATTTAGGGAGGTGTAAACATGTCGTATGCTGTACAATCTGCAGCAGCAAATTAGACATTAGAAAAGTAATTCACAGGCAAGAGCTTTTCATAGGAAAGCTAGGTGTCGGCCGGGCAAGGTGGGGCAAAAGATTTTGAAATCCAGTTGTGGTTCATTTTAATGAATGTTAGATCGTCAACATTTTGGGTAGCCAGACGAGTCCTTTTTTCGGTTAATATTGACCCTGCAGCACTGAATACTCTTTCTGATAGGACACTTGCTGCCGGGCAAGCAAGCTCCTGCAATGCATATTCTGCCAATTCTGGCCAGGTGTCTAATTTGGAGGCCCAGTAATCAAATGGGAATGACGGTTGAGGGAGAACATCGATAAGGGATGAAAAATAGTTAGTAACCATACTGGACAAATGTTGTCTCCTGTCACTTTCAATTGATGCAGCAGTACCTGTCCTGTCTGCGGTCATAGCAAAATCACTCCACAACCTGGTCAGAAAACCCCTCTGTCCAACGCCACTTCTGATGTGTGCACCCCTAACACTCCTAGTCTGCTGCCCCCTGGAGCTCGTGTGAGAACGATCACGTGCGCTGTGTGCTGGGAATGCCTGAAGCAAACGGTCAACAAGAGTTGATTGTTTGGTTGCTAATATTAGTTCCAAGTTCTCATGTGGCATAATATTTTGCAATTTGCCTTTATAGCGTGGATCAAGGAGGCAGGCCAACCAGTAATCGTCATCGTTCATCATTTTCGTAATGCGTGTGTCCCTTTGTAGGATACGTAAGGCATAATCCGCCATGTGGGCCAAAGTTCCACTTGTCAAATCTCCGGTTGTGATTGGTTGAGGGGCAGTTGCAGGCAAATCTACGTCACTTGTGTCCCTCAAAAAACCAGAACCCGGCCGTGACACGCAACCAATTTCCTGTGCCCCCGTGAAAGTTTCCGCATTAAAAATATACTCATCCCCATCATCCTCCTCGTCCTCCACCTCCTCTTCACCCGCTACCTCGTCCTGTACACTGCCCTGACCAGACAATGGCTGACTGTCATCAAGGCTTCCCTCTTCCTCTGGTGCAGACGCCTGCTCCTTTATGTGCGTCAAACTTTGCATCAGCAGACGCATTAGGGGGATGCTCATGCTTATTACGGCGTTGTCTGCACTAACCAGCCGTGTGCATTCCTCAAAACACTGAAGGACTTGACACATGTCTTGTATCTTCGACCACTGCACACCTGACAACTCCATGTCTGCCATCCTACTGCCTGCCCGTGTATCCTCCCACAAATAAATAACAGCACGCCTCTGTTCGCACAGTCTCTGAAGCATGTGCAGTGTTGAGTTCCACCTTGTTGCAACGTCTATGATTAGGCGATGCTGGGGAAGGTTCAAAGACCGCTGATAGGTCTGCATACGGCTGGCGTGTACAGGCGAACGTCGGATATGTGAGCAAAGTGCACGCACTTTGAGGAGCAGGTCGGAGAACCCAGGATAAGTTTTCAATAAGCACTGCACCACCAGGTTTAAGGTGTGAGCCAGGCAAGGAATGTGTTTCAGTTGGGAAAGGGAGATGGCAGCCATGAAATTCCTTCCGTTATCACTCACTACCTTGCCTGCCTCAAGATCTACTGTGCCCAGCCACGACTGCGTTTCTTGTTGCAAGAACTCGGACAGAACTTCCGCGGTGTGTCTGTTGTCGCCCAAACACTTCATAGCCAATACAGCCTGCTGACGCTTGGCAGTAGCTGGCCCATAATGGGACAACTGGTGTGCAACAGTGTCATCTGCCGATGGAGTGGTTGGCCGACTGCGTTCTGTGGAAGAGCTGTAGCTTCTGCAGGAGGACGAGGAGGAGGAGGAGGGGGTGCGAACGCCTACAGCCAACTGTTTCCTAGACCGTGGGCTAGGCACAACTGTCCCTAAATTGATGTCGCCTGTGGACCCTGCATCCACCACATTCACCCAGTGTGCCGTGATGGACACATAACGTCCCTGGCCATGCCTACTGGTCCATGCATCTGTAGTCAGGTGCACCTTTGTACTCACAGATTGCCTGAGTGCATGGACGATGCGCTGTTTAACATGCTGGTGCAGGGCTGGGATGGCTTTTCTGGAAAAAAAGTGTCGACTGGGTAGCTCGTATCGTGGTTCAGCGTACTCCATCAGGGCTTTGAAAGCTTCGCTTTCAACTAACCGGTAGGGCATCATCTCTAACGAGATTAGTCTAGCTATGTGGGCGTTAAAACCCTGTGTACGCGGATGCGAGGATAAGTACTTCCTTTTTCTAACCAGAGTCTCATGTAGGGTGAGCTGGACTGGAGAGCTGTAGATCGTGGAACTTTCGGGTGTGCCGGTGGACATGGCAGACTGAGAGACGGTTGGAGACGGTATTGTTTCCGCCGGTGCCCTACATGCAATATTTCCTCCTACAAAACTGGTGATTCCCTGACCCTGACTGCTTTTGGCTGGCAAAGAAACCTGCACAGATACTGCCGGTGGTGCGGAAAATGGTGGCCTTACAGTGACGGAAGGGATGTTGCGTTGCTGACTAGCTTCATTGGCCGAGGGTGCTACAACCTTGAGGGACGTTTGGTAGTTAGTCCAGGCTTGAGAATGCATGGTGGTTAAGTGTCTATGCATGCAACTAGTATTTAGACTTTTCAGATTCTGACCTCTGCTTAAGCTAGTTGAACATTTTTGACAGATGACTTTGCGCTGATCAGTTGGATGTTGTTTAAAAAAATGCCAGACTGCACTCTTCCTAGACTCTGATCCCTTTTCAGGGATTGCAGACTGAGCTTTAACCGGATGGCAACGCTGTGCTCCAACAGGTTTTGGCTTTGACACGCGTTTTGGTCCAGATACGGGCCCGGCAGATGGAACCTGTTGCGATGTTGATGCCTGCTGCGGCCCCTCCTCCACCTCCGCTTCTGAACTACTGCCGCCTGCACCCTGTTCCCCCAATGGCTGCCAATCGGGGTCAATAACTGGGTCATCTATTACCTCCTCTTCGAGCTCGTGTGCAACTTCGTCTGTGTCACTGTGTCGGTCGGTGGTATAGCGTTCGTGGCGGGGCAACATAGTCTCATCAGGGTCTGATTGTGGATCTGTACCCTGAGAGGGCAATGTGGTGGTCTGAGTCAAAGGAGCAGCATAGTACTCTGGCTGTGGCTGTGCATCAGTGCACTCCATGTCAGAATATACTTGTAATGGGCATGGCCTGTTAAATGTTTCACTTTCTAAGCCAGGGACGGTATGTGTAAAGAGCTCCATGGAGTGACCCGTTGTGTCGCCTGCTGCATCCTTCTCTCTTGTTGTAGTTTTTGCTGAGGAGGACAAGGAAGCGACTTGTCCCTGACCGTGAACATCCACAAGCGACGCGCTGCTTTTACATTTACCAGTTTCGGAAGAGGAGGCAAAAGAGCTAGAGGCTGAGTCTGCAATGTAAGCCAAAACTTGCTGTTGCTGCTCCGCCTTTAAAAGCGGTTTTCCTACTCCCAGAAAAGAGAGCGTTCGAGGCCTTGTGTAGCCTGACGACGAAACTGGCTCCACAGCTCCAGACTTAGGTGGAATATTTTTATCCCCACGACCACCTGATGCTCCACTACCACTACCATCATTACCAGCTGACAATGAACGCCCACGACGACCTCTTGCACCAGACTTCCTCATTGTTTTAAAATCTTAACCAAAGTAACTTTATTTGTTGCTATCAAACAACTTACACGGTGAGCTATAACTTCAGTATGATTTCAATATCCCTTAACAGGTTGGTGAGACCACAAGGAAAATCAGGCACAATGTTACACACTCTGTTTTCTGTGGCACAAAATCACAGAGATGACACACACGCAGGACTGTCACTCAAGCACTAATGTCAATATTAATCTCCCACCTAATTTATTTATTTTTTTTTCTCAGGGAGACTTTAGAAACCAAATAATATTAAAAAAAAAAAAAAAAAAGGCTTTCTATGGCCCACAATTAGAGAGAGAGAGGTGGCACAACCAGGAGTCAAGACTGGCGCACAAGCTGAAAGGGCAATATTACTCTCCCACTGTTTTTTATGTTTTTTTTGTTTTTTTCAGGGAGACTTTAGAAACCAAATAATATTAAAAAAACCAAAAAAAAAAAAGGCTTTCTATGGCCCACTGAATGAGAGGGAGAGAGGTGGCACACCCAGGAGTCAAGACTGGCACACAAGCTGAAAGGGCAATATTACTCTCCCACTGTTTTTTTATGTATTTTTTGTTTTTTCAGGGAGACTTTAGAAACCCAATAATATTTAAAAAAAAAAATAAATAGGCTTTCTATGGCCCACTGAATGAGAGGGAGAGAGGTGGCACACCCAGGAGTCAAGACTGGCACACAAGCTGAAAGGGCAATATTACTCTCCCACTGTTTTTTTAGGTTTTTTTTTTTTTTTCAGGGAGAATTAGAAACCAAATAATATTAAAAAAAAAAAAAAAATAGGCTTTCTATGGCCCACTGAATGAAAGGGAGAGAGGTGGCACACCCAGGAGTCAAGACTGGCACACAAGCTGAAAGGGCAATATTACTCTCCCACTGTTTTTTTATGTATTTTTTGTTTTTTCAGGGAGACTTTAGAAACCCAATAATATTTAAAAAAAAAAATAAATAGGCTTTCTATGGCCCACTGAATGAGAGGGAGAGAGGTGGCACACCCAGGAGTCAAGACTGGCACACAAGCTGAAAGGGCAATATTACTCTCCCACTGTTTTTTAGGTTTTTTTTTTTTTTCAGGGAGACTTTAGAAACCAAATAATATTAAAAAAAAAAAAAAAAAAAAAAAAATAGGCTTGCTATAGCCCACTGAATGAGAGATAGCACACACAGCAGTGGCACACAAGCCCTGACTGAGGCCAATATTTTTCTCCCACTGATTGATGTAGTGTTTTTGTGTTGAGGTAGAATTTAGAACACAAATCACGGAAAAAATAAATAGGCTTTCTATGGCCCACTGAATGAAAGGGAGAGAGGTGGCACACCCAGGAGTCAAGACTGGCACACAAGCTGAAAGGGCAATATTACTCTCCCACTGTTTTTTTATGTATTTTTTGTTTTTTTCAGGGAGACTTTAGAAACCCAATAATATTTAAAAAAAAAATAAATAGGCTTTCTATGGCCCACTGAATGAGAGGGAGAGAGGTGGCACACCCAGGAGTCAAGACTGGCACACAAGCTGAAAGGGCAATATTACTCTCCCACTGTTTTTTTAGGTTTTTTTTGTTTTTTCAGGGAGACTTTAGAAACCCAATAATATTTAAAAAAAAAAATAAATAGGCTTTCTATGGCCCACTGAATGAGAGGGAGAGAGGTGGCACACCCAGGAGTCAAGACTGGCACACAAGCTGAAAGGGCAATATTACTCTCCCACTGTTTTTTTATGTATTTTTTGTTTTTTCAGGGAGACTTTAGAAACCCAATAATATTTAAAAAAAAAAATAAATAGGCTTTCTATGGCCCACTGAATGAGAGGGAGAGAGGTGGCACACCCAGGAGTCAAGACTGGCACACAAGCTGAAAGGGCAATATTACTCTCCCACTGTTTTTTTAGGTTTTTTTTTTTTTTCAGGGAGACTTTTGAAACCAAATAATATTAAAAAAAAAAAAAAAAAAAAAATATAGGCTTGCTATAGCCCACTGAATGAGAGATAGCGCACACACAGCAGTGGCACACAAGCCCTGACTGAGGCCAATATTTTTCTCCCACTGATTGATGTAGTGTTTCTGTGTTGAGGTAGATTTTAGAACACAAATCACGGAAAAAATAAATAGGCTTTCTATGGCCCACTCAGTGAGAGATGGCACACACAGGGATGGCACTGTAGCAGAAATGCCAATCTTAATCTCCCACAAAAAAAAAACAAAAAAAAAAAAAAAACTGTCCTACAATTACTATCTCCCTGCAGTAATGTAAGCCAGGTATGGCAGGCAGCAATAGGAGTGGACTGATGCACAAATTAAATAAAAAGTGTGGACAAACAAAAAAGATAGCTGTGCAGAAAGGAAGGAACAAGAGGATATGTGCTTTGAAAAAAGCAGTTGGTTTCCACAGTGGCGTACACACAGCAATACAGCTATCACGGAGCCTTCTAGGGCAGCCCAATGAGCTACAGCGCTGAGGGGAAAAAAAAAAAAAAATAGCTTCCACTGTTCCTGCACACCGAAGGTGGTGTTGGACAGTGGAAATCGCTGCAGCACAAGCGGTTTGGTGGTTAGTGGACCCTGCCTAACGCTCTCCCTGCTTCTGATGAAGCGGCAGCAACCTGTCCCTAAGCTCAGATCAGCAGCAGTAAGATGGCGGTCGGCGGGAACGCCCCTTTATAGCCCCTGTGACGCCGCAGACAGCAAGCCAATCACTGCAATGCCCTTCTCTAAGATGGTGGGGACCAGGATCTATGTCATCACGCTGCCCACACTCTGCGTTCACCTTCATTGGCTGAGAAATGGCGCTTTTCGCGTCATTGAAACGCGACTTTGGCGCGAAAGTCGCGTACCGCATGGCCGACAAGCACAGGGGTCGGATCGGGTTTCATGAGACGCCGACTTAGCCAAAAGTCGGCGACTTTTGAAAATGATCGACCCGTTTCGCTCAACCCTAATGGTCACCACTGCACAAAGCTGTATACACAATTATTTGATTTAATAAATCTCTAATGCACCATATTTTTTTTTTGCTAAATTTTAGCATTTAAAACACATACATTAACCCCTTCATGCCACAGAATGCCACAGGCTGTTTTCACCTTCCTGACCAGGCCAAATGTTTCAATTCTGACCAGTGTCAATTTATGTGGTAATAACTCTGGAATGATTCTACATACAGTGGGTACGAAAGTATTCAGACCCCCTTAAATTTGACACTCTTTGTTTCAATGCAGCCATTTGGTAAATTAAAAAACAATCATTTTTTTCTCAGTAATGTACACTCTGCAACCCATTTTGACTGAAAAAAAACTGAAATGTAGAAAGTTTTGCAAATGTAATAAAAAAGAAAAACTGAAATGTCACATGGTCATAAGTATTAAGATCCTTTGCTCAGACGCTCCTATTTAAGTCACATACTGTCCATTCCCTTGTGATCCTCCTTGAGATGGTTCTACTCCTTCATTGGAGTCCAGCTGTCTTTAGTCTTTAATTAAACCGATAGGACTTGATTTGGAAAGGCGCACACCTGTCTATATAAGAACTCACAGCTCACAGTGCATGTCAGACCAAATGAGAATCATGAGGTCAAAGGAACTGGCCAAGGAGCTCAGAAACAGAACTGTGGGAAGGCACAGATCTGACCAAGGTTACAACAGAATTTCTGCTGTAGGCAAGGTTCCTAAGAGCACAGTGGCCTCCATAATCCTTAAATGGAAGAAGTTTGGGACCACCAGAAGTCTTCCTAGACCTGGCTGTCCAGCCAAACTGAGCACTCGTGGGAGAAGAGCCTTGGTGAGAGAGGTAAAGAAGAACCCCAAGATCACGGTGGCTGAGCTCCAGAGATGCAGTAGGGAGATGGGAGAAAGTTCCACAAAGTCAACTATCACTGCAGCCCTCCACCAGTCAGGCCTTTATGGCAGTGTGGCCCGACTGAAGCCTCTCCTCAGTGCAAGACATATACAGGTCCTTCTCAAAAAATTAGCATATAGTGTTAAATTTCATTATTTACCATAATGTAATGATTACAATTAAACTTTCATATATTATAGATTCGTTATCCACCAACTGAAATTTGTCAGGTTTTTTATTGTTTTAATACTGATGATTTTGGCATACAACTCCTGATAACCCAAAAAACCTGTCTCAATAAATTAACATATCAAGAAAAGGTTCTCTAAACGACCTATTACCCTAATCTTCTGAATCAACTAATTAACTCTAAACACATGCAAAAGATACCTGAGGCTTTTAAAAACTCCCTGCCTGGTTCATTACTCAAAACCCCCATCATGGGTAAGACTAGCGACCTGACAGATGTCAAGAAGGCCATCATTGACACCCTCAAGCAAGAGGGTAAGACCCAGAAAGAAATTTCTCAACAAATAGGCTGTTCCCAGAGTGCTGTATCAAGGCACCTCAATGGTAAGTCTGTTGGAAGGCAAAAATGTGGCAGAAAACGCTGTACAACGAGAAGAGGTGACCGGACCCTGAGGAAGATTGTGGAGAAGGACCGATTCCAGAACTTGGGGAACCTGAGGAAGCAGTGGACTGAGTCTGGTGTGGAAACATCCAGAGCCACCGTGCACAGGCGTGTGCAGGAAATGGGCTACAGGTGCCGCATTCCCCAGGTAAAGCCACTTTTGAACCATAAACAGCGGCAGAAGCGCCTGACCTGGGCTACAGAGAAGCAGCACTGGACTGTTGCTAAGTGGTCCCAAGTACTTTTTTCTGATGAAAGCAAATTTTGCATGTCATTCGGAAATCAAGGTGCCAGAGTCTGGAGGAAGACTGGGGAGAAGGAAATGCCAAAATGCCTGAAGTCCAGTGTCAAGTACCCACAGTCAGTGATGGTGTGGGGTGCCATGTCAGCTGCTGGTGTTGGTCCACTGTGTTTCATCAAGGGCAGGGTCAATGCAGCTAGCTATCAGGAGATTTTGGAGCACTTCATGCTTCCATCGGCTGAAATGCTTTATGGAGATGAAGATTTCATTTTTCAGCACGACCTGGCACCTGCTCACAGTGCCAAAACCACTGGTAAATGGTTTACTGACCATGGTATTACTGTGCTCAATTGGCCTGCCAACTCTCCTGACCTGAACCCCATAGAGAATCTGTGGGATATTGTGAAGAGAAAGTTGAGAGACGCAAGACCCAACACTCTGGATGAGCTTAAGGCCGCTATTGAAGCATCCTGGGCCTCCATAACATCTCAGCAGTGTCACAGGCTGATTGCCTCCATGCCACACCGCATTGAAGCAGTCATTTCTGCCAAAGGATTCCCGACCAAGTATTGAGTGCATAACTGAACATTATTATTTGATGTTTTTTTTGTTTGTTATTAAAAAACACTTTTATTTGATTGGACGGGTGAAATATGCTAATTTATTGAGACAGGTTTTTTGGGTTATCAGGAGTTGTATGCCAAAATCATCAGTATTAAAACAATAAAAGACCTGACAAATTTCAGTTGGTGGATAATGAATCTATAATATATGAAAGTTTAATTGTAATCATTACATTATGGTAAATAATGAAATTTAACACTATATGCTAATTTTTTGAGAAGGACCTGTAAAAGCCCGCATAGAGTTTGCTAAGAAACACATGAAGGAATCCCAGACTATGATAAAGAAGATTCTCTGGTCTGATGAAACAAAGATAGACCTTTTTGGTGACAATTCTAAGCGGTATGTGTGGAGAAAACCAGGCACTGCTCATCACCTGCCCAATACACGCCCAACAGTGAAACATGGTGGTGGCAGCATCATGCTATGGGGGTGTTTTTCATCTGCAGGGACAGGACAACGGGTTGTCACTGAAGATAACATGAATGTGGTCAAGTATAGAGATATCCTGGAAAAAAAACCTCTTCCATAGTGCTCATGACCTCAGACTTGGCCGAAGGTTCACCTTCCAACAAGACAATAACCCTAAGCACACAGCTAAAATAACAAAGGATTGGCTTCAGAACAACTCTATGACCATTCTTGACTGGCCCAGCAAGGGCCCTGACCTAAACCCAATTGAGCATCTCTGGAGAGACCTGAAAATGGCTGTCCACCAACGTTCACCATCCAACATGACGGAATTGGAGAGGATCTGCAAGGAAGAATGGCAGAGGATCCCCAAATCCAGGTGTGAAAAACTTGTTACATACTTTGCAAGAAGACTCATGGCTGTACTAGCTCAAAAGGTGCTTCTACTCAATACTGAACTGAGCAAAGGGTCTGAATACTTATGACCAAGTGATATTTCAGTTTTTCTTTTTAATAAATTTGCAAAAATTTCTACATTTCTGTTATTTTTTTCTGTCAAGATGTGGTGCAGAGTGTACATTAATGAGAAAAAAATGAACTTTTTTGAATTTACCAAATCGCTGCAATGGAACAAAGAGTGTAAAATATAAAGGGCTCTGATTGCTTTTCTGTATTCTTGTGATTCTGATTTTTTTGTGACACATTGTATCATGTTAGTGGTAAATATAGGTGAATATGATTTGCATTTTTTTAAGAAAATATAAAAAAAATTACAGATTTTTAAAAATTCACAATTTTTGAATTTTGATTTTTTATGCCTTCAAAACAAATAGTCATACCACACAGAATAATTAACATAATTGATAATTGATTGACCATTTACCACATGACTACTTTATTACACCATCATTTCTGAAACATTTTTTTCTTTTTGGAAGATAGAAGGATTAAAAAGTCAGCAGTAATTTCTCTTTATACCCATGAAATTTACAAATTCTACTGTATTTTTTAGAACAAATTTCATTTTTGTAGTGACCTTAATGTCAGAAAACCCCAAAACAAGATCCTATTGTAAAAACTGTGCCCTTCACGGCATATAAAAAAAGCATTCAGGAAGGTCGCTACCCTTCAGGTTCTTCACAAGGATAATAGCAGAATAAGAAAATAATGAAAAATGTCAAGTTTTTCCCTAAAATGTTGTTTATCTTAACATTTTTCATTTTCACAAGGGTTGCCAGGAGAATATGAACATCTAATTTGTTGTGCAATTTGTCCTGAGTACACTGATGCTCCATATGTGGTGAGAAACTACAGTTTGGGTACACCAGAGAGCTTTGTAGGGTAAAAATGCTATTTGACTTTTCGAGCGCAAATTTGGCTGGAATAGAGTGCAGATGCCATGTTGCACTAGAAGAGCTGCTATGGTGCCAAAGCAGCAGTAAAACCCCATGAGTGAGTCTATTTTGGAAATTACACCCTTCAAGAAATTTATCTAGGTGTGTGTTAATCATCTTAACCCCTTAACCCCCATGGGTGGTTTGCATGTTAATGACCGGGCCAATTTTTACAATTCTAACCACTGTCCCTTTATGAGGTTATAACTCTGGAACACTTCAATGGATCCTGGTGATTCTGACACTGTTTTCTTGTGACATATTGTACTTCATGTTAGTGGTAAAATTTTCTTGACATTACTTGCGTTTATTTGTGAAAAGAACGGAAATTTGGCGAAAATTTTGAACATTTCGCAATTTTCCAACTTTGATTTTTCATGCCCTTAAATCACAGAGATATGTCACACAAAATACTTAATAAGTAACATTTACCACATGTCTAATTTACATCAGCACAATTTTGGAACCAAAATTTTTTTTGTCAGGGAGTTATAAGGGTTAAAAGTTGACCAGCAATTTCTCATTTTTACAACACCATTTTTTTTGGGACCACATCACATTTGAAGTGACTTTGAGGGGTCTGTATGATAGAAAATACCCAAGTGTGACACCATTCTAAAAACTGCACCCCTCAAGGAGCTCAAAATCACATTCAAGAAGTTTATTAACCCTTCAGGTGTTTCACAGGATTTTTAAACAGGATGTTTAAAAAAAAATGAACATTTAACTTGTCTTCACAAAAAATTTAGTTTAGCTCCAATTTGTTTTATTTTACCAAGGGTAACAGGAGAAATTGGCCCCCAAAAGTTGTTGTACAATTTGTCCTGAGTATGCAGGTACCCCATATGTTGGGAGAACCACTGTTTGGGCGCATAGCAGAGCTCGGAAGGGAAGGAGCGACATTTCACTTTTTGAATGCAAAATTTGCTAGAATAATTAGCGGACACCATGTCTCATTTGGAGAGCCCCTGATGTGCCTAAACAGTGGAAACCCCCCAAAAGTGACCCCATTTTAGAAAGTAGACCCCTAAGGAACTTATCTAGATGTGTGGTGAGCACTTTGAACCCCCAAGTGCTTCACAGAAGTTTATAATGTAGAGCCATAAAAATAAAAAATCTTATTTTTTTCACAAAAATGATTTTTCGCCCCCAATTTTTTATTTTCCCAAGGGTAACAGGGGAAACTGGCTCCAATAGTTGCACAATTTGTCCTGAGTATGCTGATACCCCATATGTGTGGGTAAACCACTGTTTGGGCACATGGCAGAGCTCAGAAGGGAAGGAGCGCCATTTGACTTTTCAATGCAAAATTGAAAGATCAGACGCCATGCCGCATTTGGAGAGCCCCCGATGTGCCTAAACAGTGGAAACCCCCCAATTCTAACTCCAACCCTACCCCAACACACCCCTAACACTAATCCCAACCCTAACCATAACCCTAACCACACCCCTAACCCGAACACGCCCCTAACCCTAATCCCAACCCTAGCCACACACCTAACTCCAACATACCCCTAACCCTAATCCAAACCATAACCCTAACCACACCCCTAACCCTGACACACCCCAAACCCTAATCCCAACCCTAATCCCAACTGTAAAGTAAATGTAACCCAAACCTAACCCTAACTTTAGCCCCAAACCTAACCCTAACTTTAGCCCCAACCCTAATTGTAGCCCTAACCCTAACTTTAGCCCTAACCCTAACCTTAATGGGAAAATAGAAATAAATACATTTTTTTTAATTTTATTATCTTTCCCTAACTAAGGTGGTGATAAAGGGGGGTTTGATTTACTATTTATAGCGGGTTTTTATGTTTGGCAGCTGTCACACTCTAAAAGACGCTTTTTATTGCAAAAAGTAATTTTTACGTTACCACATTTTGAGAGCTATAATTTTTCCATATTTTGGTCCACAGAGTCATGTGCAGTCTTGTTTTTTGCAGAACGAGTTGATGTTTTTATTGGTACCATTTTCAGGCACATGACATTTTTTGATCACTTTTTATTCTGATTTTTGTTATGCAGAATGAACAAAAACCAGCAATTCATGAATTTCTTTTGGGGGGCGTTTAAATCGTTCCGCGTTTGGTAAAATTGATAAAGCAGTTTTATTCTTCGGGTCAGTGCGATTACAGCGATACCTCATTTATATTTTTTTATGTTTTGGCGCTTTTATACAATAAAAACTATTTTATAGAAAAAATAATTCTTTTTGCATCGCTTTATTCTGAGGGCTATAACTTTTTTATTTTTTCACTGATGATGCTGTATGGCAGCTCGTTTTTTGTGGGACAAGATGACATTTTCAGCGGTACCATAATTATTTGTATCCATCTTTTTGATCACGTGTTATTCCACTTTTTGTTCGGCGGTATGATGATAAAGCATTGTTTTTTGCCTCTTTTTTTTTTTACGTTGGTCACTGAAGAGGTTAACTAGTGTGACAGTTTTATATATTGGGTCGTTACGGACGCGGTGATACTAAATATGTGCGCATTTTTTTTTTTTATTATTTGCATAAAGAAATGTATTTATTGGAACAATATATATATATATACTGTATATATTTTCTTTATTTAGGGATTTTTTTTTTTACACATGTTAATATTTTTTTTTAAACTTTTTTACTTTGTCCCAGGGTGGGACACTATTGTATAGTGTCAGATCGCTGATCTGACACTTTGCAAAGCACTGTGTCACATCAGCGATCTGAGAGCAGGTGCTTGCAAGCCACCTCCCTGCAGGACCCAGAAGGCCTCCCGTGGACATCTTGGATCGGGGGTCTGCAGGGAGGACGGAGGAGATGCTCGGAACAACGTGATCACATTGTGTCGTTCCGAGGGTCTCAGGGAAGTACGCAGGGAGCACCCTCGCTGCGCGATGCTTCCTTATGCCGCTGGAACGCTGCGATCATGTTTGATCACAGTGTTCCGGGGGTTAATGTGCCGGGAGCGGTCCGTTACCGCTCCTGGCACATAGTGCCGGATGTCAGCTGTAATAATCAGCTGACATGCGGTCGCGATCGGCCGCGCCTCCCCCCGTGAGCGCGGCTGATCGCACAGGACGTACTATCCCGTCCCTGGGAATTAAGTCCCAGGTCACTTCGACGGGATAGTACGTCAGATGGCAGAAAGGGGTTAAACAAAAATGAAAAATTATTTTTTTTGCACAAAAATATTGTTTTATTGCCAATATTTTTTATTTTCATAAATTTAACAGAATAAATTGCACAACAAATAGGGTGGTCCATTTTCTCTTGAGTATGCCGATATCCCATATGTGTGGGAAAGCTACTGTTTGGGCACATGGCAGGGTTCGGAAGGGAAAGAGTGCTATTTGACTTTTCATGTTCAGATTTGGCTGTAACAGACTGCAGATGCCATGTCCCACTTAGGAGCTGCTATGGCACCAAAATAGCAGAAAACCCCACAAGTAACCCAATTTTGGAAACAACATATCTTAAGGAATTTATCTAGGTGTGTGGTAACCATGTTGAACCCACAGGGTCTTACCAGATTTTTATTGGGCTGTAAAAATGAAAAATTATGTTTTCTCTTCGCCACGACAGCACCCACTGAGAGAGAGGATCTGCCCCTAGGAACAGGAAACCTACAGAGAGCTCCCTCAGTTGGTTTCCTGTTCCTAAGGGAACCTATGGAGAAGGTTACAAGATGATACCTGGGCTGTGATGCCGCCTGTGCGGTCTCTGTGGGAGCGGTAGGGGCTCCCACGCCGGATGCAGCGTCGGGGGACTCCTGAATTCAGCTCCCCCTCAGCTGAAAGGACACCGTGAGGCCAGGATCAGGGAGAGGCCGCCCTGGCTCACGTGGAGAGCGCGGTATGGCAGGATGGGCCGGTACCTGTCCGTGACTGCGAAGTAGCAGGGTGCAGGCATCGGCCGCCCAGCTTTCTGGGGATTTCTTCCCATGATAACAGGTAAGGCGCTTGGCCTGTCTGATCCAGTCTACACATGGTGGGACAGAGCCGGTGCACGCATGCACAGAGACCCAAGAGAGCGCTCTCCTCTCAAAGTACTTACTTTAGCTTCCGGTGGTACCGGGGAGGCAGGAGAGTCTGTGCGCCTGTACAGAGCGGCTAGAGCCATGCAGATGCATAGAGCGGGAGCGCAGGACCTGGAAGTGATGGTAGCACTCCCAGGTGAAGTTTTTTTAAAAAAAGGATAATTCCGACGCTAATAGGGGGAAAGCTGTATGAAAGCACCGTCTTCAGTCTTACCGGTGTGCAGCGATGTCGTCCCCAAATGACCCCCCTATGGGAAAGTGGTGGTGTCTAAGCACAGCAGCAGGAAAAGCGGCAGTGGATGCTTCAGACAGAGCAGTTCCACGAATAAGAGTGGAAAAGACAAGAAATCAAGTCACTCCACATCTCAGCCTCTGCCTCCGCAACCGGTACCAAATTGACAAGCTTCATTGGGTGACTGTTACTAATCACACCTATTAAGCTGACAGCACCTTATTTCTGTATACCTCTTCAGGATAAAAAGACTGGAAAATCTAAGCATAAAGAAGGTGCCCTGTGCTCCCAGCCCCTTCCGGACACTTATCCCAAAAGGCTGTATCAGATCTGTATTGGGCATACCCTGCAGAAGGAGTCCTCAGTAAGAACAGAGGACATTAGGCTTATGAACAGGGAAGAGCTAAAGGCTCTAGGGGGTTCCGGCAGGACCAGAGGGCAGGGGCCTAGCAGGGAATATACATCCCCTAGGTCCAAATCATCTTTGGACAGTGGCGAGCTTGACTCAGATTCCTTCTGAGAGTCATTGTCTTCAGAGGAGGAGCAGCATACTTGTTTTCTAACTGACAGCATTAATAACCTGGTCAGATCGGTTCGGAAGACTATGGGGTTGATGAATACCAAAGACCCAAAACTCCTCTGGAAATTATGTTTGCAGGTCTCTCTCAGAGGAAAAGGCGAGCATTCCCGGTAATACCAGCAGTAAAAAAAACTGGTGAAAAAAGAATGGGAGAAGCAGGGGCAAAGAGGTTTCCTTCCCTCAACATCTAAGCGGTGATATCCCTTTGATGATGAAGTTCTAGCTTCTTGGGCAAAAGCTCCCAAAGTAGATGCAGCCGTAGCCTCCACCTCGTCGTTTTTCTTTACCAGTGGAGGACTCAGGAATACTATCTGATCCCCTGGATCATAAAGCAGATACGCTACTTAAAAGGTCCTGGGAGTCATGCATGGGAGCCTTCAAGCCAGCAATATTGGCTACTTGTACCATGAGATCCATGCTGGTTTGTTTAGATGAGTTAGAGGAGAATATGAAAAGCGGTTTATCCAGAGACAAATTATGCTCCTCCATCCCTCTAATCAGAGGCGCAGCAGCCTTTCTGGCAGATGCCTCGGATGATTCCCTGCACTTAGCGGCCAAATCGGCAGGACTAACCAATGCAGCCCGTCGGGCCTTATGGTTAAAATGCTGGAGATGTGACACCCAGACCAAATCGAAACTCTGCGCTATACCTTGCCAGGGTGAGTACCTGTTTGGTACGGTTTTGGATTAAATTCTTACCAAAGGGGGCGAAAGAAAGAAGGGGTTTCTTAATGCATATATTCCATCCTATAGGAGAGCTTTCAGGAAGACGTCATTCGGCAGAAAGAGGGACTATAGGAACCAGGACTGCTGGGGTAGCAAAGAAGCCAAACATAGGGGGCGCTGTTTGGCAGATGTTCCTTTAAGAGTGGAGATAAGTCCCGGGAGCTCCAACCTGCCAGTGGGTGGCAGGTTATTACTCTTCTGCCAGCAATGGAAGGCAATAACATCCAACTCCTGGGCCGTTAGCCTCGTGACATCTGGCTTAAGATTAGAGTTTTCTGTGTTTCCTCCAGACGCCATAAAAATTTTATTTCCCAGGTGCTTCACGGCAGTCCTGGATCTCAAGGATGCATATTATCATCTCCCAAAACATATTTTGCATCAACAATACCTCCTACTGGCAGTCGTGTTAGAAGGTCAAGTCCATCATCTTCAGTCCACGGCAATGCCCTTCGGGTTGTCCATGGCGCCCCAGGTCTTCACCAAATTAATGCTGGAGGTGATGTTGCACTTGCGGTTAAAAGACACTCTAATAGTTCCATACCTGGACGATCTTCTGGTGGTAGGAAACTCCACCTTCCAATGTGAGAAGTGGCTGGTTGATGTAATTTTTGCAGGCTTTGGGTTGGCTGATCAACTGGAACAAATCCAGATTGCTCCCGATAACCTGCCAGACGTTTCTGGGCCTTCATCCAGACTCTGTAAATCAGAAATGCCTCCTTCCAAAAGCGGAGATTAACAATAGTTAATAGAGTACGTTCAGCAATTGACAATCCTAGAATGTCCCTGAGGGAGGGTATGTCTCTGCTCGGCTCCCTTACTTCATGTATTCCTGCAGTACAGTGGGCCCAGTTTCATACTAGGAAGTTACAGCAGGCCATTCTACAAGAGGTGGAAAGGCTGCAGTGACAATTAGAGGGAATAATATCCTTATCAATGGACGTAGTTAGATCCCTGGCATGGTGGCTAGATCCAAACCACCTCTCGGCAGGAGTTCCGTGGGTAGTAAGACCCTCAAAGTTAATTTCTACAGACGCTAGTCCCTTCGGGTGGGGAGCGCATTTAGGGGAAGACGTAGTTCTGGGTCAGTGGTCCATAATTGAAGCAGAGGACTCATCAAATTTGAGGGAGCTAAAAGCTATTTACCACACCATATGTAAATTTCTTCCACAGCTGCGAAGAACTCATACAAGAGTTCTATCGGACAACATCACCGCAGTAGCATATTTAAATCATCAAGGTGGAACATGATCAGGAACTCTCATGTCTACCGTAGACAGAATCCTAAGAATGGATGAAAAACATCTTTTGTCCCTTTCAGCTCTGCTCATCAGGGGAGTAGACAACTCCAGAGCAGACTTCCTTAGCTGCCATACCCTGCATCAAGGGGAATGGATGCTCAGCCGTTGCATTTTCAAGAAGATAGCGGACATGTGGGGCATGCCAGAAATAGACCTCTTTGCTACAAGGAACAACAGGCAGGTCAAAAGGTTCGCTTCGCTATGCAGGGCGGATTGTCAGGATATACTCAACTCTCTTCAATCCCCTTGGACCTTTCATCAGGCTTATGTCTTTCCCCCACTAGTAATTCTGCAGTTAGTCATCAGAAAAATAAGGGTAGAAGGAAAGAAAGTGATCGTGATAGCCCCGTTTTGGCCCAAAAGGCCATGGTTTTCATGGCTCAGAGCCATTTCAGTCTCCGACCCGTGGATCCTCCCTTGGGATCGAGACCTGCTCTCTCAGGGGCCCTTTAAACATCTTCAGGAGAAGGGTCTACACCTGATGGCATGGAATTTGAGAGGCAGCTACTGAGACTAAGGGGATTCTCAGAGAATTTAGTTGATACTCTCCTGCACAGTAGGAAAGAGACCATGACCAGAATTTACACTAAAGTGTGGAAAAGAGTTTCTTAGTTTACATTCAGCAGCCCTTTCTAATGAGGTACCCATCCCTGCTATCTTAGAGTTCCTGCAGAGAAGTCGTGAGTTAGGACTATCAGTAAACACCTTGAAGGTTCAAATATCGGCTCTGGGAGCCTTGCATAGATTCAATGTTTCTGGGGACAGATGGGTAGCTTGGCTTGTTTCAGCATGTCAGCGAGCGAACCCAGTACATATTGCCCAAATATCACCTTGGGATCTCAACCTAGGTTTGGATGCATTGACAGGGGCTCCATTTGAACCATTACACTCAGCCTCAATGAAGTGTGTTTCATTAACGACAGCCTTATTAGTGGCCTTAGTATCAGCAAGAAGAGTAAGTGATATTCAGGCCTTGCCAGTAGATCCCCCCCCTTTCTATCAGTATTTCACAATAGGATAGTGTTAAAAACAGACCTTTCCTACCTTCCTAAGATGTCTACTAAATTCCATAGATCTCAGGAGATCTATCTTCCCTCCTTTTATGATAACCCGACAACTCCAGAGGAGGAAAGATTTCACACATTAGACATGAAGAGAAGTGATGAGCGAATATACTCATCGCTCGGGTTTTCACAAGCACGCTCGGGTTTTTCCGAGCACACTTGGGTGACCTCCGAGTATTTGTTAGTGTTCGGAGATTAAGTTTTCATTGCCTCAGCTGAATGATTTACAGCTATTAGCCAGGCTAAGTACATGTGGGGGTTGCCTGGTTGCTAGGGAATCTCCACATGTAATCAACCTGGCTAATAGCTGTAAATCATTCAGCTGCCGCGATGAAAACGTAATCTCCGAACACTAACAAATACTCGGAGGTCACCCGAGCGTGCTCGGGAAAACCCGAGCATCGAGTACACTCGCTCATCACTAGTAAAGAGAGCTGTCTTAGCCTATTTAGATAGGACTAGACCCTGGAGGAGGAGCAGGGCTCTCTTTGTGTCCTTTCAGGGCCAAAACAAGGGGTCTGGAATCACGAAAGGCACGCTATCTAGATGGATCAGAGACGTGATTGGTCTGGCATACTCGGCGAAGGGGGAAAATCCCCCGCAGGGCGTGAAAGCGCATTCTGCATGAGCTGTAGCATCCTCCTGGGCTGAAAGAGCAGATGTCCTGATTGACCTTATATGTAAGGCCGCAATTTGGTCTTCACCTTCCACCTTCTACAGTCACTACAGGCTTGACTTGTCTTCCTCTGCTGGCTTAGCCTTTGGTAGATCAATTCTTGACAAAGTGGTCCCTCCCAGGTGATTGTCTCTGAAAATTTCTCAGTGGCTGCTGTTGTGGAGAAGAGGAAAAAGTGGATTACTTACCGATTAATGCTCTTTTATAGAGGCCAGGACAGCACCCACTCACTTCCCTCCCTTAGTTTATAGTTGCACATGGTTCTCTCCATTTGGTGACGGATTACTGGTATATACACAAGAAAATCCCATGGCAGACAATATGAGCAGTGATAACAAAACTTCCCCATTAAATGTCGTCACCTGCTTAACCCAGCAGGAAGTACGGTGGCGTCTAAAAATCACTAAAATTGACAAATCTCCGGGATACACCCCCGAGTACTACAGGAATTAAGTACAGTCATTGATAGACCATTATTTTATTCTTTAAAGACTCCATAATAACAGGGTCTGTACCACAGGACTGGCGTATAGCAAATGTGGTGCCAATATTCAAAAAGGGGACAAAAACTGAACTCGGTAATTATAGGCCAGTAAGCTTAACCTCTACTGTGGGTAAAATCCTGGAGGGTATTCTAAGAGATGCTATGCTGGAATATCTGAAGAGAAATAACCTCATGGCCCAATATCAGCACGGGTTTACTAGGGACCGTTCTTGTCAGACTAAACTGATCAATTTCTATGAAGAGGTATGTTCCGGACTAGACCAAGGGAACGCAGTGGACGTAGTGTACATGGACTTTTCAAAAGCTTTTGCCACTCAAAAGGTTGATACATAAAATGGGGATAAATGTAAGGTCATGCACTTGGGTAGAAGTGATAAGATGTATAATTATGTGCTTAATCGTAAAACACTGAGCAAAACCATCAATGAAAAAGACCTGGGTGTATGGTGGATGACAAACTCACATTTAGTGGCCAGTGTCAGGCAGCTGCTATAAAGGCAAATAAAATAATGGGATGCATTAAAAGAGGCATAGATGCTCATGAGGAGAACATAATTTTATCTCTATACAAGTCACCAGTTTGACCACACTTAGAATATTGTGCACAGTTCTGGTCTCCGGTGTATAAGAAAGACATAGCTGAACTAGAGCGGGTGCAGAGAAGAGCGACCAAGGTTATTAGAGAACTGGGGGTCTGCAATACCAAGATAGGTTATTACACTTGGGGCTATTTAGTTTGGAAAAACGAAGGCTAAGGGGTGGTCTTATGTTAATGTATAAATATATGAGGGGACAGTACAAAGACCTTTCTGATGATCTTTTTAATCATAGCCCTGAGACAGGGACAAGGGGGCATCCTCTACGTCTGGAGGAAAGAAGGTTTAAGCATAATAGCAGACGCGGATTCTTTACTGTAAGAGCAGTGAGACTATGGAACTCTCTGCCATATGATGTTGTAATGAGTGATTCATTTCTAAAATTTAAGAGGGGACTGGATACCTTTCTTGAAAAGTATAATATTACAGGTTATATATACTAGATTCCTTTATAGGGCGCTGATCCAGGGAACTAGTCTGATTGCCGTATGTGGAGTCGGGAAGGAATTTTTTTCCCCAATGTGGAGCTTACTCTTTGCCACATGGTTTTTTTTGCCTTCCTCTGGATCAACATGTTAGGGCATGTTAGGTTAGGCTATGGGTTGAACTAGATGGACTTAAGTCTTCCTTCAACCTTAATAACTATGTTACTATAGAGAAAGATATACAGATTTGTATAGAGCTAGAGATGTACAGTATATATGTACATGTACATACTTTAAATGACTTGTGGAGCAATTAACTAAAGCTTGTATGGCTGTTCTTCTCATTCTCTGTAATCCAACTGAGAGAGCGAGTGGGGCCACCCCTTTTATCTCTCTGCAGGTTTCCTGTTTCTAAGGGCGGATCCTCTCTCTCCGTGGGTGCTGTCGTGGACTTTATAAAAGAGCATTACCAGTAAGTAATCCATTTTTTTCCCCAATAATGGCAGCAGATTAATGTCTGTATTGTCCAGTTATTCAAGTGTGAATAGAACAGGAACAAAGATAACACAGTTTGCAACAGGCAATTCTTATAGCTTCAGATCTTAGCATCTTATCCTTCAGCTTACAAAGTGAAAGTAAAATGTGCTCCAGCTAAACACACGGTGAACAGGAACTTCCTGGTTCTTTTTTTTAACAATTCATTACTGGCAATATAATACTATTGCTGGAGACAGAAACTCATGTTAAACAGTAGTAAATAGTAGTTTATGCAATATATACAATAATAAGCATTATTCCAACGCCCCGACTCAACAACTACTTATCCTGTTAGTCCCATAGTTTTTCTGAATTCTTCAAATTTGGCTCTCGGAAGTGGCTTTGTCATAACATCAGCTACAATATGGTCAGTCTCACAGTAATCAAACTCAATTATGCTACATTCTATCAAATCACGCAGGTGATAATATTTAATGTCTATGTGTTTGGTTCTCGCATTGATCTCACTGCATGTAAGTTTAATTCATTCTTGTTTGTCGCTTTAGTTGATGGTTTATCAAGATCACCTAATAATTGGTTTAACTAAATGATCTCTTGAATTAATGGGTTTGCCATGACAGGGTGGGCCAGTAGACAGCGGTGTCTAATTTCACATACTCCTGCACTACTTAGAAGCACTTCACAATGCTGGCTTCTGCTAGCAGTGAAGGAGTTAATCTGTCCAGTTGAGAGCTCCTGGAGCTTTCCTGCTTTGATGATCTCAGCTGTTCAGGTTTGGTCACTCCCCTGCTATATATATTCGCCTCTGGCAATTAGGGATTGTTTCATACTGCCTGTATCGGTAGTTGAAGGTGTTCCTTGTTTGAGGAGGCATTTGGAGTGTTGTTCAGGAAACTGTTGTTTGGTGATTTGTCTATGTGCTTATCCTCATCCTCTCCTATTTGGTTTATCCTTCCTTTACTATCCAGTTTTCCACTCTGATGTTTGTGAGTGCATATTTGCATGATTGGTATTTTCATTTATCCCTATATGTCTTCCCTTGTTAGTTTGGTTTGTGTATTCTTATACAAAACAACTCCCCACTTCCCTGGGTGGGGGAGGGGACAGATAAAAGCTGATTTAGGAGCTCAGCAAGGCACGAGGCCCCGGCATCTTTACCATCAGAAGAAATCCGGGGAGCAGGGATAGCTAGGGTTCCCCTAGCTTTAGAGAAGGAGCCCCTAGCCCTGAAATATTCTGTAACAATGCCGTGACACTTAACTTCTAGGAGCTGCAGACACATACTCTGCTTCCATAGATGACAAGTCTACAGACACCTGTTCTCTGCTAGATCAAGAAATTTAAGTTTCTCCAAGCTTGAACAAATAGCAGCTTGTCAATTTATGATCACTTAAGTCACCAGCCCAGTCTGCATCCACATAGCCTGTGAGTTGTAGATCTCCTTTAGCAGATATCCTTAAAATGGATATTTTGAGTCTCTTTCAAATATCAAAGAACTCTCTTAATGGCATTCCAGTCTTTTTGGCATGATTTGTCCACATATCTGCAGAGAATGTCAATTGTTGCTGGGATATCCAGTTGAGTCAACACTGTTCTGCCCATTCATGAGCAGCAAGATAAATTCATAGCGTAGTACCAGTTACAACCCTTAGAGGTCATTAGTTAGCCATTTATCCTGTTTCTACATACACGAGTGTTTTCTCCTTCAAGTAAGCAGTGTATTCTGGTTAGAATCTCCTCTCAGCTCTACGAGGAGAAAGCATTTTGCAGACATGTTTTTCCGGGCTTTCTGAAGAGATAGACGTGTGCCCTGGCTCTCTCTTCACTACAATCACCCCCCTTACCTGTGGTTCCTGGAAAGAGTCTGCATTTGTGTTAGTGTTAGAATCAGCTGTGCAGCCACCGTGTAGTCTCTTTATCTTCTAGTTTAGTTAATGCTCTTTGCACTACATACAGATAGATCCATTCCTGTATAGAGTAGATCAGTGTTGCAGCATGTACTTTGCCTTAGATAGATATTATAACTGCATTCCTGTGTTGTAATGTTACTGTGCAGCCTCTGTAATGGGAGTTACTGATGTAATTACACTCTGTATCTTGCTCCGGATATGAAGCGCGCTGCTCACCCTGCTGTCCACGCTCCGTCCGTGGGAAACTCTGCCTCACTTGCGTGTTTTTCCCTTGATTTCTGGTTCACCTGGGCCCCCTCCTTCCTGGTCATGGGACCTGTCCAAACTTCTGTTCCTTTCCCCGGGCAGCATGGGATGCAGCCTCAACAGTTCCGGACTCGGCGCAGTACAGGCACCCGCAGCTTGGTCTTCCTCCTTACTATCTCATAATTATATATATGCATATTTATTTATGCTAGACAATACAAGTCATTTGGAAATCTGGTCATTTTGCATACTTCACCTCCAGTGATACCCACCCTCTGTTCTGCTTACTGTCTTGTTGTGATTGGATCATAGTAATTCGAAATATATGAATCAGTTAAGCACGTACAGTGTTGTCTATTTCACGCAGAATCACTGCTGAGCATTTGTGGTGACAGATCATGTCTGTTTCACTTGCAGTCATGTATGCTCATCTGTCTGCTGACTTTCCAGCTTTCAGCTCCTTTCTCCCACCACCTTTGACATTTGGTGCATCGTCAAGCTAGTCTATGAATAAGATATAACTTATTACTCTGTACCTGTGTGCCCCATACACAATTTTGACAATACCATTTTATGCTCTGCAAAATACACCTATAAATCAGCCTGTGCAGTTTTGCAGGACAAAAATGTAAGGCTATGTGCACACGGTGCGGATTTGAAAAACGCTGCAGATCCGCACTGTGATGTACAGTACAATATTGTTCAATGGAAAAATAAAAAAACCTGTGCAGATGGTGCAGAAAAATCCGCGCAGAAACGCTGCGGATTTAAAAGAAGTGCATGTCTCTTCTTTTGTGCGGTTCTGCAGCGTTTCTGCACCCATTGACTTCCATTTTGTGGGTCAAATCTGCAGATAAACCGCAGATGTAAAAACCATCTGCGGATTATCTGTGGATTTGGGTGTCAAAACCGCTGCAGAAGGAAGTGATGTCAGATGTGGAGGAAGTGTGTTGGCGGAGTGTAGTGAAAATGGAGTCGTACCGTCGCATGGGGATCGATGTGAAGCATATGGTGGAAATGGTATGTAGTGTCTCTCTGAGTGTCTGTGTCTGTGTGTATGTCTGTGTGTCTGTCTGTCAGTAGTGACCCATTGTAGTCATTCGTCGGATGGGACTACTTCTCCCATCGAAATCTGATGATGGGAGAGTTGTCCCAATGTCAGGTGACTGACTACAATGGGTTAAAAACACAAACACACATAAAACATACATTACATACAACATATAACATGTAGTACATACTCACCACATACGTCCCCGAAGGCCACCATCCACGATCATCCAGTTCCAATAATAATAAAAAAAAAATTAAAAAAATCCGGAGTAATCCATAACATTGCTTGTCCCACGATGATCGCTCCTGCAGTGTATCGGAGCTGCCCGTTCATTACCTGTAGTTAAATGAACTCCGGGAGCTCACTTTACTGCAGTTGACCTGCTGTGAAATTTTCTCACAAAGCAGTGTTGTAAAGTGAGAATCCTGGAGTTCTTTGAACTCCGGTAAACTCTTGCACATGCGCAAACACACTGCAGGAGCTTTTGCTCCTGTCAGTGTGTTTTGGTAGCCGTGGAGAGCAGTCACATCTCCTGATGTGGCTGTTCTCCATGGCAGATTGTCGTGGGACAATCGATATTAATGGACTACGTCGGAAAAGACTACAGATCATCAAATTTAGAATATTAAAATAATTTTTTCTGTGTCTTTTTTTTGTGTTTCAGTAATTTGAGGTTAATAATGGATAAGCATCTTATTGATGCCTCTCCATTATTAACCAGGGTTAAGGTCACCTTACAATAGCAAGGTGACATTAACCTCTTATTACCCCATATCCCACCGCTACTCGGGAGTGGGAAGAGAGAGGCTAAGCAACAGATTTGGCGCATGTTACTCATCCGCCATTTCTGGGGTGGCTGCGGGCTGGTATTTGTAGCTGGGGGAGGGGGGAGCAATATCCATAGCCCCTCTCTAGGCTATGAATACAAGCCCGCAGCTGTCTGCGTAGCCTTTTCTGGCTATAAAATATAGGGGGACCCCATGGCATTTTATTTCTAGGGTCCTCCTATTTTTAATAGCCTAGCTATTACTATCTTTTTTTATTTTTTTATTACCAGCTATTACTACATTTTTGTACCAGGAGTGGCATAAGGTCACCCAAAAGCAGTGTGAAAGACTGGTGGCAATCATGCCAAGACGCATGAAAGCTGTGATTAAAAATCATGGTTATTCCACAAAATATTGATTTCTGAACTCTTCCTGAGTTAAAACATTAGTATTGTTGTTTCTAAATGATTATGAAATTGTTTTTTTTTGCATTATTTGAAGTCTGCAAGCAATGCATTCTTTTGTTATTTTGACCATTTCTCATTTTCAGAAAATAAATGCAAAATTTATAGCTTGGAAATTCTGAGGCATGTGGTCAGTTGTATATAGAATTAAATAACAATTTACATGTTACTCAAAAATATACCTATAAAGAGAAAAATCAGACAAACTGAAAATTTTGCAGTGGTCTCTTAATTTTTGCCAGAGCTGTATACGTGTGTGTGTGTTTTGAAGAATATTTCATTTGAAAACAATGTGTCAATGACAGAGAAATGCTGTATGTAAAAGCTCGCATTTCATACGGATGTCATACAGATACATAGATGCGAGGAAATGGCATCATCGCATTGAAAACGGATTACTCATGGATGACCATACGAAGGACACTCGTGAGACTCTCGGCCGAGAGAATCGGACCGATTTTTAATACGTTAAGTGTGACGCCGGCCTTAAAGAGACTTCCGGCTCACTTATAGACCCTAGAATGAGCCGATTTGTTGCAACTGTGGTGATGTCACTGAGAAGAGGAGCAGAATGGCATTGAACACTGAACAGAGCTGCAGTAGGTGAGTATATTAATACGCTCACACTACATTACGAGCACACACGTTTAATGAATAAAAAACTGACTGTGAATGCTTCTTTAAAGCCATAAATGCTGCTTTATAGATGTATGTGGAATAAGATCAAATGGGTGATTTTACCTTCTATTCAAATCTGTAATTGACAGCTGCAGTTTTATAGTATTGATCTATTAAGTGGCATTTAGAACAGCTCAGCTGTGCTGCACATTACTCTGCTTAGATCAAAGTGGAAGATGCACAGCAGGGCTGAGTACAGCACAGCTGAGCTGTGCTTTATTCCTGGAAACATAAAAAGCTGTATAGCTGCACCTGCATGCGTTATATTTTACAGAGCATAAAATGGTACTGACAGTGTAGTGTACAGGGGCATACAGAGGCATACACTATAATCTATTCAGACATTAGTTTGAGGATGCGCTGAATATCAATGGTTTGAGACAGACAAGCTGAGTGCAGAGGACCAAATGACAGAGCATGCGCAGCAGAAGGAGGTGTTAGAGCATTGCGAAACAGCAGCTAAAAGGGAATCGCCGATTCGTCTTTTTAAAGTTGGATGCACTAAGGGGCAGAAGGAGATGACAAAGGTGCATGAAAGAGCATTTCTGTTGGTTTGCGTATATTAGTTATTATAGTAATGCAGATACTGTGATTCCTAAAAAATTAAAACCCCTTTAAAAAACCTTTTTTGGAAACTAATTTCTTAAATCCGTTCAGTATTGCTTTATTCCTAACGGTGTAGACAACAGGATTCAATATAGGGGTGAGATATGTGAAAATCATCACAAATACCTTGTTCTTATCCAAATAATAAGCCTCAGCGGGCCGAAAATACATGAACCCAAGGCAGCCATATTCAACTATGACAACAGTCAGGTGAGATGAGCAAGTAGAAAAAGCCTTCTTTCTACCCTCTGTGGTACGGATTTTCAGTACTGCATTAATAATATAGATATAGCTTGTAACTAGAATAATAAGTGGGATAGTGAAAATGCCAATTCCAAGGAGGAAGACGGTTGCTTCGCTTATCTTATAAAATCTGTGACTGTGACAAGTCAAAAGTAATATCTGTCCCATATCACAAAAGAAATGTTCAATCTGAGGAGTCTGACAAAACGGGAGTTTGAATATGAAATAAACAATTATAAATGATATTATGGAGCAAAGGAGGAATGCTAAACCAAGAAACTTTATGCAAGCCTCCAGCCCCATTATAGTTGTATAATGCAAAGGATGACCTATGGCAACATAGCGGTCGTATGCCATCACTGTCACAATTGTAATTTGGACTTCTCCGAGCATGGTAAAAATGAACATTTGAGTGACACAGTTACGATATAATATAGTAGGGGTCGTAGCTAACAGATTGCACAGGGTCTGTGGGACTATGGCAGTAAGATAGAAAATGTCTAGGCAGGATAATATAAAAACAAAATAGTACATCGGTGTATGAAGCCGAGAGTCATATCTTATGGCCAGTATCATAAATATATTCCCGCTGATTATAAATAAGTAGAGGAAAAAGAAAATAATAGAGAGGAGGACCGAATATCTGGAGGACTTTGTGAACACCAGAAAGATGAATTCTGTCACTATCACTTCTGTCTCATTAAGGATTTCCATGTGTTTCAACAGAATTAAATGTAGTGAAAATTTTATGCCTGAAAAAAAGGAGAATAAATTAGTAGTAATTGCATTCTTCTTTATTTGAAAGCTGCAACATCATGCTGTCATGCTGGGTGAGTGGAAAGCAAGGTGCACAACAATGGGGAGAGGAAGCCCAAACACTAGGGAGGGATAGAGTGTTGTCCCCTAGGCAGATCTAACAACACCCTGTCTCACCTGATGTCCCTAAATAGATTTTGCACCTATCACCGAGCAGGAACCTAATCCCTGCCTGACACTAGCGAAAGGCCCGGGATAGGGAGGGGATGGGTGAGCACTAGTCAGCCCCCACTACAACTAACAACAGAGAGGGTGGACAAACGAGGGGATACACTTAGCTTGAGAAGACCACTGAGATATCATGCCAGCAATCATCCAAGAGTACTCCAAGGAGACACTAGCCGACTGCTAGTACTTCCAACCAGACAGAGGGAAATTAAGCTAACACCAGCACCTTGCTAAAGACACTGAAAGTATTTAAACCCTCAGCAATTAGCAGCAAAAGGTGGAGGTAACAGTTGGGTCCTAGAGGGAAAATAATATCACTCCACAACAGAGATGCAAAAATCAAGACAGTGTTTGTAGAGCTAATCGCAAAGACCTTCTACAGCGGGATCCAGGATGACTGCCTGTCACACTTGACACGCCCATGACACATGCTTAATGGTGGGCAATGTTGTCTCTGTTCATGAACACTCCTTTTTCTGGTGTGGCTAGTGCACATTAGTAATTGCCGATGTCAACAAACAACCAGTAGATGGGGAGGTGAGTTTGTGGCACCCCAGGAGTCCGGTTGCCACAGTGGCATTGCCTCCCTCACAGGAGTCAAGGAGGGGTCCCCTTACCAGGTAATACCAGCATCCAACAGGGGGAGCTCTAACACCTGGTTTCAGGGGAACTTTCCTAGAAGTTCTGGCCTAGAGGCTGGGTTAGTCAGTTTGAGTCAGATAGTGAGAGGAGAGAAGTCGAAGAGAACCTGGGGAGTGCATCTGTAACCAAGCTCACCCCAGAACAGAGCGCTGACAAAATAGGATGCCAGAGTCCTTGGCTGTGTGGGTGCTGTATGCCCCAACAGCTGAATCTGGAGGGCAGGAAACTGCAAGTTCCCTGGCCACACTGAACACCCTTAGGCACCACAGCAGACCAAAAGCCGGGGCTGCCAGTGAAAAGGCAGTGCCGGTGATAGGCTCATGCTGTCTGCCATACAGGTTAGAAGCAACACGCAGGAGAGGAACTTGAGCAGAGCTTAAAGCAGCAAGGACCTAATAGAATAGCGCAAAAGGAAGGCCTCCAAACCCACCTGGCTATGTGGATCCTAAGTTGCTTCCAGGCTGCCCGGACCCCATCATCAGCTGTTACCCATGCCCCGGACTGCACCTGCAACTAACAAGTAAAGGTAAAGGAAATTGCAATCCTTGTGTCCTCCAGTCATTTCCCGCACCCTCATTCCTGCACCCCATCATCTACTCTCCCTTACCAACTATACCGGTAGCCATGGGGCCCCGCTCCACCTGTGGGGAGCAGAACCATTTCAGCTGCATCACCATCGGCCCCAGTGGTCCCCTTAAGCAGCATTGGCCATCCATTGCCGAACACCTTAGGTGGAGGTGGCGTCACGAACTAACTCCCTATAGACTTTATGTCTTCTTCATTTCATTAATTTTATTGGATGCCCAAGGCCACGGACTGGGTCACTGTTGCCGTGACAACCCCAAGAAGAACCGTCGGACCCGGCCCGAGTACCCCACGACCCTAGCGGGCACTCCAAGTCCACGTGTAGTTACAACTGCTTTGGTAAATTTCGGGAAAATCTGTGGCTAGACCTCAAAATAGCAGTGCATGCAAGATGACCCAGCAATCTCATAGAACTGGAAGAATTTTCCAAGGAAGAATGGATGAAAATTCCTTACACAAAAATTGAAAGACTCTTGGCTGGCTACAAAAATTGTTTACCATCTATGATCCTTGGAAAAGGGGGTGTTTGTAGATACAAACTATGCAGTGCCCCAAAACTTTTGCATGGGTCCATTTTCATTTTTGTAATTTTAATTTGTTAATTTATTTCAGTTCTTCAATACAAAAAGTGAAAATCGTATATTATATAGAGTCATTACAAACAGAGTGATCTATTTCAAGTGTTTATTTCTGTTAATGTTGATGACTATGGCTTACAGCCAATGAAAACCCAAAAGTCATTATCTCAGTAAATTAGAATAATTATCAAAAAACACCAGCAAAGGCTTCCTAAGCATTTAAAAAGGTCCCTTAGTCTGTTTCAGTAGGCTCCACAATCATGGGGAAGACTGCTGACTTAGCAGATGTCCAAAAGACAGTCATTGACACACTCCACAAGGAGGGTAAGCAACTATAGGTTATTGCTAAAGAAGCTGGCTGTTCACAGACTGCTGTATCCAAGCATATTAATGGAAAGTTGAGTGGAAGGAAAAAGTGTGGTAAAAAAAGGTGCACAAGCAACCGGGATAACCGCAGCCTTGAAAAGATTATTAAGAAAAGGCCAATTCAAACATTTGGGGAGATTCACAAGGAGAGGACTGCTGCTGGAGTCATTACTTCAAGAGCCACATACACAGGTGTATCCGGGACATGGGCTACAAGTGTCACATTCCTTGTGTCAAGCCACTCACGACCAATAGACAACGCCAGAAGCGTCTTACCTGGGCCAAGGAGAAAAAAAAACTAAACTGTTGCTCAGTGGTCCAAGGTGTTGTTTTCAGATGAAAGTAAATTTTGCATTTCATTTGGAAATCAAGGTCCCAGAGTCTGGAGGAATATTGGAGAGGTTCACAATCCAAGGTGCTTGAGGTCTAGTGTGAAGTTTCCACAATCAGTGATGGTTTGGGGAGCCATATCATCTGCTGGTGTAGGTCCACTGTGTTTTATCAAGACCAAAGTCAGCGCAGCTGTCTGCCGGGAAATTTTCGAGCACTTCATTCTTCCCTCTTCTAACATGCATTTTGGAGATGGAACTTTCATTCTCCAGCAGGACTTGGCAGCTGTCCACATTGACAAAAGTACCAATACCTGGTTTAAAAACAACAGTATCACACTGTGCTTGATTGGCCATCAAACTCTCCTGACCTTAACCACATAGAGAATCTATGGGGCATTTTCAAGAGGAAGATGAGAGACACCAGACCCAACAATGCAGATGAGCTGAAGGCTGCTATCAAAGCAACCTGGGCTTCCATAACACCTCAGTAGTGCCACAAGCTGATCGCCTCCATGCCACGCCGCATTGACGCAGTAATTGATGCAAATGGAGCCCCAATTAAGTATTGAGGGCATTTACTGAACATACATTTCAGTAGACCAACATTTCAGATTTTAAAATCATTTTTCAAGCTGGTGATATAAAGTATTCTATTTTACAGAGATAATGACTTTTCGGTTTTCATTGCTTCTAAGCCATAATCATCAACATTAACAGAAATAAACACTTGAAATAGATCACTCTGTTTGTAATAAAGTTTCACTTTTTGCATTGAAGAGAGAACTGAAATACATGAACTTTTTGATGCTATTCTAATTTTGTGAGAAGCACCTGTATATCTCCTCTTTTTATGCATTCATTCTTTTGGCACAAATATAACTGCTGCAAAATCTGAGTCCAGCGTTAACAAAGCTAAAATCCTTGCTTAATTTTTTTCATATAATTGTAATTTGTTTGGGTAGGATTACAAGGGGACTTTGAAAGTGATCACCTATCCCAGAGACAGGCTACAAATGTAAGATTATATTCACTTAGTGAAAGGGGCCAAGCTGCAATGTGATACAGAATATTGTACATTTTGTAGCAGCAGATCACTAATAATACCAAACAGCAAGCTGACTAATGGGACATTTCCTAAAGTGAATGACTTTAATGCATTTCTGAAGAAATTATTAAAGTGTTAGTTACCTAAATGATTTAAAGGGAACCTGTCACCTGAATTTGGCGGGACCGGTTTGCGGTCACATGGGCGGGGTTTTCGGGTGTTTGATTCACCCTTTCCTTACCCGCTGGCTGCATGCTGGCCGCAATATTGGATTGAAGTTCATGCTGTGTCCTCCGTAGTACAGGCCTGCGCAAGGCAATCTTGCCTTGCGCACGCGCAGTATGCTTTGCCCAACTGCGGGCACATGATAATTGTGTTTCAATAAGTGACAGGCCAGGATTTTTCATTGCGTTGTTCTCCAGAGATAGGATCAATAACTACTCAAGATTTTTGCTACCATTCTTTATTGATGTCGTTATATATCTACATAAAAACAAACCAGTTTTTGTCTCTGTTCTGGAGCCTGAAAATTGGTTTGTGTTTTATATAGATATTTGAAGACATCAATAAAGAATTGTAGCAAAATTCTTAGAGAGTTATGGATTTTTTCTCTGGAGAACAGCACAATGAAAAATCCTAAAGTGTCATTTATCATTTATGGGAATGCAAATGTTCATTCTGCGGAAGAGTTAAGTGACTTTTCCATCAGAATTAGAGTGGACACTTACTTACAATAGGATTTTTTCATGGACAATGTGCAGGTTAGATTACACTGTGTCATCAACCTTGAGATAAGATGATTTGTAAAACTCTGTAGAAAACTTGGGACTTACTGAATATAGAAGGATATGAAAACAGTCAAAGGTACAGGGCAGTGAGCAGAGGAAAGTGGTAAACCACCCTTCCCCTGCTGCCCGTGTAACCAACTACAGTGGATTAAATAAACCATGTATTCCCGACTGGCCAGCTCCCTTTGCTTACCACTGTCCCTACAATAGCTAAACAATTACTTTTAATAAATCTCTAGTGCTTATTTATGGATAACTGACAACACTTTGTGTTTACCATATTGGAGTAAATTTTTGGTATATAGTGAAATGGTCACTGATGAGAGAGAAAGTTTAATTATATTGGCATCCCATCAATTTTCAAAGATTTCCTCCTGCTCTATGGCAGAACATGTAGAAAATGTCATATGTGTGATGGTCAATTGTTGTATGTATTTGGAGGAGGGGTTACATTGAGTCTCAGTTTGACGTTTAACAAGACCATTGTCATGAACATCAACAGTCGCACTCAAGAAAGATGTCTTCAGAATCTTGTTAGCAGAACACGTGCTTTTTTTATCATTTTGAAAAAACACCAAAATTAGAGGTATCAATGCAGTGTTGCAAGGTAACGTTTCGACCCTCTGGGTCTTTCTCAAACCTTACTTCTAACAGTAGATACGGAGAGGAGGGCACAGATCCCTGGAGAGGTGCAGGAGTCCCATTAGGGGCTATCACGTGGCAGCTTCTGGTGTCTGCGGTGTCCAGTTAACCCCTTATTACCCCATATGCCATCGCTACAGGGCAATAGAAAGAGAGAGGCTAAGTGCCAGAATTGGCGCATCTTATAGATGCGCTTTCTCTGGGGCGGCCGGGTGCTGGTATTTTTAGCTGGGGGGGGTCAATATCCATGGCCCCTTCCTAGGCTATGAATATCAGCCCACAGCTGTCTACATAACCTTTCTGGCTATTAATTATAGGGGACCCCACGTCATTTTTTTGGGGGGTACCCCTATTACAATAGCCAGTAAAGGCTAAATATACAGCTGCGGGCTGATATTCATAGCCTGGGAAGATCCATGGGTATTAACTCCTTCCCAGGCTAAAAATATTGGCCATGGCTGTCGGCTTTCCCTCTCTGGGGAGACCACCCTACATAAGACATATTAATGGAAAGTTGAGTGGAAGGAAAAAGTGTGGTAAAAAAAGGTGCACAAGCAACCGGGATAACCGCAGCCTTGAAAAGATTATTAAGAAAAGGCCAATTCAAACATTTGGGGAGATTCACAAGGAGAGGACTGCTGCTGGAGTCATTACTTCAAGAGCCACATACACAGGTGTATCCGGGACATGGGCTACAAGTGTCACATTCCTTGTGTCAAGCCACTCACGACCAATAGACAACGCCAGAAGCGTCTTACCTGGGCCAAGGAGAAAAAGAACTAAACTGTTGCTCAGTGGTCCAAGGTGTTGTTTTCAGATGAAAGTAAATTTTGCATTTCATTTGGAAATCAAGGTCCCAGAGTCTGGAGGAATATTGGAGAGGTTCACAATCCAAGGTGCTTGAGGTCTAGTGTGAAGTTTCCACAATCAGTGATGGTTTGGGGAGCCATATCATCTGCTGGTGTAGGTCCACTGTGTTTTATCAAGACCAAAGTCAGCGCAGCTGTCTGCCGGGAAATTTTCGAGCACTTCATTCTTCCCTCTGCTAACATGCATTTTGGAGATGGAACTTTCATTCTCCAGCAGGACTTGGCAGCTGTCCACATTGACAAAAGTACCAATACCTGGTTTAAAAACAACAGTATCACACTGTGCTTGATTGGCCATCAAACTCTCCCGACCTTAACCACATAGAGAATCTATGGGGCATTTTCAAGAGGAAGATGAGAGACACCAGACCCAACAATGCAGATGAGCTGAAGGCTGCTATCAAAGCAACCTGGGCTTCCATAACACCTCAGTAGTGCCACAAGCTGATCGCCTCCATGCCACGCCGCATTGACGCAGTAATTGATGCAAATGGAGCCCCAATTAAGTATTGAGGGCATTTACTGAACATACATTTCAGTAGACCAACATTTCAGATTTTAAAATCATTTTTCAAGCTGGTGATATAAAGTATTCTATTTTACAGAGATAATTTTCGGTTTTCATTGCTTCTAAGCCATAATCATCAACATTAACAGAAATAAACACTTGAAATAGATCACTCTGTTTGTAATAAAGTTTCACTTTTTGCATTGAAGAGAGAACTGAAATACATGAACTTTTTGATGCTATTCTAATTTTGTGAGAAGCACCTGTATATCTCCTCTTTTTATGCATTCATTCTTTTGGCACAAATATAACTGCTGCAAAATCTGAGTCCAGCGTTAACAAAGCTAAAATCCTTGCTTAATTTTTTTCATATAATTGTAATTTGTTTGGGTAGGATTACAAGGGGACTTTGAAAGTGATCACCTATCCCAGAGACAGGCTACAAATGTAAGATTATATTCACTTAGTGAAAGGGGCCAAGCTGCAATGTGATACAGAATATTGTACATTTTGTAGCAGCAGATCACTAATAATACCAAACAGCAAGCTGACTAATGGGACATTTCCTAAAGTGAATGACTTTAACCCCTTAGTGACAGAGCCAATTTGGTACTTAATGACCGAGCCAATTTTTACTATTCTGACCAGTGTCACTTTATGAGGTTATAACTCTGGAACGCTTTATCGGATCCCGCTGATTCTGAGATTGTTTTTTCGTGACATGTTGTACTTCAAGTTAGTGGTAACATTTCTTCGATATTACTTGCGATTATTTATGAAAAAAATGGAAATATGGCGAAAATTTTAAAAATTTTGCAATTTTCAAACTTTGTATTTTTATGCCCTTAAATCAGAGAGATATGTCACAAAAAATAGTTAATAAATAACATTTCTCACATGTCTACTTTACATCAGCACAATTTTGGAAACAATTTTTTTTTTTGTTAGGGAGTTATAAGGGTTAAAAGTTGACCAGCAATTTCTCATTTTTACAACACCATGTTTTTTTTAGGGACCACATCACCTTTGAAGTGATTTTGAGGGGTCTATATGATAGAAAATAACCAAGTGTGACACCATTCTAAAAACTGCACCCCTCAAGCTGCTCAAAACCACATTCAAGAAGTTTATTAACCCTTTACGTACTTCACAGGAACTAAAACAATGTGGAAGAAAAAAATGAACATTTTACTTTTTTTTGCAAACATTTTACTTCAGAACCATTTTTTTAAATTTTCACAAGTGTAAAAACAGAAATTTAACCACAAATTTTGTTGTGCAATTTTTCCTGAGTACACCGATACCCCATATGTGGAGGTAAACCACTGTTTGGGCGCACCGCAGAGCTTGGAAGTGAAGGAGCACCGTTTGATTGTTTCAATGCAGAATTGGCTGGAATTGAGATCGGACGCCATGTCGCGTTTGGAGAGCCCCTAATGTGCCTAAACAGTGGAAACCCCCCACAAGTGACACCATTTTGGAAACTAGACCCCCCAAGGAACTTATCTAGATGTGTGGTGAGCACTTTGAACCCCCAAGTGCTTCACAGAAGTTTATAACGTAGAGCCGTGAAAATAAAAAATCGCATTTGTTTTCACAAAAATGATTTTTTCACCCACAAATTCTTATTTTCACAAGGGTAACAGGAGAAATTAGACCACAAAAGTTGTTGTGCAATTTCTCCTGAGTACGTCGATACCCCATATGTGGAGGTAAACCACTGTTTGGGCGCACCGCAGAGCTTGGAAGTGAAGGAGCACCGTTTGACTTTTTCAATGCAGAATTGGCTGGAATTGAGATCGGATGCCATGTCGCGTTTGGAGAGTCCCTGATGTGCCTAAACAGTGGAAACCCCCCACAAGTGATACCATTTTGGAAACTAGACCCCTTAAGGAACTTATCTAGATGTGTGGTGAGCACTTTGAACCCCCAAGTGCTTCACAGAAGTTTATAACGTAGAGCCGTGAAAATAAAAAATCTCATTTTTTCTACAAAAATGATCTTTTTGCCCCCAAATTTTTATTTTCACAAGGGTAACAGGAGAAATTAGGCCACAAAAGTTGTTGTGCAATTTCTCCTGAGTACGTCGATACCCCATATATGGGGGTAAACCACTGTTTGGGCGCACCGCAGAGCTTGGAAGAGAAGGAGTGTCGTTTTACTTTTTCAATGTAGAATTGGCTGGAATTGAGATCGGACGCCATGTCACGTTTGGATAGCCGCTGATGTGCCTAAACAGTAGAGACCCCCCACATATGACACCATTTTGGAAACTAGACCCCTTAAGGAACTTATCTAGATGTGTGGTGAGCACTTTAAACCCCCAGGTGCTTCACAGAAGTTTATAACGTAGAGCCGTGAAAATAAAAAAATCGCATTTTTTCTACAAAAATGATCTTTTTGCCTCCAAATTTTTATTTTACCAAGGGTAACAGGAGAAAATGGACCCCAGAAGCTGTTGTACAATTTGTCTTGAGTACGCCGACACCCCATATGTGGGGGTAAACCACTGTTTGGGCGCATGGCTGAGCTCGGAAGCAAAGGAGCGCCATTTGACTTTTCAATGCAAAATTGACTGGAATTGAGATCGGACGCCATGTCGCGTTTGGAGAGCCCCTGATGTGCCTAAACAGCAGAAACCCCCCAAAAGTGACCCCATTTTGGAAACTAGACCCCCCATGGAACTTATCTAGATGTGTAGTGAGAACTTTGAATGCCCAAGTGCATCACAGAAGTTTATAATGCAGAGTCGTGAAAATAAAAAATATATATTTTTTAACAATAAAGATTTTTTAGCCCCCAAGTTTTTATTTTCACAAGGGTAACAAGAGAAATTGGACCCCAAAAGTTGTTGTCCAATTTGTCCTGAGTATGCTGGTACCCCATATGTGGGGGTAAACCACTGTTTGGGCGCACGGCAGAGCTCGGAAGGGAAGGAGTGCCATTTTGGAATGCAGACTTTGATAGAATTGTCTGCGGGCGTTATGTTGCCTTTGCAGACCCCTAATGTACCTAAACAGTAGAAACCCCCAACAAGTGACCCCATTTTGGAAAATAGACCCCCCAAGGAACTTATCTAGATATGTGGTGAGAACTTTGAATGCCCAAGTGCTTCACAGAAGTTTATAATGCAGAGTAGTGAAAATAAAAGATATTTTTTTTCCCACAAAAAAGATTTTTTTAGCCCCCAAATTTTTATTTTCACAAGGGTAACAAGAGAAATTGGACCCCAAAAGTTGTTGTCCAATTTGTCCTGAGTATGCTGGTACCCCATATGTGGGGGTAAACCACTGTTTGGGTGCACGGCAGAGCTCGGAAGGGAAGGAGCGCCATTTTGGAATGCAGACTTTGATAGAATTGTCTGCGGGCGTTATGTTGCGTTTGCAGACCCCTAATGTACCTAAACAGTAGAAACCCCCACAAGTGACCAAATTTTGGAAACTAGACCCCCTAAGGAACTTATCTAGATATGTGGTGAGAACTTTGAAAGCTCAAGTGCTTCACAGAAATTTATAATGCAGAGTAGTGAAAATAAAAAAATATATTTTTTTCCAACAAAAAAGATTTTTAGCCCCCAAGTTTTTATTTTCACAAGGGTAACAGGAGAAATTGGACCCCAAAAGTTGTTGTCCAATTTATCCCGAGTACGCTTATGCCCCATATGTGGGGGTAAACCACTGTTTGGGCGCACGGCAGAGCTCAGAAGGGAGGGAGTACCATTTGACTTTTTTAGCGCAAAATTGGCTGTCGTGTTTGGAGACCCCCTGATGTACCTAAACAGTGGAAACCCCCCAATTCTAACTCCAACCCTAACCCCAACACAGCCCTAACCCTAATCTCAACCCGATCCATAATCCTAATCACAACCCTAACGATAATCACAACCCTAACCCCAAAACAGCCCTAATCTCAACCCTAACCATAACCCTAATCAAAACCCTAAATCCAACACACCCCTAACCCTAATCCCAACCCTAACCCTAATCCCAACCCTAATCCCAAACGTAACACTAATCCCAACCCTAATCCAAACCCTAACCCTAATCCCAACTCTAACCCTAACTTTAGCCCCAACCCTAACTTTAGCCCCAACCCTAACTTTAGCCCCAACCCTAACCATAACTTTAGCCCCCGTCGTCACAAAAAAAGTTCAATGTAACCTTTTTTTTGTACGTCGCGTCCGCCATTTCCGCGGATGCGTGGCCGTAACTCTGCCCCCTCCTCCCCAGGACATAGACTGGGCAGCGGATGCGTTGAAAAACTGCATCCGCTGCCCACGTTGTGCACAATTTTCACAACGTGCGTCGGTACATCGGGCCGACGCATTGCGACCGCCCCGTACCGACGCAAGTGTGAAAGAAGCCTAAGGCTACTTTCACACTAGCGTCGTACTCGGCCCATCGCAGTGTGTCGGGCCGACGTACCGACGCTAGCATTGTAAGCGCCGCACAACGGGTGCAGCGGATGCTGTTTTTTCAACGCATCCGCTGCCCCATTGTGAGGTGCGGGGAGGCGGGGGCGGAGTTCCGGCCACGCATGCGCGGTCGGAAATGGCGGACACGTCGCACAAAAAAGTTACATGTAGTTTTTTTTGTGTCGACGGTCCGCCGAAGCACGACGCATCCGTCGCACGACGGATGCGACATGTGGCAATCCGTCGCAATGCGTCGCTAATGCAAGCCAATGGAGAAAAAACGCATCCTGCAAGCACTTTTGCAGGATGCGTTTTTTCTCCAACGACGCATTGCGAAGGAAGCCAAAAAACGCTAGTGTGAAAGTAGCCTAACCCTAACCCTAGCCCTAACCCTAACCCTAAATTTAACCCCAACCCTAACCCTAACTCTAACCCTAACTCTAACCCTAACTCTAACTCTAACCCTAACTCTAACCCTAACCCTAACCCTAACCCTAACCCTAACTCTAACCCTAACCCTAACTCTAACCCTAACCCTAACCCTAACCCTAATTTTAGCCCCAACTTGTCTTCTCCTGCCGGCCGGCAGATGGCAGCAGATGGCGGGCGCACTGCGCATGCGCCCGCCATGATGAAAAAGCCGGCTGGCAGGAGAAGACAGAAGAGGACCCAGGGACCCCGGGTGAGTATGATAGGGTCCCCGAATCCCCCTATTTCTCTGTCCTCTGATGTGCGATCACATCAGAGGACAGAGAAATAACTGATCGCTTTTTTTTTTTTTTGCGGTCGCCGGTAAACTGTTAATTACCGGCGGTCGCAAAGCAGGGGTCGGTGCAAACCGACCCCGATCATGTTCTTTGGGGTCTCGGCTACCCCCGGCAGCCGAGACCCCAAAGAACATCCGGGTGCCGGGCGGCGGGCGCACTGCGCGTGCGCCCGCCATTTTTTCCCGGAAGAAAGATGGCGGCGCCCATGGGGAGACACGAGGAGCACCGGGGGAGGTAGGTAAGTATTGGGGGGCTATTGGGGGCCATCGGGGACCACATTTCTCTGTCCTCCGATGTGCGATCACATCGGAGGACAGAGAAATTAAACGGCAAATCGCGTTTTTTTTTTTTTTGTTGCGACCGCCGGTAAACGGTTAATTACCGGCGATCGCAACTCGGGGGTCGGTAAAAACCCCCCGAATCATGTTCTCTGGGGTCTCGGCTACCCTCGGCAACCGAGACCCCAGAGAAAATCCGACTCTGGGGGGCGCTATTCACTTTTTCCACAGCGCCGTTAAGTAACGGCGCTGTGGATTAAGTACCCTTAGCGGCCGCCGTTAAAAGGCGTATCGGCGGTCGTTAAGGGGTTAATGCATTTCTGAAGAAATTATTAAAGTGTTAGTTACCTAAATGATTTAAAGGGAACCTGTCACCTGAATTTGGCGGGACCGGTTTGCCGTCACATGGGCGGGGTTTTCGGGTGTTTGATTCACCCTTTCCTTACCCGCTGGCTGCATGCTGGCCGCAATATTGGATTGAAGTTCATGCTGTGTCCTCCGTAGTACAGGCCTGCGCAAGGCAATCTTGCCTTGCGCATGCGCAGTATGCTTTGCCCAACTGCGGGCACATGATAATTGTGTTTCAATAAGTAACAGGCCAGGATTTTTCATTGCGTTGTTCTCCAGAGATAGGATCAATAACTACTCAAGATTTTTGCTACCATTCTTTATTGATGTCGTTATATATCTACATAAAAACAAACCAGTTTTTGTCTCTGTTCTGGAGCCTGAAAATTGGTTTGTGTTTTATATAGATATTTGAAGACATCAATAAAGAATTGTAGCAAAATTCTTAGAGAGTTATGGATTTTTTCTCTGGAGAACAGCACAATGAAAAATCCTAAAGTGTCATTTATCATTTATGGGAATGCAAATGTTCATTCTGCGGAAGAGTTAAGTGACTTTTCCATCAGAATTAGAGTGGACACTTACTTACAATAGGATTTTTCCATGGACAATGTGCAGGTTAGATTACACTGTGTCATCAACCTTGAGATAAGATGATTTGTAAAACTCTGTAGAAAACTTGGGACTTACTGAATATATAAGGATATGAAAACAGTCAAAGGTACAGGGCAGTGAGCAGAGGAAAGTGGTAAACCACCCTTCCCCTGCTGCCCGTGTAACCAACTACAGTGGATTAAATAAACCATGTATTCCCGACTGGCCAGCTCCCTTTGCTTACCACTGTCCCTACAATAGCTAAACAATTACTTTTAATAAATCTCTAGTGCTTATTTATGGATAACTGACAACACTTTGTGTTTACCATATTGGAGTAAATTTTTGGTATATAGTGAAATGGTCACTGATGAGAGAGGAAGTTTAATTATATTGGCATCCCATCAATTTTCAAAGATTTCCTCCTGCTCTATGGCAGAACATGTAGAAAATGTCATATGTGTGATGGTCAATTGTTGTATGTATTTGGAGGAAGGGTTACATTGAGTCTCAGTTTGACGTTTAACAAGACCATTGTCATGAACATCAACAGTCGCACTCAAGAAAGATGTCTTCAGAATCTTGTTAGCAAAACACGTGCTTTTTTTATTATTTTGAAAAAACACCAAAATTAGAGGTATCAACGCAGTGTTGCAAGGTAACGTTTCGACCCTCTGGGTCTTTCTCAAACCTTACTTCTAACAGTAGATACGGAGAGGAGGGCACAGATCCCTGGAGAGGTGCAAGAGTCCCATTAGGGGCTATCACGTGGCAGCTTCTGGTGTCTGCGGTGTCCAGTTAACCCCTTATTACCCCATATGCCATCGCTACAGGGCAATAGAAAGAGAGAGGCTAAGTGCCAGAATTGGCGCATCTTATAGATGCGCCTTCTCTGGGGTGGCCGGGTGCTGGTATTTTTAGCTGGGGGGGTCAATATCCATGGCCCCTTCCTAGGCTATGAATATCAGCCCACAGCTGTCTACGTAACCTTTCTGGCTATTAATTATAGGGGATCCCACGTCATTTTTTTGGGGGGTACCCCTATTACAATAGCCAGTAAAGGCTAAATATACAGCTGCGGGCTGATATTCATAGCCTGGGAAGATCCATGGGTATTAACCCCTTCCCAGGCTAAAAATATTGGCCATGGCCATCGGCTTTCCCTCTCTGGGGAGACCACCCTTTTTTTCACTAAATAGGCTTCCACATTATTTATTCATAATTTTCTGGGTCGGGATCCATTATATGTACATTTTGCAAGCCGGTGAGAAAAACTCGCCATACGGATGCCTTACGGATGACATACAGATCACTGTTCGTGAACATTTGTGCGATTCTCGGCTGTGAAAAACGGACCGATTTTTTATACGTTATGTGTGACTGCAGCCTTAGGCAGGGGTCACACTGGCGACTAAAACGGACGAGTGCAATGCGATAAAAAATCGCATTGCACTCGGACCAATGTTAAACTATGGGGCAGCTCCCAGCAGCCGATTTTTTTGTCAGCCATTTTCCTCGGTCCGAGACAATCACAGCATGCTGCGATTGTCACTGACACTCGGCTGACTCTCAGCTCACTCGCACCCATATAATGGGTGTGAGTGAGACAGCGCACATCACTTGGATATCATCCAAGTGATGTGCATTAAACGCTGACTCCGGCAATGGAAGAGATGGAGAAATTAGTTTCTCCACCTCCTCCGCAGCTGTGCTCCGATCCGCTCTCTGCGAGAGGCTCGGAGCACAGACACTCGGCTCACACTCGCAGCAGATCAGGAGCAGAGGGTCATTAGCATATCGCATCCGATGCTCTCGCATCGGATACAATAAGCTAGTGTGACCCCGGCCTTAGAGTCAAAACCGACTCCCTCCCCAGGAGTCAGGAAAACCACATGTGAGCATTGCATTCTGATTTACCCCATATTAGCTGTTTTAGTAGGAGTATCCTGACATTTTCTTAGGTGTATTTACAGGAAAAGCCATGGTGTGAAAACATCTTACAGCACAGCAAATGGATCTCATTGTTCAACCCCTTCATGAACTTTGATGTATGTTTACGTCATGGTGGGGAAGGGTTCACAACCTATGATGTAAACTAACATCATAATGATCATGCGTTTAATGGAGCTGTGCCCACACGATCATCGCTGGGAGCTCAGCGTAAGTGATATCCATGCTCCGGCTCTCACTGCCAGGAGTGGTGTCCACACTGCCCCAGGCCATTTAGCCCCCTAAATGCCGTGATCAATAGCAACTGCAGCATGTACGGGGCTAGGAGAGGGAGTGGGCTCTGACTCCCGTCCGTTCAGCACCCTAGGGATGTCATCATGAGGGCCCGATCATTGCTATGGCAACTTGAGTTTGTCATGACTAGAGATGGGTGAACCTGAACAGTACAGTTCGGTGTCTGTACCAAACACCTACTGTTCGGGCACGGACTCCAAACTCAGACTTCACCAAGAAGTCCATTTTACCGTTCAGATTTGACCCCCTGAACATCGGGTGTCTATTGTGCTGTCATCTGCATGACTGCATGACTCCTTGAAAAAGCCACGTCCAGGCGAAACGTGCGTTGGAGCTAGCAGGATACTATTGGGTATGGATTGTATAATGTTGTAGGATACTTGTTTTTATCTCATTCCTTTTTGCCTTTTTGACTCTCTGAATGCATACTTGCAAACATATGTAGGCTATGTGATATGGGATATACTTTATGTTTATTTAATACTGTCTCTGAGCCCACTCCAATTATTACACTAGAGTTTTTTTGTTGTTTGTATTGCTCTGTTGTTTTTCTTTCCCCTTTTTTATGTGTATTTTAATATTACTAAATACATTTATACATTTTTACCATATTGGTTTTGCATTTTTGTTTTTTTCACCCTTTCTGTTTGAGTAGGTGGTATTAGTCACATGGGGTGATACCTGATATATATTTATTTCCTATTGATTGTGCAGTTGTATTCAACATTTTTTAAATCAAGACAAAAAGATGATTCAGAAAAGTACAAAGTCGCCTGCGATGCTTACAAAAAATATTTTTTGTACACAGGTGTAATTGGACTAGTTTCAGATGTTATTCAATTTCTAACAATAAAAGTCAAGTTTTATTCACAATCCCTAAAATAGGGCCTTTTCCCCCCTAGTATAGGGACCAGGAAGGATGACATTATTAACCCTTTCATGACGGGAGGTATTTTTATTTTTGCGTTTTCGTTTTGTGCTCCCCTTCTTCCCAGAGCCATAACTTTTTTATTTTTCTGTCAAAATAGCCATGTGTGGCTTTTTTTGTGGGACAAGTTGTGCTTTTGAGCAATACCATTGGTTTTAACATATTGTGTACTGGAAAACGGGAAAAAAAATTCCAAGTGCAGTGGAATTGCAAAAAAAGTGGAATTTCACAGTTGTTTTTTTTTTTTAACCATGTTCACTAAATGCTAAAACTGCTCTACCATTATGATTCTTGAGGTAATTACAAGTTCATAGACACCAAACATGTTCTTTTTTATTTAAGTGAAGAGAAAAAATCCAAACATTGGTAAAAAAAAATAAAAAAAATTGTGCCATTTTCCGAGACCTGTAGTGTCTCCATTTTTCCAGATCTGGAGCTGGGTGAGGGCTTATTTTTTGGGCACCAATCTGGTGTTTTTATTGATACCATTTTGGTGTAGATACGATTTGTTGTTCTCCCATTATTGCATTTTATTGCAATGTAGCGTGACCAAAAAAAAACATAATTCTGACGTTTTGAATTTTTTCTCGCTACGCCGTTTAGCGATCGGGATAATTCTTTTTTTTATATTGATAGATTGGGCGATTTTGAATGTGGTGATACCAAATAAGTATATGCTTGATTTTTTTTATTGTTTTATTTTGAATGGGGAGAACTTTTATATTTGTTTATTTTTTTATATTTTTAAAAGCATTTTTTTTACTTTTTGCATGCTTTAATAGTTTCAATGGTAGACTAGAAGCTGCACTTGTCTGATTGCCTCTGCTACATATAGGTGATAATCAGATCGCCTGTGTATAGCAGAAATGCTCACTTGCTATGAGCGCCGACCATCGGGCAATCTAGCTATGACAACCATAGAAGTATTCTGGAGACCTCTGGTTGTCATGCCAACCCATCAGTGACCTGCGATTACGTGAGGGGGTCACCGATGGGTGGTATTTCCGGCGTGATTCCTGTGAGCGCGAGTTAAATGCCAAATTTGGCCCCTACGCCCATAGGAATCTGGTTATGCCAGTGGGCACTAAATCAATTTCATTATACAGTAGCTAGACTTATTTAATCCTAGTTATGATTCTTGTGGGTTTGTTTCACAAGTAGGTGGATTTTTTCTTTTAAATCTTTGATTTTAAAACTTTCCATGTATCTGTGGTCAAGATTTATAGATAAGATGAAATGCATGCATCCGGCAGAAAATAATAATCTGTCACATTGCTGAAGTCTGTATGGTTTATTAAAAGAATGGCGCCAGGTGGTCCGATGTGGCAACTCTTTCACTTCTGTTCTGCAGTATCCGTGAGATCAATTACAAAACAGCATTGTCTAGATTTTATTTTATGAGATCTTATGAAAAAAATGGAGGCAGATAGCATGTTAAATCATAAATCATGTATTACTTTATACCTCAGACTATTTGTACAGACTAACCACTTCCACTTCTCTTGAGGTTTTTCACAACAGATTAAAGGAACAACTATGTACCACACTTTTTTGTACAAACAGAGTAATGGTTGTCACATACATCTCTTTATTTAGCTCATTGTGGCTAAATTTTTGTAGCCAAGGTAATTGGGGTTCACGAACATGGCAGACCCCAATCATGGAGGTCATATGGCAGCCTATATGTAATGTTAGCAGTCACTGGAGCCAATCAATGTTGCATGCTATGATTAAAATAAAAATCTTCTGAAATAAGATGCATACAGATAATTTTCAGGAGGCTTTATGGACCTTCATGACATCCTAATAACCGCTGCGTATAAGATCGACAGATCCATGAGATCGAAATGTAAATTACCCGTATTTCGCGGACTATAAGACGCACCGGACCATAAGACGCACCCCAAATTTGGGGTGAAAATTGCAGAAAAAAAAATTTTTTTATAAGATGGGGGTCCGTCTTATTGTCCGAATTTACAGTATCTTACCTGAGGGCTGGCGGTGGCAGAGCAGGGTCACAGGAGGCATGGTGTCGGCAGAGGTGGGGTGATGCGGTACGGCGTGCACCTGAGCAGGGTCCCGTCCTGACGCCATGGCCTGATGTGCTGGGATGAGGAGGCGCTGGGATGAGGAGGCGCTGGGATGAGGAGGCGCTGGGATGAGGAGGTCCTGGGATGAGGAGGTCCTGGGATGAGGAGGTCCTGGGATGAGGAGGCGCTGGGATGAGGAGGCGCTGGAATGAGGAGGTATAGTGTAAGAGGGGTCCCTTTCCCCGGTGAGGTGATGCAGCAGCCCGGTAATGCAGCAGAGCCGGGTGAATCCTGTTATTAATAACATCAAACTTAGATGCTGCGCTACAAGGGGATGCTACTACTTCGTAGAGCAACACAAATAATGCAATAAACAAATCCTAAGGTGAGTTACCTTGTGGCCGTCACTGATGTGTCCCCGTAAGGCAGTGGGCTATTGTAATAACTGTGTTCTCCTTGCTGATGAGAGCAACGTTCCTCAGACAACACAGACAAGGGAGCGTCCTCCCAGTCTGTAGAAACCCCTGCGCGCACGCTGCTGATAGTGCCGGCACAGTTATCACAGTAGCCCACTGCCTTACGGGGACACATCAGTGACGGCCACAAGGTAACTCACCTTAGGATAGCACAGTCTCACTTTAGCGCCGGTGTTCATTCTGAGTATCTGAATCCTGTTATCACCGGTGGTGGCGGCCATCTTGCGGAGGCCGCGAGTGCGCAGATGGAGCCTCTGCTGCCCGGGGCTTCAGGAAAATGGCCGCCGTGATCCCCATCTGCGCACGCGCGGCATCCCGCGGCCATTTTCCTGAAGCCCCGGGCTGCAGAGGCTCCATCTGCGCACGCGCGGACTCCGCAAGATGGCCGCCACCACCGGTAATAACAGGATTCACCCGGCTCTGCTGTATTACCGGGCTGCTGCATCACCTTACCGGGGAAAGGGACCCCTCTCACTGCGCCTCCTCATCTCCGCACGCCTGCCGCCGCACCTCTGCCACCGCACCTCTGCCACTGCACCTCTGCCGAAACGGGTAAGCCTGCATTTCGACTATTAGACGCACCCCCCATTTTCCCCCCTTTTTTTGGGGGGAAAAAGTGCGTCTAATAGTCCGAAAAATACGGTATGCAACAGTGAGACTGACTAAAAATCCATACAACTGAAGCAGGTGAACATAGATTTTGTTGGCAGCGGATTAATCTCTGTACTGTCCAGCCGTTCAACAGTGCATATATATTTATTCAGGAACAACAATAACACAGTTTACAACTGGGTATTTCTTATATGTTGGCATATTTGTATCCTGCCTGTCAGCCTGCAAAGTGAAAATAAAATGGGATCCAACTACACACACAGTGAACAGGAACTTCCTGGGTCTTTCTTTAATGGCTCATTTACACATGCGAGACATACGTCCGAGTCTCGCAGGTTAAAACCCTCTTCTGGCGCCGGCACTTGGGAGCGGAGCGTGCAGCTCCATGTGTTGCTATGTAGCCGTAGACATGTATATAAATAAGGGATACTTTCAGCATTTGGTGGATTGATTTGTTTATGTATACTCTGGATCCCACAATAGATTAATTGGATGAACAAACATAATTGAATCCTATCTGTCAGTTTTGCCCTCCATGGGATATGTTTTTTAAATAATGGATATGTGGCTTTTATATAAATTTTTAATTTTCCAATAAAAGATAATTCATTTTATATTGATGGTTTGCTTAATTTAGGTGTTGGTATACTTTACTGCCCATTTTGAGTTGTTTCTACTATTTAGAAGAGCCATTTGGTGATTTGGGACATTAATTTAAATTGTGTATTTTGCTGTTTTTGTCATAAACAGATTGTCCAGGTATGGATTTAAAGGCCAGGGAGAACGCCTGGCTCTCTAAGGCCACTGACGTTTTTTCCCGGAACACTCCTGTTGTTTTGTTAGATACCTTCCATGAGACTAAAGACCTTATACATAAGTCCACATACTCCCTTCAACGTAAAACAAGATTATGGTGGAATAGATCTTCACTTGAAAATTATTTGGAGAAAAAAATAGTCCCTAGAAGACTGGGGATTCAATTGTATCCTACGTATGAGTTGGGGGAGCAAGATCTTATAACAAGATGGACATCTGCGGCATCAAAATGTTCTTTCGAATTTCTACAAATTTTGATTGATAATAGCACAGCATCTTTATTGAGAATTGATAAGGAATTGGAAAGCATATCTAAATCTCTGGCTAAGGACATGTCGAGTGTTTAGTTTAATAAATGGACCAAAGATCTTGAAAAGGATATTTTGAAATGGGAAGTAAAAATTAATCAGGAGAAACTCAAAAAATATCAGCGAGATGTAGATGATTCTGATTCGAACAAGCTCTTTAAATGGCAATTAGGTGGTACCAAAGCTAATTTAAGGAAAAAGAGAGTAAGAACACAATCTGCTATTTCCAATATCTCCGAATTGGACAGCAATGCATCTACTAGTGATGTTGAATTACCTCGGGATGTTCACCCTAGGGGTAATGATAAAAAGAAGAAATTTCCAGAAACGTTCCAAAAATCCCAAAGAGGTCATAATGCGAGAGATCAATGCCAGGTACTCAATCTTTCTAGTGATATGTTAACCCCGGCCCAGATTTTGGTATTACAACATGGACTAACTTTCTCTCCCTCAAAAAACTTAGACTCGTTCACATCGGTAAAAGTCCTGCATATATTTGCACGGAAATTGATTTTGAAAAAACTTCATGCCAGAAAATTGGATAACGATCCTATATCTACTGTAGCGGAAAGGAATGCATTGGAGGCCTTAATTTCTTTGGAGAATGAAAATACCACCACATCAGAGGTAAATATGATTCCAAAACATTTATTTACTAAATGTAAGACCTTTCCTTCTTTGTCTTTATGTCCAGCAGTGGACATTTTTTACCAAAAGGGTTACTTATGACATTGTCCAAAGACAGGGAGGAAATTTTAATCTACCTAAGTCAGAGAGGTTAGCTTTGGAAGAATTGAAATCTTGGAATGATGTGGTCTTTAAACCAGCGGACAAGGGGGCAACCTGGTCATTTGGCCTATACATCAGTATGAGAGACAGGCTAATAAGCTGCTAAGTGACTCGAAGTGTTACCAAAAATTGACGTTTAACCCCCTGTCCTCTTTTCAGAATCTGTTGGTGGATATTTTGGATAAAGCCCTCATGCAAGGTATCATTTCCAAAAAATTGCTGGACCATATTTAAGACAGTCACCCCAAACTACCTACCCTGTAGTTAATCCCCAAAATACATAAAAATCCGTTGGACCCTCCGGGCCACCCCATTATATCAGGTAATGATGGGCAATATTGCCTTGCGCAGGCGTGTACTCCGGAGGACAGAGAATGAACTTCAATCCAATATTGTGGCCAGCATGCAGCCAGCGGGTAAGGAAAGGGTGAATCAAACACCTGAAAACCCCGCCCATATGACCCCAAATTCAGGTGACAGGTTCCCTTTAATAATCAGATTTATTTGCAAATACTGGGTACAAAATCAGGGAGATCAAGTAAGATTCATCACTCAGTACATACAGTAGCAAATGGAATGACCTAAAAGAAGTTATATGGAAACACTGGGGAATCTTGCTCGTGGATTCTACCTTATGTCATATACTACCCAAACAGCTGTCTTTTGTGGCCAAAAGGTCTGGGAATTTAAAAGATGCTTTAGTCCAGTGTTCCCCAACTCTGGTCCTCAAGAGCCACCAACAGGTCATGATTTCAGTATTTCCTTAGTATTGCACAGGTGATAATTGCATCACTTGGACAGGCAAGCATTCAATCACCTGTGCAATACTAAGGAAATCCTGAAAACATGACCTGTTGGTGGCTCTTGAGGACCGGAGTTGGGGAACACTGCTTTAGTCCATAGTCATTTTGAAACTAAAACTAGGTCAGAACCAGGAGCGCCAGGTTTCTACCCCTGTGGCCTGTGTAAAGGCTGCCTAAATTATATTAACCCCTTCAAGACCTTGTCCTTTTCCGTTTTTGCGTTCTCGTTTTTCGCTCCCCTCCTTCCCAAAGCCATAACTTTTTTATTTTTCCGTCAATATGGTCATGTGAGGGCTTGTTTTTTGCGGGACAAGTTGCACTTTTGAACAACATTTTTTAGCATGTCATGTACTAGAAAACGGGAAAAAAATTCCAAGTGCGGTGAAATTGCAAAAAAAGTGCAATCCCACACTAGTTTTTTGTTTGGCTTTTTGTTTTTGCTAGGTTTACTAAATGCTAAAACTGACCTGCCATTATGATTCTCCAGGTCATTACGAGTTCATAGACACCAAACATGTCTAGGTTATGGTTTATCTAAGTGGTAAAAAAAAATTCCAAACTTTGTTAAAAAAAGAAATTACGCACAGGGTGGCACTCACAGCAGGCCGGCATCAGTAACCATAGAGGTCTCAAGCCAGAAGCGCAGGTTAAATGCCGCTGTCAGCATTTGACAGCGGCATTTAACTAGTTAATAGCAGCGGGTGAATCACAATTTCACCCGCCGCTATTGCGGGCACGTCAGCTGTTCAAAACAGCTGACATGTCCTGGCTTTGATGCGAGCTCACCGCCAGAGCCCACATCAAAGCAGGGGACCCGACCTCAGCTGTAATAGTACGGCGGACGTTGGGAAGGGGTTAAATCTACAACTTTTCCCAACCATGATGGATTTCGACTTTTCAACATCAGGAAGCATCTGAGATGTAATTCCCAAGGGTTTATTTATCACGCACAATGCACCTGTGGAAAAGTATACGTGAGCCTCACTACTAGAGAGTTGAAGGTAAGAACCAGGGAGCACATTAAAGATATTGAGAAAGCAAAAAATGCTAATGAAGTCTCCTCATTAAAACCTCTCCCTAGGCATTTTAAATTAAACCATAACTGCAATGCTAGGGGCCTGATTTTCAGAGCCATAGATCAGGTCAGCTTGGGATTTCAGGGTGGGGACTTGGCTAAGATCCTCGCAAAAGTTGAAAGTAGGTGGATCTTTTGACCGGGGACTTTGAGCCCCAATGGGCTAAATGAAAACCTGCATTTTTCAGCCTTTCTTTAGGGCAGGGGTCCCCAACTCCAGTCCTCAAGGCCCACCAACAGGTCATGTTTTCAGGATTTCCTTAGTCTTAGATAATTGCATCACCTGTGCAATACAAAGGAAATCCTGAAAACATGATCTGTTGGTGGGCCTTGAGGACTGGAGTTGGGGAACACTGCTTTAGGGTATATATGTTTCATTTTGGCCGTTCTTATATAGTTCATCAGGTATCTATTCTTGTCTCAGGGAGGTATTTTTATAGGTTAGGGCTTTTTTTTTTTTTTCCTGTTATTAAACATTAATGTATTTCATATATTTATTTGGGTTATTCATTTATTTCAGTCTATACTTACATGGGGTTTTTCTGGCTGCTGGCTCTTCGGGTTCGTGTGTCCTTCCGTTTGGTGGTGCTGAGGACTGTGACCTGTTTTGGAAGGGGAAAGAAGAATTTGTTATTATTGTCATTGTCATTATTATGGATATTTAATATGATATTATATTTATTATTATATACATTATTCATATTCACGTATGTTATTTAATACTTATTAACATTGGGTTGTTATTTATTTTTTTGTATATTATGTATGTATAATATTGCACTTTTGTATTTATCTGTATATCATCGCTTGCTTGCACTAGGACACTTTATTTCCTTCTTCAGTCCCTCCAATATAAAAGTCTACACAATGATCATTTTTTGCACATCTCACTTTAATAACATCCGTTATTTAGTAAATCTTAGCTTGGGTGTTTATTATTAATTATCACTATATTTGGTATTATGTCAGTAATAGATCAATGCAGTCAACTTATAATGTATTAGCACCCATCCACTTTTCTGAATAAAATTGATATAGTTAATAATTTTATCAAATATCGGTATTTATTCACTTCTTCGCGGCTCAATTTGTGTTGTAATTATCTTTATCACTCCTCTAAGGCACATGGCTATGTGTACATTCAGGGCCGTATTTAGAGTTTCTGCTGCCCTAGGCACTTTTAGTGCTGCCCCCCCCCCCATTGGTGAGTATGACACTATCGGCAGTGACTTTAGCAAGAATCGCTGATGTGAAAGTCGCTTTTTGCAGCAGATCGGGAAGTTTTTCTGCATGTGCCGCGTAACGGATCACTTACGGCAACACTGCGTTCGGCCTCATTCATTCCTTATGGTATTTGCGGCACTTGCCATGATCTGGCAAATGCGGTACCATACCTCCCAACTTTTGAAGAAGGGAAGGAGGTACAAAGTGTGCGGCACGCGTAGTGCGCCGCGGCAAATTTTAGGCCACGCCTCTGACCACACCCATTTCACAACTAGTCACACCCATATCCACGTCCCAACCACAGCCATTTAGCACTGCTGATCACACTGTTTTATATACAATAATTATAAACGAAAAAATATGACCACAGTGCTCCATACTGTATAATGGCCACACATGATGCTCCATACTGTATAATGACCACACATGATGCTCCATACTGTATAATGGCCACACATGATGCTCCATACTGTATAATGGCCACACATGATGCTCCATACTGTATAATGACCACATGATGCTCCATACTGTATAATGGCCACACATGATGCTCAATATTGTATAATGGCCACACATGATGCTCAATACTGTATAATGGCCACACATGATGCTCAATACTGTATAACGGCCACACACAGTTCTCCATGATACTGTTTAATGGCCACAGTGCTCCATACTGTATAACGGCCATACATGATGCTCCATATTGTATAATGGCCACACATGATGCTCAATACTGTACAACGGCCACACATGATGCTCAATACTGTACAACGGCCACACACAGTTCTCCATGATACTGTATAATGACCCCCCCTCCTGTATGCATGGCTCATATTCCCCCCCTGTATGCATGGCTCACACTCCCCCCTGTATGCATGGCTCACACTCCCCCCCCCCGTGTGCATGGCTCATATTCACCCCCCCCGTATACATGGCTCATATTCACCCCCCTGTATGCATGGCTCATATACACCCCCCCCTCTGTATGCATGGCTCATATTCACCCCCCCTGTATGCATGGCTCATATTCACCCCCCCATATGCATGGCTCATATTCATCCCCCCCGTGTGCATGGCTCATATACACCCCCCCTGTATGCATGGCTCATATACACCCCCCCCTGTATGCATGGGTCATATTCACCCCCCCTGTATACATGGCTCATATTCACCCCCCCCTCTGTATGCATGGCTCATATTCACCCCCCCCGTGTGCATGGCTCATATTCACCCCCCCCGTGTGCATGGCTCATATTCACCCCCCCCCGTATGCATGGCTCATATTCTTCCCCCCTTCTGTATGCATGGCTCATATTCACCCCCCCTGTATGCATGGCTCATATTCACCCCCCCTGTATGCATGGCTCATATACACCCCCCCCGTATGCATGGCTCATATACACCCCCCCTGTATGCATGGCTCATATTCACCCCCCCCTGTATGCATGGCTCATATACACCCCCCCGTATGCATGGCTCATATACACCCCCCCCCGTATGCATGGCTCATATACACCCCCCCCTGTATGCATGGGTCATCTCTCCACCCCTCCCTCTGTATGCATGGCTCATATTCCACCCCCCCCATATGCATGGCTCATATTCACCCCCCCCTGTATGCATGGCTCATATACACCCCCCCCGTATGCATGGCGGCATATACACCCGCTCGGCTCTGCTATATCTGCGCAGCACTCACCTTCAGGTCGTGCGGGTCCCGGTCCGGCTGACTGTCATACGATTTCTCCGGCGTCAGCATCGGGGCAGAGGAGCCGTTGAACTCGTCCATGAAGATGCGAGCGTCGGCTTCCTCCTTAGGGGGAGACGGCCGCCCGCGACTGCTCCGAGCTGCGGCGCGAGAAGACACTTCCTGGCTGGATGGTGCACCTGCTCTCCGCGCCCCCCTCCTACCCGCCCGGTGTGATTTGTGAGTATTGTTTTCAAGGAGGGCGGGTGGGACTCGGAGGCGGGGGGCGGGAGGTGGGGGGGCGGGGCGGTCGGTCGCTTGTGACCTGGGACTTAAAAAAAAAAAAACAACCCTTGCTCAGGTGCCGCCCCCCCGCAATGTCGCCGCCCTAGGCACGTGCCCTCGAGTGCCTAGTGGCAAATACGGCCCTGTGTACATTCATAAATCCAGTCTATGGGACGGTGCGCATGCGCATTCTGTCACTGCTCTGTGCTCCTCCGACAGCGCCATCTACAGAACCGCTATGCATGTCACCATGCGGTCCACCTGGCGCATGTTTGGAAGAGATTGATTCTATTTCCGCGGCATTATGATGGGCGCATGCACCATGGAGTCCTTTTTTAGACTGGCGATATGATTTAATGTATTTAATTTATCCGGCACGCTTATTGGCCCCATTATAGTATATAAGCACCCCCCTAATCTATCTAGGCACGCCCCCGGAAAAAGCAAAAAGGACGAAATGCACGTCGGGGCACGGAGGGTCACTGGCAGATCACGGACATCACATTGTATTTACCAACCAAGGAGGTAATGTCACTTATACATTTGCAATGCGAATCCTTGTAAATGGGTTATTTTACCCTTTATGTTTGAAGCATATGCTGTCCTAAATATTTGTATTGGGATATATTTGTATTGGGATATAGTAGTAGACATCTATATAAATAAGAGATGCTTTCAGCACTTGGTGAATTGATTTGTTTATGTATACTCTGGATCCCACAATAGATTAATTGGATGAACAAACATAATTGAATCCTATCTGCCAGTTTTGCCCTCCATGGGGTATGTTTCTTGAATAATGCAAATGTGGCTTTTATATACATTTTTAATTTTTCAATAAAAGATAATTAATTTTATATTGATGGTTCGCTTCATGTAGGTGGTGGTATACTTTACTGCCCCTTTTGAGTTGTTTCTACTATTTAGAAGTGCTATTTTGTGATTTGGGTCATTAATTTTAATTTTTTTTAACAGTAGTAAATAGTAGTTGTTGCAATATATATGTTAATCCTTTTATATTATTTCTAAACACTCTTTTTCGGTGATTACCTTTGTATCTCCATTCATACTGCACCCACACACACAAATGATACACCATTTGAAAGGTAAACTTGCCCCTTCAGCAAAAAAAATAGCCAAACAAACCACACATCCATGATATGATCATAAAATACAGTTTAAACATGAATTTTCATAAACCTGCAGTAAGGATAAATGACCTGCAAGTGGCACCACACTGCCCCAAAGCACACTACCACAAAGCTGCTTATAGACATCACAAACAAATCCTAACATTTGCCTTAGGGGCTTTCCACCTTGCCGAACTCCTTGCCCAGCCGATTTCAGTCACATTGGAGGATTGTACACTTCTCTGCAGGTGAGTCAAGTATGCAAACACATTTGTAAACATGCACTGCCTATTCAATTGCACACTTGCTCCATTTATACTCCACTGACACACACAAATGATACACCATTTCAAAGGTCAAATTACCTGCAGGTGGCATTTGCCTTGGGGTCTTTCCAGCTTGCCGAGGTGCTTGCCCAGCCTATTTCAGGCAAATTCGAGGATTACACACTTCACTGCAGGTGAGTCACATATGCAAACACATTTGTAAACATGCACTGCTTTTTCAGTGATTACTTCGCCCTCCACACACAAATGGTGAGTCACATATGCAAACACATTTGTAAACATGCACTACTTTTTCGGTTATTTCTTTGCCCCACATACACAAATAATACAACATTTGAAAGGTAAACTTCCCCCTTCAGCAAGGAAAGACACAAACAAACCACACATTCATGATTTGATCAATAAATACAGTTTCAACATTCATTTTCAGAAACCTTAAAAAAAACGATAACCTGCAAGTGGCACTACAACCTCAAGACATTTTTTTAGCCTTTCCTTATTAAATCAATTTATTGTATTACCAATCTACATATATAAATACCTCTCTGTGTTCATCATCTCATTAAATACATTAGCATTTGACTAGCTTGATTTTCCTGAAATTGCCTGCACCCTCGACAACCAATGTGCAAAAATTTCGCATGGGCTAACTAGTAAGCATTATTCCAATTCCCCTTCTCAACAATTATTTATCCTGTTAGTCCCATAGTGGTCCTGAATTTTTAAAATTTGGCTTCTGGAAGTGGCTTTGTCCTAACATCAGCTATCATCTGGTCAATTTATGTGATCAAGATAGCCTAACAATTTATTTAACCAAATGACCTCTTGACTTGCATGGGCTGGAGACTCATACTCTGCTTCTGTGGATGACAAGGCTACCGACACCTGCTTTCTGCTTGACAAAGAAATTGAACTTTCGTCAAGTTTGAACAAATAGCCGCTTGTCGATTTACGATCACTAACAGTGGGGTGCAAAAGTATTCACCCCCTGCCATTTTGCATGGTTTGCTACCTCACAACCTGGAATTTCACTGTTTCTTTTGAGGGTTTACATCAGATCATGTAAAGAACATGCCTACAACTGTGAACATTTGGTTTTCTGTTTAGTGTGAAGCAATCAGCAAATAGAACAAACGTATTTACCTCTCTAAAGTCAATAGTTTGTACAGCCTCCTTCAGCTGAAATTACAGCTGCAAATTGCTTTGGATAAGTCTCTATGAACTTTTAACATCTTGCCACTGGGATTTTTGTGCATTCCTCAAGGCAAAACTGCTCTGCTTCCTTCAAGTTAGATGGTTTCCTGTAGCTATCTGTATCCCCACTAGATCTGCCACACCTGCTAGTGCCTATCTGTATACCAACCAGACCTGCCTGCACCTGCCAGTGCTTACCTGTATACCAGCCTTACCAATCTGCATCTGTAATTCATGTGTTCTTGCTGAGCCTGCCTGTACCAGCTGTTCTCTCCTACAAGGCCATTCCAGCTACGTGTCCCTTGCGGGTCAGCTGCCATGCATCCAAAGTCTGTCCTGGAGTAGAACCTGGTGTCCATCAAGAGCCAAATCTAACCCCACCATCAGGGGCTTTAGTGTAGAATCAGGTGCTCATCTAGATACACTCCTCTAGGCTCTCCTTGGATCACATCACAGTGGTTCCACCACTCCGGTTACAACCCCAATATGCTGTTGGAAAATCTGCGTAAAAAAGTATACTTCTTCCACTTTCACAAAGAGTCCAGCTCCTTCTTTTCACTACACCATTTTGTTTAGGGTTGTATGGTACAGTGGTCTGAAACATGATTCAATTTTTCCTTAAAATGCTTTGTGCCTCATTACTTGCATATTCAGGTTCATTATCTGCATGCAGAATTTTTGACATTCTCCAAAATTTGTTGTATACTTCAGCGAGTTCTATTTCAAGTTTCTCTGAAACTTCATTTTTGCTGTGAAGCAGAGAGACAACTGTATATCAATCATCGATAAATGTGAGAAAATATTTCTTCTTTCCAGGAGTTTGAGTACTCATTAGACCACAAATATCTGTATATATTAATTCCAGAAATCATTATGATGTTGTAGTGTTATTTTTAGGAAAGGATTTTTCTGACATTTTCTTTTTAAAACAGCTAGTACATTTAATTGTCTAATTACACATATCAACTGTAAGGCCGGGGTCACACTAGAGAGAAATACGGACGAGGGAGAGGAGTAAAAACAACGCATTGCACACGGACCAATGTTTCTCTATGGGGCAGCTCCCATCAGCCGTATATATTTCTCGGCCGTATTTTACGGGCTGAGAAAATCGCAGCATGCTGCGATTGTCAGTGTATTCCTCCAAAAATACGCCAATGAAAGTCTATGGGTGCGAGAAAAATATGCATTACGCATGGACCATGCGTGTGACTTGTGAGAAATACGCACCAGTGTTCTATAGAAAAGCCAGCAATTCAGTGCAGTGTACAGTAAAATCACACTGACAGGTTAGAATAAAATAGATCAAATAAATGTCTACCTATAGTATATGTATATATATATATGTCATTGACACACACATATATATTTATATATATTTATATTTCATACAGCGCTAGATAGCAGAAAAGCTGGTAATTCAATTGCCGGCTTTTGCTAACTCCTTACCAAACCCTACAGGATATGAGACATGGTTTACATACAGTAAACCATTTCATATCCGTTATATTTTTACATATTCCTCACTAATAATGTTAGTAGTGTGTTTGTGCAAAATTTGGCTGCTCTAGGTATTAAAATAAAGGGTTAAAACACAGAAAAGAATGGCGTGGGCTCCCGCACAATTTTCTCCGCCAGAGTGGGAAATCCAGTGACTGAGGGCAGATATTAATAGCCTAGAGAGGGACCATGGTTATAGGACCCCCCGGCTAAAAACATCTGCCCCCAGCCACCCCAGAAAAGGCACATCTGTAAGATGCGCCTATTCTGGCACTTAGCCACTCTCTTCCCACTCCTGTGTAGCGGTGGGATATGGGGTAATAAGGGGTTAATGTCACCTTGCTAATGAAAGATGACATTAAGCCAGGTTAATAATGGAGAGATGTCAATAAGACACCTATCCATTATTAATCCAATATTAGTAAAGGGTTAAAAATGCACACACACATTAAGAATAAAGTATTTTAATGAAATAAATAAAAAAACATGGGGTTTTAATATCTTTATTGTATGCTCAATCCAATTTACGACCCTCGTTCTCCTGTAAGAGAAAGGAAAATAATAAAGCAACAATATCGCATACCTGTCCGCCGTACAGTCATGTCCCAGGCTGTAAATCCATCTGAAGGGGTTAAATACATTTACAACCAGGAGCCTGCTAATGCAGCCGCTCATGGCTGTAAACGACTGGGGAATGAATGGAATGCAGGTAATGTAGCTTCGTTGACTTGCAGTGCAGTCATAAAAGCTGCATCCCCTGGTGGCATAAACTCATATGAACTGTAGCGTGGGAATTTTTCTGAATATTTTCTCACGCTACAGTTCACGCAAGTTTTTCCGTGATTTAACCCTTTAATTTAACACCTAGAGCTCCCAAATTTTGCACACACAAACTACTAACATTATTAGTGAGGAATATGTAAAATTATTACTGTATGTAAACCATGTCTCATATCCTGTCGGGTTTGATAAGGAGTTAGCAAAAGCCGGCAATTGAATTACCGGCTTTTCTGCTATCTAGCCCTGTATTAAATATAAATATATATATATGCCTCACTGATATATATATATATATATATATATATATATATATATATATAGACTGTATATATGTTTTCACAAATATTTGAGCCCATGGATCCATTATATGTCCATTTTGCAAATCTCGCCGTACGGATGCCATACGGATGTTTACATGCGCAAAATGCACCAACGGATGACATACGGATCACTGTTCAGGAACTTTTCTGCATATCTCGGCCGTAAAAATCGGACCTAATTTTTATACGTTAGGTCTGACCCCGGTCTAATATTATCTGCAAATTGTTTTTGAACGAACTTTCTTATTACTTCTGGGTCTCTATGTGCAAGATTCCTGTGACATACATGGATACAATTCTTGTGCTGTTCATGTTTAGAAGTGCATACACTTTCCTTTAGATCTTCTCCAATGCCCTGCAGGTGCCTATCTGGCCTAACTTGAGGTTTAGAACCAGAGTTGCAGTGGTGACAGAAAGGAAGGCAAGTAGGCTTGTACTAGCCCTCCGCTGTCCTATTTGATGTGCCCACTCTGTGTTGACATGTCACAAAGGTGGTTGAAACACCCTTCCCTAGAACTCAGACAGGATATACATCTCTTTCCCTCATGTTCCCAGAGCGGAAAGTATTTAGGTTAAATATACACGCTAGGATAACATTTCTGAACCCGTAAGGAACATTGTTGCAGGAAATAGACAACAGAAAGTTACATAATCCCGTATAAACACCTTTCAGGTGTAGGAGAAACCGGAGTAGCCCAGGAAAAGAAACAGTCCTAGGAAAAGCGGAAGTGCTACATTTAGGCTGTGTGCACACGTAGCATATTTTTCGCGTTTTTTTCGTGGTTTTTCGCTATAAAAACGCTATAAAACCGCGAAAAAAACGCTAACATTAAGTATCCTATGTAATAGAATACATTCCGCATTTTTTGTGCACATGCTGCATTTTCTTCCTGAGCGGAATCGCATTCCAGAAAAAAACGCAGCATGTTCATTAAAATTGCGGAATCGTGGCGATTCTGCACCCATAGGAGTGCATTGATCTGCTTACTTCCCGCACGGGGCTGTGCACACCATGCGGCAAGCAAGCAGATCATGTGCGGTTGGTACCCAGGGTGGAGGAGAGGAGACTCTCCTCCACGGACTGGGCACCATATAATTGGTAAAAAATAAAAGAATTAAAATAAAAAATAGCGATATACTCACCTTCGATGTCCCCCGCAGTCTTCCGGCCTCTCCGCTGCACGCTGCCGCTTCGGTTCCTATAGATGGTGTGGTTCAGGACCTGTGATGACGTCACTGTCTTGTGATTGGTCGCGTGACCGCTCATGTGACTCACGCGACCAATCACAAGCCGTGACGTCATCTCAGGCCCTTCACCGCACAACAGACAGCTATAGGAACGGACGCCGCTGAGGTCTGCAGGTGAGTATAACCATGTTTTTTATTTTTTTATTATTTTTAAACATTCTTCCTTTTACTATAGATGCTGCATAGGCTGCATCTATAGTAAAAAGTTGTTCACACTTGTCAAACACTATGTTTGACAAGTGTGACCAACCTGTCAGTCAGTTTTCCAAGCGATGCTACAGATCGCTTGGAAAACTCTAGCATTCTGCAAGCTAATTATGCTTGCAAAACGCTAGTTTTCTGCGGGTATATGCATGCTAATTCTGCATGCGATATACCCGCGGCAGGAGACGCAGAATTGCCGCAGAAATTTCCGCGGCAATTCTGCAACGTGTGAACTTAGCCTTAGGATTCATCTTGTAACATGGGCACCAATCAGTCTAGGCCTGGCCAGGTTACAGCACAGGACCCAGTAGCAGAAAGAGAAGGAAAAAAATATGTGAAAAATGCAAAAGTCCTCCTGAAACTGGTGGGATCTTTAAACCTGTGGAGGAAGACTAAATGAAGAGGAATGGAAAGATGTGCTGATAAGTAAGAGGAATGCTGAGGTATGGTATAGAACGGCATGGAAAGTGAACAGACAAATGTGGATTGAAATAAGTGATTCTGTGACTGGTGAAAACATGTATAAGCCTCTGCCTGAGAAAATGATGCTGGCTGCAGCAGCCACACCCAAATAGACCAGACCACCCCCATACTTCCTGGAAGGCTTGATATGTACAGTCTGCCAAACGCAAAACCTAGACTGTCGTGAAATTCGTTCTTCCTGTGGGGCATCACGCCCACCCAAGCATACTTCCCTGTATCTGGTCAATGCAGATGATGTGGTCTGCACTCCAGCGGCCATATTAACTCACCCATTTCATATTAGATTTGTCAGCAGACACTTGAGAATATTGCACACCCCCGGAGTGTGCCCCCAAATCTCCAGGGCCCTGACCAAGCAGGGGGGTTCACTCGCACACTGGCACACTATGGGCTCATGAGTCAGGGGAGCCCAGTTCCAACACTCATGAGTGGGCCCCTCGCTTGCTCAGGGTCCCGGCACTAGCAATACTTACCTCTCCCTGTTCTTGTGTAGCTAGAGTGTCTTTCGAGTCTCCTGACTCTGTGACATCTCAGGGTAGAGGGCGCGATGACATCACTACAGTGCACCCTCTGCTCAGAGCAGTCACAGTGCAGAGAGCTGGAAGTGGAGTCCTGACTTGCGGCCAGCAAGAAGTGGTGAGTATTTCATTTTTTAATGTGCATTATGTGGTGTCCATTCTGTATGGAGCATTATATGGAGCCCATTCTGTATGGAGCAATATATGGGGCCCGTTCTGTATAAAGCAATATATGGGGCCCATTCTGCATGGCGCAATATATGGGGCCCATTCTGTATGGAGAACTATATGGGGACCATTCTGTATGGAGCATTATATGAGGTCCATTATGTATGGGGTCCATTCTGTATGGAGCATTATATGGGGCCGATTCTGTATGGAGCATTATATGGGGTCCATTATGTATGGAGGCGCTCTTGTCCTGAACATCTGATGTGATGACGAGTACCCTTTTTTTCTTACACCTTTTATCTTTTTGAAGCAAAATGTTACACCAGCTATCTATCTATACTGTGTGTTCACATGCTTGAGTTAAAACCAGCCTGCTTCTCACCAAGGTTAGGGCCACAATTTGATATCCATGGGGCCTATAAGCTAGATTTTAGGGATCTTTTTTAGGGTGAGCCATCGTTGAGCGGGGGTGCCATATCCACTGAACAGTAGGGTGCCAACCCCCGCAGCTAGGCGATAGACAGGAGCCAGCCGCCGTGGAGGGGGGGCACCAATCTCGAGATAATTATAGGGTGCCAACCTCCGCTGATAGGCAGTGGTAATTAGGATTCACAGTGTGAGGGAAATATTAGTTCAACACGGTTGAATTTTTTAAAGTGATTTAATAAAAAATAAGTTTTAATTATATGATCAATTAGAAACAAGTTTTTTTCTTGATTTTCTGTACCTTGAATGGCATTTTTTTTTTTGTCCATTATGTATGGAGCAATATATGGGTCCATTCTGTATGGAGCAATATATGGGGCCCATTCTGTATGGAGCATTATATGGGGTCCATTCTGTATGAAGTATTATATGGGGCCCATTCTGTATGGAACAATATTTAAAGCCCATTCTGTATGGAGTATTATATGGAGCCCATTCTGTATGGCGCAATATATCGGGCCCGTTTTGTATAAAGCAATATATGGGGCCCATTCTGCATGGTGCAATATATGGGGCCCATTATGTATGGATCACTAAATGGGGCCGATTCTGTATGGAGCATTATAGCATTATATGGGGCTCATTGTGTATGGAACAATATATGGGTCCGCTCTGTACCGAGCAATATATAAGAACCATTCTGCATAGAGCAAAATATGGGGGCGATTCTGTATGGAGCATTATATGGGATCCATTATGTATGGAGCAACATATGGTGCCCATTATGTATGGAGCAATATATGGGTCCATTCTGTATGGAGTACTATATGAGGCCCATTCTGTATCGAATATTATATGATGCCCATTCTGTATGGAGCTATAATGATGGTGGTAGCCCATGGATTGCTTCCAGACCCCCAAGGGTTAAATATGTTTATGCACTTGTATATGGTACAGGTAGAATATCTCCATGAGCTGCAGTTATCAAGCAAAGGGTTAACTGTAGTGACCAACCCAGATGGGATGGGGGAAACTGAGTGAAACCAAGGCAGGAAGTGACAGGCAGTTAATGGGAAGGCAGGAGTGCATATGCAGCAGGGATAGTAGGCTGCTAAGGTAATATTCAGGACAGCAGATTGCCGTAAATACCCTTCATGTGATTCCGTCTAATGGCCAAGGGCAACCTTGAGATGGATGTCGGGGACCAGTGGCACACTCAGTTTGCGAAGATAGATAGAAAGATGGACTCAGACTACATGTGGTGGAAGGTATCGCAATCCAGAAATGCTGCTAGAGGTGAGGAAGATCCCCAAGGGCCAGGAAAGCCAGAAAGGGGAATATGCCACCTATACCGAGAATCAGGGCTAAAGTTGTATACGGTACCTGTGGGAAAGATGACAACCCGTTGGACTTTATCCTTCAAACTTGTTTGTAAATATTGTACAGATTGCCATTCTCTCGGTAAAAGTTTGGATTTTATAAACCACATGTCTCCTGGACAGCTTGCTGCCCTGGTTCCAGAAGAGGGATTCCTGGACTCAGACTAGTCCTTGTCTCGTGTGCTGCACTATCCCAGAATGTGCCCTGTACCATACATTAGTGCTGGAAGTAAGGGTCCAGCTCACTGGCGCCTCCGCTTCACCGCCACGGATGTCTTCGATGCTTAACCTTCAATGCTCATCTATCAGACCTGGTCCTTGTTGTTCACTCCCCGCACCCTCACTTTTTACCTGCCGATTCCAAGAAAATGTCTGTAACCTTGATACGGTAAAATAAAAGACATCAACTTCACTGCAAACTGGGTGAGTGCCACATTTCTCTTTTGGCTATTATGGACTCTATGGACTATGGACTCTATGGACTCTATGGCTCTATGGACTATCTTTTGGCTATTATATGTGAAGCACCATTTCCCAGTGGCAAAAAGCAACCGTTTTTTTAGTCCTGAAGGATCATATGTTGTATGCCTTGAAGTGAGAACCTTTGAATATTGAATTAATTGACTGCATGACATTGGCTGTATACAACTCATGCCTTCACTGACCTCATATGATCAAAAAATGTGAATAACTGAATATTAAAAGAACTCCCATAAATTGTAAACATTGCATTCATTGTGTGACATTTCTCTTTTTCGACAGTTTATTGTTAAAGGGCCTCATTTTTACTATTTTCACAGTTTTCCTATTCATTTTACGTGTTAGATAAAATTGGGATGGAAGAAAAACAATGCTAATTTTATTATCATCCAGATTTAGCAACATAAAAAGCTTCATATTTGTAATTGCTCATTACCATTAACATCTACATGACACTTTTATTTTTCGACAATTACATACATTTTAATGAATCATAATAATCAGCAACACAAATACCCATATGTTTTCCGGCAGCTATCCCTGTGTGTTTTCATTAATATTTTATGCTCCTTTAATGAGTTCCTTGCATCACTCTTAATTTTTCCTCTAGGACTTACATCTTTATTTGCTTCTTGGAGATTTTGTCTCAAGTTGTTATTATTGTAACTGTTCACAATTCCATGAGGATTGGAGGTTTACAAAACAAATTAAACGTTTAATTGTATGAAAATTCAAGAACTGAAGTTATTAGCTTCTGATATTGCCCATGAAAAATTTAATGCAGATAGCTGGAACTAAGGAAGGCAGGAAGAAGGAGACTGAAAAAATCTGTAGTCCATGTCCTGATCCTACTTGCTGTTGAATGGGTGTGGTGGTTTGTGTCTTGATTTTTAGTTTTGTTATTTATTTTTAAGTTGAGTTTGTTAAAGAATGCAATATTTTCTCCATAAGTCACCTATCTGTCTTTAAAAATTCTTTGAGAACACAGTAATAACATACACCATCCAAAAAACAATTGGTATTAGCAGTGCAAAGACTGACTTGTATGAATATACGCAACGGCTTTGTATAAACTTGTGATATGAACCCATTTTTAACTAAGAAGTACAACAATAAGGACAAATGAAAGGGTCCAAATGAGAACAGGAAAGTTAGTAAGTTGGCCAAAAGTATCTTGCGTGACTTTTCTTGACCTCGTGAAGCACAAGAGAGGTCATCTTGGCTTTTCGTCTTAAGTGTATGAAGTATGTGCCCTGTGCAAAAAGTAATGAGGGCAGCGCTAAGAAAAAACATCAATTCAAGCAAAATAACCAAATGAGTGTTCGTCCAAGTTGTTTCTGAAAACCCATGGAAACAATGTAAATCATCGCTATTCCGAAGTTTAAAAAGAAAACTGCTAGATCCTCCCCACACAATAATGCACACCAAAGTGCACACTGCAGTGGCCTTCTTAGGAGACCTCCATACTTTGGAGGATAAAGGGAATTGTATGGCAATGTAGCGATCTATACAGATACACAATGATATGAGGATGCTACCATACATATTGACAAAATAGAGGCTTTCCAGGAATGTGCAGACACCGGTTCCCAGTGTCCATCTCTCCCCAACACTATATGCGTTTATTTTGAATGGAAGTGTTACAAGTAGCAAGGAATCAAAGCCGATGAGAGTGGCCATATATATTGTGGCTTCTATCCACTTCTTAATTCTGAAAACGAGCATCCAGAGAGCCATCAAGTTAAAGATTAGGCCAAAGATGAATGTTGGAATGTAAATGACTAACTGGAACAGTTGAACTGATTGTTCAATCCTGGTAACGTTGGGCATTTTGTGGGAAACCTGGAAAACACATGAAAGAACTTATAATCTTTTCACACATGATCTAGTCTCTATTGCATGTAATTTTTGCAATTTTCATGTTTCTTCATCTAAAATGTCTATTTACTGCCAATTTGAAGAGAAGCTGTTTAAAGAGGAAACTTATTTAATCTATTACAACACATTGACAAAGCCAGCATTTTGGCCCATTGGACATTGTATTTTTCACAAACCAGAATAACATGTGAAGCAACATTATTTACATAGTTATATAGGTTGAAAAAAGACCTAGGTCCATCAAATACACCCTTTCTCTACCAGTTACACATTCATTAGATCATTTATATTTATCATTTCATCACTAGATTATTTATAACCCACAATACCCTTTGTGAGAAAAATATCCAATAAAGCTGTTATAGTGTCTGCCATTATTACCTCCTGTGGTCGGGCATTCCACAGTCTGACTGCTCTAACTGTAAAGAACCCTTTCCTATTTAATTGCCGGAATCTGATGTGCTATCTGATGTTATATAGGATAGCACTTGGACCGATTTTATATAAAGGAGCAGCGCAGATCTTTTCTTTTTTGTCTGCAGACAGGTTTGGTCTGCGGAAAAAGACTCATAGCATGCTGCAAGTGGCTCTGCAAATCAGATCACATGCAACCATTCAAGTCTATGAGTGCATGTAAAACATTGGACTGCAGTTGTAGCGCCCCCACTGCCACAGGGCCGAGGGGTACCCGGTACCGGGCCTCTGAGTCTCTGCTCTGGGGTTGTCACGGTGGCTAGGCCCGGTCCGTGACCCTGCTGGTGGGGAGGCGACGTACAGTGAACGTTATGATGGATGTGGATAGTGGTAGTGGTGCGGTGTAATGCCGGTCACAGCAAATAACGAGGACACGAGTTTGCAGTCTCTTTACCTCTTTACTGAAGGTCTCTGGGTCCTCAGTCCGGATTCCGGTTAACCAGGCTGCGCAAGTCCGGCCGGTCCAATGGCACCTCCAGAGTTCTCTTTGCAGGTGGAAATCTGTGCCTTCCTGCTAGCGCTATGTGTTGTGGTCCTTCCCTGCTGTGCTTACGGAAAGTCCCCACAACTGTTGTGTCTGTTTCTTAAGTTCCCTCACAACTCGATTAGATGATGTTCTGCTAATCCTCCGTCCCTCCCTGATGTTGCGGTTAGGACGGCACCTGTTTGACGGGTAGGCTCGGAGCTCTTCCGGGACCCTAGAGTCGCCCCTCTCCACAAGTTGCCCCCCAAGACTGCATAGGTGATTTAGGTGAGACAGCCCGCCTGAGACTGACTGTCCTGCCGTAGGTTTGAAGTATTGCCTGAAGCTGTATATAGAAATACTTCCTCGGCGTTCCGGCCACCGGTTGTTTGCGCCTCAGTAGGATGTTGCCTCGGTCTTACAGCACGACTCCTACTGGTATTCTCCTTGTTGCTTTGATCTCGTTTCTCACTCAGCACAATCTATCTCGCTTCTAATCCTTCCTTGGGCACCGCCGCTATCCTGAGCAGGCACGGTCCCGTTACGTTCTTTCCTGTAGCCAGGCCTCTGTCAGGATCCCACCCCTGACAGGGACCCTACCGAATCTTCTCCCACAACACCCTCTGCCACAAGGTGTTGCCTGGTTCCAACCCAGTCAGCTTTCTCCCTAACTTCCTGCCTGACCCCCAGTTTTACCAGTATGTGAGGAGTGGCCTAATGAATAGAACCCTTAGCTCCCCCTGGAGGCCCGGCTGTGAAATGTATTGGTGTCTGTGATACCTGGTCAGATGAACTCCTTCAGTGCCATCAGACGTACCATGGCTCCCCTTAGTGGCGGAGCCACAGTACTGCAACGACCAGGACTCTGGGGCGATGCACTCCCCCCCGGTTAAATCCAGTACTCCTGGACTGGGAAGAAAACAACCATACAGGTTAGCAAAAGGACATACAATTTTGTTGAGTGCAATAACAATAAGCATATTTGAACAGAGCTTCCCTTTATGGGAGGTGAGGACACTTGAACGTTACAAACATGGTTAAATATTATAAATTACAGGCTATAAACAACTCCTGTTACCCAACCGGGTATTCTACTTAGTGCAAAATTGTTGAACAATAATTTAACATTGCCTTTAAGGATGTACACTTTAAATCCACTAAAGACCTTCTTATAACACATTATAAGGCTTGAGCAACTGTGCTACATTCTCCTACTTTACGTCTGCAGGACCGCCTGTCCTAACTGCTCCAGGCCTGCTGCCTCTCCTTTCTTTACAGGACCGCCCCTTTCAGCCCGGGCCTACTGCCTTTTCAACTACTATACACAGTATAGAACATAACATTACTTTCAGTTTGAAATCACTGAGCCATCCCTATATGGCTCCTAGGAGGACTCACCACTAACCCCTACGGGTTCACTTCCTGTCCTCATTCTTCCTTCAACATATTATAAAACATTAAACTTCCATCATTACTTTTCTTACTGACAAATATGCAGGACGCTAGGTCTACCCCTACGGGTCTGCTGCATCTTTCCTATAATTACTTTATTTCAGAGCACATTATCAACATTTCTTATAATTGACTCGTTGGTTACATATAACTTCTTCACATCAGCATCATTACTTTCTCTTTTAAGACATCATTAGCACTCTACTGTTTTAAGGCAGTATTACTCGTAAGTACACAGGTGAACATCCCCTTTAAGAGGGGACCAAGTCTTTATGAGGTAGCGCATCTTCTCAAGCTACCAGTCCATACTCAGCAAAGGCTCCGGTACGGTATCTTCGCAAAGAGTCCTTCTTTAAGTAAAACCAGTAGGAAGCACCTTTTAGAAGGTGCAAACTATTTACAAGCAGTTTGTATCATGCATTGTTCATGATCCAGCAGTTCTTTCAGTGATGAATAGTGTTGAGCATTCCGATACTGCAAGTATCGGGTATCGGCCGATACTTGCTGTATCGGAATTCCGATACCGAGATCCGATATTTTTGTGATATCGGGTATCGGTATCGAAACAACATTAATGTAAAAATGTGTAAAAGAGAGAATTAAAATAAAAAATATTGCTATACTCACCTCTCCGACGCAGCCTGCACCTTACCGAGGGAAGCGGCAGCGTTCTTTGTTTAAAATTCGCGCTTTTCTTTCCTTTACGTGAGTCCCGGCTTGTGATTGGTTGCGTGCCGCCCATGTGACCGGGACGCAACCAATCACAGCAAGCCGTGACGTAATTTCAGGTCCTTCAGGATTTTAAAATTACGTTCCGGCGTTGTGATTGGTTGCGTCGCAGTCACATGGGCGACACAACCAATCACAGCAAGCCGTGACGTAATTTCAGGTCCTTAAGGATTTTAAAATTACGTCCCGGCTTTGTGATTGGTTGCGTCGCAGTCACATGGGAGACGCAACCAATCACAAGCCGTGACGTCACGGGAGGCTGGACACGCGCGCATTTTAAAAAGCGCGCGTGTCCAGCCTCCCGTGACGTCACGGCTTGTGATTGGTTAATGGCGGCCATGTTGCCGGGACGCGGACCAATCACAGCAAGCCGTGACGTAATTTCGTCACGGCTTGCTGTGATTGGTCCGCGTCCCGGCAACATGGCCGCCCTGACCAATCACAAGCCGGGACTTCACGTAACCAAGTAAAAGCGCGAATTTTAAACAAACAACGCTGCCGGTTCCCTCGCTGAGGTCCAGGCTGCGTCGGACAGGTGAGTATAGCGATATTTTTTATTTTAATTCTTTCTTTTACACATTTATATGGATCCCAGGGCCTGAAGGAGAGTTTCCTCTCCTTCAGACCCTGGGAACCATCAGGAATACCGTCCGATACTTGAGTCCCATTGACTTGTATTGGTATCGGGTATCGGTATCGGATTGGATCCGATACTTTGCCGGTATCGGCCGATACTTTCCGATACCGATACTTTCAAGTATCGGACGGTATCGCTCAACACTAGTGATGAATAAACAGGAAACAAAACAAAAAGCAGAAGAAGGGATCCCGGGTAAACAAAGGGATCCCTTTAAGAATAACCCAGGTCGGGTTTAAAGTAGCAAAAAGCAGGGAAACAAACAGTTAACTATGTACAGTTTCAGGTTTCCGAGGTTTAGTTGGACGGCTTCCAGGGCTGCACCTGGCACTTAACCCCTCTTGGTCTGGGAAAAGTGAGGTCCAGGGTTACACCCAGTGCTGGACAAACACCGTTAATCCATCTTTCATGTACGGTTAAATCATGCGCAGCGATGGAGATCTGCGCAGCTTGAGTATGGGCATTTGCTGCAGCAGAGGTAGCGGCTGCTGCAAGATCAGTCACTGGAATGGAGTCAGCAGTTGTGGCACTAGCAGTCACTGGAGTGGTGTTGGTCGTCAGGGCAGGGTCGTCCTTCATACCTGCTTCAGATGCGGTCCCTCCGGTGCCGGTCTGCTCTGCCTCCGCTGGGATCTGGAACGCTGGTTGCAGGGCCTTGAGCTGCGGCATTGTCATCTCCATTTGCAGCATCTCGCTTTCCGGCAGGGCCTTGCTTTCTGGCTTCGGAGCGCTGGAACTTCTTTCTTGCTCCGGACCAGGCGAGGCTGCCGACAGATGTCTGGTGAGGCTCCCGATGATGGTCTTCTTCCACCCGGCCTCAGTGCTCAGCTGCGTCTGCAGGAGTTGGTGGATCAGCTCATCCGCTCCGGTCTGCAGGAGGTCAGCATCAACTGTGGAGGTCTGGCTGCGGTGCCTCTCCGGGTAGCTGGGGGAGTCCTCGGCTCCGACCCCACGCTCCGGCTCCGGGTGGCTGGCCATGGCGTCCTCCATCTCGCTGACTTCTTCTTCCTGGTCCTTTTCCCGCTCTCTCCTTCGTGGGCGGTTTCGTTTTCGTTGTCGCCACCCTCCATTGAGAATCAGGAGGTGGATCTCGGCTGCTGACGGACACGTCCTCAAGGGGCAGAAATACTTAGACTGGGCGGCCATTGTCTTTCGCGCTCTCCAGCTTGTTTACGCCCACTTCCACGCCCTTCTTCTTCTCCTGCGCTCCTCTTAGCGCTGTAATGGCGGCGGTTTTGGCGGGAACTTCTGGCGGCAATTGGCAACACACAGTCTTTGCGATAAGTCACAGTCCAATCACAATAAATCACAATTCCACGATTCTTCAGGCTTAAGTAGATCCTGTTCGTGACGCCAAGTTGTAGCGCCCCCACTGCCGCAGGGCCGAGGGGTACCCGGTACCGGGCCTCTGAGTCTCTGCTCTGGGGTTGTCACGGTGGCTAGGCCCGGTCCGTGACCCTGCTGGTGGGGAGGCGACGTACAGTGAACGTTATGATGGATGTGGATAGTGGTAGTGGTGCGGTGTAATGCCGGTTGCAGCAAATAACGAGGACACCAGTTTGCAGTCTCTTTACCTCTTTACTGAAGGTCTCTGGGTCCTCAGTCCGGATTCCGGTTAACCAGGCTGCGCAAGTCCGGCCGGTCCAATGGCACCTCCAGAGTTCTCTTTGCAGGTGGAAATCTGTGCCTTCCTGCTAGCGCTATGTGTTGTGGTCCTTCCCTGCTGTTGCTTACGGAAAGTCCCCACAACTGTTGTGTCTGTTTCTTAAGTTCCCTCACAACTCGATTAGATGATGTTCTGCTAATCCTCCGTCCCTCCCTGATGTTGCGGTTAGGACGGCACCCGTTTGACGGGTAGGCTCGGAGCTCTTCCGGGACCCTAGAGTCGCCCCTCTCCACAAGTTGCCCCCCAAGACTGCATAGGTGATTTAGGTGAGACAGCCCGCCTGAGACTGACTGTCCTGCCGTAGGTTTGAAGTATTGCCTGAAGCTGTATATAGAAATACTTCCTCGGCGTTCCGGCCACCGGTTGTTTGCGCCTCAGTAGGATGTTGCCTCGGTCTTACAGCACGACTCCTACTGGTATTCTCCTTGTTGCTTTGATCTCGTTTCTCACTCAGCACAATCTATCTCGCTTCTAATCCTTCCTTGGGCACCGCCGCTATCCTGAGCAGGCACGGTCCCGTTACGTTCTTTCCTGTAGCCAGGCCTCTGTCAGGATCCCACCCCTGACAGGGACCCTACCGAATCTTCTCCCACAACACCCTCTGCCACAAGGTGTTGCCTGGTTCCAACCCAGTCAGCTTTCTCCCTAACTTCCTGCCTGACCCCCAGTTTTACCAGTATGTGAGGAGTGGCCTAATGAATAGAACCCTTAGCTCCCCCTGGAGGCCCGGCTGTGAAATGTATTGGTGTCTGTGATACCTGGTCAGATGAACTCCTTCAGTGCCATCAGACGTACTATGGCTCCCCTTAGTGGCGGAGCCACAGTACTGCAACGACCAGGACTCTGGGGCGATGCACTCCCCCCCGGTTAAATCCAGTACTCCTGGACTGGGAAGAAAACAACAATACAGGTTAGCAAAAGGACATACAATTTTGTTGAGTGCAATAACAATAAGCATATTTGAACAGAGCTTCCCTTTATGGGAGGTGAGGACACTTGAACGTTACAAACATGGTTAAATATTATAAATTACAGGCTATAAACAACTCCTGTTACCCAACCGGGTATTCTACTTAGTGCAAAATTGTTGAACAATAATTTAACATTGCCTTTAACCCCTCTGTGACCTTTGACGTACTATCCCGTCGAGGTGACCTGGGCCTATCTGACCCTCGACGGGATAGTACGTCATAGCAGATCGGCCGCGATCACGGGGGGAGCGCGGCCGATCGCGGCCGGGTGTCAGCTGCATATCGCAGCTGACATCCGGCACTATGTGCCAGGAGCGGTCACGGACCGCCCCCGGCACATTAACCCCCGGCACACCGCGATCAAACATGATCGCGGTGTACCGGCGGTATAGGGAAGCATCGCGCAGGGAGGGGGCTCCCTGCGGGCTTCCCTGAGACCCCCGGAGCAACGCGATGTGATCGCGTTGCTCTGAGGGTCTCCTACCTCCCTCCTCGCCGCAGGTCCCGGATCCAAGATGGCCGCGGCATCCGGGTCCTGCAGGGAGGGAGGTGGCTTACCGAGTGTCTGCTCAGAGCAGGCGCTTGGTAAGCCTGCAGCCCTGCACAGCAGATCACAGATCTGGCAGAGTGCTGTGCACACTGCCAGATCAATGATCTGTGATGTCCCCCCCTGGGACAAAGTAAAAAAGTTTTAAAAAAATTCCCCACATGTGTGTAAAAAAAAAATAAAAAAAATATCCTAAATAAAGAAAAAAAAAAAAAAATTATTCCCATAAATACATTTCTTTAGCTAAATAAAATAAAAAAAACAATAAAAGTACACATATTTAGTATCGCCGCGTCCGTAACGACCCAACCTATAAAACTGCCCCACTAGTTAACCCCTTCAGTAAACACCGTAGGAAAAAAAAAAAAAAAAACGAGGCAAAAAACAACGCTTTATTACCATACTGCCGAACAAAAAGTGGAATAACACGCGATCAAAAAGACTGATATAAATAACCATGGTACCGCTGAAAACGTCATCTTGTCCCGCAAAAAAAGAGCCGCCATACAGCATCATCAGCAAAAAAATAAAAAAGTTATAGTCCTGAGAATAAAGCGATACCAAAATAATTATTTTTTTCTATAAAATAGTTTTTATCGTATAAAAGCGCCAAAACATAAAAAAATGATATAAATGAGATATCGCTGTAATCGTACTGACCCGACGAATAAAACTGCTTTATCAATTTTACCAAACGCGGAACGGTATAAACGCCTCCCCCAAAATAAATTCATGAATAGCTGGTTTTTGATCACTCTTGCCTCACAAAAATCGGAATAAAAAGCGATCAAAAAATGTCACGTGTCCGAAAATGTTACCAATAAAAACGTCAACGCGTCCCGCAAAAAAACAAGATCTCACATAACTCTGTGGACTCAAATATGGAAAAATTACAGCTCTCAAAATGTGGTAACGCAAAAAATATTTTTTGCAATGAAAAGCGTCTTTCAGTGTGTGACAGCTGCCAATCATAAAAATCTGCTAAATAACCCACTATAAAAGTAAATCAAACCCCCCTTCATCACCCCCTTAGTTAGGGAAAAATAAAAAAATTAAAAAATGTATTTATTTCCATTTTCCCATTAGGGTTAGGGTTAGGGCTAGAGTTAGGACTAGAGTTAGGGTTAGGGCAAGGGTTAGGGCTAGGGTTAGGGTTAGGGCTAGGGTTGGGGCTAGGGTTAGGGCTAGAGTTAGGACTAGAGTTAGGGCTAGGGTTAGGGTTAGGGCAAGGGTTAGGACTAGGGTTAGGGCTAGGGTTGGGGCTAGGGTTAGGGATGTGTTTGGATTAGGGTTTCAGTTATAATTGGGGGGTTTCCACTGTTTAGGCACATCAGGGGCTCTCCAAACGGGACATGGCATCCGATCTGAATTCCAGCCAATTCTGCGTTGAAAAAGGAAAACAGTGCTCCTTCCCTTCAGAGCTCTCCCGTGTGCCCAAACAGGGGTTTACCCCAACATATGGGGTATCAGCGTACTCAGGACAAATTGGACATCATCTTTTGGGGTCCAATTTCTCCTGCTACCCTTGGGAAAATACAAAACTGGGGGCCAAAAAATAAGTTTTGTGGGAAAAAAAAGATTTTTTATTTTCACGGCTCTGCGTTGTAAACTGTAGTGAAACACTTGGGGGTTCAAAGTTCTCACAACACATCTAGATAAGTTCCTTGGGGGGTCTAGTTTCCGATATGGGGTCACTTGTGGGGGGTTTGTACTGTTTGGGTACATCAGGGGCTCTGCAAATGCAACATGACGCCTGCAGACCAATCCATTTAAGTCTGCATTCCAAATGGCGCTCCTTCCCTTCCGAGCTCTGTCATGTGCCCAAACAGTGGTTCCCCCCCACATATGGGGTATCAGCGTACTCAGGACAAATTGATCAACAACTTTTGGGGTCCAATTTATCCTGATACCTTTGTGAAAATACAAAACTGGGGGCTAAAAAATCATTTTTGTGAAAAAAAAAAAGAATTTTTATTTTCACGGCTCTGCGTTATAAACTGTAGTGAAACACTTGGGGGTTCAAAGTTCTCACAACACATCTAGATAAGTTCCTTGGGGGGTCTAGTTTCCAATATGGGGTCACTTGTGGGGGGTTTGTACTGTTTGGGTACATCAGGGGCTCTGCAAATGCAACGTGACGCCTGCAGACCAATCCATTTAAGTCTGCATTCCAAATGACGCTCCTTCCCTTCCGAGCTCTGTCATGCACCCAAACAGTGGTTCCCCCCCACATATGGGGTATCAACGTACTCAGGACAAATTGGACAACAACTTTTGGAGCCCAATTTATCCTGGTACCCTTGTGAAAATACAAAACTGGGGGCTAAAAAATCATTTTTGTGAAAAAAAAAGGAATTTTTATTTTCACGGCTCTGCGTTATAAACTGTAGTGAAACACTTGGGGGTTCAAAGTTCTCACAACACATCTAGGTAAGTTCCTTGGGGGGTCTAGTTTCCAATATGGGGTCAATTGTGGGGGGTTTGTACTGTTTGGGTACATCAGGGGCTCTGCAAATGCAACGTGACGCCTGCAGACCAATCCATTTAAGTCTGCATTCCAAATGGCGCTCCTTCCCTTCCGAGCTCTGTCATGCGCCCAAACAGTGGTTCCCCCCACATATGGGGTATCAGCGTACTCAGGACAAATTGAACAACAAAGTTTGGGGTCCAATTTATCCTGATACCCTTGTGAAAATACAAAACTGGGGGCTAAAAATCATTTTTGTGAAAAAAAAAAAGGAATTTTTATTTTCACGGCTCTGCGTTATAAACTGTAGTGAAACACTTGGGGGTTCAAAGCTATCAAAACACATCTAGATAAGTTCCTTAGGGGGTCTACTTTCCAAAATGGTGTCACTTGTGGGGGTTTTTAATGTTTAGGCACATCAGGGGCTCTCCAAACGCAACATGGCATCCCATCTTAATTCCAGTCAATTTTGCATTGAAAAGTAAAATAGCGCTCCTTCCCTTCCGAGCTCTGCTATGCGCCCAAACAGTGGTTTACCCCCACATATGGGGTATCGTCGTACTCAGGACAAATTGCTCAACAACTTTTGTGGTCTAATTTCTTCTCTTACCCTTGGGGAAATAAAAAAATGGGGGCGAAAAGATCATTTTTGTGAAAAAATATGATTTTTATTTTTACGGCTCTGCATTATAAACTTCTGTGAAGCACTTGTTGGGTCAAAGTGCTCAACACACATCTAGATAAGTTCCTTAAGGGGTCTACTTTCCAAAATGGTGTCACTTGTGGGGGTTTTTAATGTTTAGGCACATCAGGGGCTCTCCAAACGCAACATGGCATCCCATCTTAATTCCAGTCAATTTTGCATTGAAAAGTAAAATAGCGCTCCTTCCCTTCCGAGCTCTGCTATGTGCCCAAACAGTGGTTTATCCCCACATATGGGGTATCGTCGTACTCAGGACAAATTGCACAACAACTTTTGTGGTCTAATTTCTTCTCTTACCCTTGGGGAAATAAAAAAATGGGGGCGAAAAGATCATTTTTGTGAAAAAATATGATTTTTATTTTTACGGCTCTGCATTATAAACTTCTGTGAAGCACTTGTTGGGTCAAAGTGCTCAAGACACATCTAGATAAGATCCTTAGGGGGTCTACTTTCCAAAATGGTGTCACTTGTGGGGGGTTTCAATGTTTACGCACATCAGGGGCTCTCCAAATGCAACATGGCGTCCCATCTCAATTCCAGTCAATTTTGCATTGAAAAGTCAAATGGCGCTCCTTTCCTTCCGAGCTCTGCCCTGCGCCCAAACAATGGTTTACACCCACATATGGGGTATCAGCGTACTCAGGACGAATTGTACAACAAATTTTGGGGTCTATTTTCTCCTGTTACCCTTGGTAAAATAAAACAAATTGGAGCTGAAACAAATTTTGAGTGAAAAAAAGTTAAATGTTTAATTTTATTTAAACATTCCAAAAATTCCTGTGAAACACCTGAAGGGTTAATAAACTTCTTGAAAGTGGTTTTGAGTACCTTGAGGGGTGCAGTTTTTAGAATGGTGTCACACTTGGGTATTTTCTATCATATAGACCCCTCAAAATGACTTCAAATGAGATGTGGTCCCTAAAAAAAAATGGTGTTGTAAAAATGAGAAATTGCTGGTCAACTTTTAACACTTATAACTCCGTCACCCAAAAAAATTTTGGTTCCAAAATTGTGCTGATGTAAAGTAGACATGTGGGAAATGTTACTTATTAAGTATTTTGCATGACATATGTCTGTGATTTAAGGGCATAAAAATTCAAAGTTGGAAAATTGCGAAATTTTCAAAATTTTCGCCAAATATTCGTTTTTTTCACAAATAAACGCAAGTTATATCGAAGAAATTTTACCACTATCATGAAGTACAATATGTCATAAGAAAACAATGTCAGAATCGCCAAGATCCGTTGAAGCGTTCCAGAGTTATAACCTCATAAAGGGACAGTGGTCAGAATTGTAAAAATTGGCCCGGTCATTAACGTGCAAACCACCCTTGGGGGTGAAGGGGTTAAGGATGTACACTTTAAATCCACTAAAGACCTTCTTATAACACATTATAAGGCTTGAGCAACTGTGCTACATTCTCCTACTTTACGTCTGCAGGACCGCCTGTCCTAACTGCTCCAGGCCTGCTGCCTCTCCTTTCTTTACAGGACCGCCCCTTTCAGCCCGGGCCTACTGCCTTTTCAACTACTATACACAGTATAGAACATAACATTACTTTCAGTTTGAAATCACTGAGCCATCCCTATATGGCTCCTAGGAGGACTCACCACTAACCCCTACGGGTTCACTTCCTGTCCTCATTCTTCCTTCAACATATTATAAAACATTAAACTTCCATCATTACTTTTCTTACTGACAAATATGCAGGACGCTAGGTCTACCCCTACGGGTCTGCTGCATCTTTCCTATAATTACTTTATTTCAGAGCACATTATCAACATTTCTTATAATTGACTCGTTGGTTACATATAACTTCTTCACATCAGCATCATTACTTTCTCTTTTAAGACATCATTAGCACTCTACTGTTTTAAGGCAGTATTACTCGTAAGTACACAGGTGAACATCCCCTTTAAGAGGGGACCAAGTCTTTATGAGGTAGCGCATCTTCTCAAGCTACCAGTCCATACTCAGCAAAGGCTCCGGTACGGTATCTTCGCAAAGAGTCCTTCTTTAAGTAAAACCAGTAGGAAGCACATTTTAGAAGGTGCAAACTATTTACAAGCAGTTTGTATCATGCATTGTTCATGATCCAGCAGTTCTTTCAGTGATGAATAAACAGGAAACAAAACAAAAAGCAGAAGAAGGGATCCCGGGTAAACAAAGGGATCCCTTTAAGAATAACCCAGGTCGGGTTTAAAGTAGCAAAAAGCAGGGAAACAAACAGTTAACTATGTACAGTTTCAGGTTTCCGAGGTTTAGTTGGACGGCTTCCAGGGCTGCACCTGGCACTTAACCCCTCTTGGTCTGGGAAAAGTGAGGTCCAGGGTTACACCCAGTGCTGGACAAACGCCGTTAATCCATCTTTCATGTACGGTTAAATCATGCGCAGCGATGGAGGTCTGCGCAGCTTGAGTATGGGCATTTGCTGCAGCAGAGGTAGCGGCTGCTGCAAGATCAGTCACTGGAATGGAGTCAGCAGTTGTGGCACTAGCAGTCACTGGAGTGGTGTTGGTCGTCAGGGCAGGGTCGTCCTGCATACCTGCTTCAGATGCGGTCCCTCCGGTGCCGGTCTGCTCTGCCTCCGCTGGGATCTGGAACGCTGGTTGCAGGGCCTTGCGCTGCGGCATTGTCATCTCCGTTTGCAGCATCTCGCTTTCCGGCAGGGCCTTGTTTTCTGGCTTCGGAGCGCTGGAACTTCTTTCTTGCTCCGGACCAGGCGAGGCTGCCGACAGATGTCTGGTGAGGCTCCTGATGATGGTCTTCTTCCACCCGGCCTCAGTGCTCAGCTGCGTCTGCAGGAGTTGGTGGATCAGCTCATCCGCTCTGGTCTGCAGGAGGTCAGCATCAACTGTGGAGGTCTGGCTGCGGTGCCTCTCCGGGTAGCTGGGGGAGTCCTCGGCTCCGACCCCACGCTCCGGCTCCGGGTGGCTGGCCATGGCGTCCTCCATCTCGCTGACTTCTTCTTCCTGGTCCTTTTCCCGCTCTCTCCTTCGTGGGCGGTTTCGTTTTCGTTGTCGCCACCCTCCATTGAGAATCAGGAGGTGGATCTCGGCTGCTGACGGACACGTCCTCAAGGGGCAGAAATACTTAGACTGGGCGGCCATTGTCTTTCGCGCTCTCCAGCTTGTTTACGCCCACTTCCACGCCCTTCTTCTTCTCCTGCGCTCCTCTTAGCGCTGTAATGGCGGCGGTTTTGGCGGGAACTTCTGGCGGCAATTGGCAACACACAGTCTTTGCGATAAGTCACAGTCCAATCACAATAAATCACAATTCCAAGGCACACATGACCTGATTCTTCAGGCTTAAGTAGATCCTGTTTGTGACGCCAAGTTGTAGCACCCCCACTGCCGCAGGGCCGAGGGGTACCCGGTACCGGGCCTCTGAGTCTCTGCTCTGGGGTTGTCACGGTGGCTAGGCCCGGTCCGTGACCCTGCTGGTGGGGAGGCGACGTACAGTGAACGTTATGATGGATGTGGATAGTGGTAGTGGTGCGGTGTAATGCCGGTCGCAGCAAATAACGAGGACACCAGTTTGCAGTCTCTTTACCTCTTTACTGAAGGTCTCTGGGTCCTCAGTCCGGATTCCGGTTAACCAGGCTGCGCAAGTCCGGCCGGTCCAATGGCACCTCCAGAGTTCTCTTTGCAGGTGGAAATCTGTGCCTTCCTGCTAGCGCTATGTGTTGTGGTCCTTCCCTGCTGTTGCTTACGGAAAGTCCCCACAACTGTTGTGTCTGTTTCTTAAGTTCCCTCACAACTCGATTAGATGATGTTCTGCTAATCCTCCGTCCCTCCCTGATGTTGCGGTTAGGACGGCACCCGTTTGACGGGTAGGCTCGGAGCTCTTCCGGGACCCTAGAGTCGCCCCTCTCCACAAGTTTCCCCCCAAGACTGCATAGGTGATTTAGGTGAGACAGCCCGCCTGAGACTGACTGTCCTGCCGTAGGTTTGAAGTATTGCCTGAAGCTGTATATAGAAATACTTCTTCGGCGTTCCGGCCACCGGTTGTTTGCGCCTCAGTAGGATGTTGCCTCGGTCTTACAGCACGACTCCTACTGGTATTCTCCTTGTTGCTTTGATCTCGTTTCTCACTCAGCACAATCTATCTCGCTTCTAATCCTTCCTTGGGCACCGCCGCTATCCTGAGCAGGCACGGTCCCGTTACGTTCTTTCCTGTAGCCAGGCCTCTGTCAGGATCCCACCCCTGACAGGGACCCTACCGAATCTTCTCCCACAACACCCTCTGCCACAAGGTGTTGCCTGGTTCCAACCCAGTCAGCTTTCTCCCTAACTTCCTGCCTGACCCCCAGTTTTACCAGTATGTGAGGAGTGGCCTAATGAATAGAACCCTTAGCTCCCCCTGGAGGCCCGGCTGTGAAATGTATTGGTGTCTGTGATACCTGGTCAGATGAACTCCTTCAGTGCCATCAGACGTACCATGGCTCCCCTTAGTGGCGGAGCCACAGTACTGCAACGACCAGGACTCTGGGGCGATGCACTCCCCCCCGGTTAAATCCAGTACTCCTGGACTGGGAAGAAAACAACAATACAGGTTAGCAAAAGGACATACAATTTTGTTGAGTGCAATAACAATAAGCATATTTGAACAGAGCTTCCCTTTATGGGAGGTGAGGACACTTGAACGTTACAAACATGGTTAAATATTATAAATTACAGGCTATAAACAACTCCTGTTACCCAACCGGGTATTCTACTTAGTGCAAAATTGTTGAACAATAATTTAACATTGCCTTTAAGGATGTACACTTTAAATCCACTAAAGACCTTCTTATAACACATTATAAGGCTTGAGCAACTGTGCTACATTCTCCTACTTTACGTCTGCAGGACCGCCTGTCCTAACTGCTCCAGGCCTGCTGCCTCTCCTTTCTTTACAGGACCGCCCCTTTCAGCCCGGGCCTACTGCCTTTTCAACTACTATACACAGTATAGAACATAACATTACTTTCAGTTTGAAATCACTGAGCCATCCCTATATGGCTCCTAGGAGGACTCACCACTAACCCCTACGGGTTCACTTCCTGTCCTCATTCTTCCTTCAACATATTATAAAACATTAAACTTCCATCATTACTTTTCTTACTGACAAATATGCAGGACGCTAGGTCTACCCCTACGGGTCTGCTGCATCTTTCCTATAATTACTTTATTTCAGAGCACATTATCAACATTTCTTATAATTGACTCGTTGGTTACATATAACTTCTTCACATCAGCATCATTACTTTCTCTTTTAAGACATCATTAGCACTCTACTGTTTTAAGGCAGTATTACTCGTAAGTACACAGGTGAACATCCCCATTAAGAGGGGACCAAGTCTTTATGAGGTAGCGCATCTTCTCAAGCTACCAGTCCATACTCAGCAAAGGCTCCGGTACGGTATCTTCGCAAAGAGTCCTTCTTTAAGTAAAACCAGTAGGAAGCACCTTTTAGAAGGTGCAAACTATTTACAAGCAGTTTGTATCATGCATTGTTCATGATCCAGCAGTTCTTTCAGTGATGAATAAACAGGAAACAAAACAAAAAGCAGAAGAAGGGATCCCGGGTAAACAAAGGGATCCCTTTAAGAATAACCCAGGTCGGGTTTAAAGTAGCAAAAAGCAGGGAAACAAACAGTTAACTATGTACAGTTTCAGGTTTCCGAGGTTTAGTTGGACGGCTTCCAGGGCTGCACCTGGCACTTAACCCCTCTTGGTCTGGGAAAAGTGAGGTCCAGGGTTACACCCAGTGCTGGACAAACGCCGTTAATCCATCTTTCATGTACGGTTAAATCATGCGCAGCGATGGAGGTCTGCGCAGCTTGAGTATGGGCATTTGCTGCAGCAGAGGTAGCGGCTGCTGCAAGATCAGTCACTGGAATGGAGTCAGCAGTTGTGGCACTAGCAGTCACTGGAGTGGTGTTGGTCGTCAGGGCAGGGTCGTCCTGCATACCTGCTTCAGATGCGGTCCCTCCGGTGCCGGTCTGCTCTGCCTCCGCTGGGATCTGGAACGCTGGTTGCAGGGCCTTGCGCTGCGGCATTGTCATCTCCGTTTGCAGCATCTCGCTTTCCGGCAGGGCCTTGTTTTCTGGCTTCGGAGCGCTGGAACTTCTTTCTTGCTCCGGACCAGGCGAGGCTGCCGACAGATGTCTGGTGAGGCTCCTGATGATGGTCTTCTTCCACCCGGCCTCAGTGCTCAGCTGCGTCTGCAGGAGTTGGTGGATCAGCTCATCCGCTCTGGTCTGCAGGAGGTCAGCATCAACTGTGGAGGTCTGGCTGCGGTGCCTCTCCGGGTAGCTGGGGGAGTCCTCGGCTCCGACCCCACGCTCCGGCTCCGGGTGGCTGGCCATGGCGTCCTCCATCTCGCTGACTTCTTCTTCCTGGTCCTTTTCCCGCTCTCTCCTTCGTGGGCGGTTTCGTTTTCGTTGTCGCCACCCTCCATTGAGAATCAGGAGGTGGATCTCGGCTGCTGACGGACACGTCCTCAAGGGGCAGAAATACTTAGACTGGGCGGCCATTGTCTTTCGCGCTCTCCAGCTTGTTTACGCCCACTTCCACGCCCTTCTTCTTCTCCTGCGCTCCTCTTAGCGCTGTAATGGCGGCGGTTTTGGCGGGAACTTCTGGCGGCAATTGGCAACACACAGTCTTTGCGATAAGTCACAGTCCAATCACAATAAATCACAATTCCAAGGCACACATGACCTGATTCTTCAGGCTTAAGTAGATCCTGTTTGTGACGCCAAGTTGTAGCACCCCCACTGCCGCAGGGCCGAGGGGTACCCGGTACCGGGCCTCTGAGTCTCTGCTCTGGGGTTGTCACGGTGGCTAGGCCCGGTCCGTGACCCTGCTGGTGGGGAGGCGACGTACAGTGAACGTTATGATGGATGTGGATAGTGGTAGTGGTGCGGTGTAATGCCGGTCGCAGCAAATAACGAGGACACCAGTTTGCAGTCTCTTTACCTCTTTACTGAAGGTCTCTGGGTCCTCAGTCCGGATTCCGGTTAACCAGGCTGCGCAAGTCCGGCCGGTCCAATGGCACCTCCAGAGTTCTCTTTGCAGGTGGAAATCTGTGCCTTCCTGCTAGCGCTATGTGTTGTGGTCCTTCCCTGCTGTTGCTTACGGAAAGTCCCCACAACTGTTGTGTCTGTTTCTTAAGTTCCCTCACAACTCGATTAGATGATGTTCTGCTAATCCTCCGTCCCTCCCTGATGTTGCGGTTAGGACGGCACCCGTTTGACGGGTAGGCTCGGAGCTCTTCCGGGACCCTAGAGTCGCCCCTCTCCACAAGTTTCCCCCCAAGACTGCATAGGTGATTTAGGTGAGACAGCCCGCCTGAGACTGACTGTCCTGCCGTAGGTTTGAAGTATTGCCTGAAGCTGTATATAGAAATACTTCTTTGGCGTTCCGGCCACCGGTTGTTTGCGCCTCAGTAGGATGTTGCCTCGGTCTTACAGCACGACTCCTACTGGTATTCTCCTTGTTGCTTTGATCTCGTTTCTCACTCAGCACAATCTATCTCGCTTCTAATCCTTCCTTGGGCACCGCCGCTATCCTGAGCAGGCACGGTCCCGTTACGTTCTTTCCTGTAGCCAGGCCTCTGTCAGGATCCCACCCCTGACAGGGACCCTACCGAATCTTCTCCCACAACACCCTCTGCCACAAGGTGTTGCCTGGTTCCAACCCAGTCAGCTTTCTCCCTAACTTCCTGCCTGACCCCCAGTTTTACCAGTATGTGAGGAGTGGCCTAATGAATAGAACCCTTAGCTCCCCCTGGAGGCCCGGCTGTGAAATGTATTGGTGTCTGTGATACCTGGTCAGATGAACTCCTTCAGTGCCATCAGACGTACCATGGCTCCCCTTAGTGGCGGAGCCACAGTACTGCAACGACCAGGACTCTGGGGCGATGCACTCCCCCCCAGTTAAATCCAGTACTCCTGGACTGGGAAGAAAACAACAATACAGGTTAGCAAAAGGACATACAATTTTGTTGAGTGCAATAACAATAAGCATATTTGAACAGAGCTTCCCTTTATGGGAGGTGAGGACACTTGAACGTTACAAACATGGTTAAATATTATAAATTACAGGCTATAAACAACTCCTGTTACCCAACCGGGTATTCTACTTAGTGCAAAATTGTTGAACAATAATTTAACATTGCCTTTAAGGATGTACACTTTAAATCCACTAAAGACCTTCTTATAACACATTATAAGGCTTGAGCAACTGTGCTACATTCTCCTACTTTACGTCTGCAGGACCGCCTGTCCTAACTGCTCCAGGCCTGCTGCCTCTCCTTTCTTTACAGGACCGCCCCTTTCAGCCCGGGCCTACTGCCTTTTCAACTACTATACACAGTATAGAACATAACATTACTTTCAGTTTGAAATCACTGAGCCATCCCTATATGGCTCCTAGGAGGACTCACCACTAACCCCTACGGGTTCACTTCCTGTCCTCATTCTTCCTTCAACATATTATAAAACATTAAACTTCCATCATTACTTTTCTTACTGACAAATATGCAGGACGCTAGGTCTACCCCTACGGGTCTGCTGCATCTTTCCTATAATTACTTTATTTCAGAGCACATTATCAACATTTCTTATAATTGACTCGTTGGTTACATATAACTTCTTCACATCAGCATCATTACTTTCTCTTTTAAGACATCATTAGCACTCTACTGTTTTAAGGCAGTATTACTCGTAAGTACACAGGTGAACATCCCCATTAAGAGGGGACCAAGTCTTTATGAGGTAGCGCATCTTCTCAAGCTACCAGTCCATACTCAGCAAAGGCTCCGGTACGGTATCTTCGCAAAGAGTCCTTCTTTAAGTAAAACCAGTAGGAAGCACCTTTTAGAAGGTGCAAACTATTTACAAGCAGTTTGTATCATGCATTGTTCATGATCCAGCAGTTCTTTCAGTGATGAATAAACAGGAAACAAAACAAAAAGCAGAAGAAGGGATCCCGGGTAAACAAAGGGATCCCTTTAAGAATAACCCAGGTCGGGTTTAAAGTAGCAAAAAGCAGGGAAACAAACAGTTAACTATGTACAGTTTCAGGTTTCCGAGGTTTAGTTGGACGGCTTCCAGGGCTGCACCTGGCACTTAACCCCTCTTGGTCTGGGAAAAGTGAGGTCCAGGGTTACACCCAGTGCTGGACAAACGCCGTTAATCCATCTTTCATGTACGGTTAAATCATGCGCAGCGATGGAGGTCTGCGCAGCTTGAGTATGGGCATTTGCTGCAGCAGAGGTAGCGGCTGCTGCAAGATCAGTCACTGGAATGGAGTCAGCAGTTGTGGCACTAGCAGTCACTGGAGTGGTGTTGGTCGTCAGGGCAGGGTCGTCCTGCATACCTGCTTCAGATGCGGTCCCTCCGGTGCCGGTCTGCTCTGCCTCCGCTGGGATCTGGAACGCTGGTTGCAGGGCCTTGCGCTGCGGCATTGTCATCTCCGTTTGCAGCATCTCGCTTTCCGGCAGGGCCTTGTTTTCTGGCTTCGGAGCGCTGGAACTTCTTTCTTGCTCCGGACCAGGCGAGGCTGCCGACAGATGTCTGGTGAGGCTCCTGATGATGGTCTTCTTCCACCCGGCCTCAGTGCTCAGCTGCGTCTGCAGGAGTTGGTGGATCAGCTCATCCGCTCTGGTCTGCAGGAGGTCAGCATCAACTGTGGAGGTCTGGCTGCGGTGCCTCTCCGGGTAGCTGGGGGAGTCCTCGGCTCCGACCCCACGCTCCGGCTCCGGGTGGCTGGCCATGGCGTCCTCCATCTCGCTGACTTCTTCTTCCTGGTCCTTTTCCCGCTCTCTCCTTCGTGGGCGGTTTCGTTTTCGTTGTCGCCACCCTCCATTGAGAATCAGGAGGTGGATCTCGGCTGCTGACGGACACGTCCTCAAGGGGCAGAAATACTTAGACTGGGCGGCCATTGTCTTTCGCGCTCTCCAGCTTGTTTACGCCCACTTCCACGCCCTTCTTCTTCTCCTGCGCTCCTCTTAGCGCTGTAATGGCGGCGGTTTTGGCGGGAACTTCTGGCGGCAATTGGCAACACACAGTCTTTGCGATAAGTCACAGTCCAATCACAATAAATCACAATTCCAAGGCACACATGACCTGATTCTTCAGGCTTAAGTAGATCCTGTTTGTGACGCCAAGTTGTAGCACCCCCACTGCCGCAGGGCCGAGGGGTACCCGGTACCGGGCCTCTGAGTCTCTGCTCTGGGGTTGTCACGGTGGCTAGGCCCGGTCCGTGACCCTGCTGGTGGGGAGGCGACGTACAGTGAACGTTATGATGGATGTGGATAGTGGTAGTGGTGCGGTGTAATGCCGGTCGCAGCAAATAACGAGGACACCAGTTTGCAGTCTCTTTACCTCTTTACTGAAGGTCTCTGGGTCCTCAGTCCGGATTCCGGTTAACCAGGCTGCGCAAGTCCGGCCGGTCCAATGGCACCTCCAGAGTTCTCTTTGCAGGTGGAAATCTGTGCCTTCCTGCTAGCGCTATGTGTTGTGGTCCTTCCCTGCTGTTGCTTACGGAAAGTCCCCACAACTGTTGTGTCTGTTTCTTAAGTTCCCTCACAACTCGATTAGATGATGTTCTGCTAATCCTCCGTCCCTCCCTGATGTTGCGGTTAGGACGGCACCCGTTTGACGGGTAGGCTCGGAGCTCTTCCGGGACCCTAGAGTCGCCCCTCTCCACAAGTTTCCCCCCAAGACTGCATAGGTGATTTAGGTGAGACAGCCCGCCTGAGACTGACTGTCCTGCCGTAGGTTTGAAGTATTGCCTGAAGCTGTATATAGAAATACTTCTTCGGCGTTCCGGCCACCGGTTGTTTGCGCCTCAGTAGGATGTTGCCTCGGTCTTACAGCACGACTCCTACTGGTATTCTCCTTGTTGCTTTGATCTCGTTTCTCACTCAGCACAATCTATCTCGCTTCTAATCCTTCCTTGGGCACCGCCGCTATCCTGAGCAGGCACGGTCCCGTTACGTTCTTTCCTGTAGCCAGGCCTCTGTCAGGATCCCACCCCTGACAGGGACCCTACCGAATCTTCTCCCACAACACCCTCTGCCACAAGGTGTTGCCTGGTTCCAACCCAGTCAGCTTTCTCCCTAACTTCCTGCCTGACCCCCAGTTTTACCAGTATGTGAGGAGTGGCCTAATGAATAGAACCCTTAGCTCCCCCTGGAGGCCCGGCTGTGAAATGTATTGGTGTCTGTGATACCTGGTCAGATGAACTCCTTCAGTGCCATCAGACGTACCATGGCTCCCCTTAGTGGCGGAGCCACAGTACTGCAACGACCAGGACTCTGGGGCGATGCACTCCCCCCCGGTTAAATCCAGTACTCCTGGACTGGGAAGAAAACAACAATACAGGTTAGCAAAAGGACATACAATTTTGTTGAGTGCAATAACAATAAGCATATTTGAACAGAGCTTCCCTTTATGGGAGGTGAGGACACTTGAACGTTACAAACATGGTTAAATATTATAAATTACAGGCTATAAACAACTCCTGTTACCCAACCGGGTATTCTACTTAGTGCAAAATTGTTGAACAATAATTTAACATTGCCTTTAAGGATGTACACTTTAAATCCACTAAAGACCTTCTTATAACACATTATAAGGCTTGAGCAACTGTGCTACATTCTCCTACTTTACGTCTGCAGGACCGCCTGTCCTAACTGCTCCAGGCCTGCTGCCTCTCCTTTCTTTACAGGACCGCCCCTTTCAGCCCGGGCCTACTGCCTTTTCAACTACTATACACAGTATAGAACATAACATTACTTTCAGTTTGAAATCACTGAGCCATCCCTATATGGCTCCTAGGAGGACTCACCACTAACCCCTACGGGTTCACTTCCTGTCCTCATTCTTCCTTCAACATATTATAAAACATTAAACTTCCATCATTACTTTTCTTACTGACAAATATGCAGGACGCTAGGTCTACCCCTACGGGTCTGCTGCATCTTTCCTATAATTACTTTATTTCAGAGCACATTATCAACATTTCTTATAATTGACTCGTTGGTTACATATAACTTCTTCACATCAGCATCATTACTTTCTCTTTTAAGACATCATTAGCACTCTACTGTTTTAAGGCAGTATTACTCGTAAGTACACAGGTGAACATCCCCATTAAGAGGGGACCAAGTCTTTATGAGGTAGCGCATCTTCTCAAGCTACCAGTCCATACTCAGCAAAGGCTCCGGTACGGTATCTTCGCAAAGAGTCCTTCTTTAAGTAAAACCAGTAGGAAGCACCTTTTAGAAGGTGCAAACTATTTACAAGCAGTTTGTATCATGCATTGTTCATGATCCAGCAGTTCTTTCAGTGATGAATAAACAGGAAACAAAACAAAAAGCAGAAGAAGGGATCCCGGGTAAACAAAGGGATCCCTTTAAGAATAACCCAGGTCGGGTTTAAAGTAGCAAAAAGCAGGGAAACAAACAGTTAACTATGTACAGTTTCAGGTTTCCGAGGTTTAGTTGGACGGCTTCCAGGGCTGCACCTGGCACTTAACCCCTCTTGGTCTGGGAAAAGTGAGGTCCAGGGTTACACCCAGTGCTGGACAAACGCCGTTAATCCATCTTTCATGTACGGTTAAATCATGCGCAGCGATGGAGGTCTGCGCAGCTTGAGTATGGGCATTTGCTGCAGCAGAGGTAGCGGCTGCTGCAAGATCAGTCACTGGAATGGAGTCAGCAGTTGTGGCACTAGCAGTCACTGGAGTGGTGTTGGTCGTCAGGGCAGGGTCGTCCTTCATACCTGCTTCAGATGCGGTCCCTCCGGTGCCGGTCTGCTCTGCCTCCGCTGGGATCTGGAACGCTGGTTGCAGGGCCTTGCGCTGCGGCATTGTCATCTCCGTTTGCAGCATCTCGCTTTCCGGCAGGGCCTTGCTTTCTGGCTTCGGAGCGCTGGAACTTCTTTCTTGCTCCGGACCAGGCGAGGCTGCCAACAGATGTCTGGTGAGGCTCCCGATGATGGTCTTCTTCCACCCGGCCTCAGTGCTCAGCTGCGTCTGCAGGAGTTGGTGGATCAGCTCATCCGCTCCGGTCTGCAGGAGGTCAGCATCAACTGTGGAGGTCTGGCTGCGGTGCCTCTCCGGGTAGCTGGGGGAGTCCTCGGCTCCGACCCCACGCTCCGGCTCCGGGTGGCTGGCCATGGCGTCCTCCATCTCGCTGACTTCTTCTTCCTGGTCCTTTTCCCGCTCTCTCCTTCGTGGGCGGTTTCGTTTTCGTTGTCGCCACCCTCCATTGAGAATCAGGAGGTGGATCTCGGCTGCTGACGGACACGTCCTCAAGGGGCAGAAATACTTAGACTGGGCGGCCATTGTCTTTCGCGCTCTCCAGCTTGTTTACGCCCACTTCCACGCCCTTCTTCTTCTCCTGCGCTCCTCTTAGCGCTGTAATGGCGGCCGTTTTGGCGGGAACTTCTGGCGGCAATTGGCAACACACAGTCTTTGCGATAAGTCACAGTCCAATCACAATAAATCACAATTCCAAGGCACACATGACCTGATTCTTCAGGCTTAAGTAGATCCTGTTCGTGACGCCAAGTTGTAGCGCCCCCACTGCCGCAGGGCCGAGGGGTACCCGGTACCGGGCCTCTGAGTCTCTGCTCTGGGGTTGTCACGGTGGCTAGGCCCGGTCCGTGACCCTGCTGGTGGGGAGGCGACGTACAGTGAACGTTATGATGGATGTGGATAGTGGTAGTGGTGCGGTGTAATGCCGGTTGCAGCAAATAACGAGGACACCAGTTTGCAGTCTCTTTACCTCTTTACTGAAGGTCTCTGGGTCCTCAGTCCGGATTCCGGTTAACCAGGCTGCGCAAGTCCGGCCGGTCCAATGGCACCTCCAGAGTTCTCTTTGCAGGTGGAAATATGTGCCTTCCTGCTAGCGCTATGTGTTGTGGTCCTTCCCTGCTGTGCTTACGGAAAGTCCCCACAACTGTTGTGTCTGTTTCTTAAGTTCCCTCACAACTCGATTAGATGATGTTCTGCTAATCCTCCGTCCCTCCCTGATGTTGCGGTTAGGACGGCACCCGTTTGACGGGTAGGCTCGGAGCTCTTCCGGGACCCTAGAGTCGCCCCTCTCCACAAGTTGCCCCCCAAGACTGCATAGGTGATTTAGGTGAGACAGCCCGCCTGAGACTGACTGTCCTGCCGTAGGTTTGAAGTATTGCCTGAAGCTGTATATAGAAATACTTCCTCGGCGTTCCGGCCACCGGTTGTTTGCGCCTCAGTAGGATGTTGCCTCGGTCTTACAGCACGACTCCTACTGGTATTCTCCTTGTTGCTTTGATCTCGTTTCTCACTCAGCACAATCTATCTCGCTTCTAATCCTTCCTTGGGCACCGCCGCTATCCTGAGCAGGCACGGTCCCGTTACGTTCTTTCCTGTAGCCAGGCCTCTGTCAGGATCCCACCCCTGACAGGGACCCTACCGAATCTTCTCCCACAACACCCTCTGCCACAAGGTGTTGCCTGGTTCCAACCCAGTCAGCTTTCTCCCTAACTTCCTGCCTGACCCCCAGTTTTACCAGTGTGTGAGGAGTGGCCTAATGAATAGAACCCTTAGCTCCCCCTGGAGGCCCGGCTGTGAAATGTATTGGTGTCTGTGATACCTGGTCAGATGAACTCCTTCAGTGCCATCAGACGTACCATGGCTCCCCTTAGTGGCGGAGCCACAGTACTGCAACGACCAGGACTCTGGGGCGCTGCACTTTCAGATCTCATTTGAATGCAGTCTGATTTATGAGGGCACAGGGAATGGAGAAGATGGAGACATTAAGTTATCTGTCTTTTTTCTCTGCGCCTGTGATTTGATTCATTCAGCCAAGAGAATCGGATCACAATAAAATTACACTTTCATCCAACTCTGTCACAAGGGTGTCACGTCCCCTAAGAGACCTGGACTTAGACGGTCACATCTCGTAATTAATTGCACTCTTCTTTAGAGATGGTGTGATTCATGTCCTATTTTAAATGGATTGCCTTTCCTTTGATGCTGAGAGGGCTAAGGACTCTTTCCATGTTGGCTGAGACCATTCAGCCTGGTTGTTCTCTGCTGCAACTGCTTATAATTTACTCCCTCTATATATACTGGCTTTGGGCGTTTAGTCCCTGCCAGTGAAAGACTCATATTCCTGTGCTGAGTGCTAAAGCTAAGTGGTTGGAGTGGAGTTGTTATAGTAGTTATCTGTAGTTTGCTGTAGTACGTTTGTGTTTATCTCCTGGACCCTATTTCCAATTAGTTTATTCCTCCCTGTTCCTATCCTCCTCCTCTCTATTGTTGGCTTGTGCTTTAGTATGATACAGGTTTTCTGTTATCCCTGTTTTGTCTTTGTGTCTTGTTTAACTTACATTTCTGCCCCATGTCTCATGGGGTACAGGAGGGGACAGATTAGTGTTTAACAGGAGCATAGCAAGGTTGGAGACCTGGGCCTCTCTACCTTCAAGAGTGCCCCTTTGGACAAGGATACTTGGGGTCCAAGCTCCAGGAATAGTTTGAAGCGTGAAAAACTTGGATCAGACTTTGATCAGAGTGTCATTACCATATGTGAAGAATATGGGAAAAATGAATGGAAGTTTACAATCATCCTTCAGCATGTGTGGCTGTAACAGGACACCTGGCTCAGCAAATAAACTGTATGTGGCATGTTCACAAGGGACCCTTGACGCGGGTTTCCGGCTTAAGTATTGTGGCCATAATATAAACCAGTACCTTGCATACATTATTATGTTTTTGTGCACTTTACATCTTTCAGGGTGCAGTTGGACCCTAGTTTGGCTCTGTATACTGTGTCCGCTGTTCACACAGGATGCATTAGTCAGCACTCATTAAGCCCGCCATATGGCGTCACTAATAGGCTTTTGGTCAGATGCTCTGCATTTCTGTGTGAACATGCCACATACAGTTTATTTGTCTGCACTGGTGTGCCAAGCGGCCAATCCCTGATTGTAGGCTGGCTGCCTCATCGGTATTATTGCACCTGTATAGTTGCCATCTTAACTTGGGTCCGCTGCACCTTGATAGTGCATTTGTTTGGAGGCCGCGACAGGTAAGCACCTTTACCTGTGTACTGTTAGTGGAGGTTTTTCCTCTTATGGTGTTTTAAGTTTTGGAGTTTAGCTGCCAGAGCAAGTGGGAGGGAGTCTAGAATCCTCTCTGGGGGGCGGGAATGGGTGTGACTGACCAAGGGGTTAAGTGCACATGCGAAGATGTGGGCCATTGTTCTCTGTCATGAGAGGTCATGCTATGCAGCATGTTGGAAGAAAGCAGAAATAGCTGGCCCCACACCTCCCATGTGGTTGCCAGCATCCAACAGCCAAACATTAAGCCGGTAACTGACTTTTGTATCATCTGCTTATATTTTTTGTACTTCACCTGTATGTGCACACCTGACCATTGCATATGTATTGTGTATATAGTGTATTGTCTAGTGTACCCTTAAGGCAATAAAATATATAATTTAACCCCTGGGCTTCTCTTTTATCTCGATCCACGAACCAACATGTGCCTGTTCTCGATTTTATCTTTCCATCATACAGGGCTGGTTTCTGGCCCATTATAATCCCTTTAATGGACCAGGCTTATATCTAATGAGGATCCCACCAAGGACAACATCTGCAAGGAGTTTGTATGTTCTCCCCGTGTTTGCGTGGGTTTCCCCCGGGTACTCCGGTTTCCTCCCACATTTCAAAGACATACTGATAGGGAAATTAGATTGTGAGCCCCATCGGGGACAGCGATGATAATGTGTGCACACTGTAAAGCGCTGTGGAATATGTTATTGCTATATAAAAATAAAAGATTATTATAAGATAATAAAACTGGTGGCAGTCTTACTGGGTTGATAAGGTTCTGTTTCACTGGTGCTAGTGAAAGGGCCTCTTAGCCTGTCCAAGTTGAGTGAGTGTGGTGCCACGTCAGCGACTGCGTGGGCCACATCCTATCAATCCCTGGGTCTCCCTCGTCCTGTGTGTACAGGGGAATATCTGTGTAAAACTATGCCAAGCTGACCTTTTGTGTCCCCAGGGGGTATCAAACGTTACGTTGGTGCAAGAGAGGAGACCTTTCCACGTGATCCCTCCAATGCAATAGTGGCGTCATGTGGGGGGGTGAGGTGCAGTTTCATCACACCATAATTGATCTGATCACTCGTGTGAGTGAGCCCTTTGAGAGGCCTTCCATCCCTTGTAATAATCTAGTTGCCCACCTTTGATTTGACTCTAACTTCTGAATCTCCTTTTTAAAATGTGGAGCCCAAAACTGGATCCCATATTCTAGAAGTGGTCTCACAAGTGATTTATAAAGGGGTAATAATACAATATGATCATGGGATATTATCTTTTTTCATACACCCTGAAATCTTGAATGCTTTTGCAGCTGCTATTTGACATTGAGTACTTGCTTTAAGCCCATCTATATATATAATAGTCTAAGGGGCACTTCCATCTGTTTGTCTGTCTGTCTGTTTGTCTGTCTGTCACGGAAATCCCACGTTGCTGATTGGTCACGGCCGGCACAGTCCGACCGTGAATTCACCCCTTCCTACTCTCTGTCAGTGCCCCCTCCATACTCCCCTACAGTCAGCGCTCACACAGGGTTAATGGCTGCGTTACACCGCGTGATGCCGCGGTGTAACGCAGTCCGTTAACGCTGCTATTAACCCTATGTGACCAACTTTTTACTATAGATGCTGCCTATGCAGCATCAATAGTAAAAATATCTAATGTTAAAAATAATTAAAAAAATAAAAAATCATTATATACTCACCTTCCGGCGTCTTTCCTGCTCCTCGCGACACTCCGGGCCATGCATTGTGAGACAGCTACGTCATCATCACGCGAGACCGCAATGCATTCTTGGGACCGGAGCGTCGTGAAGAGCATCGCTAAATGCCTCACCTGGATCCGGGGGCCGCCGAAAGGTGAGTATATAACTATTTTTTATTTTTATTCTTTTTCAGCAGGGATATGGTGCCCACATTGCTATATACTACGTGGGCTATGTTATATACAACATGGGCTGTGTTATATACTGCATGGGCTGTGTTATATACTAGGTGTCTGTGCTATATACATTACATGGGCTGTGCTATATACTACATCGCTGTGCTATATACTACGTGGGCTGTGTTATATACTGCATGAGCTGTGTTATATACCACGTCTCTGTGCTATATACTATACGGGCTGTGCAATATATTACGTGGCTGGGCAATATACTACGTGACTGTGTTATATACTGCGTGAGCTGTGCTATATACTATGTGAGCTGTGCTATATACTATGTGAGCTGTGCTATATACTCCGTAGCTGTGCAATATATTATGTGCCTGGGCAATATACTATGTGGCTGTGTTATATACTGTGTGGGCTGTGCTATATACTACATAGCTGTGCAATATACATCGCTGGGCAATATACTGCGTGGCTGTGCTATATACAACGTGGCTGTGTTATATACTATGTGGCCTGTGTTATATACTACGTGGGCTGTGTTATATACTACGTGGGCTGTGCTATATACTGCGTGGGCTGTTATATACTACGTGGGCTGTTATACACTGCGTGGGCTGTGTTATTTACTACATGGGCTGTGCTATATACTACGTGGGCTGTGTTATACACTGTGTGGGCTGTGCTATATACTACATGGGCTGTGTTATACACTGCGTGGGCTGTGTTATACACTGCGTGGGCTGTGCTTTATACTGCGTGGGCTGTGCAATATACTACGTGGGCTGTGCTATATACTTCGTGGGCTGTGCTATATACTACGCGGCTGTGCTATATGCTACATGGCTGTGTTATATGCTACGTGGCTGTGCTGTATGCTACGTGGCTGTGCTATATACTACATGGGCTGTGCTATATGCTACCTTGGCTGTGTTATATACTACGTGGCCTGTGCTATATACTACGTGGCCTGTGCTATATGCTATGTGGCTGTGCTATATGCTATGTGGGCTGTGTTATATGCTACGTGGGCTGTGTTATATGCTACTTGGCTGTGGTATATTTCTCTGCTGTATCTGTGCATCATGAATCGTGGTATGTGTTAAAGAGGGGGGCCCAATGAGACTATTTCGCCCGGGGCCCTCAAAAACCTGGAGCCGGCCCTGGCTTCACTGATTGGTCAAGCCCGGCCGGCCGCGAACAATCAGCGACAGGGGCAGTCCAGCCATGAATTGGCACGGAATTTGAACCACGCTTTGCTAATTGGTCATGCCCAGCCGGCTGAATCCTGTGTATAAATTGCATTATTCTGAAAACTTCATAAAAAAACTACATACATATTCTAGAATACCCGATGCGTCAGAATCGGGCTACCATCTAGTCCACTATAATCACGTACATGTACATGATAGCTTTAACAGACAGCCATTCTCCAGGACCAACAGATAGGATTGAAGACAAATTGGTAGCTTTAACCCTTTCTGCATTGTGGTCAGTGTACACAGTGGTACTAAGAAAGGGAGTGGTCTTTGTTTGTCCAGTCATCCCTGGCAATGCGATTGCTTGGGTTGCTTTGGAAATTGTGACTGCCATAGGCATTATAAAGTCCCCTAAAGCTGACTACTGAAAGAGCCTGAGGGGGCATACCTTATGTGTGTCTTAACAGATGCCTTAAGATTTGACATGCACAGACAATAATGTAAAGTCATACAAACAAATTAAACTGTTAAAAATTATATTTCAAGGCAAAAATGACTATAATATCTATATAGACCTACCAGTTTAGTAAAGTTATGTCCTGTTGTAATTGTAATGGTGAATGACTTAATTTCCTGCAGACATAGGAAGCCGCTGTGAGGATAGACAGTAAAGTTAGAAGTTGTTAAACATTGTGTGAAGTGCCAAAGATAAGCTCTTTACTTAGGGTACCGTCACACAGTGCCATTTTCATCGCTACGACGGCACGATTCGTGACGTTGCAGCGTCGTATGATTATCGCTCCAGCGTCGTAGACTGCAGTCACACGTTGCAATACACGGCGCTGGAGCGATAATTTCATGACGTATTTGCGATGTAGAAGCCGTTGGTTACTGTGCGCACATCGTATACAACCTGTGTCACACGATGCAATCATGCCGCCACAGCGGGACACTAGACGACGAAAGAAAGTTTCAAACGATCTGCTACGACGTACGATTCTCAGCGGGGATCCGGATCGCAGTAGCGTGTCAGACACAACGATATCGTAACGATATCGCTAGAACGTCACGAATCGTGCCGTCGTAGCGATGAAAATGGCACTGTGTGACGGTACTCTTAGACAGGAAAGTCTGCTGATGGCTGAGGAACTGAGGGCCACTATATTATTCTGTGTAGATTTAACGTGCAAACTTAACTAGAACTTATGAAATACCTCACAAATATTTGCATGCTATGTGGGTTTAATTCTTGTTTCTGCAAAATGTGTGGGAAGCATGATGCCACAGAGCTTCCTGTTGATTAAATAAAGTTCCTCTGTTGAGACAAAGTCATCGTCAAGATGCCAATCTAGTTATTAATTATCCAGGATCTATAAACCCCCTCCATACATCTGATGACATCTGTCAAGAACAGAGTTTGATACGTGGTTTATTGTGTGTGGCTGGCACTCAGCAGAATATACAGTGGGGCAAAAAAGTATTTAGTCAGTCAGCAATAGTGCAAGTTCCACCACTTAAAAAGATGAGAGGCGTCTGTAATTTACATCATAGGTAGACCTCAACTATGGGAGACAAACTGAGAAAAAAAAATCCAGAAAATCACATTGTCTGTTTTTTTATCATTTTATTTGCATATTATGGTGGAAAATAAGTATTTGGTCAGAAACAAAATTTCATCTCAATACTTTGTAATATATCCTTTGTTAGTGCAGCGCCCCAGAGTCCTGGTCATTGCAGTACTGTGGCTCCGCCACTATGGGGAGCTATGGTGCGTCTGATGGCACTGAAGGAGTTCATCTGATCAGGTATCACAGTCACCAATACATTTCACAGCTGGGCCTCCGGGGGGAGCTAAGGGTGCTATTCATTAGGCCACTCCCCACCATAGTGGGTAAACTGGGGGTCAGGCAGGAAGTTAGATGAGAAAGCTGACTGGGTTGGAACCAGGCAACACCTTGTGGCAGAGGGTGTTGCAGGGGAAGATACAGTAGGGTCTCTGTCAGGGGTGGGATCCTGACAGAGGCTTGGCAACGAGAACGAACGTAACGGGACCGTGCCTGCTCCGGGTAGCGGCGGTGCCCAAGAAAGGACTAGAAGAGAGATAGATTGTGCTGAGTGAGAAACGGGATCACGCAAAAGGAGAAATACCAGTAGGAGTCGTGCTGTAAGACCGAAGCAACATCCTACTGAGGCGCATTACCGGTGGCCGGAACGCCGAGGGAGTATCATAATATTCAGCTTCAAGCAATACTCCAAACCGCGGCAGGGCAGTCAGTCTCAGGCGGGCTGTCTAACTCAAATCACCTATGAAGTCTTGGGGGGCAACTTGTGGAGAGGGGCGTCTCTAGGGTCCTGGAAGAGCTCCGAGCCTACCCGTCAAACAGGTGCCGTTCCTACCCGAACCTCAGGGAGGGACGGAGGATTAGCAGAAGATCATCTAATTGAGTTGTGAGGGAACTTAAGAAACAGACACAACAGTTGTGGGGACTTTCCGTAAGCACAGCAGGGAAGGACTGCAACACATAGCGCTAGGGGGAAGGCACAGATTTCCTCCTGTGAAGAGAACTCTGGAAGTGCCATTGGACCGGCCGGACTTGCGCAGCCTGGTGAACCGTATTCTGGACTGAGGACTCAGAGATCTTCAGTAAAGAGGTAAAGAGACTGCAACCTGGTGTCCTCGTTATTTACCGCGACCTGCACCTCACAACTGCACCATTATCATCTCACCCCACACTTATTGCACTGGACGTCCCCCACTGACAGACAGGGCCACGGACCGGGTCTAGCCACCGTGACAACCCCAGAACAGAGACTTCCAGAGACCCGGCGCCGGGTACCCCTCGGCCCTGCGGCGGTGTGGGGGCGCTTCATTGGCAATGACAGAGGTCAAACGTTTTCTGTAAGTCTTCACAAGGTTGCCACACACTGTTGTTGGTATGTTGGCCCATTCCTCCATGCAGATCTCCTCTAGAGCAGTGATGTTTTTGGCTTTTCGCTTGGCAACACGGACTTTCAACTCCCTCCAAAGGTTTTCTATAGGGTTGAGATCTGGAGACTGGCTAGGCCACTCCAGGACCTTGAAATGCTTCTTACGATGCCACTCCTTCGTTGCCCTGGCGGTGTGCTTTGGATCATTGTCATGTTGAAAGACCCAGCCACGTTTCATCTTCAATGCCCTTGCTGATGGAAGGAGGTTTGCACTCAAAATCTCACGATACATGGCCCCATTCATTCTTTCATGTACCCGGATCAGTCGTCCTGGCCCCTTTGCAGAGAAACAGCCCCAAAGCATGATGTTTCCACCACCATGCTTTACAGTAGGTATGGTGTTTGATGGATGCAACTCAGTATTCTTTTTCCTCCAAACACGACACGTTGTGTTTCTACCAAACAGTTCCAGTTTGGTTTCATCAGACCATAGGACATTCTCCCAAAACTCCTCTGGATCATCCAAATGCTCTCTAGCAAACTTCAGACGGGCCCGGACATGTACTGGCTTAAGCAGGGGGACACGTCTGGCACTGCAGGATCTGAGTCCATGGTGGCATAGTGTGTTACTTATGGTAGGCCTTGTTACATTGGTCCCAGCTCTCTGCAGTTCATTCACTAGGTCCCCCTGCGTGGTTCTGGGATTTTTGCTCACCGTTCTTGTGATCATTCTGACCCCACGGGGTGGGATTTTGCGTGGAGCCCCAGATCGAGGGAGATTATCAGTGGTCTTGAATGTCTTCCATTTTCTAATTATTGCTCCCACTGTTGATTTCTTCACTCCAAGCTGGTTGGCTATTGCAGATTCAGTCTTCCCAGCCTGGTGCAGGGCTACAATTTTGTTTCTGGTGTCCTTTGACAGCTCTTTGGTCTTCACCATAGTGGAGTTTGGAGTCAGACTGTTTGAGGGTGTGCACAGGTGTCTTTTTATACTGATAACAAGTTTAAACAGGTGCCATTACTACAGGTAATGAGTGGAGGAAAGAGGAGACTCTTAAAGAAGAAGTTACAGGTCTGTGAGAGCCAGAAATCTTGATTGTTTGTTTCTGACCAAATACTTATTTTCCACCATAAAATGCAAATAAAATGATAAAAAAAACAGACAATGTGATTTTCTGGATTTTTTTTTCTCAGTTTGTCTCCCATAGTTGAGGTCTACCTATGATGTAAATTACAGACGCCTCTCATCTTTTTAAGTGGTGGAACTTGCACTATTGCTGACTGACTAAATACTTTTTTGCCCCACTGTATACACTTGGAAGAATTGCTGAAATTGCTCAACAATGCTGATTGGCTGTAGGCAGCTGATTCATAGCATTGTCCGTTTCAGTTGGATGCCAGACAGTAGTAAAGCCCTCAAACTCTGGTTCTGGGTGATACCTAAAGCTAAGTTTAGATAGAAATTACACCTAATAATTATTTAATTATCTCCCTCCCTCTACGCCAAGTCTTGCCGACTAGCAAGCTGCAGATATCTCCCAAGTAGAATTAAATGCTCCTTTATCTGATTTCTATCAGATTTGAGTTCTTTCAGATTTCACAACAATCACAGGGTTGCCTAGAATGCTATTCTTGCAGTCAAAAACCTGAAAACCAGACTGAAGTCCTGATAGGCCCCATTGTATGTCTGAGGGTCCTTCTGAGGACAATTAGGGAGTGTATTATGGACCCAGCAGAGTGTCATGTCTTCATTTATGATCAGTAGCCATGAAGCAGATGTGATTAGACCTGTCAATAGCTGCTGTTGTCAGCATCACTTCTCACCTCCTAATGTGGGGTAAGAAACCCTAAATAGACCTTTAAACTTAAATAAAATACGTTTTACAAAAATATGCATTCACAAAAATGCAATTCTTTGTAACTTGCTTTCAGCAAAATGTTGGCAACCATTTTTGTGAACTGTAAAGGCCTTCAAAAAGTTTTAAAAAAAAGAATTTCTTATATCCACCTCTCCAGACCCTCACATCTTATGATCTCCAACATTCGCGTGTGCAAGGTCCCGACACACATCATGACTTCATGAAATCACAATCTTTCGTTTCCTAGCGCAAAACCCTCCCATGCCTCATCCGAGCTGGATGTCTTGCTTCGATGTGAGAGGCTTGGGAATTTATGGAATCATAAGCAGTGGGGAGCAGAAAATGCAACAATGACCAGATGGGTTATGCGGAGGAGCTGAAGGGGTGAGCGGTGAGGTGAGTATAAGGATTTTTTTTTTTACATATTAATTTGAATGTTTTCTCAGGTTTGAATAGACCCCAGAGCATAATAAGAATCATTACATATGCAGAGAATAACCTCTCCACAAATTGAAATTCTCTGGAAAATTTTTGCAAATAGACGAATCTGAATCTTGCATGATCCCCTCATCTCTAGAATTAGTTCAATATATTGTGTAAATGTTTTTTTTTTTACCCACAATAACCATTCATCACCTATCCTCAGGAGTTCTGAATTTGTTTGTTTTCCAAATTCAACCCAGCTGCAAGTTACAGAGAGGACTCAACACTCAAACCTGCTCCGTACACCTGTACCTGACATGGGAAATAAACAGTTCATCCTTTGTCAGGAAGGGATTTATATAGTATTACTATCTCAACCTTTTCACTGATTGTGTGGGTACCTCAATAAAAAAAAGTATACAGGGCAGGCAGGAAGTCCGGCTGTGATGACAGGGACCAGGGGCTGACTGGCCCAGGTGGCAAAGAGGCAAATGCCCCCCGGGCCGCTCCCCCAGCAGCTGTTCAGGGCCGGCTGCCTGGTGGTGGCTACAGCCACACAGCAAATTGTGCGCAGCCATGTCTACTGTACTGTGACGTGGCTGGCAGGAGACACAGCCGCATCACAGTTAGCGCACACGTCTGCGCTGGGGCCAGGAGCTATGCTTGGCTGTCACCTTGACGGCTGCGCAGCTACTGCTCCCTTCATGTTCTCTATACTTCCAGGTTAGGTGTTGGGCATGCGCGATGGCGTCCTCACGCACACGCCGACATGACCCGGATGCTAGAAGCAGAGAGGCACTGCAGGGGAGCGACTGGTGAGGTAAGTATGAAGAACTTTTTTGTTTTCTTTAGAAAATAAATTTAATGGTGGGTAACTGCAAGTTATGAAGTGGGGGGTGTAAGGAGGCTGCACATGATGGAATTTGGGGGTTAAAGGAGACTGCACATGATGGAGTGAGGGGGTAAGTGGGGCTGCACATGATGAAGGTTGAGTGGGGCTGCACATGATGAAGGGGGAGTGGGGCTGCACATGATAGTTTAGTGGATAAAGGAGACTGCACATGATGAAGTGGGGAGAGTGGGGCTGTACATGATGGAATGGGGCAGCACATGATGATGTGGGGGTAAGGGGGATTGCGCATGATGAAGGGGGAGTGGGGCTGCACATGAAGTGGGGGGTAAGGGGGACTGCACATGATGAAGTGGGGGGTAAGGGGGACTGCACATGATGAATTGGGGGTTAAAGGGGACTGCACATGATGAAGTGGGGGGTAAGGTGATCTGCACATGAAGTGGGGGGTAATGGGGACTGCACATGATAAAGTGGAGTGTAAGATTGACTGCACATGATATGGGGGGTAAGGGTGACTGCACATGATGAAGTGGGGGGTAAGGGGACTGCACATGATGAAGTGGGGGGGTAAGGGGACTGCACATGATGAAGTGGGAGAAGGTGACTGCAGGACTGCACATGATGAAGTGTGTCTGATGTGGGACTGCTCATGATGAAATGGAAGGGGGATAGGGGGCTGCAAATGATGAAGGGGCACTGCAGATGAAGTGAGGGTGATAGGGGACTGCAATGAATGAAGTAAGGGGACTTCAAATTAAAGTGGGGGGACTGCAAAATGATAAATTCAGTGTGAGGGACGGGACAGCAATTTAATTGAAGGTGGGGGTGGGGAGAGCAAATGATCAATTGAAGAGGGGGTGGGAAGAGCAAATGATGATCTAGGGGAAGAACAAATAATGAATTTTAAGGGTGGGGGAGTAAATGATGTATTGAATGTGGGGTAGAGCAGTTGATAATGAATAGAGGGTGAGAGAGAAAGACATGACAATGAATTGGGGCGGGAGGGGCATGTAACTATAATGAATCGGGGTTAGGGTTAGAGTGGTAGGTACATAGTGGGGGGCGTTGAGGATGAAGTGACTGGTAATGAATTGGGGGAAAGAGTACAGGTGCTAATTAATTTATATATTAAATGGGGAAAGTGGCTATTTATAGTTAGTGGGTGCACAGTGGTGGATTATAATTTATATTTGGAATGGTCGGTTAATAATAATAATTATGATAATTTTATTTCTATAGTGCCAACACTTTACATTTTAGAGGGGACTTGTACAGACAATGGACATTAAGCATAACAATAAACACATAGATCAATAGATACCAAAAGGAATGAGGGCCCTGCTCGCAAGCTTACAATCTATGAGGTTGCATAATAACCAGTTATATATTGTTTGTGGGTGCACCTCTGTATTCAGATGTCTAGTGTACACCATGTTCCAAATTATTATGCAAATTGGATTTAATTGTTTTTCAAATAAACTCGTAAACTTAAAAGTGATCATCATACTGTGAAGAGATTTGTGACTGAAACAGCACAGACAGAGTTCATGCAGATAAAGGCATAATGAGGAAGGTTTCTGTCAGACAAATTCATTGGATAAAGAGAGCAGCTGCCAAAATACCATTAGGCTAGGTTCACATTGCGCTATTGGGTGATCGCTAACGGACAGCAATGCACGGCGAAAATGTCGCAATTAACGCCGTGCAACGGGTCCGTTAGCGCACCCATTGACAGCAATCTTGTTTCTGCCTGTAGCGCATCACTAGCGCATGTCTTTTTCGACTCGCGCTAGCGATGTGCCGTTCTTTTGCAGCGTCCGCGGCGCGCCCAAGGTCCGTTCCTCGCTCTCGCAGATCAGGGATCTGCGAGAGCGGGGACGTTAATGCGAACCCTAAACGCGACCCCTACAAATACATTGCGTTAGCGCAATCCGCTAGCGCTAAACGGATTGCCCTAACGCAATGTGAACCTAGCCTTACAAAGCAGCAAACAGTTATTTGAAGCTGCTGGTGCCTCTGGAGTCCCTCGAATCTCAAGGTGTAGGACCCTTCATAGGCTTGCTGTGTTGCATAAACCTACTATTCGGCCACCCCTAAACAGTGTTCATAAGCAGAAATGGTTGCAGTGGGCCCAGACACACATGAAGACTGATTTCCAAACAGTCTTGTTTACTGATGAGTGTCGAGCAACCCTGGATGGTCCAGATGGATGGAGTAGTGGATGGTTGGTGGATGGCCACCATGTCCCAACAAGGCTGCAATGTCAGCAAGGAGATGGAGGAGTAATGTTTTGGGCTGGAATCATGGGGAAACAGCTGGAAGGGCCCTTTAAAGGGCCACTGTCACCCCCCTCCAGCCGTTATAAACTAAAAGAGCCACCTTGTGCAGCAGTAATGCTGCATTCTAACAAGGTGGCTCTTTTAGTTTTAGGTTCAAGCATACCCCAAATAAAGCGTTTTTATACTTAGCCACAATTCCTGTCTCTAGCCAGGTAGGCGGGTCCTCACTCCCCAGCTTGGCCAGCTCCTCTGCCGTCACTCACATCTTCCTGCGCTTTCGGCGCCGCCCCCTCAGCGCTGTTATCGTTTCAAATCCGGCGCCTGCGCTGTGTACTGGTGTCCTGCGCAGACGCAGTAAGCTCTGGCCGTCTGAAGTAATGGCTGATACCAGAGAACAAAAGGCATCCACAGAACACCAGGATGGATCTGCTGCACAGCAAATAGCTGTAGGACCTGCGATGACGTTACTGCCATGTGATTGCCCTAATCAGCCATTACATCAGACGGCCAGAGCTTACTGCGTCTGCGCAGGACACCAGTACACAGCGCAGGCGCCGGATTTGAAACGATAACAGCGCTGAGGGAGCGGCGCCGAAAGTGCAGGAAGATGTGAGTGATGGCAGAGGAGCTGGCCAAGCTGGGGAGTGAGGACCCGCCTACCTGGCTAGAGACAGGAATTGTGGCTAAGTATAAAAACGTTTTATTTGGGGTATGCTTGAACCTAAAACTAAAAGAGCCACCTTGTTAGAATGCAGCATTACTGCTGCACAAGGTGGCTCTTTTAGTTTATAACGGCTGGAGGGGGGTGACAGTGGCCCTTTAAGGTACCTGAAGGTGTGAAAATGACCTCGGCAAAGTATATAGAGTTTCTGACTGACAACTTTCTTCCATGGTATAAAAATCAGAATTGTGCCTTCAGGAGCAAAATCATCTTCATGCATGTCAATGCACCATCTCATGCTGCAAAGAATAACTCTGAGTCATTGGCTGCTATGGGCATAAAAGGAGATAAACTCATGGTGTGGCCACCATCTTCCCCTGACCTCAACCCTATACAGAACCTTTGGAGTATCATCAAGCAAAAGATCTATGACAGTGGGAGGCAGTTCACATCAAAACAGCAGCTCTGGGAGGCGATTCTGACTTCATGCAAAGAAATACAAGCAGAAACTCTCCAAATACTCACAAGTTCAATGGAGGCGAGAATTGTGAACGTGATAACAAAGAAGGTTTCCTATGGTAACATGTGACTTGACCTGTTAGGATGTTTTGGAGTTAAATAGCTTTTTTGTTCAGTGAATGTGACCTCCTAATGCTGCAAATTCCACAAATAAGCATTTTCAGTTCTTTAAAACAGATCAAATGTTTAGAAATTCTACTGTGCTTAATAATTTGGAACAGTGCATTTGAGTTTTTATTCATTTTGGAGATTATACTGTTATCATTGGGAGGTTTCTCCAATAAAATTCAATGTATACTCTTAACGGGTGATGACTTTTATTAGACTGACTGTCATTTGCACCGACCATTTAGGAAAATCCAAGAAAAATATAATTTGCATAATAATTTGGAACATGGTGTAGAAGAAAGGTAAAAAGTGGGGAATGTGGTCTGGAAACCGTGCTCTAGGTAACTGTGTTATTTTATGCAGAGACGAGTCCTGGCTGGAAGAAGTGATGGCAGTCTGTGCTGGATAAAAATGAAAAGCAAAAATGAAGGACTTCAGCTAGAGACATCACTAGTTAGTCAGTGTATTACCTGTACACTGACACTATACACTGTATACTATATACAAAGCTACTGTGTATAATGTCACTGGCAGTGGTGATCACTGTATTACCTGTACACTGACACCTTATACAGATCTCCTGTGTATAATATCACCAGTGATCACTGTAGTATCTTTACACTGACCGTAAATACAGAGTTCCTGTATACAATGGCACTTAGTGTTGTGCTTTTTTAAAAATTAATGATCAGTATTGTAGTATACTAGTAGTAAAAGTTGTACACTCCCTGACAGAAGTAATGTCGCTTATCCATGTTATGTAAATAAAAGCTTATAACCTGATGTTAAATTAATCCATTGGTTGTATAAATTATTCTTTTGAAAGCTGAAACCTTCCAAAATGTGGTTTAGGTTAAGAAAATAAATTTACATTAATGCAGAAATATTGATCAGTTAATGGAAACAGAATGGTCAGATTTTAGCAAGACAAAAGTTTTGTCGCCTGGTAATATAATGCACCCAATCCTAGTTTACATCCTCACCTGTGCTCAGTAAATGATCGGTTATTTAGTGTGTGTGTATAAAAAGAAACCCAGCACCCCAGACCTTCACTTGAACTGCAACTTGAGCTCTTGACAACATGCCTAAAATCCACCCTGCGACCGAAGCCTGGAATATCAAGAGGCTGAAGACCAGAACCACTGCAGAGGTGGCGGGCACCTTTAATGTGTCTCAGCGTCAAGTACAAAGAATTAAAAAAAAGATTTGAAGAGACTGGAGATGTGTTTGACTAGCTCAGGTCCGGCAGACCCCGCAAGACAACTGCTCAGGAGGAATGTTTGTTGGTTAGAAAATCCAAAGCAAGCCCTTCTTCCACAGCAGCAGAGCTCCAACAGGTCTGGTCACCTCAAGTCCCTGTGTCAACTAGTAAAAGTTAAAATCACCGCATTTGACACGCCGATCGCTAGCAAGGCGCGGGAGCGCCGCTTGTCATAACAGACACTGCAGGTCCACACTACTGGACAGGATCTTCCATAGGCGGACATTAAGATTACAATAGAGCTTATATTGCACCGCTGGGACTTTCCGCCTTCTCTGTATATCACTATCTTAGCTGGAACAAGCGATTACGTGACAAAAGCTCTGGTTGAGCCAAAACGTTGTATATAAAAAAAAATCACAGATGCTGTAATATTCTGTTAAGCTCCCAGTTTATGTATAATAAATTTATACCCGACTTTGCATAAGAAACCTAGAGAGAGTGCAGTGAATTTAACTTTTACTGCTATTCTGGGCCATTGGTTCGTTACACCAGCACCTCGCCATATTAAGGCTGAGTGCACACCTAAACCTTTACCTGTGTCAACTAGAACAGTTTGTAGGATTCTGTCTCAAAATGGCCTCCATGGTCGAATCAGTGCCCAGAAGCCAACACTAAACAAAAGGCAAATAAAAAACCGTGTGGCATTTGCAAACTCCCACAACCTGCTAAATAGATGGACACTAGAAAAGTGGCAGAAGATGGATTTCTCTGCAGTAGAATTACACCACAGCTGCCACAAACACTGCAGGAGACTTACTGGAGCCAGTATGTATCCAAAATACACCCAGAAGACAGTTAGATTTAGTGGTGGAAAGATCATGGTCTGTGGTTACATTCAGTATGGGGGTGTGCGAAACATTTGCAAGGTGGAAGGCAATATCAATAGCCTAAAATATCAAGAAGTATTAGATACCGCTTATATTCCAAATCATAAAAGAGGTCAAATTCGGCAGCATGATGGTGCTCCATCTCATACATCCATCTCTACAACAAAGTTCCTCCAGGCAAAAAAGATCAAGGTGCTCAAGAACTGGCCAACCGAGTCACCAGACATGAACATCATTGAGCATGTTTGGGGAAGGATGAAAGAGGAAGCTTGGAAGACAAAACCAAAGAATCTAGATGAGCACCACAACTTCATTCACCAATGTTATGCAACATATATTTGTATTTTAAGTTAATTATTTGTCTGTGGGCAACAAAAATTTTGTCTTGCCAAAATCTGACCATTAACTGATCAATATTTCTGCTTTGATAATTTATTTTCTTAACCTAAATCACATTTTGGAGGGTTCCAGCTTTCAAAAGAATAACTTATACAACCAATGGATTAATTTAACATCAGGTTATAAGCTTTTATTTACATAACATGGATAAGCGACATAACTTCTGTCAGGGAGTGTATGGTGGCATCATTGGTCTTTGTATAGAATGTAGTTTCATGTAGAGGTAATGGTGATATTATAATATTATGTATTCTCTGTGTAGTGGTGATAGTACTAGGCACTGTGCAGCTGTATTGTTGTGTGTATGTTTGTAAGTAAGCTCCGTTATGGTACCATATCTAAGCAGTAAGCTTGGTTCTGGTACTGTATCAATGTAGTAATCTAGATTATGGTACTGTATGTATGTTGTAATCTCAGTTCTGCTCCAGTTTCTATGTAGCAGACTTGGTTCCATGTAGTAGACTTATTAAGCTCGGTTCTGCTCCCTTATCTCTGTAGTAAGCTCGGTTCTGCTCCCATATCTCTGCAGTAAGCTCGGTTCTGCTCCCATATCTCTGTAGTAAGCTTGGTTCTGCTCCCTTATCTCTCTAGTAAGCTCGGTTCTGCTCCCTTATCTCGGTAGTATACTAGGTTCTGCTCCCATATCTCTCTAGTAAGTTTGGTTCTGCTCCTATATCTCTGTAGTAAGGTCGATTCTGTTCCCATATCTCTGCAGTAAGCTCGGTTCTGCTCCCATTTCTCTGCACTAAGCTCGGTTCTGCTCCCATATCTCTGTAGTAAGCTCGGTTCTGCTCCCATATCTTTGCAGTAAGCTCGGTTCTGCGTCCATATCTCTGTAGTAAGCTCGGTTCTGTTCCCATATCTCTGTAGTAAGCTCGGTTCTGCTTCCTTATCTCTGTAGTAAGCTCGTTTCTGCTCCCTTATCTCTGTAGTAAGCTCGTTTCTGCTGCCATATCTCTGCAGTAAGCTTGGTTCTGCTCCCATATCCTTGCTGTTAGCTCGCTTCTGCTCCCATATCTCTGTAGTAAGCTCGGTTCTGCTCCCATATCTTTGCAGTAAGCTCGGTTCGGCTCCCATATCTCTGAATCTAGTAAGTTCGGTTCTGCTCCCATATCTCTATAATAAGCTCTGTTCTGCTCCCATATCTCTGTAGTAAGCTCTGTTCTGCTCACATATCTCTGTAGTAAGCTCTGTTCTGCTCACATATCTCTGTAGTAAGCTCCGTTCTGTTCCCATATCTCTGGAGTAAGCTCGATTCTGCTCCCATATCTATGCAGCAAACTCCGTTCAGTTCCCATATCTGTGTACCAGCCTGTTTTTAAAGCCTATTATCTCTGCTACTTTAATGCAGTGGCCAGATATAAGCAGGGAAAAGGAGGGCCACCGCAACTCGAGGGCCACTGCCTTGTAATTGCCCCCCAGGCTGAAAATTGCCAGCCAGCCCCTGACAGGGACTAGAGCAGAGACCAGAGTGGTGAGGGACTCCACAGGTAAATAATGGTTATTTTGCAACATTCTCAACTGAGGGAAAACACACCAAAGAAACTTCATAAACCAAAATGAATTCGCACACATGTACTGTTGTATGTAATGCTATCCTTGGTTTGGTTTAATAAAAACGTTTTTCTCTATCAAAAACACTTTGGCAAGGTGTTACTTTGAAGCTTATATTCCACTACATGCTACTATGCACAATTTGTTTTGGCTTGTTGCATTTTGGAGCTGATTTATGGCGTAGAGGCAGCAGCTCCTGACTGGCTATCTGTCCATCTAGGCCATGGTTCATTAACCCACAGTGGTTCACGTGCTCTTGTCTCTGCCTTTCTTAGCCCCAGATGTTTTTTCTGCTGTCCATAATGACCAGCAAAAAACAGTGTCTGTGATTTTTTTTTTAAGTTCCCACAGTTTGTAATGCGCATTCCTTTTTGCCACGTAAGAATATACAAGCAGAGTCTCAGAATATCTGATGTGATATATGCAGTAGAATCTCAATGTATCTTATGTGATGTGTACAGCAGTTTCAGAATATTATATATGATATTTAACGCAAAATCTCATATTATCCTATTTGATATATAAAGAAGTATCTGTGTCTCCTATGTGATGTATACAGCAGTCTCTGTATATCCTTTATGATGTTTGCTGCAGTTTCAGTGTATCCCATGTGATGTATACAGCAGTCTCAGAATATCCTTTGTGATGTATCAACAGCAGTCTCAGTGTATCTATGTGATATATTTATATATATACAGCAATCTCTGTGTATCCTATGTGATAGATACTGCAGTCTCAGTGTATCCCATGTGATGTATATACAGAAAACTCAGTGTATCCTATGTAATTTAAACATCACAGTCTCAATGTATACTATGTGATGTAGACAGCAGTCTCAGGGTATCCTATGTGATGTATATAGAGCATTCCCAGTGTATCCTATGTAATGTATACTCAGCAGTCTCAGTGGATCCTATGTGATGTATACTGCAGTCTCAGCGTATCCTATGTGATGTATTTACATCACACTCAGTGTATCATATGTGATGGATATATAGCAGACTCTGTGTACCCTATGTGATGAAAACAAGTCTGAGTATATCAAATGTGATGTATACAGCAGTCTCAGTTTATCCCACGTAATGTATACAGTAGTCTCAGTGTATCCTATATGATGTACACAGAAGCATCAATGTATCCCATGTAATGTATACAGTAGTCTCAGTGAGTCCTGCGAAATGTATACAGCAGTCTCAGTGTATTCTACATTATGTAAACAGGCAAGTCTCAATGTATCCTTTGTGATGTATACAGCAGTTTCATTGTCTCCTTTGTAATGTAAACAGCATAGTCTCAGTGATATGTGATTAATATACAGCTGTCTCAGTGTATCCTATGTAATGTGCAGTCATGGCCAAAAGTATTGGCACCCTTGCAATTTTTCAAGAAAATTAATAATTTATCCCAGAAAAGTTTGGCAATTACACATGTTTTGGTATACACATTTGCTTTGTGTTTATTGGAACAACACAAAACAATGAGGAAAAAAAGGAAAATTGGATATTATTACACACAAAAAAAAAGAAAAATGGGCAGGGCAATATTGTTGGCACCTTTCTAAAATTCAGGGTAAGCAACTTTGTTCCTAGCATGTGATGCTCGCTCAAACTTACCTGTGGCAAGTAACCTGTGGCAATATCAAAATCACACCTGAAGCCAGATACAAAGGGGAGAAGTTGACTCAATCTTTGCATTGTGTTTCTGTGTGTCACACTAAACATGGAGAACAGAAAGAGGAGAAAAGAACTAAAATTGAGACCCTAAATTTTTAAAAAATATCAACAATTTCAAAGTTTCAAGTCCATCTGCAGATATCTTGATATTACTTTGTCCACGGTGCGCAATATAATCAAGAAGTTTACAACCCGCGGCACTTTGGCTAGTCTTCCTGGACGTGTTCGTGAACAGCACAGAAAAATTGATGAAAGGTTGCAAAGCAGTATAGTCCAGATGGTGGTAATGTCATGTCAGACGCTATTCACACTAGGGTGTCCGACAGACAGAGGTAATTCCACATTCGTCCACTATACGCTCAGTGGCGCCGGCTAGATTTTTATCCAGGTTGCCCAGGGTTAATCTAGCTGGTACTCGGGTTGGAGGCTGGGTCACGCCCATGGCCTTTAAATAGTATTGCTGGACTTTGGGCGTCGCCGATTATAGCTTGTGCCTCGTGCCTAGTGATTCCGGTCTGGAGTGGTGGTCTTGGAGAAGAAATATTGTATCTGGTGGTGTATTATCCTTTGTTATATTTCTCCTTCCTATATTTGTATTTGTTTTGCCCTGGGCACATTATTGTGTTTTCCTGTGTGTCTGCGGCGTGGTGCATTTTTTAGTTTTCCCTGTCTGTGCTTTCTGTGGGGGTTGGTCTGTGGTCTATTCACTGGGTGGCGGGTGGTGGTTTCAGCATAGGGCTGAAACAGGAGTCAGGGCCAGGCCTGGTGGCCCAGACAAGCACACCATTAGTGTAAATTCTGGGAGAGGGACAGACAGGGTTTTCCCTAGTCTGAGGGATATCGCAGGGGTCCGGGTAACCAGCCTTAGCTTACCTAGTCTCCCCGTGACGGTTAAGCAGCCCCAAACAAGTTGCAAGGAAATTCAAGCTGTCCTGCAGGCTCCGGGTGTATGAGAGTCAGAGGCCTCCAAACACTATCAGGATGCAGTGGACCCATGTAGTTAAGATGCACTTTATTATTCAGGGTGTAGTTGGGCCCATTTAATCTTGTGAACTGTGGTGCTTGTTCACATGGGATGCATCTGGATAGTGCTGGCAGCCCGCCTGATCTAATAGTATGGGCGGCACTAATAGGCTTTTAACCTGGATGCTGTGCATTTTCATTGTGTGAACAGTGCCACATACAAGTCTTCTTTGTGCAATAATATACCAAGCAACCACCCCCTCCATTGGGATTGGTAGGCTGTGAGTGGTTGCCTCATCGGTATTTTTGCACATGTGTTGCTGCCATCTTAACTACATGGGTCCACTGCATCCTGATAGTGTATTTGTTTGGAGGCCTGGGCAGGTAAACATCTCTGCCTTTTGCTAGTATTTTTGAATTTTTGGAGGATCTCTAAATCCTCTTTTTTGTGCTATATCTGTTTTGCATCAGTGTCAGCATAAACTATCTGCAGACATTTGAATGAAATTAAACACTATGGTAAGAGACCCAGGAGGACCCCACAGAGACATAAAAAAGCTAGACTGCAGTTTATGAAAATGTACATTAGTAAGCTAAAATCATTCTTGGAAAGAATCTTCTGGACAGATGAGACCAAAATAGAGATTTTTGGTAAAGCACAACATTCCACTGTTAACCGAAAACGGAATGAGGTCTACAAAGAAAAGAACATGGTACCTACAGTGAAATATGGTGGAGGTTCAAAGATGTTTTGGGGTTGTTTTGCTGCCTCTTGCACTGGGTGCATTGACCGTGTCGCAATGTAGAGCCCGGTGTCAGAAAATTGGGTTTGCATGCTAGCTAATAGGTCTTCCAGCAGGACAAAGATCCCAAAAATATTTAAAAAACAAACAGTGGAAACAAAGCAGTGGAGAGTTCTTAAGTGGTCAACAATGAGTCCAGATCTAAATCTTATTGAACACCTGTGGAAAGATCTTAAAATTGGTGTTGGGAGAAGGCACCTTTCAAATATGAGAGACCTGGAGCAGAGAAGAGTGGTTCAAAATTCTAGTTGAGAGACGTAAGAAGCTTGTTGATGGTGATAGGAAGCAATTGATTGCATTATTTATTCCAAAGGATGTGCAACCAAATATTAAGATTAAAGTGCCAACAATTTTATCTTGCCAATTTTTGGGGTTTGGTGTGAAATGATGTCCAACTTGCCTTTTTTATCAGTTTTTTTGTGTTGTTCCAAAACACACAAATGAAAAACACATGTACAGTATGTAACAAAACATGTGTAATTGCAATAATTTTCAGGGAGAAATACTTTATTTTCTGGAATAATTTAAAGGGAGCCAACACTTTTGGCCATGACTGTATAAACAGCAGACCCTTAGTGTATCCTAAATAGATGTTTATAGCTGTATATCCAATGTCAAATCTCAGGCAGGTTGCACAACCAAAAACATTTCTGCAACTTGACTACAACTTGTTCTCTTATGACCATTTTAGAGCTTCAATTTCTCTGTAATAAACTGCTAAATCGGAGGCAAGGCATATGCAACTCAAATACGACTTGCATTGAAGTTTGTGGCAAATTAGTAGTGTGCAACTTGCTACTATTGACAAAAAAATAAAGAAAATTTGTAATATAGGCAACTTTTAGTTGCAGTTGTGGTACGTGGTAGATTGCAATGTGACACCAATGGAACTCATTAGATGCATTGTCACAATGTTACACCACAATCTTTATGCAGTGAGATACGTCACTTTGTAACTCTTGCCTTAGAATATACAATACAAATTTGTTGCAAATAGTTTCTGGTCTATGCTTATTTCATATGAAATACTTAGTTTAGCCTCATTTGTATCGTTGTTTCGATGTACAACAAGAGATTTAGAGGAAACAAAATAAAGATACTCAGAGTTATAGCAAAATGTGAATATAGATATATAAACGTCAGCAAATATTCAGAAAATCACAGATAAAATGAAATATGATGAATAATCTGACCTTCAGATGTGTCTCATGCAAGGAGAAGAATAAACTGTAATTGTGAAATGTGACAGGGAATCTTCTAATAGGAAGTGAACAGAATACGCTCTGTAGGCACACCTACTAACATTTTGGACTGTGATGTAAGGACGCCTATGGCCAAGCTCATTGCATGAAAAATAAACTCTTTCATGAATATTTCTAGGATTTAATAGTTCTTATTTATAATGTAGTGCAAAAATCATCTGAATATAATCATTCTATGGTACAAATTACATCAAATAATGAAAGCTAATGTCTAAGGCCCCTTTCACACATCAGTTTTTTTCTATCAGTTGCAATCCATCGAATTTTGAAAAAAAACGTATCCGGCGACTGATGCCGCTAGATCTGTTTTTTTTTCTCATAGACTTGAATCAGCGATGGATTGCAACAGATGGCCTCACGTTTCCTCCGTCGTTCGCCGAATGCATAGAAAATTGTTTGTCCGGCGGCCGGAGACAACGGACAAAGTAAAATTTTTTGTGTCCGTTGAAACAACGAACAGTGATGGATTATTCGCCGTCCGTCGTTTTCTCGAGAGGAAGCCTATGGGTCCCGGATCCGTCAAATGACGGAATCCGGTGACGGATTCCTTTTTTTTTAACTGAGCATGCTCTGATTTTTTTAGGATCCAAGTAGCCAGATCTGCTAGTCGGATCCGTCGAAAAAACGGATCCGTCGCATCATTTTTTCATAATCTGTGATGGATCCTTCGAGCCAACGGATTGTGACTGACAGCAAAAAAGTGATGTGTGAAAGGGGCCTAATGCTATGTGCATACACTCTGTAACAAACCCTTTTATTGTCTAAAGGACTACTGCGTAATGCAAAAAAAATATTTTATATCTTTGGTGGCGATATGCTAATTAGTGGATGATTATTTGTGCTTTCCCCAGACTAATTATCCCACTAATCATGTTATTGCACCATTATGGGTATGAATGCAGGGGCATATCTAAGGGGGAAGACAAGGCATTTGCCCCGTGCACAGCCGGAACGGGGGCACTGTAGGTGATCCGAGGTGTCACCCTTGTGGCTGAATTTTACTGCCCATTGTAGTAGGACTCGGCTGTTCTCCAAGGTGGGTATCAAGCTGGCAAACAGCTCAGAGAAGGTGCAGTGTGATGGCTCCCAGTGATCAATTGTACTCGTGAGTTTCAGGTTTGGTGTGGTAAGCTGAAGACACCAAAGATTTATTGCAATTAGGAGAATGGGGGAGAAATGTGAATACATAGTATGGGAGACAGGGTGTGGTGACACCGTATGGACACAGTATGAGGCATAAATGAGGGAAGAAATTTGAGGTGACAGTATGGCGAGTGAAGGGGATGGGTGTGGACACAGTATGGGGAGCGAGGGGAGTAAATTTGAGGATACAGTGTGTAGAGCTGTTGAGGGAGAATCTGAAGTGACCCTTCACGGTTGACTCAGTGATTTTCAAATTGATTCACAGGGCGTTGCCGGCAACTGAGAATAACCAGACGGAGATGTGTCTCTGGGGAGATCAAAAGCAGATCTCTTAACCCCCGTTTATTGTGTCATCTCTTTTATAATCTTTGCAAATTATACTTCAACCAATCAACATAAGAACACGCTCACAGTTCTTAACCTATAAGAATGCAGGAAACCTGGAAACTACAAATATGTCCAGGTCTACGTAGCATAGAAAGAAGCATACCAGCATGTACGTCAAGGCCTCGTAGAACAATACACCCTCAGTGTCATATCTTGTTCGGGCTGGAACAATCAAGGTCTCATAACAACTATGAACTTTTACCTAGTAACAAAATTTATCTTAAAACAACAAGATGGAGTCGAAAAGCACAAAATGAAGCCTGCTTTAATTTTTCTTAGTTTAACCCTTCACATTCCCCCCTAGATAAATTTTGTTAACTAATATGCAGCATCAGAGGTACTATCCCGAGCTATAAGCTCGAAAGGTACGGTCTTCACATGACTGGTGCCATGTTACCAGCCATGGCTGTTGCGGCGCACCCGTCCCCCCTGTATGCTACAATTTACGGATAACAATTTTTGATGACGGTGGTGGGGATCTTTTGAAGGTAGTCATGCGCTTGGCTTCAACATCTTCATCAGGTAACTTTGTAAAATATGTGTAGAGAAGAGCAGGGGTGGCAACGCTTTTGGTATCATCATTAGTTGTCCTAGTGCAGAATTTCCTAATACATACAGAAATACACCAAAGAACAAGTTTTAGTATTACATACATGACAAGGATAAAGGCAGCAATGTGTAACAAACTTTGCAAGATTCCAGCTATCCAGCTCCCAAATCCCTTAAACCAATTGGCTGGATTAAGAAAGGAGAAGGTGTCTGCCCACCAACTGTCCTTATTACGGTCGTTGTCTTTATCATATTGATCTCTGAGTCTTTGAATGTCTTCTAACTTTAACTTTAACTTCATAGTGCTATTGGAATCTATATAATGACAGCAAGCGGGTCCAATAACCTGACACATACCACCCTGTGCTGCTGTTAAGTAATCCAGTACTACAGTATGCTGATTAGTGACTATGATAAGTTGGTTTTGGACACCAACAGTAGTATTTGGGGCCTCTCCTTTGCTCAGCATTTAGGTCTGTATCATCTTCATTATATCTTAGTACCATGTAATACTTATGGTCATACCCACTATGGATATTGGGGTTACCATCTGCTTACTATCTATGATTCTCTTGCATTATGTGTAGGCTATTATGAGTGGACTGATTTATATTATGTACTAGCTATTTGTAGCAGTTGCGCACTGGTGTATACAGGCATATAGGCCACTCTTTTATGTCATGCATATGCTAAACTTCATTTCCCCCAGCCTTTTGGGCTTATCTGTTTGAATCTACTTGGTACTATACATCTTGCTGAGCATTGATCATTTGGTGTCACTATCCCTGATATTTTATGCTTTATTGTGTTTTTGTTATGGATTTTTAATGATTATTACAATAAAATAATATATTTTATTATATTTTGCTCTGTGACTCACTTTTTTCTTTGGGAAAATAAACAGTAGTATTAGGTATATCCAATATATCCCAAATTTGATCATCTAGATAGTCTGTGGCCCTAACCTATTTATCCCACAATTGTGTAATCATAGGGTAAATGAAAATAGAACTGACAATTTTATTGGCTATACCCATCTGTACTACATGTGGTCTCCCCGAAGGCCGGGGTGAGTTATCTGCAGCTCTTTTATATAACGTATGTTTGGGTATAAAAATAAATGCAAGGCCGACAGCACATCTGACGAAAATTTTTTTTTTTTTTGGGGGGGAACAAAGGCAGAGGATGCCCGTTCTATATCCACCGGACCCAGGTGGAAAAGCACATACCATAAGTTGAAGTGAAGGACAGCATCCAGTCAAGGTGAAAGTGAAAAATTCTTCTTTATTGTGCCATAAAATGCGACGTTTCAACCCAAATGGGTCTATATCAAGCATACCATATTGACAAAGTGGGGGCCTTAAATAGGAAGTTGGGCATCTCTGAACCAATCATCACACCTCAGACCGCCCACATGATTTACATAGTAAAGTTCAGTAATCACAAAAACAATATAAAATTTACAACACGATAATTAAAAACTACACATCACAGTTTATACATTAAATGCAGCACATAATAGAACCCAGAACTATAGTAATGAACACATGTAGGAAATCAAGTATGTGTAAACAGTGAAGCCCTCCACTCATCAACGCCGTAACAGCCATGTTGTGTGATCCACCAATGCAGTCCCTTGTTATTCATGCACACCGCAAGCGCAAATCAGAGTGAGTCTACTGAAGCCCAATCATCGAAGGTAACACAAAAGAGCCTATTTAGCCAGATCCAATCCAGATCTTCATTTAAAACCCTACATCGAGCGCTCATATGACCCGATCACACTAACCTCCATGTAACAGAGCTCGCATCATCTTTGTCCGGCTGCCTAATTCGTCCACCAATGGGCACACACATACACCGGACACCTGACCGAGTCACAAGACCAAGCCTGCGACGCCGGCATGGTAACCGGGAGGGCACGCCCACCGGTTTCTAAGCAACACAGCGGGTGTCAAAGGGCAGCAAATCACACGTAGTGGTGCAGAATCCAGGACATTACAAGTGACTAAGGCTGAAGCAGAAAATCATATGACCGATGCAAGAAACAAAAACCCACATGCAGCTGTACCCAGGACTCATGTATAGCACATGTAGCGCAGCCATGGTTAAAAAAGTACCCACCCACCTATCCAAGTGGGCATCGGCCATGATACAAAACAACCTGTCACATAAATAGAGTAATATATGCTTAGATGTCCGCTAACTTATAGCCACTCAGGTCAGTACACTGTCTAATTATTTATCAGTGTTGGTCGCAACACGAACGCGTCAGCCATATACACAGTGCTTCCATCATAAAAACAATGACAGAAAGCACAGCATGCGGTGTTGTCATAGTGACCGAAACACCGCCTACAAAGGGCGTCACATATAGTGTAAATAAACGCCCGTCACTATTGTCCTGCCTTCGTGTTTCAGCACAAGCACCCAATGTACATATCGGAAAATGCAGTCCAGATCAAGTTACGAAGATCTATATCCTAACGCATAAATTCCATAATAAATGCAGCATCTGTGAGAGGACAGAGACCGTGATCGGCCCCATTTATCAAATTGTGGAACATCCACATCCATGACTAGCTGTTGTGATTAGATCATTAATAAATTCCACATACAAAAAGAAGGATCCCCATAATCTAATGATCATGTATTTGGCACAAACAATACCAAGATCATACATAGGGTATATTATGTGTAAAAAATTCATTCTATACTTGAAAAAAATTTTTTTACGTAAACATTTTTTTTATACCAAACCCCCCATAAAAACAATAATACACGAAGGATACAACACGAACCTATAGTGTGATCTATCTACGCGCACAGACCTGTAAATTGTAATCCAAATTTAAACCCCCAGGATGACAAGAGCCCAATTTGGAGATCCACTCAAGTTCCTTCTGTTTCAACAGTTTGACCCTATCTCCACCCCTATGTAACAGGGGTACACTATCGATAACCCTGAACCTTAGTTGACTAATTGCATGACCATTCTCAATGAAATGCTTGGGTATTGGTAAATTAATCTTTTTGGTCCTTATAGTGCTTTTGTGTTTACTGATGCGTGCCTTTATTTGCATCGTGGTCTCACCCACGTATGTTAATCCACATGGGCATGTAATCAGGTATATCACAAAGCTCGAAGTACATGTGTATCTTCCCTTAATAAGGATTTTTTTACCTGTATGGGGATGATTAAAAAATTCCCCTTTCACCAAATTGCCACAGCATGCACACCCCAAACAGGGAAAATTCCCAAATTTAGGGGGGCATAGAGTACTTTGAGTATCCACAATTGTTGGACCTACTTCAGATTTAACTAGCTTATCTTTTAGATTACGTCCTCTTTTGTAAGACAAAAGTGGAGGATGGGTAAATTCATCAATCCCGGGTAATCCTTGTTGTAAAATATGCCAATGCTTCAGTATTATATTTCTCATATGACCACTGGCTGTATTGTAGGTGGACTGTTATGATCTGGTGACCTTGGAGCCGCATGAAAACTTTCTCTGGAGTCGGTGGAACCTGTACTGACCGCAATCCTGAACTAACACCGCAACTAGAAGTAGCCGTGGGGTGTGCCTAACAAACCCTAGACACCTCGACACAGCCGGAGGACTAAATACCCCTATAGATGGAAATAGGAATGCTATCTTGCCTCAGAGCAGACCCCCAAAGGATAGGCAGCCCCCCACAAATAATGACTGTGAGTAGGAGAAGAATAGACACACGCAGGTAGAAAACAGGATTTCGCAAAAGAGGTCACTCTAGCTAAATAGGAAAGGATAGGACAGATTACTAGGCGGTCAGTATTAAAACCCTTCCAAAAATATCCACAACAGATAATACAAAAAGTTCCACAATCTAATTAAAGACATGGAATGTATATCTGCCACTGAAGACAATCCAGCAAGACTGAGAAAATACTGACACAATCTAAGCTGGACAAGAAAACACAAAGAATAGCACTGAATTGTGAAGCACACAGCATGTGTGCCACAGGAAAAAAAAACCAGACACTTATCTTTGCTGATTTGGCAGAATGACAGGAGGAACCAGGCAGAGGTCCAACACCTCCCAACAACAATTGACAACTGTCAAGGACTAATGAATCCTGCACACCTAAATACCCCAGTCAGAACTGCAATCAGCAGACACAGCTGACCAGGACTGCAACCCAGGGACAACTGCATTACCACCTACTACCACCGGAGGGAACCCAAAAGCAGAATTCACAACAGTACCCTCCCCTTGAGGAGGGGTCACCGAACCCTCACCAGGGCCCCCAGGCCGATCAGGACGAGCCAGATGAAAGGCACGGACCAGATCAGCAGCATGGACATCAGAAGCAAAAACCCAAGAATTATCCTCCTGGCCATAACCCTTCCATTTGACAAGGTACTGAAGCATCCGCCTCGAAAAACGAGAATCCAAAATCTTCTCAACCACATACTCCAGCTCCCCATCAACCAAAACAGGGGCCAGAGGATCAACAGAGGGAACAACAGGCACCACATATTTCCGCAATAAAGATCTATGGAAGACATTATGGATAGCAAAAGAGGCCGGAAGCGCCAATCGAAAAGACACCGGATTAATAATCTCAGAAATCCTATAAGGACCAATAAACCGAGGCTTAAACTTAGGGGAAGAGACCTTCATAGGAACATGACGGGAAGACAACCAAACCAAATCCCCAACCCGAAGCCGGGAACCAACACACCGACGACGGTTAGCAAAACGTTGAGCCTCCTCCTGAGACAACACCAAATTGTCCACCACATGAGCCCAAATCTGCTGCAACCTGTCAACCACAGAATCCACACCAGGACAGTCAGAAGGCTCAACCTGCCCAGAAGAAAAACGAGGATGAAAACCAAAATTACAAAAAAAAGGTGAAACCAAAGTAGCCGAACTAGCCCGATTATTAAGGGCAAACTCGGCCAATGGCAAAAAGGCCACCCAATCATCCTGATCGGCAGACACAAAGCATCTCAAATAAGTCTCCAAAGTCTGATTAGTTCGCTCGGTCTGGCCATTTGTCTGAGGATGAAATGCAGAAGAAAAAGACAAATCAATGCCCAGCCTAGCACAAAAGGCCCGCCAAAACCTAGAAACAAACTGGGAACCTCTGTCGGACACAATATTCTCCAGAATACCATGCAAACGAACCACATGCTGAAAAAACAATGGAACCAACTCTGAAGAGGAAGGCAATTTAGGCAAAGGCACCAAATGAACCATCTTAGAAAACCGGTCACAAACAACCCAGATAACCGACATCCTCTGGTAAACCGGAAGATCAGAAATAAAATCCATAGAAATATGCGTCCAGGGCCTCTCAGGGATCGGCAATGGCAAAAGTAACCCACTAGCATGAGAACAACAAGGCTTGGCCCGCGCACAAGTCCCACAGGACTGCACAAAAGAACGCACATCATGTGACAACGAAGGCCACCAAAAGGACCTACCAACCAAATCTCTGGTACCAAAAATACCAGGATGACCAGCCAACACAGAACAGTGAACCTCAGAAATCACTCTACTAGTCCATCTGTCAGGAATAGTGTTGAGCGATACCGTCCGATACTTGAAAGTATCGGTATCGGAAAGTATCGGCCGATACCGGCAAAGTATCGGATCCAATCCGATACCGATACCCGATACCAATACAAGTCAATGGGACTCAAGTATCGGACGGTATTCCTGATGGTTCCCAGGGTCTGAAGGAGAGGAAACTCTCCTTCAGGCCCTGGGAACCATATTAATGTGTAAAAGAAAGAATTAAAATAAAAAATATTGCTATACTCACCTCTCCGAGGGAACCGGCAGCGTTGTTTGCTTAAAATTCGCGCTTTTCTTTCCTTACGTGAAGTCCCGGCTTTGTGATTGGTTGCGTCGAAGTCACATGGGCGACGCAACCAATCACAGCAAGCCGTGACGTAATTTCAGGTCCTTAAGGATTTTAAAATTACGTCCCGGCTTTGTGATTGGTTGCGTCGCAGTCACATGGGCGACGCAACCAATCACAGCAAGCCGTGACGTAATTTCAGGCCCTTAAGGATTTTAAAATTACGTCCCGGCTTTGTGATTGGTTGCGTCGCAGTCACATGGGCGACGCGACCAATCACAAGCCGTGACGTCACGGGAGGCTGGACACGCGCGCATTTTAAAATGCGCGCTTGTCCAGCCTCCCGTGACGTCCCGGCTTGTGATTGGTTGCGTCACGGTCAACCAATCACAAGCCGGGAGGCTGGACACGCGCGCATTTTAAAATGCGCGCTTGTCCAGCCTCCCGTGACGTCCCGGCTTGTGATTGGTTGCGTCGCGGTCAACCAATCACAAGCCGGGAGGCTGGACACGCGCGCATTTTAAAATTTTAAAATGCGCGCGTGTCCAGCCTCCCGGCTTGTGATTGGTTGACCGCGACGCAACCAATCACAAGCCGGGACGTCACGGGAGGCTGGACAAGCGCGCATTTTAAAATGCGCGCATGTCCAGCCTCCCGGCTTGTGATTGGTTGACCGCGATGCAACCAATCACAAGCCGGGACGTCACGGGAGGCTGGACAAGCGCTCATTTTAAAATGCGCGCGTGTTTAGCCTCCCGTGACGTCACGGCTTGTGATTGGTTGCGTCGCCCATGTGACTGCGACGCAACCAATCACAAAGCCGGGACGTAATTTTAAAATCCTTAAGGGCCTGAAATTACGTCACGGCTTGCTGTGATTGGTTGCGTCGCCCATGTGACTGCGACGCAACCAATCACAAAGCCGGGACGTAATTTTAAAATCCTTAAGGACCTGAAATTACGTCACGGCTTGCTGTGATTGGTTGCGTCGCCCATGTGACTGCGACGCAACCAATCACAAGCCGGGACTTCACGTAAAGGAAAGAAAAGCGCGAATTTTAAACAAAGAACGCTGCCGCTTCCCTCGGTAAGGTGCAGGCTGCGTCGGAGAGGTGAGTATAGCAATATTTTTTATTTTAATTCTCTCTTTTACACATTTTTACATTAATGTTGTTTCGATACCGATACCCGATACCACAAAAGTATCGGATCTCGGTATCGGCATTCCGATACCCGCAAGTATCGGCCGATACCCGATACTTGCGGTATCGGAATGCTCAACTGTTGTGAATTCTGTTTGTGGGCTCCCCCGGTGGTGTTTTATGGTATTGCCACTTATTTGCCTTCTTCTATCCTTGATCACCTGTTGACACCCATTAGGGGAGTTTCCTATTTAAGGCTGCTTGGCTGCTGGTCCGATGCCGGCCAACAATGTATCAGTAGCATTCTGTTGCATTCTCCTGCCTCAAGTTCCAGTTCAGCTAAGTTGAATTTTGTTCCTAGTTAATGTTATTTTTTGTCCAGCTATCTGCAATGTGACTCTCTGCAGCTGGAAGCTCTCGTGGACTGAAATTGCCACTCCAGTGGCATGAGTTGTCACTGGAGTTTTAAAGTAATTTCAGGATGGTGTTTTTGAGTAGTGTTTTGAAGTTGACCGTGAAGTAACTCTTTCCTGTACTTCTGCTATCTAGTAAGCGGACCTCACTGTGCTAAATCTGCTGTTCCTCCTACGTATGTCTTTTCCTCTTGACTCACCGTCAATATTTGTGGGGGCCTGCTATCTCCTTTTGGGGTTCATCTCTGGAGGTAAGGCAGGCCTGTATATTCCTCTGATAGGGGTAGTTAGATCTCCGGCTGGCGCGTGGTGTCTAGGGCATCGTAGGAAACACTCCCCGGCTACTTCCAGTGTTGTGTCAGGTTCAGGTCACGGTCACTTTAGTTTCCATCACCCGAGAGCTAGTCCGTTTGTTATTTTTGATTTCCCTGCCATTGGGAAAATCATAACAGTTTGGCCGGCCCACATGTGTTAAAACTATGCACTAAAGCAGGAAAGGATATGAAAAGGGTTTTTTTTCCTTCTGTGTTTGGAAAGTGCACCTTAGTGCTTATTTGTACTCCTTGCTTAAACTGCAGTCTTCAGCCTTTTTTTTTTTTTTCCTCTCCTCTTAATCTTTGAATGGCTTTGGTTACACCTGTTTGAATCATGGATCCACAGAGTTTGGTTGCAGGTCTGAATAACCTGGCTTCAAAGGTCCAGAACTTACAAGATTTTGTTATACGTGCTCCAATGTCTGAACCTAAGATCCCTATGCCTGAATTTTTTACCGGAGACAGATCCCGTTTTTTGAATTTCAGAGAGAATTGTAAATTGTTTTTGTCTCTGAAATCTCACTCTGCTGGTGATCCTGCGCAACAGGTTAAAATTGTTATTTCTCTATTGCGGGGTGACCCACAAAGTTGGGCATTTGCATTGTCGCCAGGGGATCCTGCGTTATTAAATGTAGATGCCTTTTTTCTGGCTTTGGGGTTGCTTTATGAAGAACCTAATTTAGAGATTTTGGCTGAGAAAGCCTTGATAGCTCTTTCCCAAGGGCAAGATGAAGCTGAGATATACTGCCAGAAGTTTCGTAAATGGTCGGTGCTTACTAAATGGAATGAGTGCGCTCTAGCAGCTAATTTCAGAGAAGGTCTCTCTGATGCCGTGAAGGATGTCATGGTGGGGTTCCCTGTGCCTACAGGTCTGAATGATGCCATGAAATTGGCTATCCAGATTGATCGGCGTTTACGGGAGCGCAAATCTGTGCACCATATGGCGGTATCTTCTGAGCAAAAATCTGTGCACCATATGGCGGTATCTTTTGAGCAAAAACCTGTGCACCATATGGCGGTATCTTCTGAGCAAAAACCTGTGCACCATATGGCGGTATCTTCTGAGCAAAAACCTGTGCATCATTTGGCGGTGACCTCTGAAAAGGCACCAGAGCATATGCAATGCGATAGTGTATTGTCTAGAGGCGAACGACAGAATTACAGGCGCAAAATGGGTTGTGCTTCTATTGTGGAGATCCAGCTCATGTTATATCAGCATGCTCTAAACGCATAAAGAAGGTTGATAAAAAGGTTGATAAATCTTTTTCTATGGGTACCTTGCAGTCTAAATTTCTTTTGTCCGTGACATTGATTTGTACTTTATCATCTGTTACTGTGGATGCTTATGTGGATTCTGGCGCCGCTCTGAGTCTCATGGATTGGTCCTTTGCCAAGCGTTGTGGGTTTGATTTAGAGCCTCTGGAGGTTTCTATTCCCTTAAAGGGTATTGATTCTACACCTTTGGCTAGCAATAAACCACAATATTGGACACAAGTGACTATGCATCTTTCCCCAGACCATCAGGAGATTATTCGTTTCCTTGTGTTATATAATCTACATGACGTATTAGTACTTGGATTACCATGGTTACAAATTCATAATCCAGTCTTGGACTGGAGATCAATGTCTGTGCTGAGTTGGGGATGTCGGGGGATTCATGGGGATGCACCTTTGGTTCCCATTTCTTCATCTACTCCCTCTGAGATCCCAGCATTTCTGTCAGATTTTTATGATGTCTTTCAGGAGCCTAAAACTGATTCTCTCCCCCCTCACAGAGAGTGTGACTGCGCTATTGAGTTGATTCCCGGTAGTAAATTTCCTAAGGGTCGCTTGTTTAATTTGTCTGTACCTGAACATACTGCTATGCGGGAGTATATCAGAGAATCTTTGGAAAAGGGTCATATTCGCCCCTCTTTGTCTCCATTGGGGGCAGGGTTTTTCTTTGTGGGTAAAAAGGATGGTTCATTGAGACCTTGTATCGACTATCGACTTCTGAATAAGATTACTGTTAAATACCAGTACCCGTTACCTTTACTGACTGATCTTTTTGCTCGCATAAAGGGGGCGAAGTGGTTCACTAAGATCGATCTACGTGGTGCGTATAATTTGGTGCGGATTAAGCAGGGGGATGAGTGGAAGACCGCATTTAATACGCCTGAAGGCCATTTTGAGTATTTGGTAATGCCTTTCGGTCTCGCGAATGCCCCTTCCGTTTTTCAGTCCTTTATGCACGATATTTTCCGTGAATATCTGGATAAATTTATGATTGTGTATTTGGATGATATTTTGATTTTTTCGGAGGACTGGGAATCTCATGTTCAACAGGTCAGGAGAGTTTTTCAGGTTTTACGAGCTAATTCTCTATTTGTGAAGGGCTCAAAGTGTATTTTTGGGGTTCAGAGAATTTCCTTTCTGGGATATATTTTTTCCCCTTCATCTATGGAGATGGACCCTGTTAAGGTTCAGGCTATTTGTGATTGGATACAACCTACTTCTCTAAAGAGTCTTCAGAAATTCTTGGGATTTGCTAATTTCTATCGCCGATTCATAGCGGGTTTTTCTGCCATTGCTAAACCTTTGACTGATTTGACCAAGAAGGGTGCTGATGTTGCTAATTGGTCCTCTGCGGCTGTGGAGGCCTTTCGGGAGCTTAAGCGCCGCTTTTCTTCTGCTCCTGTGTTGCGCCAGCCTGATGTTTCGCTCCCGTTCCAGGTTGAAGTAGATGCTTCCGAGATCGGAGCAGGTGCAGTTTTGTCGCAGAAAGGTCCTGACTGCTCAGTGATGAGACCATGTGCGTTTTTCTCTCGAAAGTTTTCGCCCGCTGAGCGAAATTATGATGTTGGAAATCGGGAGCTCTTGGCCATGAAGTGGGCATTTGAGGAGTGGCGTCATTGGCTTGAGGGTGCTAGACACCAGGTGGTGGTCTTGACTGACCACAAAAATCTAATTTATCTTGAGTCAGCCAGGCGTCTGAATCCTAGACAGGCGCGCTGGTCGTTGTTTTTCTCTCGATTTAACTTTGTGGTCTCATATCTGCCTGGGTCTAAGAATGTGAGGGCGGATGCCCTCTCTAGGAGTTTTGAGCCTGACTCGCCTGGTGATTCCGAACCTACTGGCATCCTGAAGGATGGGGTGATATTGTCAGCTGTCTCCCCAGACCTGCGGCGCTCTTTGCAGGAGTTTCAGGTGGATAGGCCTGATCGCTGTCCGCCTGGTAGACTGTTTGTCCCTGATGACTGGACCAGTAGAGTTATTTCGGAGGTTCACTCTTCCGCGTTGGCAGGTCATCCTGGAATTTTTGGCACCAGGGATCTGGTGTCTAGGTCCTTCTGGTGGCCTTCCTTGTCTCGAGATGTACGTATTTTTGTGCAGTCTTGTGATGTTTGTGCTCGGGCTAAGCCCTGCTGTTCCCGGGCCAGCGGGTTGTTGTTGCCCTTGCCTATTCCTAAGAGGCCTTGGACGCACATCTCTATGGACTTTATTTCTGACCTTCCTGTTTCTCGTAGGATGTCCGTCATCTGGGTGGTGTGTGACCGTTTTTCCAAGATGGTTCACTTGGTACCTTTGCCCAAATTGCCCTCCTCCTCTGAGCTGGTCCCTCTATTTTTTCAGAATGTTGTGCGTTTGCATGGTATTCCTGAGAATATAGTTTCTGACAGGGGTACTCAGTTTGTGTCTAGATTTTGGCGGGCGTTCTGTGCCAGGATGGGCATCGACTTGTCGTTTTCGTCTGCATTCCATCCTCAGACTAATGGCCAGACTGAGCGTACTAATCAGACCTTGGAGACTTACTTGAGGTGTTTTGTGTCCACTGATCAGGACGATTGGCTTGATTTTTTGCCATTGGCAGAGTTTGCCCTTAACAATCGGGCCAGTTCTGCCACTTTGGTTTCTCCATTTTTTTGTAATTCAGGGTTTCACCCTCGCTTTTCGTCCGGTCAATTGGAGTCTTCGGATTGTCCTGGAGTAGATGCTGTGGTTGATAGAATGCATCAGATTTGGGGACAGGTTGTGGACAATCTGAAGTTGTCCCAGGAGAAGACTCAACAGTTCACTAATCGTCATCGGCGTGTCGGTCCTCGTCTTTGTGTTGGGGACCTGGTTTGGTTGTCTTCTCGATTTGTTCCTATGAAGGTCTCGTCTCCTAAGTTTAAGCCTCGGTTTATCGGCCCTTATAGGATTCTGGAGGTTCTCAATCCTGTGTCCTTTCGTTTGGACCTCCCAGCATCTTTTACTATTCATAATGTTTTTCATCGGTCATTATTGCGGAGGTATGAGGTGCCGGTTGTTCCGTCTGCTGATCCTCCTGCTCCTGTGCTGGTTGAGGGTGAGTTTGAGTATGTGGTAGAAAAGATCTTGGACTCCCGTGTTTCCAGACGGAAACTTCAGTATCTGGTTAAGTGGAAAGGCTATGGTCAGGAGGATAATTCTTGGGTGACAGCATCTGATGTTCATGCTCCTGATTTGGTTCGTGCATTCCATAGTGCTCATCCAGATCGCCCTGGTGGTTCTGGTGAGGGTTCGGTGCCCCCTCCTTAAGGGGGGGGTACTGTTGTGAATTCTGTTTGTGGGCTCCCCCGGTGGTGTTTTATGGTATTGCCACTTATTTGCCTTCTTCTATCCTTGATCACCTGTTGACACCCATTAGGGGAGTTTCCTATTTAAGGCTGCTTGGCTGCTGGTCCGATGCCGGCCAACAATGTATCAGTAGCATTCTGTTGCATTCTCCTGCCTCAAGTTCCAGTTCAGCTAAGTTGAATTTTGTTCCTAGTTAATGTTATTTTTTGTCCAGCTATCTGCAATGTGACTCTCTGCAGCTGGAAGCTCTCGTGGACTGAAATTGCCACTCCAGTGGCATGAGTTGTCACTGGAGTTTTAAAGTAATTTCAGGATGGTGTTTTTGAGTAGTGTTTTGAAGTTGACCGTGAAGTAACTCTTTCCTGTACTTCTGCTATCTAGTAAGCGGACCTCACTGTGCTAAATCTGCTGTTCATCCTACGTATGTCTTTTCCTCTTGACTCACCGTCAATATTTGTGGGGGCCTGCTATCTCCTTTTGGGGTTCATCTCTGGAGGTAAGGCAGGCCTGTATATTCCTCTGATAGGGGTAGTTAGATCTCCGGCTGGCGCGTGGTGTCTAGGGCATCGTAGGAAACACTCCCCGGCTACTTCCAGTGTTGTGTCAGGTTCAGGTCACGGTCACTTTAGTTTCCATCACCCGAGAGCTAGTCCGTTTGTTATTTTTGATTTCCCTGCCATTGGGAAAATCATAACACTCAACACTAGTCAGGAACAAACAATTTCCCCACAGGACAGCGGTCAGGTCTATCAGCCTGAAATTCCTGAAGAACCCGCCGTAAATCAGGGGAAATGGCAGAAAGGACCACCCCTTCTTTAGCAACAAAAAAAAAACCTGACACTTATCTTTGCTGATTTGGCAGAATGACAGGAGGAACCAGGCAGAGGTCCAACACCTCCCAACAACAATTGACAACTGTCAAGGACTAATGAATCCTGCACACCTAAATACCCCAGTCAGAACTGCAATCAGCAGACACACCTGACCAGGACTGCAACCCAGGGACAACTGCATTACCACCTACTACCACCGGAGGGAACCCGAAAGCAGAATTCACAACAGTGGACACAAACGGGATACGTTTTTCTTTAAACTTAACTTTCTTTTTTCTCACATCAGATCTCAATGTCTCCCTTGCCCTATTTTTCTGTTCCTGGACACTGGCATGTGGGTTACCTCTATCAATAAATTTATTGCACATCTCCTCTAGCCTGCTATCTAAAAGTGAGTCATCCATAATGATCTTACGCACTCTAAGCATCTGACTCCATGGCAGCGATTGAACCATCTTTTGCGGATGATGGCTATTAAATTGAAGCAGACTATTCCTGTCTGTATTTTTTACAAAAAGATCAGTTTTCAGAGTAGACCCATCTTTATAGACCATCGTGTCTAGAAATTGGACATGTTCATGCGAGTATACCACCGTAAAGCCAAGCTCTGGATAGATGCTATTAAATTCCCGATGGAATTCCAAAAGCTCATCAGTATGCCCCTCCCATACAACAAAAATATCATCAATGTAGCGCCACCAGGCCCGGCCGTGGGGCCAAAATCGGGAAACGTACACGTACTGGTCCTCGAGTACCGCCATGTAGATGTTGGCATAAGTGGGGGCCACATTGGACCCCCTGGTGGTACCTCTCAGCTGCAGGTAGTAACCATCCCCAAAAAGGAAGTAATTCCTTCTGAGGATGAACTCCAACAGCTGGAGGACCAGACGTGCATGCCCCAGCCCCACGCCAGAGCCCGATAGCACCACATCAACGGCCGCCAGTCCCTTTTCATGTTCTATAGAGGTATAAAGGGAGACAACATTAAAGGACACCAGAACCGTATCAGCCGTCACTTTTAAATTCTTGATTTTGTCCAAAAAATCGTCAGTGTCCCGGATATAAGACTTGGCACTAGATGCGAACTGTGACAACACTTTGTCCAAAAAAATCGCCACCTGGCTAAAAATAGAGCCTCTCCCTGAAATGATGGGGCAACCAGGGGGATTTGAATAGTCTTTGTGTATTTTGGGCAAGACATATATCAGTGGCCTAACAGGGTATGTTTGGGTATAGTCTGGGTATCCAACTGTTTATTTGAGAGGACAAAGGTGGCAGGGGTCAATCAACCTAGAGTACAAGTGCCCTTTACCCCTACTGGCAACCATTTATAAGCATTGTCTCCACACACCCAGAACATATCAACAGGTAAATCCCATAAGGCTGAATGTTGCAGTACCAATCTATTAACTAAGTCTATGAAGGCTGAGGCATTCTGGAGCATGCACCAAGGTGGAGACTGTCCTAGAAGAATACAATAACCTACATCAGGATTCCCACAAGTGGGGGTTCTTGGCACATATCCAGAGGACTCCTTACAAGGTATATTTCCAGGAATGTTAGCGCAGATATCTTTAGAACCTTGTAAAAACAGACTAGAAAATTTCCATGACGTATTATGTATCATTCTTTTTAACAATATTGGTTTGAAGGCATCAGTAGAGTATGAAGTCACATCAAGACTAATTTGTAAACCATACGTTGGAACTTGCCCTAGATTGGTTAGACTAGTATTATTCTTAGGTACCCAAGCCCCTCCTTCATAGGCCAGATATTGAAGGTGTGTATCGCTTCCTGAAAGGTTACCTTGCCACCAAGGTTACCCCACCCATCCCACAAAAGGTATACCAACAGTAGTATTCCATAATTTAGCATTATCTGTGGCATTGTTAGCAAATGTGTCAGAACAGTTGGTCCAAGCAAATAACTCCTCAGGTGGGATGGGAATAGCCAAAAAGGGGATACTTGTGGCTGACACAGGTGAATGTGTGCAAATCCAGCAATCTGCCAGAGACTGGAAATTATCCAACATATCTCTCAGTAATCTTTCATGATCTTGTACAAACTTATTATTCAAGGATGTTGGGGAATTTAGGCTGTCCCATGCGGTTACCAATGTTATTATAGAAAATACGAAAAACCAAAACATTATGTCCCCTTATTTGCTACTAGTCTGTTTGACCAGCTTGCAGTGCGATGGATCCACGTCGGCCTTCCTTCCAGCTTTACTGATGTAGGAGTGATAAGGAGGACTTGATAGGGGCCGTCATACAAGGGATCTAGTCCGTGTTTTCTGACATGCCTTTTCACGACCACAAAATCACCAGGCTTCAAGTTGTGACAAGTGTCGGTTTCTGCTGAATCTGGAAGGGAAGAAGAAACTAGAGCATGGGTGTTAGCAAGATTTTTACTAAGCTGAATAACATATTGAACAGTACAGTCAGTTTCCTCTGACAACTGCTGAGGCTGGAAATTTGCAACTGGGGGCCTAGCACCAAACAATATCTCATATGGGGACAGGCCATGTTTTGCAATAGGGGTAGTACGAATGTGGTACAGTACAATGGGTAGGACTTTGGCCATGGAGCCGTAGTCTCCTGCATCATTTTGGTGAATTGTCCCTTCAGTGTGCCGTTCAGCCTCTCAACTTTCCCACTGGATTGTGGATGGTACGGAGTATAGAGGGCTACAGTGGATCCAAGCATTGTCAGAACCTCCTGATACACATGAGAAGAAAAGGCCGGGCCTGGGTCACTTTCAACGACTTCTGGAACACCATATCTACATATGACTTCCATCACCAGTTTCTTTGCTGTAGTTTTTGCAGTCATGTTGGTAACGGGGAATGCTTCCAGCCAACTGGAGAACATGTCGACAACCACCAGACAATATTCATACCTTCCAGACTTAGGCAACGTGATGTGGTCCACCTGGAGCCTTTGGAAAGGATAGTCGGGCTTAGCAAGGTGCTTCAGGGGTACACGTTGAAGTTGACCGGGATTGCAGGTCTGACAGATGTTACATGCACGGTTCAGTGCTGTCAGGACTGTAGAAATACCTGGAGCCCAGTAGAATTTTTGTACCAGGGCTTGGGCCTGGATTTTTCCTCGATGTGTGGGCCCATGTGCCCATGTGGCAATAGCAGGGTACATCCTCTTAGGGAGACACACAAGTTGGTCCTTTTTCCAGAGACCATTGTCCATACGTGCTCCATCAGCCTTCCACTGCTTCACTTCTTCCTTTGGGGACATTCTCTGCATCGTCATTAAGTGGTCTCGCAGGGTCCGACAGAAAACCTCAGTCTGTTGCAGATCATCAGGTTCCTGTAGAGTCAGTGTAACTGTTTATGCTGAGAGCGTGTGGTCACCATAGTTGGTATAGTCGGTTCAACGGGTAGGATAGCAGCAGCTTTTGCTTGCATATCCGCAAAGGCGTTACCAACAGTCTGTGGACTGTTCCTAGGACCGTGCGCCTTGACCTTGATAATGGCCACCTGAGTAGGTAATTTGATTGAGTCCATGAGGGTTTTAACAGCTTCAGCATTCTTCACTGGAGTCCCGGTAATAAACCCTCGATTGGCCCATAGGGCTCTGAAATCATGAGCAATACCAAATGCATACTGTGAGTCCGTGTATATATTAGCCCGCCTGTCTTTGGCCAGAACACATGCAGTAGACAGAGCCTGAAGTTTTGCTTCTTGTGCTGACTGTGAGGGAGGGAGTGCAGCTGCGTGCACTACAGTGTCTTCCGCAGTAACAGCGTATCCGGTGTGGAATCTGCCAAACTCATCAGCATATCTTGAACCATCCGTGTATAACACCAGATCAGGATTTGGAAGTGGATTTTCGCTGACATTTGATGGAGTAGCTGTCTCTTCAGTCAGGAGTTGGGAACAGTCATGTTGGAGGTAATCCTCATCACTGCCATCCTTCTTGGGGACTGGCAGTAAAGTAGCGGGGTTGATTGTAGTACAGCGATGCAATTTGACGTAGTCAGGCAAAAGGAGTGAACACTGCAGCCGCAAGTGACGTTGTACAGTCAAATGTCTTGGCTGTTTGAGTGTCAGTATTGCCGCAATATCATGCGAGGCAAAAATGTGCGTCTCATGTCCAAGAATTATGTCTGCAGTCTTGTCAAGCAACGAGTGAGTGGCGTCAACTGCCCTCATCCAACTTGGTGACACTCGGGCCACGGGGTTGAGTCGGGCCGAATAATAGCCCACTGGCCGTTGTCTATTGCCATGCGACGGTGTGAATACCCCTGCTGCGTGTCCTTCATTCTCAGACACATACAAATGGAACGGTCGAGTATAGTCCGGGATGCCCAATGCAGGGGCGGAAGCAATAAGTCTCTTTAATCCAGAGAAGGCACGATAAAGGCTTTCCATACAAACCGGTGATCTTTCCTTATAGTTCTTGTACCGTCTTTCAGGGCATTGTAGAGAGGTTGCATTATGCGGGATGCGTCCAGTATCCACTGACAACAATAGGAACCTGGTCCAAGGAAACGCTGGAGTTCAGTCTCATCTTTCGGAAAAGAAAGGGAGCTGACGGCTTTCTTTCTTTCTTCTTTGAGGTGTCTGACACCCTGAAGGAGACAGTGACCCAAAAATATCACTTGACCAAGGCAGAACTGAAGTTTCGAGGCTGAAACCCGACAGTTCAGATCTGCCAGATACTTGAGGAGGCTAACAGTGGCAGCAATGGCTTCCTGCTCTGTTCGCACACACAACAAAAGATCATCCACATACTGAAGCAGTGTGACATAGGGGTGACCTAACTGCCAGGGTAAAAGACACTCGCCCATATTTTTTGCAAACTAATTGGGACTGTTTTGGGCCCCTTGTGGCATAACTGTCCATGTCAATTGTCGTCCCTGATAAGTGAATGCAAACAGAAACTGGCAATCTGGGTGTAATGGAATGCTGAAGAAGGCATTGGCAAGAGTGATGACTGTGAACCAAGCAGCATCCTGTGGTATCTGGGACAAAAGAGTATGTGGATTAGGCACCACTGGAGTTTCCAGAACAGTAGCTGCATTAACTGCCCGTAGATCTTGTACCAGCCAGTACACAGGGGGTTGGCTGGGTGGGATCCTACAGGCGTGTTACATGGGCATGTTACATAGGGAAACACAGGGTACCATGGCACCATTATCGAGTAACGTTTGTATTTGCCCCTTGAGGCTCCGCTCCTGATCATGTTTCAAGGGGTACTGATGGACTTTGGGAAAAGGGGCACCAGGTTTGAGAAACACTTTTACTGGTTCTACAGGCATTTTCCCTATATCATCTGGCCCTTTTGACCAGAGTTTGGGTGGTATCTCTGAGAGATATGGGGCGAGTCGCTGGTCCTCATGCATTTCTGGGGGTGGATCTGGGCCTATCAGGGCCATCATAACTGTAGGTAGGGCGTGTAGGATACAGATTTCCTCATTGTGTTCATCTGCATAGGGGTTATATAACGTAAGAACCATCTGACCATCATCTTGGAATTGTATTCTGGAGCGGAACTGTGATAATAAATCTGCCCCCAGTAAATTTACCGGACATGTGGGAGAGATTACGAACTGGGCCGTGACCTCAGGGAAAGGTCCCACAGGGATGGGTTTTGTAAGAGTATATTTATTGGGTTTGCCATCTACTCCAATTAAAACAAGCTCTTGATCTGAGAATTGAATAGGGATATCCGTAGGTACATCTGATGACTTGATTATAGAATTGGCCACCCCGGTGTCTACCATAAACTTGACAAAGGTGTCCCCGACAGGAAGCGTGACTGATGAGCATGCCCCAGGTTTGGTGGAGGACATTGTGATGGCAGACCCTCGTTGGCCACCAGTTTGGGTGATTATCAGGATTTTGAGGCTGTCTGTAACCAGAGTATCCCCCAGAGTTCCGAGTATTCAGGTTACGGGTAGATGGGGGAACCTGAAGGTAGCATCTGTCAACGGGGTATGACAATCTCTCTGAAAGTGACCGGGCCGGCCACAGCACCAGCACTGCAAGCGAGAATTGGCACGGCGGGGCTGGGGAGAGAGATTCCCAGACATAGGGTTAAAAGGGATATTGGAGTAGGGGACTGAATTTGTGTACAGTGGGAGGGCTGGAACTGCAGTCTGTTGTGTGGGCCACTGATAAGCAGCGAGCTGTAGTGGGGGATGAGGATGGAGCAGGAATCGTTGCGGCTACTGGTTTAACCCTTGCCTTTCCTGCTGATGCAGAGCGGGCTAAGTTCTTCTGAAAACTTTTTACTATTTTCAATGCATCATCCGGAGTGGAAGTCTCGATGTCAGGTCTAACTGACATTATTGCCTCTTTCAATTCAGATTTAAGGCCGGACATTAAAGCTGCCACAAAAAGGTGTGAATAAGCTTTATTATACAATGAGAATCCCAGATCTTTAAACACTACCGTAAGACGCCCATAAAACTTCTCGGCAGTCTCCCCCTTGTCCTGTGTGACATCTGTGAGGGAGGTAGCTTGGTCCGCTAATCTATCTTGTGCCCAAACTTTTAAAGCATTGCAGAAATCAACACCACTCTCATAGGTTCCCCCATCTAGGTTCACATTATATGTTATGCCACCCTCAATAATTGGAAAATACCCCTCCCCAGCCTTCACTTGGAGTAAGTGTAACAGATCTCTCTGGGGAGTGGAATAAATCTCTCGATTCACTGCCATTTGTCTATAGAAGGCCATGGGAGAGGTTTCTGGATCAGGTAACTGGTTACAAAGGATGTCTATCTGGGATGGAGAAAAGGGGGTATACTTTGGCCTGTCAGGAGTAGCTTTCACATCATCTTCTTCAAACTCTGATATTACTGACTCGGGGGCGGGAGGAGGTGGCGGTAGTACGCGCACAAGAGGCATCTGCTGCGGAGGCGGGGCAGGAGGCTTTGCTACAGTTAGAGATTGTATTGCCTGATGGGCCGTTAGGCGGCTATCGAGGACAAATCGGACCTCCTCCAATTTTATGGGGTTTTCCTGTATACACCGCTCTATTGCTGATACTAAGACCATGGAGGCATCCTTCCTGGGATATTGAAAGATACCGGCAGAGATTAATGGTATGGCCATTGTACGTTGAGGCATCATACTGGGGGGGACAGAGGAGGCATACAGGATTGCGTTCTGGACAGCCTCAGTAAGTAATTATTGGGACCTGCGAATGTTGGTAGAATTATATCGTGGTCCCACTGCATGTATTACACATTGACACGGCAGCTGTCCTGCTCAGGTTGCGGCGACCGGTCCTGTATCTACCTGGCCATGTTTGTATATATGAATTAGATTCTTTCTGTATCATGGGTCCACCTTTCTGTGAAATTGTTGTGGCCAGTCCTCCAGCATGGCGGAATTGGTTATCTGCGGCATTCACTATAGCCCCAACATGTTGTTTTGTGAGATCCCCTGTCCCTATCCTAAAGAGCACATCATGACGGTGTGGTCCAGGAATAACATTAGAATACATTTCCTGGGAATCTTCTATCTCCTCTGTATATCCAGTCTCTGACCGAGTGACTAAGGTAGGAGGGATACTCATAACCACTAGCAATACTAGGCATAACAGGAGCTGGTGCTGGCGGTGGCCGATAATAAGTGCCGTCAGCGTTTAGCAAGGGAAAGGTGGGGGCTACAACTCCAGGTCTCCTCGCTCCACAATTGTAACAGACCTCTCTCCACTGAGAATTAGTAATTAGGCTTGATTTCCTGGGGAGGGACCATATCATCTAACAGGGAGCCCCCCTGTCCCAGATCATTATTTTTAATTATTTGTCTTACTAGCACATTACCCTCAATCACTTCCTCAATTCCTTCCTGCACCACAAAACATCCAGCCACTTTCTCAGTCTTTGTCATAGTAGTAGACAGCTTTCCTTTTTCAACATAACGGTAACAAAAACAACTAGAATTCACTCCCTCTTCCACTTCCACATAATTTTCATCACACAATTCATGTGCCAGACCACGAAATTCCTCTGCGTCTTTAAGCAAACCACCATCAGTTAACCTTCACTTGTTCTTTCTGATACCTTCATCCCATAACGTAAGCTGTAGCCTCCCGCCCTTAGGAAAACCCATGATTGAGAATATTTTTCCTGCATTCCTGACAGATTTCTTTCCCCATCTTTGAATCATGAGACTAATAGTATCGGTTCCATCACACAAATTCAAACTATTCTTTTTCTTCCACAGAAACATGATTTTCCTTTAGAGCTAAATATCCTTACTTTAGTTGTACACAGTACTGGAGCGGCCGTTCAGTCTGTTCCCCCGGGTCTACCTGTCCCCCACTGGGACAACCCAAAATTCAACGCGGTACTCAGTGAAAGGAGGAGGGCATCTCAGACTATCCCTCCGGACACCTCTGGACATATATATATCTATATATTCCTGAGTTACGTATCCTACCCAATCTTCGATCACCTCACCAAGCCCGATTCTAACAGTGATCAGGATTTCAGGATATTTTGACTATAAAGAGAATTACAATCAATGGTCAATCCGGGGTGTCCGTCCCTTATCAGGTACAGTTCGAGCACTGGGCCCCCAATGGAACTACACCTCTATATGATTCCACCCAAAAATCACCCCACCATTGGGGACAACCTCAGATCCTCTTTGCAGCAACAAACACAGGAAAACCACACCAAACGGTCAGTCTGAGCAGTATAACATCCAACTTACCGTGGTTGTCATGGGGGATGATCAGTCAAATTTCCAGTGCCTGTGTCTGGTCCAAGGGTCCTTTGTCTTGTTGTCCTCCGGGGGGGAAAAGGCATCCCTATTGGGGGCCCCACGTTGGGCACCAAGCTGTTGAGGGAGGATCTGAAGTGACCCTTCACGGTTGACTCAGTGATTTTCAAATTGATCCACAGGGCGTTGCTGGCAACTGAGAATAACCAGACGGAGATGTGTCTCTGTTTGGGGGGATCAAAAGCAGATCTCTAAACCCCGGTTTATTGTGCAATCTCTTTTATAATTTTTGCAAATTATACTTCAACCAATCAACATAAGAACACGTTCACAGTTCTTAACCTATAAGAATGCAGGAAACCCGGAAACTACAAATATGTCCATGTCTACGTAGCATAGAAAGAAGCATACCAGCATGTACGTCAAGGCCCGGTAGAACAAGTGAGTATGGGGAGTGAATGGGGAATGTATGCGGATTGTTGTGAACTCTATTTTTGGGCTCCCTCTAGTGGTCACAAGCGGTACTGTGTAGTGTTGTCTTTCTGCAGGTTGCAGCATCAGCTGGTTCGTTATCCTTGGTTGGTTTCCTATTTAGCCCACCTGGATACTCAGTTCCTTGCCTGCTATCAATGTATTCAGTGCTCTTTAGATTCCTTGTGTCTACCTTGCTCCCAGTCTCTCCAAGACAAGCTAAGTTTTTGTTTGATCATTTTTTGATTATCAGCGTTCATTATGTTTTTAGTCCAGCTCGCTAAAATGTGATTTCCTCGCTTGCTGGTTGCTCTAGGGGACTGAGTTTCTCCCCCCACACCGTTAGTTGGTTTGGGGGTTCTTGAAATCTCAGAGTGGATATTTTGTAAGGGTTTTTTACTGACCGCATAGATTCCCTTTTCTATTTTCTGCTATCTAGTATTAGTGGGCCTCATTTGCTGAATCTGCTTTCACCCCTGTGTATGTGCCTTCCTCTTACCTCACCGTTATTATTTGTTTGGGGCTTCTATATCTTTGGGGATTATTTCTCTGGAGGCAAGAGAGGTCTTTCTTTCTCTCTAGGGGTAGTTAGTTCCTCAGGCTGGCTCGAGACGTCTAGGATTTTTAGGCACGTTCACCGGCTACTTCTAGTGTGTTTGGATAGGTTCAGATTTGCGGTCAGTCCAGTTTGCCACCTCCCTAGAGCTTGTCCTATGTTTGTTACTTAGCTGGAGTAATTTGTGATCCTCAACCACTAAGGATCATAACAGTAGAGCAGGCCAAAAAGTGTTTAATGCATCGCAGAAGTGGAATAAAAAGAAGACCTGAGTACATTTTTTTTTTCTTTCCCCTCCCGCTTTTCCTTTGCTGCAGTCTGTTTAGCTTCTTTCATCCCCTTGAACTCTGGGTGGTTTTGAGCTCAGCTGCAGACATGAATGTTCAGACTCTGACTTCTAGTGTGGATCATCTTACTGCACGGGTGCAAAGTATTCAGGATTTTGTTATTCATAGCCCTATGTCAGAACCAAAGATACCCATTCCTGAGTTGTTTTCTGGAGATAGATCTAGGTTTCTAAATTTTAAGAATAATTGTAAGTTATTTCTATCTCTGAGACCTCGTTCCTCTGGTGATTCCGCTCAGCAAGTTAAAATTGTTATCTCCTTGTTGCGTGGCGACCCTCAAGATTGGGCTTTCTCTCTGGCGCCAGGAGATCCTGCATTGCTTAATGTAGATGCATTTTTTCTGGCTCTTGGACTGCTTTATGAGGAGCCTAATCTTGAGAATCAGGCAGAAAAAGCGTTGCTGGCTATCTCTCAAGGTCAGGATGAAGCAGAGGTGTATTGTCAAAAATTTCGGAAATGGTCGGTGCTTACTCAATGGAATGAGTGTGCCCTGGCTGCAAATTTCAGAGAAGGTCTTTCTGAGGCCGTTAAGAATGTTATGGTGGGGTTTCCCACCCCTACAAGTCTGAGTGATTCTATGGCTTTAGCCATTCAGGTTGATCGGCGTTTGCGGGAGCGCAAATCTGCTCATCCTTTGGCGGTATTTTCCCGACAGAGACCTGAGTCTATGCAATGTGACCGAACTCTGACCAGAATTGAGCGACAAAGTCATAGACGTCAAAATGGGTTGTGCTTTTACTGTGGTGATTCTACTCATGTTATCTCAGCATGCTCTAAACGCTTAAAAAAAAATCACTAAACCTGTCACCATTGGTACTATACAGCCTAAATTTATTTTGTTTGTTACTTTGATTTGTTCTTTGTCGTCCTATTAGGGTTGAACAATTAATATTATGTTCAATTCTCTAGTTGCCTACTCCTGGCCTAATGGATATTGATCATGTGCACTAAAGAAATACACCAGACACAGTCAGCTGCAACTCTCCTTGATCAATGTGTGGCTCAGCTCCAAGAAGGGGGTTTTATTAGTGAAAACACAATGTTATATATCTCCTGTAAGGGGGCTCGGTTATCTCTAAAATGGGAGGGATCGGATGTATTTCATTGGTTAGTGGGTTGGGCATGAGCAAGTCCATGGGCGGATCCATGAGGTCATCAGGGTGGGTTGGTCCGTGAGGTCATCAGAGTGGGCGTCGCTGTGGGTGGATCCATGAGGTCATCAGAGTGGGCGTCATCTTGGATACCAGACCACACGGTCTGCTGGTACAGGAAATGGCGGCCATCTTCAGTGTCTCACTTTGTCTGAGGAAAACTTATGTAAGGTTAAACAATACATGTTATAGGTTGTTTCTCTCAATTACCTTATGTGTTGAGGTTAATTAAGTATTTGATCGTATGGCTCTCCTCAACAGTCCCCCCTAAATACTTTATTAACCTTTTCTTTTGTCTTGATCCCACCGTGGTTCCCTAACCCATCGATGTTAAGTGTTATTATGACATCAGAAGCTTCATGACAATATGGATGCTATAGACACCAGAGAATGTGTGACCAATTATGGGTATACTGCGGAGGTATATCGGAGCGCGTTACCCATGTCCTCGGGACTTCCCTACCTGCTGGATCTATTACTCTCCAATCTCCCATCTCCATGGTTACTTAAAATACACATGTGACTAACCCTGATGTACACATCCTAGATCTGACCGTCTTGCCCGGGAGGGGAAATTGGAGTTTTCACCAGTTTGAGACAAGTTTTCCCTTGTGGAAAACCTCCCTTTGTAGCTGGACTTTGACAAGCAGGTCAGATCCTACTCTGTCCCTAACTGTCTAACAAGTTTATAATGTGAGAGATGGATCCAGGAGGCACTCAGCAACCCTGACTGAAGTAGGCGTAGTCAGGAGCACTTGGTAGGGACCCTCAAATCTCGACTCCAGGAATGTCTTTCTGATGAACGTCTTTACCAGCATGTAGTCACCAGGTTAGAAAGTATGGGTACCGTCACTGGAATCTGGACCTGGAATGGATGATAAAACTTGTACATGTGTTATTGACAGTTCTTTAGTAACAACAATTACATAATTTACAAGAATATCACTTCCTAAGGCTAGCTGTTGTGGAAAATATTGACCCAACCTTGGAGGCCCCCCAAAAAGAATCTCGAATGGTGTGAGTTTAGTGGGACCCCTTGGAGTGTTTATGACTGAGTATAAGGCAACGGGCAAAATGTCTGTCCAAGGAAGTCTGACCTCCTGACTGGCTTTCAGTATTTTATTTTTGAAGGTGCCATTCAGTCTTCCTACTTTCCCACTGCTCTGGGGTTGATATGGAGTATGTAAACCCAAATAACCAATGTTCATAGTTCCTTAGACAGTGCTGCAATGAATGCGGGTACTTGGTCATTCTCAATTACCTCTGGGACCCCACATCTACAGACTACTTCAGTCATCAGTCCCTTAACAGTCACTCTGGCAGTCATGTTGGTTACTGGATAGGCTTCGGGCCATCCTGAGAACATGTCAGTCACTACCAGTACATACTCGTACTTCCCTACTTTTGGCATTCGAATGTGGTCAATCTGAATTTTCTGAAAGGGATAAAGTGGTTTAGCCAAATGTTTCTGAGTAACTTTCTGAGGTGGTGCTGGATTGCATGTTGCACACACAAGGCAGGACTTGAAATAATTTTGGGTGACAGTAGAGATCCCAAGTGCCATATAAGTCTTCCAAATTAGGTCACTCATCTGATTCTTGCCTCTGTGGGTGATACCGTGTGCCCATTCTGTCACTGAGGGGTACAGATTACGGGGTAGACCTTTGTGTTCACCCTCCAGACTCCATCTTCATCCTTTTTTAGCTCCTCCTTCTTGCCATGACTTCTTTTCATCATCTGATGTCTTGTCCTGATGTAGATGGATGATCCTCATAAGAGAGCCTTTAGTCCCTTCTTCAGTGTCTTGTGACACGTACACCGCTGCTTTTTCTTTCCCGAATGGATGCACAGCATAGGTTTTTGCTGTTTTGTCAGCAAAGAAATTCCCCCTTGCTTCTGGAGAATCCAATCTCCCGTGAGCTTTGATCTTGATCACTGCAACCTCCAAAGGTGGATCTAGAGCGGCCACAAGTTCTTGTATGATAGCAGCATGTTTTACAGGAGTTCCACTGGATGTTAGGTATCCTCTGGCTGCCCAGATACTGCCGAAGTCATGAGCCACTCCAAAAGCGTATCTTGAATCCGTATAGATGTTGACCACCTTCTCCGTCGCTTCCTGACAAGCCAACGTCAAAGCTTTAAGTTCCGCTTCTTGTGCAGACGTGTGGTGGTAGCGATCCAGCTGAGATGACCTGGTCATGTGTAACCACGGCATATCCCGTATGGAATCTTCCAGTTTCATCTGCAAATCTGGAACCATCAGTGAAGAACGTCAGGTCAGCATGTGGGAGTGGGTCTTCAGACACGCATTTCTGGGAGGCTACTTCTTCATGCCTTTGTTCAAGACAGTCATGATCCTCTGAGTGTGTAGAGGCATCTTCTCCGAGAGCATCAGTATCATCCACATCCCCCCTGGAAAGAGGAAGCAGCGTGGACAGTTTGAGTGACATTATCCGGAATCAAGAGGAAACATTGGAGTCTCATATAGCTTTTATGTCGTGTGGAGCCATTAAGAGAACCGGATGTCCTAAGATGATATCAGAAGTTTTGTCCAGAAGCATATGTGCAGCATGAACAGCTCTGAGGCAAGTCGGGGAAGCTTGAGACACAGAGTCCAGGCGGGCAGAGTAGTAGCCGATTGGTCTTGTTCTTCCCCCATGTTTTTGTGCTAGGACTCCGGAAGCATGTCCTGCTACTTCACTGACAAACAAGTAAAAAGGTAGTTGATAATTTGGGATTCCAAGAGCTGGTGCAGACTGTATGGCCTGTTTAAGAGCGTAGAAAGCTTCCACGGATTTAGTACATAGTGGAAACGCTGACGTCTTGAGGTCATCGTACAATGGCTGCATCAGCTTTGAGGCATCTGGAAACCTTTGGCAACAATAATAATTGATAGGTCAGCCAACTCATCCGAGGCCCTTGTCTTAGGTTCTTGGCAGAACTCAACACCAGAGTCCCATGTCTCACCATGCTCCTGTAGAAAGGCATCGGCTGTTTTTCTGGATCTAGAACTTGGTTCAACAGAGTAGCAGCCTGCTGGGGTGTAAACTTGACGTAGAGGGTGGGCTCCTCAGACATGAGCATTGGCACTGTTGGCGGTGGCACCTGAGGCGGGAGTAGAGATGGCACCGGGAGTGCAGATGTAATCACTTGTATATGAGGAGCAGGAGGAGTCTTGGAATGAGGAGCTCTATTTGGGCAGCTCCAGTATCATGGTGTGGGGTCCAGGTGACACAAGCAGTCTTAAAAGCTTTAACAGTCCTGTCCTCATTAATGCGAGTTATCGCTGCAATAAGTTGTTGAGCACTAACGTCTGGATGAATAGGGTCATAAGTAGGGGTCACAGCATGTATGATCATTCTACATGGAGATTGCCAGCTTTAGTCACCGCTATGTCCCCAACAGCTATCTGACCACGTGACTCAACAATGATTTGACTATCAGCTTGAATAGTCGCCCCTCCTGCTTCCACTATAGCTCTAGCTACACCTCCATTGTGTCCTAACCGAGAATTGGCAGCATTAACAATAGCGTCTGTCTCCATTGTTGTTATGTCACCCTTTCCCACCACTACCAAGGGTCCCTCAGGAAGTTCTTTTTCAAAAATAGGTTGCCAACATTCCCTCCCCTTTGTGCTTCCTGTGCTATTGGTATCCCCCTCCCCCATTGAGCCCCCCCTTGATACAGTCGCCACCGTCCCATACAGGTGTGCGCTTGGCTGCGAGACAGCCTGTGAGGTACTGGGCATAGGGTTATGTAGACTGCGTGAGAGTGCTGTTGTGGAAGCATTGGGAGGAGAGGCCGCTGCTTGGAGCATCTCATGTGGGTGTGTGGCTAAATTGGCATTGGAAGTGATAGTAGAAAGGGTTGGTGCCTCATTGGAAACCACTGAGATAGGAAACATGGGTAAAGCCTTTTTATTTCCCGAAGGAATATAGTATTGGTCATCAGTGGTCATTTACTGGGTAACAAGGATTTGGTGATGTGGTGTGTAGCCTTAATTTGAGATGTTCACCACCAGGAGCAGCACATTCACCATCCACAACATGGCTGCCGTCAGAATTACATTTGCCATCCACAACATGGCCGCCGTTAGCATTAACATATTTACCACCAACAAAATGGCCGCCGTCAGAATTAACATATTTACCACCAACAAAATGGCCGCCGTCAGAATTATATTTACCACCAACAAAATGGCCGCCGTCAGAATTATATTTACCACCAACAAAATGGCCGCCGTCAGAATTATATTTACCACCAACAAAATGGCCGCCGTCAGAATTATATTTACCACCAACAAAATGGCCGCCATCAGAATTATATTTACCACCAACAAAATGGCCGCCGTCAGAATTATATTTACCACCAACAAAATGGCCGCCGTCGGAATTATATTTACCACCAACAAAATGGCCGCCGTCAGAATTATATTTACCACCAACAAAATGGCTCTGGGCCACCATTTTGGCTGCTATCACAGTTAACACATTCGCCATTAACAAAATGGCCGCCATTACATTTACCACATGGCTCTGGGCCACCATTTTGGCTGCTATTACATTTAACACATTCGCCATTAACAAAATGGCCGCCATTACATTTTGCACATGGCTCTGGGCCACCATTATACGGTGGTGGCCGCTCACAGGATATATTTTTGTAATACACAACTCAAAACTCTATTCTTTCTATTCCTTTTCTCTTCTACCCAATTTCCAATTTTTTATTTATTTATTTTTTTTTAAATACAGACTTTCAGAGACTCTTTCTCCTGCCCTAGCAATAGACAACAATCCATTATCTTCTAGGATACCTTTTCTTTCCTTTTTTTTTTTTTTTTTCTAAGACAAGCTTCCACTCCAGGGGCTGTAACCATCCCCCCTTCTGGCATTCCACACAACTTCCACTAATTTACACGAGTCTAACTTGCCATCTGAATTTGACTTAGTGCCCATACGGCAGAACTGCATTAATTTCTCCATCTTTCTATAGATACACAGTATATATATCTATCTAGATAACAAACACCAAACAAACAATAAGACGGGGGAGATGACTCAAACCTGAGATTCTAAAGGGAACTGAGTCTGCAGTACTCAGCTCCTATTGCTTCTTGTCACGTGGTCCCTGTCTGACTTCCGTGCTCCGTACTTTACAAACCAATTATTCCCTACTTTGTCAAATTGCTCCCTAACTTACCGGTCCCCGTGCAGAGTCAACTCACTCGATGTCACAGGGCAAAATAAAAAAGAAAAACTATAAATTTAATTGGCTCGAACTGAGCCAACTCGCTCCAAGTTTCAATGAGCCGCTACACAATTTATTATGCCCGAACTGAGCCAATTCGCTCTAAGCTTTACCGGGCCCCCCTAGGCCGAGTCAATTCACTCCAGGTCCTAGTCTCTCTTGTACAGAACTGAAAATCTTATCACAGGCGACAACCGTATACCACAGACAAAAATTATTTTTCTACACTTGCTTGCTTTCCTTCCCTAAAAAACAAACAAACTTGTTTTTCCCGTCCTACCACATGCTTTTCTTTCTGTAAACACTTGCTTCCTAGAAACCTGTCCTGTTCCAAACACAATGCTTCTCCTAACTACCAGTGTAAAAACCCGTTTTTCCTGTTTTATCACTTGCCTCTAGCCCTCTGTAAACACTTTTTTCTAACTACTATTCATCTCCCCTCTTCACAACATGTAACAGGCAGTAGGCAACTAAAACATGTGACGGTTCTTGCAATTAAATGACCAGCAGCGGAGATACCCTTTCTGCCGTCTTACAGATACCAAGAAAACCGGACACGGTCAGGCAATCTGCACAAGATACCCCGAAAGACACAGGTAAAGACTACAGATTATAAAAAATCAGCAGACTTACCGTGTTCTGTTAAAGAGGTGATCAGTCTCCAGATTCGGGGTACTCAGTGCATCCAGCCGTTCCACCCGCCGGTTTTACAGGGTTCAGGGCTCTCCTCTGCTGGCCCCAGGTTGGGCGGCCAAATATTAGGGTTGAACAATTTATATTATGTTCAATTCTCTAGTTGCCTACTCCTGGCCTAATGGATATTGATCATGTGCACTAAAGAAATACACCAGACACAGTCAGCTGTAACTCTCCTTGATCAATGTGTGGCTCAGCTCCAAGAAGGGGGTTTTATTAGTGAAAACACAATGTTATATATCTCCTGTAAGGGGGCTCGGTTATCTCTAAAATGGGAGTGATCGGATGTATTTCATTGGTTAGTGGGTTGGGCATGAGCAAGTCCATGGGCGGATCCATGAGGTCATCAGGGTGGGTTGGTCCGTGAGGTCATCAGAGTGGGCGTCGCTGTGGGTGGATCCATGAGGTCATCAGAGTGGGCGTCATCTTGGATACCAGACCACACGGTCTGCTGGTACAGGAAATGGCGGCCATCTTCAGTGTCTCACTTTGTCTGAGGAAAACTTATGTAAGGTTAAACAATACATGTTATAGGTTGTTTCTCTCAATTACCTTATGTGTTGAGGTTAATTAAGTATTTGATTGTATGGCTCTCCTCAACAGTCCTACCCGGTTATGGCTTTTGTGGATTCGGGTGCTGCCCTGAATCTGATGGATTTGTTGTTTGCCAGGCGCTGTGGTTTTGTCCTGGAGCCTTTGGAATTTCCTATTCCTCTGAGGGGAATTGATGCTACGCCATTGGCTGAGAATAAGCCTCAGTATTGGACGCAAATGACCATGTGCATGACTCCCGTACATCAGGAGGTGATTCGCTTTCTTGTTCTGCATAATTTGCATGATGTTGTCGTTTTGGGTCTGCCATGGCTGCAAGCTCATAATCCAGTTTTAGATTGGAAAGCTATGTCTGTGTCGAGTTGGGGTTGTCAGGGAATTCATGGCGATACTCCGTTGGTGTCTATTGCTTCTTCCACTCCTTCTGAGGTCCCTGAGTTTTTGTCTGACTTCCAGGATGTATTTGATGAGCCCAGGTCATGTGCCCTGCCCCCTCATAGGGATTGTGACTGTGCTATAAATTTAATTCCTGGTAGTAAATTCCCTAAGGGACGACTTTTTAATTTGTCTATACCAGAGCATGCCGCGATGCGGAGTTATATAAAGGAGTCTTTGGAGAAGGGACATATTCGCCCATCCTCTTCCCCTCTTGGTGCAGGATTTTTTTTTGTGGCCAAGAAGGACGGTTCTTTGAGACCTTGTATAGATTATCGTCTTCTGAATAAAATTACAGTCAAATTTCAGTATCCTTTGCCACTATTGTCTGATTTGTTTGCTCGGATTAAGGGTGCCAGTTGGTTCACCAAGATAGATCTCCGTGGTGCGTATAACCTTGTGCGCATTAAGCAGGGAGATGAATGGAAAACAGCATTTAATACGCCCAAAGGCCATTTTGAGTACTTGGTGATGCCTTTTGGACTCTCTAATGCTCCTTCTGTGTTTCAGTCCTTCATGCATGACATCTTCCGAGAATATCTGGATAAATTTATGATTGTTTATCTGGATGACATTTTGGTCTTTTCTGATGATTGGGAGTCCCATGTGAAGCGGGTCAGGATGGTGTTTCAGGTCCTGCGTGCTAATGCTTTATTTGTGAAGGGCTCAAAATGCCTCTTTGGAGTACAGAAGGTCTCCTTTTTGGGTTTTATTTTTTCTCCTTCTACTGTGGAGATGGACCCAGTCAAGGTCCAGACTATTCATGACTGGACTCAGCCCACGTCTGTTAAGAGTCTGCATAAGTTCTTGGGTTTTGCTAATTTTTACCGTCGTTTCATCACTAATTTTTCTAGCGTGGTTAAACCTTTGACGGAGTTGACCAAGAAGGGTTCTGATGTGACTAATTGGTCTCCTGCGGCCGTGGAGGCCTTTCAGGAGCTGAAGCACCGGTTTTCTTCAGCTCCAGTCTTATGTCAGCCAGATGTCTCTCTCCCTTTCCAGGTCGAGGTTGATGCTTCTGAGATTGGAGCAGGGGCTGTTTTGTCGCAGAGAAGCTCTGATGGCTCTGTGATGAAGCCATGTGCTTTCTTTTCAAGAAAGTTTTCGCCTGCCGAGCGGAATTATGATGTTGGTAATCGGGAGTTGTTGGCTATGAAGTGGGCATTTGAGGAGTGGCGACATTGGCTCGAAGGAGCTAAACATCATGTGGTGGTCTTGACGGATCACAAAAATCTGATTTACCTTGAATCTGCCAAGCGCCTGAATCCTAGACAGGCTCGTTGGTCGTTGTTTTTCTCCCGTTTCAACTTCGTGGTCTCATACCTGCCCGGTTCGAAGAACGTGAAAGCTGATGCACTTTCTAGGAGTTTTGTGCCTGACTCTCCGGGAGTTTCTGAGCTGGCTGGTATTCTCGGAGAGGGAGTTATTTTGTCTGCCATTTCCCCAGATTTGCGACAAGTGCTGCAGAAATTTCAGGCGGATAGACCTGACCGTTGTCCACCAGAGAGACTGTTTGTCCCAGATAGATGGACCAGCAGATTTATTTCCGAGGTTCATTCTTCGGTGTTGGCGGGTCATCCTGGGATTTTTGGTACCAGAGATTTGGTGGCTAGGTCCTTCTGGTGGCCTTCCTTGTCGCGGGATGTGCGTTCCTTTGTGCAGTCTTGTGGGATTTGTGCTCGGGCTAAGCCTTGCTGTTCTCGTGCCAGCGGTTTGCTTTTGCCTTTGCCTGTTCCGAAAAGGCCTTGGACGCACATTTCCATGGATTTTATTTCGGATCTTCCAGTATCTCAGAAAATGTCTGTCATCTGGGTGGTGTGTGATCGTTTTTCCAAGATGGTCCATTTGGCGCCCTTGCCTAAGTTGCCTTCTTCCTCCGATTTGGTTCCTCTATTTTTTCAGAATGTGGTTCGCTTGCACGGCATTCCTGAAAATATTGTGTCTGATAGAGGATCCCAGTTTGTGTCCAGGTTTTGGCGGACTTTTTGTGCTAAGATGGGCATTGATTTGTCTTTTTCGTCGGCCTTCCATCCTCAGACTAATGGCCAAACCGAGTGAACTAATCAGACGTTGGAAACTTATTTGAGATGTTTTGTTTCTGCTGATCAGGATGATTGGGTGACTTTTTTGCCTTTGGTCGAGTTTGCCCTTAATAATCGGGCAAGTTCTGCTACTTTGGTTTCGCCTTTTTTCTGCAATTCTGGTTTCCATCCTCGTTTTTCCTTGGGTCAGGTTGAGCCTTCTGACTGTCCTGGGGTGGATTCTGTGGTGGATAGGTTGCAGCAGATTTGGAACCATGTGGTGGACAATTTGAGGTTGTCACAGGAGAAGGCTCAGCGCTTTGCCAACCGCCGCCGCGGTGTGGGTCCCCGACTTCGTGTTGGGGATTTGGTGTGGCTGTCTTCTCGGTATGTTCCTATGAAGGTCTTCTCTCCTAAATTCAAGCCTCGCTTCATCGGTCCTTATAAGATCTTGGAAATCCTTAACCCGGTGTCTTTTCGTTTGGATCTCCCAGCATCGTTTGCCATTCATAATGTGTTCCATAGGTCTTTGTTGCGGAGGTATGTGGTACCTGTGGTTCCTTCTGTTGAGCCTCCTGCTCCGGTGCTGGTCGAGGGCGAATTGGAGTACGTGGTGGAGAAGATTTTGGATTCTTGTATCTCTAGACGGAGGCTGCAGTATTTGGTTAAGTGGAAGGGCTATGGTCAGGAGGATAATTCCTGGGTTGTCGCCTCTGATGTTCATGCGGCCGATTTGGTTCGTGCCTTCCACGCGGCTCATCCTGATCGCCCTGGGGGTCTTGATGAGGGTTCGGTGACCCCTCCTCAAGGGGGGGTACTGTTGTGAACTCTATTTTTGGGCTCCCTCTAGTGGTCACAAGCGGTACTGTGTAGTGTTGTCTTTCTGCAGGTTGCAGCATCAGCTGGTTCGTTATCCTTGGTTGGTTTCCTATTTAGCCCACCTGGATACTCAGTTCTTTGCCTGCTATCAATGTATTCAGTGCTCTTCAGATTCCTTGTGTCTACCTTGCTCCCAGTCTCTCCAAGACAAGCTAAGTTTTTGTTTGATTATTTTTTGATTATCAGCGTTCATTATGTTTTTAGTCCAGCTCGCTAAAATGTGATTTCCTCGCTTGCTGGTTGCTCTACGGGACTGAGTTTCTCCCCCCACACCATTAGTTGGTGTGGGGGTTCTTGAAATCTCAGAGTTGATATTTTGTAAGGGTTTTTTACTGACCGCATAGATTCCCATTTCTATTTTCTGCTATCTAGTATTAGTGGGCCTCATTTGCTGAATCTGCTTTCACCCCTGTGTATGTGCCTTCCTCTTACCTCACCGTTATTATTTGTTGGGGGCTTCTATATCTTTGAGGATTATTTCTCTGGAGGCAAGAGAGGTCTTTCTTTCTCTCTAGGGGTAGTTAGTTCCTCAGGCTGGCTCGAGACGTCTAGGATTTTTAGGCACGTTCACCGGCTACTTCTAGTGTGTTTGGATAGGTTCAGATTTGCGGTCAGTCCAGTTTGCCACCTCCCTAGAGCTTGTCCTATGTTTGTTACTTAGCTGGAGTAATTTGTGATCCTCAACCACTAAGGATCATAACAGCGGATACAGTGTGAGGAGTGAAGGGGATGGATGTGGACACAGTATGGGGATTGGGGATGGATGCAGACACAGTAAGGGTAGCGAGGGGGAATGAGTGCGGAAGCAGTATGGGGAGTAGGGGATGTGTCAGTTGACTATTGAGAGAAATAGTGTGAGAAGACATTATGGGATGAGAAAATGTTACTAGGCACAGAATAGAGACTGGGTAGTGTTTGGGGGTTTTATGGAGATGGGGAAGCATTAGGGGACAGTGTGAGGTCACATCAAGGAGGGGACAGTATGAGCAGGAGTGTGATGAGGGAACACAGTATGGAGACTGGGCAGTATAGGGTGACACAGTGTGAGAGGATAGTGTGAAGCAGCACTCTATGAGTTGAGATTTATACAAACATTGAATGTATGAACTTTGGACTGCTTTACTGCAATATAGCATGTACTTTTAAAATGAAGTTACTTAGTAAAATAATACTAATACCAGGAAACGTGCCTTTCCCATGCTAAAAGCTTCTTAAATTTAAAGGGCAGGTAGGATCCAGCACTAATCTGTTTTTCTGAAAAACACTGAATGTGAAACTATCCCGATATTCTTGTGAAATAGTAGATGTCATACAATTATATGTCAACATCTTGACAAGAATCAGTCTGTTTCTCACGTTAAGGCAGACAAGATGTTAAAATAGTTATCGTGGGTAGAGATGAGTAAAGTACTATATCACACTGTAACCGCAGCTGTGACCGGACTTAGGCTGACTGGTGCACTGTGCAAAATGTTGTTGCCCCAACCCTATTATTCGTTTCCTCAGTTTCTCCAGGAAACATGTGAGACCCAGAGGCTATCTTTAGTTAGTAGCTGTATACATAAAAAAGAGTCTTCTCTAAATTTTTTACTTCGATATTTAAGAAGTAGATTCTTTGAGATTTTGAACCAGTCAGCAATGTAAAGCATAGACATGGCTGTAATGGTGCCATAATACTAATTACATTGATAACTTTGGTGAAGAAATCTGCTTTGTTGCTCTATAATCCCAATTTGAAATTTTCAGCTAAGTAGTTTTTGGTGCACAAGGGCTGGACTGTGCACTTGGTCTTCTCCTTCCTGTCTGTGATTCTTGGCCACTCTACCTGCCTCTGGTCTTTCAACAACCTGCCTCATATATATAACATCTCAGCGTGACCTCTCATTCCAAGACCCGAGGCAGCAGAGGGTTGGGAATCACAGACTGAAGGTGGGTGGAGGGGTTGGGGAATCACAGACAGGGAGGAGAAGACCCAATGCACAGTCCTGCTCCTGTGCACCAAAATCTATTTAGCAGATAAGTTTAAATAGTGATTAAAGAAGAAACACAAAGTGAAGTTGAGTTGCCCACCAGGGCTTGGGGTACTCGGTACTGGGTTCGGTTGCACTTAAAGGGGATATCACGGTGACTGTGACCTGGTCCATGCCCTGGGCACTCAAGTAATAGGGGAAAAGTCTTTAAAGGGTTTAATAAAGTCTGTATTCGTGACACCACCTGTGGTTCTCGGTCAGAGGTGACTGACGCTGCTCAAAGGAGTCCTCTGGGTGACGTTTCTGCAGCAATATGGTGACACTTCCCACAGGTGAAGCGGGGTCCCCAGGGCTCCCGGTGTAGTGAGCCAGGATGGTGGGTTGCCAGTAAATAAATGGAGGACACAGGGTTGCAGTCTTTACCTTGTTTACTGATGGTAGCAAGCCACAGTCCAGGGTACCGGCAACAGGTGTAGATGGAGTCCAGACAGCCTGAAGACAGGTGGAAACCCCCTTGACAGGTCAGTTTGGGAACCTTCCACTTTGTGCTGGTCTATTAGTGCCTTGCTACCTGTAGTGTCATAACAAGGTCTTCGTTCTCTCCTGTCCTGGGACAGTGCTTGCATGGTAGGCAGCTTGAGCCGTTCCTCTGGGGTCTCTTTGCATGGTGACTCCAGGCTCTAGAATGCTGCTGTACCTCAGGTGTGGTGTGGGCAATTTACGTATAGTCCTATGCCCTCCAGGCTCCCGGTGCCTGGTTTCTGCACCCTCGCTTTTAGAAGGCCCAATCGCAGCCCTCCTTTAGCTTTTGATCACTCCCCTGTGCTCCCTCACTCTCCGCTTGTCTGCACCAGACTTCCTTCTCCTATGGTCTCCCTGAACCAACTAACTCCTCCTCCAGACCAGGATGTATATTGAGGAAAGCTCTCCCCTAAAACTGGGTTTAGATCTCCCCCTTCTGGCCTGGAGTTAGAATGTGTTGCATGTACAGCTAACCTGCCAAATGGATTCCTCCTGTCTCCAGACATGGCATTACCCTCCCAGAGAGGAAGGCAACATCACTGTGGTACCTGAACTCCTGGGGAGGCACAGAATTCTTCACCAAAGATATCTATTAAATCTGTATTATGGCACCTTTACAGTCATGTATTTACTTTACAAAATTGTGCTGACGGGTTCTCTTTAAAGACAAGTTTCCCACCATTGTCATCAGGCAGTTTCTTTGTTACATTAATGAGCTCTCAAAATCTTTTTCATTTACATTATTTTAAGAAAATAATAAGCATCAGATGTGTATCAGTTATGAGGTCTGTCATGATTCCCAATGGCAAGGAAACATCAGAACACAAAAATAACGGACAAGCTCTGGGTGATGGAATCTCGAGCTGACCGTGAGCTAAATCTACCACACAACTAATAGTAGCCAGGGAGCATACCTACGACTTCCTAAATGCCACGTGCCAGCCGGAGGACTAACTACGCCTGGTAGAGGAAGGAACAGACCTGGCTTACCTCTAGGGAAATACCCCAAGAGATGATAGCAGCCCCCCACATGTAATAACGGTGAGTTAAGAGGAAAAGACATACACAGTATGAAAGTAGATTTAGCAAAGAGAGGTCCACTTACTAGATAGCAGAAGGATACAAAAGAGGACTTCACGGTCAACTAAAAACCCTTTAAAAAAACCATCCTGAAATTACTTTAAGACTCCTGTGTCAACTCATGACACAGGAGTGGCAATTTCAGCCCGCAAGAGCTTCCAGCTACAGAGAATAACAAAAACTGCAAACTGGACAAAAGATACAAAACAAAAGGACAAAGTCCACTTAGCTGATCAGCAGACTAGTAGCAGGAACATGCAACCGAAGGCTCTGGTTACAATGATGACCGGCAAGGAAATGACTGGAGAGCAAGGCTAAATAGGAAACTCCCAAACACTGATGGGAGCAGGTGAACTGAGACAGCAAAGCACACACAAGTCACCAGTACCACCAGCAACCACCAGGGGAGCCCAAAAAGCGGATTCACAACAGTACCCCCCCCTTAAGGAGGGGGCACCGAACCCTCACGAGAACCGCCAGGGCGATCTGGATGAGCCCTATGAAAGGCACGAACCAAATCCGAGGCATGAACATCAGAGGCAGTTACCCAAGAATTATCTTCCTGACCATAGCCCTTCCATTTAACCAGATATTGAAGTCTCCGTCTGGAAATACGGGAATCCAAGATCTTCTCTACAATGTACTCCAATTCACCCTCCACCAGCACAGGAGCAGGAGGTTCAGTAGAAGGAACCTCCGGTACCTCATATCTCCGCAACAACGACCGATGGAATACATTATGGATAGCGAAAGATGCCGGGAGGTCCAAACGAAAGGACACAGGGTTAAGTATCTCCAAAATCCCATAAGGACCGATAAACCGAGGCTTAAATTTAGGAGAAGAAACCCTCATAGGGACAAAACGGGAAGACAACCACACCAAGTCCCTAACACGAAGGTGAGGACCAACACGACGACGGCGGTTAGCAAACTGCTGAGTCCTCTCCTGGGACAGTTCCAAATTATCCACCACTTGTCCCCAAATCCGATGCAACCGATCCACCACCGCATCCACTCCAGGACAATCCGAAGATTCAACCTGACCAGATGAAAAACGCGGATGAAACCCTGAATTGCAAAAGAAAGGAGAAACCAAAGTGGCAGAACTAGCCCGATTATTAAGAGCAAACTCTGCCAACGGCAGAAAGGCAACCCAATCATCCTGATCCGCAGACACAAAACACCTCAAATAAGTCTCCAAAGTTTGATTAGCTCGCTCCGTCTGGCCATTGGTCTGAGGATGGAATGCAGACGAAAAAGACAAATCAATGCCCAACCTGGCACAGACTGCCCGCCAAAATCTAGACACGAACTGGGTACTCCTGTCAGAAACGATGTTTTCCGGAATACCATGCAAGCGAACCACATTTTGAAAAAACAGAGGGACCAACTCAGATGAGGAAGGCAACTTAGGTAATGGCACCAAATGAACCATTTTAGAAAAACGGTCACACACCACCCAGATGACAGACATCTTCTGAGAAACAGGGAGATCCGAGATAAAGTCCATAGAGATGTGCGTCCAAGGCCTCTTCGGAATAGGCAAGGGCAACAACAACCCACTAGCCCTAGAACAACAAGGCTTGGCCCGAGCACACACATCGCAAGACTGCACAAAAACACGCACATCTCGAGACAGGGAAGGCCACCAGAATGATCTAGCCACCAAATCTCTGGTGCCAAAAATTCCCGGATGACCTGCCAGAGTAGAAGAATGAACTTCCGAGATGACTCTACTGGTCCAATCGTCAGGAACAAACAGTCTACCAGACGGACAACGATCAGGTCTATCCGCCTGAAATTCTTGCAAAGCACGTCGCAGATCTGGGGAGACAGCAGACAAAACTACCCCATCCTTAAGGACACCAGCAGGTTCAGAATTCCCAGGAGAGTCAGGCTCAAAACTCCTAGAAAGAGCATCTGCCTTCACATTCCTAGAACCCGGTAAGTACGAGACCACAAAATTAAACCGAGAAAAGAACAACGACCAACGTGCCTGTCTAGGATTCAGGCGCCTGGCAGACTCTAAATAAATCAGATTCTTGTGATCAGTCAAAACCACCACCTGATGTCTGGCACCCTCAAGCCAATGACGCCACTCCTCAAATGCCCACTTCATGGCCAAAAGCTCCCGATTACCAACATCATAGTTTCGCTCGGCGGCCGAAAATTTTCGAGAAAAGAACGCGCAAGGTCTCATCACCGAGCAGTCGGAACTTTTCTGCGACAAGACCGCCCCCGCTCCGATCTCGGAAGCATCGACCTCAACCTGAAAGGGAAGAGAAACATCAGGCTGGCGCAACACAGGGGCAGACAAAAAGCGGCGCTTAAGCTCCCGAAAGGCCTCCACAGCAGCCGGGGACCAATTGGCAACATCAGCTCCCTTCTTAGTCAAATCCGTCAGAGGTTTAGCAATGCCAGAAAAACCAGCTATAAATCGACGATAAAAATTAGCAAAGCCCAAGAATTTCTGAAGACTCTTTAGAGAAGTAGGCTGCGTCCAGTCATAAATAGCCCGAACCTTGACAGGGTCCATCTCAATAGAAGAAGGGGAAAAAATGTACCCCAAAAAGGAAATTTTTTGAACCCCAAAAACACACTTTGAACCCTTTACACACAAAGAATTCTCCCGCAAAACCTGAAAAACCCTCCTGACCTGCTGAACATGAGACTCCCAGTCATCAGAAAAAATCAAAATATCATCCAAATACACAATCATAAATTTATCCAAATATTCACGGAAAATATCATGCATTAAGGACTGAAAGACCGAAGGTGCATTAGAAAGGCCGAAAGGCATTACTAAATACTCAAAATGGCCCTCAGGCGTATTAAATGCGGTTTTCCACTCATCCCCCTGCTTAATTCGCACCAAATTATACGCCCCACGAAGATCAATCTTAGAGAACCACTTAGCCCCCCTTATGCGAGCAAACAAATCAGTCAGCAAAGGCAACGGATACTGATATTTGACTGTAATTTTATTCAGGAGTCGATAATCAATACAAGGCCTCAGAGAGCCATCCTTTTTAGAGACAAAGAAAAAACCGGCTCCTAAAGGTGATGAAGAAGGACGAATATGTCCCTTTTCCAGGGACTCCTTAATATACTCGCGCATAGCAGCATGTTCAGGTACAGATAGGTTAAACAAACGACCCTTTGGAAATTTACTGCCGGGAATCAGATCTATGGCGCAATCACAATCCCTGTGGGGAGGGAGTGAACCAATTTTAGGCTCTTCAACAATATCACGATAATCAGACAAAAATGCCGGAATCTCAGAGGGAGTAGATGACGAAATGGACACCAAAGGTATGTCCCCATGAACCCCCCGACATCCCCAGCTTAACACAGACATAGCTTTCCAGTCAAGGACTGGGTTATGAGATTGTAACCATGGTAATCCAAGCACCAAAACATCTTGTAAATTGTACAACACAAGGAAGCGAATCACCTCCTGATGGTCTGGAGTCATACGCATAGTCACTTGCGTCCAGAACTGTGGTTTATTACAAGCCAAAGGTGTAGAATCAATACCCTTCAAAGGTATAGGGACTTCCAGAGGCTCTAAATCAAACCCACAGCGCCTGGCAAAGGACCAGTCCATAAGACTCAGAGCGGCGCCAGAGTCCACATAGGCATCCACGGTAATAACTGATAATGAACAAATCAAGGTTACAGACAAAATAAATTTGGACTGCAAAGTGCCAATTGAAATAGACTTGTCAACCTTCCTAGTACGCTTAGAGCATGCTGATATAACATGAGCAGAATCACCACAATAGAAGCATAACCCATTTTTACGCCTATAATTCTGCCGCTCGCTTCTGGACATAATTCTGTCACATTGCATTTTCTCTGGCGTCTCATCAGAAGATACCGCCAAATGGTGCACGGGTTTGCGCTCCCACAAACGCCGATCAATCTGAATAGCGATTGTCATGGACTCATTCAGACCTGTAGGCGCAGGGAACCCGACCATAACATCTTTAACGGCATCAGAAAGGCCCTCTCTGAAATTTGCCGCTAGGGCGCACTCATTCCACTGAGTAAGCACAGACCATTTACGAAATTTTTGGCAGTATATCTCAGCTTCATCTTGCCCTTGAGATAGGGCTATCAAAGCTTTTTCAGCTTGAATCTCCAAATTAGGTTCCTCATAAAGCAACCCTAAAGCCAGGAAAAACGCATCCACATTGAGCAACGCAGGATCCCCTGGTGCCAATGAAAATGCCCAATTTTGAGGGTCACCTCGCAGCAAAGAGATTACAATCTTAACCTGCTGGACAGGATCTCCTGAGGAGTGAGGTCTGAGAGAAAGGAATAATTTACAATTATATTTGAAATTCAGAAACCGAGATCTATCACCGGAAAACACCTCTGGTGTAGGGATTTTAGGTTCAGAAATAGGAGCATGTATAACAAAATCTTGTAAATTTTGAACCTTCGTAGCAAGATTATTTAAACCTGCAGCCAAACTCTGAGGATCCATCTTTAAGCATGTGAGCTCAGAGCCATTCAAGGATTATAAGGAGAGAAAGGCAAAGGCTGTAATTAGAGCTGAAATACAACTGATCCAACTATGGAGCAAGCATAGGGGGAAAAAAAAAAAAATCTACAGACTTCTTTTTTCTCTCCTTTCTTCTGCCAATAACTTTAACACAGGCCGGTCATACTGTCATGATTCCCAATGGCAAGGAAACATCAGAACACAAAAATAACGGACGAGCTCTGGGTGATGGAATCTCGAGATGACCGTGAGCTAAATCTACCACACAACTAATAGTAGCCAGGGAGCATACCTACGACTTCCTAAATGCCACGCGCCAGCCGGAGGACTAACTACGCCTGGTAGAGGAAGGAACAGACCTGGCTTACCTCTAGGGAAATACCCCAAGAGATGATAGCAGCCCCCCACATGTAATAATGGTGAGTTAAGAGGAAAAGACATACACAGTATGAAAGTAGATTTAGCAAAGAGAGGTCCACTTACTAGATAGCAGAAGGATACAAAAGAGGACTTCACGGTAAACTAAAAACCCTTTCAAAAAACCATCCTGAAATTACTTTAAGACTCCTGTGTCAACTCATGACACAGGAGTGGCAATTTCAGCCCGCAAGAGCTTCCAGCTACAGAGAATAACAAAAACTGCAAACTGGACAAAAGATACAAAACAAAAGGACAAAGTCCACTTAGCTGATCAGCAGACTAGTAGCAGGAACATGCAACCGAAGGCTCTGGTTACAATGATGACCGGCAAGGAAATGACTGGAGAGCAAGGCTAAATAGGAAACTCCCAAACACTGATGGGAGCAGGTGAACTGAGACAGCAAAGCACACACAAGTCACCAGTACCACCAGCAACCACCAGGGGAGCCCAAAAAGCGGATTCACAACAGAGGTCTGCTCTCTCATACAGCCTATTTACTGACTATTTTAATCTAAGTGATCATACCAAACTATTAGTGCAGCTAAAAGTTCATAATTAACAGTTTGCTGAGCGAGCCTTCCGTGCCTTGTGGCTGTACTGGTATGCTGTACAAGGACAAACAATGTCTTCTATTGTTTAGCTGAACTTGAAAAAATATTGTAAAAACACTGAATCATGCAGAAAAGATCTTTTCACTGCTGGTTACACCTCGATTCATTTGCAATGTCTAAGTTCAGGTTTTTGCATCCAAATAATACCAAAACAGCTCTAGAATTTTATATCTGAAAGTATGGCTTTCATATGCACAAATCCTCAATTACCTCTGGATACAGAGAGACAAGGTCTGGGCTAACAGAACAGAACTTCTTCGTCTGGATGCATTGGTCCATTGGGACCACATGTTATATATACCTGGCTTGTGAACCAATGGGTTGCAGAATGTGCAAATTGGGTACCAACCTCTGTCCGCATCACAGGTCAGCGGTTCGTTAGGGAGAATCAAATCCAAGCATGACGAATTCAGCTCTAAGTCTGACAAGTTCTGGTTTAATTGTTGCCCGTGTTACAATCATGTATATGCGCCTGTCAGAAACATCAATTTCGTGGAAAAGGTACAGATAAGTCCAAACATAGAAAGTCTGGCGAATGTGTGCAAGTCAGACAGTCAAAAAGAGCCAACATAGTCTGCCACATTTACTGGTAAGGAAATGAAATATGTAGTAGCAAAGTTTACAGATATAATGAATATATTGTATTAACTATTCTGTTTAACAGATAAAAGGATTAAAAAATATAAAATAATTAAAAATATTATAATGTAAAAAAGTCATATATATATGATTAAATGCAAATAGCATGATTGTAATATACAACCCAAAATGAAAAAAACATGTGAGTATAAGAAGTGGTAAGAGCTCCAATGGTGGAAGCAAATATCGTCTGTTATCATGGGCACTAATATACCACTATAAGAGAATACGTTAGATCCAGATTGTATGCCAATAACCCATAACATCTGGCTCCCATCGCCATGCCATTCTATTGCAAGTGGAACCTGCATGGGGTTGTCAATCTGCATGATGTCAGCAGTGACGCCCTGTCGACAGAGCAGACTGGGAGAGAAAAAAGCTGCTCTATTGATATAAGATCAACTGAAGCCAGAGATTCTCTGCCTGGGCCAGGGAGAGACATTGCAGGGCAGAAGAGGTAGGAAGTCAGCAACTACCTGCCAGTAAATTTTTAGCCACATTGCAAAACAAATCCTAAATTCACTGAAAACCCTTTACATTTTAAAATTTCAAGCCATCCCCCTTTTTTTCCCTGCTTTAATAATAAAAAAAATAAATGCCCAAAATGCGTTTTTTCTGTTGCCATAACTCCACCAACAATTGCAATAAAGCAAAGCATCTATTCCAATATGGTATCTATACTTCCCAATATTGAAATTGCAGCACCAAGAAGGAAAAGTTGTGTAGTTACGAAGATCAACAGATTTGTAGACATGTTAATGATATGCAAATGATGAAAAAATGAAAACATTTTCAAAATATCTTGATTGACTCAGCAGTCAGTATTAGCTCTACGCTTAGAAATACACACACTTGCACACCTTGGCTGCTTCCACTGAGGTTATTAATGGATGTCTGAGAAATGTTCTGCCATGCTGAATGCATTTGGCCACATAAATCATCAAGATATGTTGCTGGCAGCTCTCTTTGCTATTGCCGACCAATGACGCTACAGATGTACTCAAAGGCAAACAAGTCCATAGATGTTATAGAACATTGGTAGGCACATTTAAGCCATCTAGGCTGCTCACAGTAGCATGACCAACATGTGGTCTTGCATTGTCATTTTGAAAAATGGCTACGGAGATACTTTCATGTTCCCTTGTGAAAGCCACTTCATGGTATTGCCCACATGGCCTCTGGATCAATTTCTGGTTAATATTGCATTCAAGACAAAAGCAGGACTCATCGCTGAAGAGGATAGATGTGGAGTGGTTGCATGAGATTAATGAAACACCTATGGCTGAATGTCTGGCTCATAGCTTAATGTTATAAAAACACATTCTGATGATTTGCGTAGATGTTGTTAGATACCATAGACTTGGTTTTTGATGTGTAATTTCACTTGCAGTTCATAATAGATCTATATGCACCATTCTTTGAATTTGATGAGACCACATGGGCAATGCCATGAGGAGGATATCGCTAGGGAACATCACATCGATCCTAATGAGATTTTAGTGTGGGGTGGCATAATACACAATAGTACTCTAGTTCTCTAATCTTTAGTATAGGTTCACTAAAAGCTCATTGTTGCATTGATTTGATAGAACTAGTGGTACTACAATGTCTGCCAGCAAAGGCTCTTGATGATTTGTGTCCAAGTGCAAGACGAGGGCCGCGGGGCACTCGGTACCGGGCCTCTCTGTTTCAGTCTTGGGGTTGTCACGGTGGCTTGACCCGGACCGTGACCCTGCTAAGAGGCGTCCAATTAAAGGTGGTGGTGCGTGGTGCGATGAAATAACGAAGACACAGGGTTGCAGTCTCTTTACCTCTTTACTGTAGGCTTCAGGATCCGCAATCCAGAGCACTGCTAACAGGGCTGGCTGAGACCGGCCGGTCCGAAGGCACATCCAGAGTTCCCTTTGCAGGTGGAAATCAGTGCCTACCTACTAGCGCCTGTGTGTTGTAGTACTTCCCTGCTGAGCACCACGGGATAGTCCTCACAACTGTTGTGTCTGTTTCTGATGTTCTTTCTCACAACTCTCGATTCTATTCTGATGATCGTTCTCTCCGTCCCCCAGATGATATGGCTAGGATGCACCCATATGACGGGTAGGCCTGGAGTTCTTCCGGGACCCTAGTGTCGCCCCTCTCCCACAATTGCCTCCTATGTCTGCTTAGGTGATTTAGGTGAGACAGCCAACCTATAATTAACTGTCCTGCCGTTGGTTTGAAGTAATGCTTGGAGCCTAATACTTCCTCGGCGTTCCGGCCACCGGCTACGTGCCTCAGTAGGATGTTGCCGATTTCGGGGCACGACTCCTACTGGTATTATCTCCTTTTTGCTGTGATCTCGTTTCTCACTTCTCCACAATAAACCTCGCTTCTTGTCCTTTCTTGAGATACCGCCGCAATGTAGTGCAGGCGCCGTTCCTTAACGTTCTGTCTTGTTCGCTAGGCCTCTGTCAGGATCCCACCCCTGACAGGGACGCCCTGAATCTTCCCCCACAACACCCTCTGCCACAGGATGTTGCCTGGTTCCAACCCAGTCAGCTTCTCTCTAACTTCCTATCCAACCCCCAGTTTTACCAGATTGTGAGGAGTGGCCTAATACATAGTACCCTTTGCTCCCCCTGGAGGCCAGATTGTGAAGTGTATTGGTGCCTGTGATACCTGGTCAGGTGAACTCCTTCAGTGCAATCAGACGTACCATCACTCCCCTTAGTGGCAGAGCGATGTTACTGCAATGACCAGGTCTCTGGGGCACTGCACTCCCCCTGTTTAAATCCAGTACTCCTGGACTGGGAAGAAAACAACAATACATGTTAGAAAAAGACATACAAATTTTTGAAATGCATTTGAACAAATACATTTTTAACAGTGCTTCCCTTTATGGGAGGTGAGAACTCTTGAACGTTACAAACAGAAACATGTTTAAATATTTTAAATAACATACTATAAATAACTTCTATTACCCAGCCGTGTATTCTGCTTAAGTGCACATTCCGAACAATAATTTAACTCTTCCTTTAAGGGCGTATAGGCTGAACCCACTAAAGGCGTACTATAAACTCTGAAGTATAAATTAACTTTCCTTTTGACTCTCTGATTCGTCTTATGCAGGACCGCCTGTCTATCTGCCCAGGCCTACTGCCGCTTTCCTTCTGTAAGCTTTTCTTTTCTTAATTCACAGTATAAGATTGATCAACCATCTCCCTATGGTTTCCAGGAGGACTCACTAACCTTTACAGTTTCACTTTTCCCTGAAATTCAGCTTTCAGTTCTTTCCTGTCCTCAGTCTTCTAATAACATTATTAAACATTTTCTATAACTATCTAACTGGCTACATATTACTTGCTATGTAAAACATTATTACTATTCACTTTCTTTTAAGGCAACATTATACATTAAGTGCAACTAGTGAACATCCCCTTTAAGAGGGAACCAAGTCTCTTTGAGGTAGCGCAACTTCTCAAGTCGCAAGTCCGTTTACAGCAGGAACTCCTGTACTGTTTCCAGGAACAGTTTCTTCGAAAAGAGTTCCTTTTAACATAGTAACATAGTAACATAGTTAGTAAGGCCGAAAAAAGACATTTGTCCATCCAGTTCAGCCTATATTCCTATATTCCATCATAATAAATCCCCAGATCTACATCCTTCTACAGAACCTAATAATTGTATGATACAATATTGTTCTGCTCCAGGAAGACATCCAGGCCTCTCTTGAACCCCTCGACTGAGTTCGCCATCACCACCTCCTCAGGCAAGCAATTCCAGATTCTCACTGCCCTAACAGTAAAGAATCCTCTTCTATGTTGGTGGAAAAACCTTCTCTCCTCCAGACGCAAAGAATGCCCCCTTGTGCCCGTCACCTTCCTTGGTATAAACAGATCCTCAGCGAGATATTTGTATTGTCCCCTTATATACTTATACATGGTTATTAGATCGCCCCTCAGTCATCTTTTTTCTAGACTAAATAATCCTAATTTCGCTAATCTATCTGGGTATTGTAGTTCTCCCATCCCCTTTATTAACTTTGTTGCCCTCCTTTGTACTCTCTCTAGTTCCATTATATCCTTCCTGAGCACCGGTGCCCAAAACTGGACACAGTACTCCATGTGCGGTCTAACTAGGGATTTGTACAGAGGCAGTATAATGCTCTCATCATGTGTATCCAGACCTCTTTTAATGCACCCCATGATCCTGTTTGCCTTGGCAGCTGCTGCCTGGCACTGGCTGCTCCAGGTAAGTTTATCATTAACTAGGATCCCCAAGTCCTTCTCCCTGTCAGATTTACCCAGTGGTTTCCCGTTCAGTGTGTAATGGTGATATTGATTCCTTCTTCCCATGTGTATAACCTTACATTTATCATTGTTAAACCTCATCTGCCACCTTTCAGCCCAAGTTTCCAACTTATCCAGATCCATCTGTAGCAGAATACTATCTTCTCTTGTATTAACTGCTTTACATAGTTTTGTATCATCTGCAAATATCAATATTTTACTGTGTAAACCTTCTACCAGATCATTAATGAATATGTTGAAGAGAACAGGTCCCAATACCGACCCCTGCGGTACCCCACTGGTCACAGCGACCCAGTTAGAGACTTTACCATTTATAACCACCCTCTGCTTTCTATCACTAAGCCAGTTACTAACCCATTTACACACATTTTCCCCCAGACCAAGCATTCTCATTTTGTGTACCAACCTCTTGTGCGGCACGGTATCAAATGCTTTGGAAAAATCGAGATATACCACGTCCAATGACTCACCGTGGTCTAGCCTTTTCTTGTAAAACCAGTAGGGGGCACCCTTAATAAGGTGCGAACTATTTACAATGCAGTTTGTGAACCATTCACCATCCATAAATAGATATAGAATCACTGCACTCAATAGAAAAGTATGCTTTCAAGTGAATAAATTTTATTTACGGTGGTGGATGAAGCGACAGTGTTTTTGACATTTCGGCCGAACTCCGGCCTTTATCACATAGTCGCCTTTAAGGTCACCGAAAGATTATTGGCACCGTTTATTGGGATATCTCAAATTGATGATATACATCCAGTTTAGTGGATAATCCAGGAGGGGTTTGCGGCAAGCCAAAGGAGCGCTGTCCTGACTGTGATGATTGAGAAAAAATAGGAGGCGCAGTAGTTTTGCTGGAGCAACAGCGTGCTCGTGCAGTATATGTGTACTGCACTGGAGGAGGAACAGGAGCAGCCAGCCAGAGGAGCGCTGTCCTGACCGTGCTGGTGCAGCGTGTGTGTGACCAGCACGCCGTTGTGCTCGCAGGACCACTGCGCCACCAATCCGACTCAGTGTTCACGGTCAGGACAGCGCTCCTCTGGCTGGCTGCTCCTGTTCCTCCTCCAGTGCAGTACACATATACTGCACGAGCACGCTGTTGCTCCAGCAAAACTACTGCGCCTCCTATTTTTTCTCAATCATCACAGTCAGGACAGCGCTCCTTTGGCTTGCCGCAAACCCCTCCTGGATTATCCACTAAACTGGATGTATATCATCAATTTGAGATATCCCAATAAACGGTGCCAATAATCTTTCGGTGACCTTAAAGGCGACTATGTGATAAAGGCCGGAGTTCGGCCGAAACGTCAAAAATACTGTCGCTTCATCCACCACCGTAAATAAAATGTATTCACTTGAAAGCATACTTTTCTATTGAGTGCAGTGATTCTATATCTATTTTTGGACTTTACGGAATCTTTGGTTCCTTTTCACTAGCACCTTTTCTCTACATGGTCGAGTGCTGACCATCTATGCTATCATTCACCATCCATGATTCGGCAGTCTTTTTAACATGGTGACGTATAAAAGAAGCAAAAACACAAAAAGCAAAATAAAAGGGATCCCGGTTCAACTAAGGGATCCCTTTAAAAGTAACCCTGATCGGGTATCAGCAGCAACACAGAGACAAACAGTTAAAATAACTATTTACAGTTGGTAGGGCTCTCAGGCTTATAGCAAGTTGCAAGATATCAGCCGGTAATGAATGCCTCCTGACTGCGGGGGCTCCGGTCCCCTGCTCTCGGCTGATGTGGTGTCGGTATCGGTGGTTCGTCTCTCAGGTGCAGTCAGGTCACCCGGTGTCTGGATTCGAATGTCAACTTTGGTTGCAAGCTCAGTAGCAGCAACAAGGCGCACGATGGCGATAGTAGCAAGATCTGTCAAATCCGGATTGGTCATGGTCGGGACAACAGGTGGCGCCTCTACAGGTCCGCAGCGTTGGACATTCCGGGCGCACCATCCTTGCGCGCTCCAGTGGCGAGTGTAGGTCACCTGATCCCCCTTTTGCAGTAATGGGTCGTCGCATCGGTTGTGGAACGGAGTCTTCACGTTGTAACTAGTAAAGAAGATGTCAGTCGGTAGTCCCGGTTCTTGTATCGAGCCCCAACCCCGCTTTGGGTGAAAGGCCAGCACAGTTCCCCGCTTTACCAAGTCTTTCTTGCCGTGTGGGGGCTTTGGGTTTTGTACTTTTGGTGGGTCAATTCGTTCTGTCTCTTTTCGGTTTTTCCAGTGTAGAATTAGGCATTGTTTTTATTGCTTCCAAGTGAGCACAACAATGGTGAGGCCCTCCTCCCGGGCTCCATCTGGCCCAATCCGGGGGGTATCCCACTGAAAGATCACCCCCTTCCAGCTCACGTCTAAGGGTTCCCCCATCTTTGTCAGTAGCGGAGGCACCAGCTTCTCCATAGTGTCGGGGGTCATCACCACCAGCTCCGCTGAGAGGAATCGGTCACTGTCGAGGCGGGGAGCGGTCACGGGAGCTGGATCGGTCGGTGGGGCAGGGGCGCTTTCCATACCTGCGTCTGATGTGGTTCCACCGATGCCGATCTGTTCCACTGACGAGGACACTGGAGTCGGCAGCAACGCGGACCGTGGTTCTTCCAAGGTGTCCCCCCAACACGGCTCCGCCCTCCTTGGCTTCGCATCTGCTGACTCCATAGTCGGGATAGGTGGACTCGGCTCCTCCGCAGGCGGCTCCAAGAAGTTCGGGTCCCTCAGCTGTGGTGGGTTCGGGTCCGCCCCCAGCCGATGGGGATAACCCGGGATCGCTGCGTCGTCGCTCCGGCACTCGCTGGTCATCTTCGCTGTCTCGAAGTCAATAGCTGCACATGCACCGGGCTCCGCCATTTCGTGGGGTCGGGCTTTTTCTTGTCTGAGTTCCCGCGGTTGCACACCAGGGGGTGGTTCTTCTCTGCTTCGGGCAGGTTGTCAATTTGCAGCAATAGTCGGAGGGGGCGGTCGCCGTTCCTGGCGCCACTTTGGCAGTCTCCTCCGATTGCACGCCCTTCTTCTTCGGCGCGGCAATGGCGGCCATTTTGGCGGGAATTTTTGGCGGCAATGCACAGGCTTTGCAATAAATCACGGTTTAGGCACAATTCAATCACAGTTCCAAGGCACACATGATAGATCCTGTTCGTGACGCCAAGTTTGGAGCGCCCCCAGACGCAGGGCCGCGGGGCACTCGGTACCGGGCCTCTCTGTCTCGGTCTTGGGGTTGTCACGGTGGCCTGACCCGGTCCGTGACCCTGCTAAGGGGCGTCCAATTAAAGGTGGTGGTGCGTGGTGCGATGAAATAACGAAGACACAGGGTTGCAGTCTCTTTACCTCTTTACTGTAGGCTTCAGGATCCGCAATCCGGAGCACTGCTAACAGGGCTGGCTGAGACCGGCCGGTTCGAAGGCACATCCAGAGTTCCCTTTGCAGGTGGAAATCAGTGCCTACCTACTAGCGCCTGTGTGTTGTAGTACTTCCCTGCTGAGCACCACGGGATAGTCCTCACAACTGTTGTGTCTGTTTCTGATGTTCTTTCTCACAACTCTCGTTTCTATTCTGATGATCGTTCTCTCCGTCCCCCAGATGATATGGGTAGGACACACCCGTATGACGGGTAGGCCTGGAGTTCTTCCGGGACCCTAGTGTCGCCCCTCTCCCACAATTGCCTCCTATGTCTGCTTAGGTGATTTAGGTGAGACAGCCAACCTAAAATTAACTGTCCTGCCGTTGGTTTGAAGTAATGCTTGGAGCCTAATACTTCCTCGGAGTTCCGGCCACCGGCTACGCGCCTCAGTAGGATGTTGCCGATCTCGGGGCACGACTCCTACTGGTATTATCTCCTTTTTGCTGTGATCTCGTTTCTCACTTCTCCACAATAAACCTCGCTTCTTGTCCTTTCTTGAGATACCGCCGCAATGTAGTGCAGACGCGGTTCCTTAACGCTCTGTCTTGTTCGCTAGGCCTCTGTCAGGATCCCACCCCTGACAGGGACCCCCCTGAATCTTCCCCCGCAACACCCTCTGCCACAGGATGTTGCCTGGTTCCAACCCAGTCAGCTTCTCTCTAACTTCCTATCCAACCCCCAGTTTTACCAGATTGTGAGGAGTGGCCTAATACATAGTACCCTTTGCTCCCCCTGGAGGCCAGACTGTGAAGTGTATTGGTGCCTGTGATACCTGGTCAGGTGAACTCCTTCAGTGCAATCAGATGTACCATCACTCCCCTTATTGGCAGAGCGATGTTACTGCAACGACCAGGTCTCTGGGGCGCTGCACCTTCATTATGGTAAAACATTTATCAGACAAGGACTAGAATCTGTATATAATAACGAGTGGCGCCAAGTATTACAGGGTTAATGGTACTGCTGCAAATACAAAAATCACCACCTAAGATTGTACTCGTCAAAAGTAACCAAAAAAGATATAAGCATATATCAGTATTCGCGCTGATTTAACTCTAATAAGAGAAGACCAGATCTATAGTAGTCCGTGAACAAAAGCTAAAATAATAAATAAATAAATAACCGCTATGGCAGTTCATCCAATAACTTCAGATCGCCCCTTCAGAGTTCACATGGATTTTCCAATGTGTGCTACACAAGAATAGACTTGAGAACCATCTGTGTGCTGGTAAAGTTCTTACCCTGACAGAAGGTCCGTGCAGCTGAAGAAATTCTCGCTGAAGAATATAGTCCAAATTTTCAACTAGCAATCAATAGCTGCCCCGGCCGGTGGCAACATATCGCTCCTCTAAGCCCCACGTGTAGCGGCGTCCGTACAGGCAGGCGTCCCACCTAGTGCATATGGTGAGAGCGGCGCTTGAGTAGGACCTGTGTGCCGGAGTGAGCAGCGTGACCGCGCACGTGACTAGAGGCAGAGTACGGATGGCGGTAGGGACCAAACAACCGATGCGTTTCGGAGATGTCTGTCTCCTTCCTCAGGGATGGCCCCTACCCCCAAGTGACAGTCCTTATAACCGCCATCCGCACAATGAATCACTGAAAGCCGAACAGTTCAATTCCACTATTCAATCCTCTAGGAATAATGGTGTCCAATATAAAAATCCATCTTGTTTCTGCTCTTGACATGGTCTTAATAAAATTTCCTCCTCTCCAATGTGGATTATAATGCCTGCAATCTCCATAGGTTGTGTCGTTCCATTATGATATTCAATAAAGTGCTTTGAAAGGGGGTGACCTAAGAACTTGTTCTTAATATTTCGAATATGCTCACTGATTCTTATTCGCAGGGGTCTTTTAGTTCGCCCAACATATACCTTTTTACATGGGCGTGTTATAGTATAAATGACCCCTGTGGTGGAGCAAGTGATAAATTCTTTGATCATAAACTCGGTGTCATCTTTAAGGATCTTCATTTGTTTACGTGTTTGGACCTGTTTACACATGTTGCATTTCTGGCACGGAAAAAACCTTTTAGAATATCCTGGGAAAGCATGGTTTGTTTAAGGTGGGATTTATTTTGTACAGTGGGGGCGATTAAATTGCCCAAATTCCGGCATTTTTTGTACTCAGACATTTTCTCCCCCAAAATCTTATCACCTTTGAGTACATGCCAGTGTTTTTTTACTATTCTCCGCAGGATATTCGAATTAACATTGAACTGGGTGATTATTGGAATTGAATCCAAATCATCCTTTGGTTTAAAAGTCGGGTTAATAAGCTCTTGGCGGAGTTTGGAGAGGGCAGCTCTCTTGGCAATCCCCAGCATTTCTTCATTGTATCCCTTTTCCAAAAATTTGTTGGTTAATATTTCTGCCTCTCTATCCAGATCTTGAGGCCTAGAGTAGTTTCTATGAAGTCTCATAAACTGGCTTTTGGGATTGTTTAACAGCCAGCGCGGGAGATGGCAACTGTCTAGAGGAATAACGCTGTTTGAATCCGTGGGTTTATGAAAAGTGCATGTTTAGATAGTGCCTTCTTCAGTAAAAATATTAAGATCTAAAAAATTTATTTCACAAGCACTGGTGATACCATTGAAATTTAAAGAGAATTAACTTTTATTTAAATCAATTAAAAACTGGTTCAGTGATTCCTGACCACCAGACCAGATAAAAACAACGTCATCAATGAAGCATTGCCAGAGGACCAGGTTCACGCGCAGGGTACCCTCAAGATAAATGAAGGCTTCTTCCCATTTTCCCACATACAAATTAGCATAACTTGGCGCAAACCTGGTCCCCATAGCAGTGCCCCACTGCTGGGAGTAGTAGTCCTCCTGGTAAATAAAATAACTATGTGTTAAAATAAAATGCATGCTCTCCCCTAAAAAATCTATTTGTTTGCTAGGAACCTCAGAGTATTTATTCAAGAAATACTTGGCAGCGTCACACATCCTTTGGTATGATCAATTACAGTGTACAAAGAGGCAATGTCTAAGGTACCAAGTATATAATGGTCCTGCCATTTGATAGTTTGTAGAAGTTTTAAAATGTGAGCACTGTCTGAGAGGGTCTTAAAAACTTTAAGGCCTTTGGGGATGCAGTCATCTGCTATGTACCTCTCTAAAGTGGCGACCTCCCACATATCCCACATTTCTTTGATTAGTAACTGCTCCAATGTTTTTAATGAATCTTTGATAGAGGTAATGTCCTCCTTAATATAACTTAACATGGAGAGAAAGGCAAGCCCTAATTTCCCTACAAAAACAAAAAGAACTTGTGATACGTCCAGCAGACATGGGGGGGGGGGGGGTTAGACCAGGAAGCATATAATAATGAGGCCATGCGTCTACTGAGTGATTCTAAAACATATAAAAAATTGAAGAATGACCCTATGGATGAGTTCAATAGAGAAATGAAATGTTTTATTTTTAATGTATTTATTAATGAGCACGAATTTAAATTTAGTAACAATGGGCCCCCAAGGTTGGCAGTGTTCTATTATTTACCTAAGATACATAAAGATATCAGAAATCCACCGGGGAGACCCACTGAATCAGGGATCCAAAGCTTGACAGCAAACATGTCCAAATTTGTGGACTGTCACCTTCAGAAGTTGGTACCACATCTACCAGCGTATCTTAAAGACAGTGCTCACATTTTAAAACTTCTGCAAACTATCAAATGGCAGGACCATTATATACTTGGCACCTTAGACATTGCCTCTTTGTACACTGTGATTGATCATACCAAAGGATGTGTGACGCTGCCAAGTATTTCTTGAATAAATACTCTGAAGTTCCTAGCGAACAAATTGATTTTTTAGGGGAGTGCATGCATTTTATTTTAACACATAGTTATTTTATTTACCAGGAGGACTACTACTCCCAGCAGTGGGGCACTGCTAAGGGGACCAGGTTCGCGCCAAGTTATGCTAATTTGTATGTGGGGAAAATGGGAAGAAAACTTCATTTATCTTGAGGGTACCCTGCGCGCGAACCTGGTCCTCTGGCAACGCTTAATTGATGACGTTGTTTTTATCTGGTCTGGTGGTCAGGAATCCCTGAACCAGTTTTTAATTGATTTAAATAAAAATCAATTTTTTTAAAATTTCAATGGTATCACCAGCGCTTGTGAAATAAATTTTTTAGATCTTAATATTTTTATTGAAGAAGGCACTGTCCAAACACACACTTTTCATAAACTCACGGATTCAAACAGCTTTTTTCCTCTAGACAGTTGCCATCTCCCGCACTGGCTGTTAAACATTCACAAAAGCAAGTTTATGAGACTTCATGGAAACTGCTCTAGGCCTCAAGATCTGGATAGAGAGGCAGAATTATTAACCAACAAATTTTTGGAAAAGGGATACAATGAAGAGATGTTGGGGATAGCCAAGAGAGCTGCCCTCTCCAAACCCCACCAGGAGCTTATTAACACGACTTTTAAACCAAAGGATGATTTGGATTCAATTCCAATAATCACCCAGTTCAATGCTAATTCGAATATCCTGCGGAGAATAGTAAAAAAAACACTTGCATGTACTCAAAGGTGACAAGATTTTGGTGGAGAAAATGTCTGAGTACCCCCGTTGTGTACAAAAAATGCCGGAATTTGGGCAATTTAATCACCCCCACTGTACAAAATAAATCCCACTTTAAACAAACCATGCTTTCCCAGGATATTTTGAAAGGTTTTTTTCCGTGCCAGAAATGCAACATGTGTAAACAGGTCCAAACACGTAAACAAATGAAGATCATTAAAGATGACACCGAGTTTATGATCAAAGAATTTATCACTTGCTCCACCACAGGGGTCATTTATACTATAACATGCCCATGTGAAAAGGTATATGTTGGGCGCACTAAAAGACCCCTGCGAGTAAGAATCAGTGAGCATATTCGAAATATTAAGAACAAGTTCTTAGGTCATCCCCTTTCAAAGCACTTTATTGAATATCATAATGGAACGACACAACCTATGGAGATTGCAAGCATTGAGAAAATATATCCACATTGGAGAGGAGGAAATTTTATTAATACCATGTCAAGAGCAGAAACAAGATGGATTTTTATATTGGACACCATTATTCCTAGAGGATTGAATAGTGGAATTGAACTGTTCGGCTTTCAGTGATTCATTGTGGCGGTTATAAGGACTGTCACTTGGGGGCTTTCCCTGAGGAAGGAGACAGACGTCTCTGAAACGCGTCGATTGCGTCGATTGTTTGGTCCCTACCGCCATCCGTACTCTGCCTCTAGTCACGTGCGCGGTCACGCTGCTCACTCCAGAACGCAGGTCCTACTCAAGCGCCGCTCTCACCATACGCACCAGGTGGGACGCCTGCCTGTTCGGACGCCGCTACACGTGGGGCTTAGAGGAGTAATATGCTGCCACCGGCCGGGGCAGCTATCGATTGCTAGTTGAACATTTGGACTATATTCTTCAGCGAGAATTTCTTCAGCTGCACGGACCTTCTGTCAGAGTAAGAACTTTACCAGCACAAAGATGGTTCTCAAGTCTATTCTTGTGTAGCACACATTAGAAAATCCATGTGAACTCTGAAGGGGCGATCTGAAGTTATTGGATGAACTGCCATAGCGGTTATTTATTTATTTATTATTTTAGCTTTTTTTCACGGACTACTATAGATCTGGTCTTCTTCTATTAGGGTTAAATCAGCGCGAATACTGATATATGCTTATATCTTTTTTGGCTATTAAGGACTAGAACCTCATTGATAGCAGCCAAGGTGTGTAAGTGTGTATATTTCTGCACATGGTGCTCATACTTGGTGCTGAATAAATTGAGATGTATTGAACATTATGTTTCCATCCTTTCATTATTTGGATAAAGACAAGATGGGCGAAACTTTGGAAATTCAAATTCGCTGACTTAACCTAATTTTCCCCCAAAATTTGATATGTGGCAAATTAATTTTACCTCAAATTTCAATACTGGAAAGCTTGTCATTGCTAGTGATACACATTGGAGTGGGGGGCCCCCCGATCCCGCTGACCATAAGAGCTTACTCTTCAAAGGTGAGAGAGGATTCTGCTGATCAAAGGAGCTCACGTTACAGGCGCAAGAGAAAGAGAGGACCCTGCTGATCATTAGAGCTTCCATTCTATAGGAGAGAGAGGACCCCGCTGACCATAAGAGCTTACATTCTATAGGAGAGAGAGGACCCAGCTGATCATATGAGCTTAAATTTTACATGTGAAGGGCTGGTGCTGTGGGCCTGTTGCTACTTACCTTCACTCTTACACTCTGCCAATAAACAATATCCTTTTCCATGTGTGTTTTGCTGTAAGGTGTGTTCTGCACTCACATGTAGGCCAGCAGCCTCCACTTCATCCATGACCATGGGTCCAGGATCAGCCACACACTACAAGATGCTTGTTTCATTTCAACAAATTTAACTATACTGGTCAGTTCAGATACAACAATTTGCAGCATGCGTTATCAAGCACAGCACCCTCTGGTTGTTGTTCCATTCACACAGTACATTGCAAGGTTTTATTGCTGTTCTGCTTGAACTGTCCCTCTTTCAACAGCTTTTGTTGGTCCTAACAACTTTCTGTCTGGCAACACAGCTTGCCACCACCATTGCCTCTCGCTTTTCCCCGTCCGGCCTCTTCCGTATCGAAGAGTAAAAGACACGCATTCGAGTACCTACTCCGAGCCACAGGTCCCGGACCTCACAGGGATATCTGCAAAACTCCTGGTGTGTCCTCATGCTGTCCGAACACTTTGTACTTCGAGTGCCCACGGAGTGGATCCAGACAAACCACATGATGGGTAAGGAACTAAGGGTAATTGATGGTCCTTTATACGTACAGGGCACTTTGCTCTAGGCATGTAGCAATTCTGCATTAGCCTTACCCTCCACCTCATACCTGGTGTTCGTCTCTACTATTCTGATTATAATGATTTGCATTATGCACTTTACTATATCATGCATGTGGTATATTCTGGTTGACACACCGCTTTTCTACCTGATTTTCCCGCTGAACATGTAATCGTTATTATTGCTGTACTTTCGTTTATTTTTGTATGTAATGAGTTTCAAACATTTTTTATGTAATACATTTATACCTTTTGAATAATTTCTGGACATGGGCTCCACATTTTCTCTCTTGCTTTAAGGAGAGAGAGAACCCCGCTGACCATAAGAGCTTACACTCTATAGGAGAGAGAGAGAACCCCGCTGATCATAAGAGCCTATACTCTATAGGAGGGAAAGAGGACCCCGCTGACCATAAGAGCTTACACTTTACAGGAGAGAGACTTATCCAATGACTCTGGAGATAGAAAATAACTCGTTCTTACAAATTTTGCACCTCTAGGAACCAGTGATCTGTGATGACCCTGGTACTGACCAGCAGTGTGCAAAGTATGATAATAATCTGTAAGATGTTATAGCTTCAGAGCATTACTGGGAAGGCTTGCACGGCAATGCAAAATGAAGTTCGCCCACTCTCTAAGGCCTGTCCCACACGTCCAGATAATTCCGGTACCGGAAAATCGGTACCGGAGTTATCCGTGTCTGTGTGTTCGTGAGCTCACGTGGCACATCAGTGTGGCACACGTGCGGCAGCCGTGTGCCGCCCGTGTGCCGACTGGGTACCACACGGACCATGCAGGAGACAGCGCTAGAGATAAGCGCTGTCCCCTGCATCTGGTGCTGAAGCCGGAATTCATTCCTTCTTCCCAGCAGCGTTCGCTGGAGAGAAGGAATGAAAAATCATTGTTTTTTTTTGTGGTTAAAATAAAGATCCTTGTCACCACCCCCCTCCCACCCCCTGTGCGCCCGCCCGCTGGAAATAAAATACTCACCCGGCTCCCTCGATAATTCCTCTCAGCGCCGCAGCTTGTCCTGTATGAGCGGTCACCCTCTATAGGGGTGGAGCCGCATATTCATCACTGTAATGAGCGGTACCACGTGACTGCTCATACAGGAAGAAGCTGCGGCGCTGAGGGGAAGCATCGAGGGAGCTGGGGAAGTATTTTATTTCCAGCGGGCGGGCGCACAGGGGGTGGGAGGGGGTGGTGACAAGGATCTTTATTTTAACCACAAAAAAAAAAGATTTTTCATTCCTTCTCTCCAGCGAACGCTGCTGGAGAGAAGAAATGAATGGCGGCTTCAGCACCATGCTGGGGGGACAGCGCTTACTGTAGCGCTGTCTCCTGCACGGCACACGGACAGCATCCGTGTGCGGTACGTGTTTTACACGGACCCATTGACTTTAATGGGTCCGTGCGATCCGTGCGCTCCCACGAACACTGACATGTCTCCGTGTTTTGCACACGGACACACGGTCCGCAAAAAATCAATGACATCTGCAGAGACACATTGATTTTAATGTGTCTACGTGTGTCAGTGTCTCCGGTACGTGAGAAAACTGACACCACACGTACCGGAGCCACTGACGTGTGAAACCGGCCTAATACTTTATCAGTGTGGGAAATGGTGGCGGCAAGTTTCTTTTATTGCAAACCTGAAAATGAACCTCAAAATGTTTAAATTTGAGTGAAACTGCGAATTTCAGGAAATTTAACTTGAACTCAATCCTCTGTGAATTAATTAATTTCTCACTATTTCTAGGTGTCATGGCACCCATGAGGTTTCTGCGCAGGCACACAGGGTTTCAATGATGTCATGACTTCACAATGTGCTGCTTGATCTTCCGTGGGCATGTGTAGTACACTCCCAGCACAGTGCAAGAGGTCTGAAGATTCCATTGGGCAGGACAAATTGTTGCAACCCTCAACTTAATATTTGGTTGCACACCCTTTGGAATAAATAACTGCAATCAGTCGCCTCCTATAACCATCAATAAGCTTCTTACAGCTTTCAACTGTAATTTTGGACCACTCTTCTTTTGCAAACTGTTCCAGATCTCTCAAATTTGAAGGGTACCGCAACTCTTATGTGAAGCCAGCTCTCCCATCTATGTCTACTATGAATAAATAATAAAAGTAAGAATAATTTTATTTCTACAGCACTTTGCATTTCAGACGAGACAGCCAATAACAAGAGAAGAGGAGTGACAGCCTTGCTCACATGTATGCAATCTACTGTATAAGGCTACTTTCACACTTGTGTCGGTACGGGTCCATTACTAACCGTCGGGCGGACGTACCGACGCACGTTGTGAAATTTGTGCACGATGTGGGCAGCGGATGCAGTTTTTCAACACATTCTGAAGTCCGGGGAGGAGGGGGCGGAGTTCCAGCCGCACATGCGCTGTAGAAAATGGCGGACACGACGCACAGAAAAACGTTCCCTTGAATTTTTTTCATGACGACGGTCCGCCAAAAAACGACTGATCCGTTGCACGACAGACACAATGTGTGGTCATACCAGTCATAAGCCAGTGATTGTATTTGTTGAGATACAAGATACTATTGAGTGCATGTACTGTAGGTGTCAGAACAGATGATAGAATGGACCAGTTGCTCAAGAGAATGTATTAAAGTAGACACAAGGAATATATATATTTGTGAGGTGAGGTGAGGTGATAGGCCAGTCTAAAGAATTGTGTCTTTTGAGCATGGTAAAAACTGTGGAGATTGGGAACTAATCGGATTATCTCAGGTAGTGCATTCCAGAGAACTGTTGCAGCTCGAAAAAAGGTTTTGGAGATGAGAGTGGGAGGTTTGTTTTATGAAGAATGTTAATATTTTAATGTATATTAGGTTAAAAAATACTTTTCATAAAAATTAATATGCTTAATAAAATTAACCATGAATACCTATTTTGGAGATATATACAGTAGAAATAGTTAGAGATAACTAAACTAGTGCTCACAAAAGGGGGAGTCACAAAATAACAAACTGTACCTACCAATTGCAATTACAACAGTCTAACAATGTGTAAAAAGGTGCTTATAAGAAACAGCGCCTAATAATAAATGCTTGTATGTCACCCAATTTCTAGGAACAGATCTGTGATGTCCTGGAGCATGTTAGTGGAGCGCCCCCACACCGCCGCAGGGCCGAGGGGTACCCGGAGCCGGGCCTCTAGGTCTCAGTCCTGGGGTTGTCACGGTGGCTAGACCCGGTCCGTGGCCCTGTCTGTCAATGGGGGACGTCCGGTGCAATAAGTGGTGTGGTAACGGTGCAGGTCGCGGTAAATAACGAGGACACCAGTTTGCAGTCTCTTTACCTCTTTACTGAAGATGTTGGAGACCTCAGTCCAGAGCGCTGTTAACTGGGTTTTCAGAGACCGGCCGGTCCAACGACACATCAGGAGTTCTCCTCACAGGTGGGAATCAGTATCTACCTTCTAGCGCTGTGTGTTGTAGTTCTTCCCTGCTGAGCTCCCGGGATAGTCCTCACAACTGTTTCTTTCTGTCTCTACTGTTCGTTCTCCGTCCTCCAGGTGATATGGTAGGACGCACCCGTATGACGGGGTAGGCCTGGAGTTCTTCCGGGACTCTAGAGTCGCCCCTCTCCCACAGCTGCCTCCGTTGTCTGCTTAGGTGTTAAGTGAGACAGCCAACCTGTAATTAGCTGTCCTGCCGTGGTTTGCAATGTACTTAAAGTCTCTTACTTGCTCGGCGTTCCGGCCACCGATTGTTTGCGCCTCAGCAAGGTGCTGCCTCTTTCAACAAAACCCCTGCTGGTATTCTCCTTTTCTGTATTCCCGTTGTTTGCTGGTTAGTTCTGCTCTGAGGAGTCTGCCAGGATCCCCATCCCTGACAGGTCCTCTCACTAGCTCTTCCCAGCTACTTCTCCCTGTCTTCCTGTCCAACCCCCAGTTTTACCAGAGTTGTGAGGAGTGGCCTACTAGATAGGACCACCCCCCCTGGTGGCCGGAGTGTGAAGTGTGGTGAAAATGTACCTGGTCAGAGAAACTCCTTAGTGCAATCAGACGTACCATAGCTCCCCATAGTGGCGGAGCCGCAGTACTGCAACAACCAGGACTCTGGGGTGCTGCATTAGCCCCATGCATTTGCTCCCGCCCTTACAAGGGCAGTACCTAACTGTAGGACAGCCAATAATGTTATACAGAATCCAAGATAACCTCCCAATGCATTTCTTCCTTATCATAAGGATTCATCAGGGGACATCCTGGAGGTGTGTTTAAAATAGATCAGAGAAACCATGGTCATGGAGACCCCAGCAGCAGGCATGCAAAGTAGACCTATTGAGAGAGGAACTTGCTCTCACTTTCTCCAGGCACACTGATATGACCTGGTGGCTAAAACGCAACATGGGACAAGCTCTGAGAAGGTGGTATCTCTACTAACCGCAGTCCCTAATCCTAACAACAACACTAGTAATAGCCGTGGGATGTTCCTAACTCTCCCTAGACACCTCTTCACAGCCTAAGAACTAACTACCCCTGTCATGTTCCCAATGGCAGGGAATTAAACACATAACACGGGCAAAAACAGGACGAGCTCTAGGGTGATGGAACCTGAGCTGACCGCGATCCTGAACCTCAACACTCAACTAACAGCAGCCGGGGAACTTCCTGGGGGGACTCTAGACGTCTCGCGCCAGCCGGAGATCTAGCTACCCCTATCAGAAGAATCACAGACCTATCTTGCCTCCAGAGAAATATTCCCACAGAAATAGCAGCCCCCCACATATAATGACGGTGAAATGAGAGGAAGGCACAAACGTAGTTATGAAAACAGATTCAGCAAAATGAGGCCCGCTTAAGCTAGATAGCAGAGGATACAAAAGGTGAACTGCGCGGTCAGCTTAAAACCCTTCAAAATACCATCCTGAAATTACTTGAACTCATGTGCCAACTCATGGTACATGAGTGGTAATTTCAGCCCACTAGAGCAACCAGCAGCAGAGAATTACATATCTGCAAGCTGGACTAAAAACATGAAAGCAAACATGAAACAGGGAAATCCAGACTTAGCTTGTCTTGAAGGCCTAGGAGCAGGTAGCAAAGGTAACAGAGACACACTGATACATTGATAGCCGGCAAGGGAATGACAGGAAAGCCAGGTTAAATAGGAAACACCCAGCCTCTGATGGACAGGTGGAAACCAGAGACCGCAACCCACCAAAGTCACCCAGTACCAGCTGTAACCACCAGAGGGAGCCCAAAAACAGAATCCACAACAGTACCCCCCCCTTGAGGAGGGGTCACCGAACCCTCACGAGAACCCCCAGGGCGATCAGGATGAGCTCTATGGAAGGCGCGGACCAAATCAGTCGCATGAACATCAGAGGCGACCACCCAGGAATTATCCTCCTGACCATAACCCTTCCACTTAACCAAATACTGGAGTTTACGTCTGGAAACATGAGAATCCAAGATCTTCTCAACAACATACTCCAATTCTCCCTCCACCAGCACCGGAGCAGGAGGCTCAACCGAAGGAACAGCGGGCACCTCATACCTCCGCAATAACGACCGATGGAACACATTATGAATAGCAAACGATGCTGGGAGATCCAAACGAAAAGATACAGGGTTAAGAATCTCCAAGATCTTATAAGGACCGATGAACCGAGGCTTGAACTTAGGAGAAGAGACCTTCATAGGGACAAAACGAGAAGACAACCACACCAAGTCCCCAACAAGAAGTCGGGGACCCACGCGGCGACGGCGATTAGCAAACTGCTGAGTCTTCTCCTGAGACAACTTCAAATTGTCCACCACCTGATTCCAAATCTGATGTAGCCTGTCCACCACCACGTCCACTCCAGGACAATCCGAAGGCTCCACCTGACCAGAGGAAAAACGAGGATGAAACCCCGAATTACAAAAGAAAGGAGAAACCAAAGTAGCAGAACTAGCCCGATTATTAAGGGCAAATTCGGCCAGTGGCAAAAAGGCAACCCAGTCATCTTGATCAGCAGAAACAAAACACCTTAAATAAGTTTCCAAGGTCTGATTAGTTCGCTCCGTCTGGCCATTCGTCTGAGGATGGAATGCAGACGAGAAAGACAAATCAATGCCCATCTTAGCACAAAACGTCCGCCAAAATCTAGACACAAACTGGAATCCCCTGTCAGAAACGATATTCTCCGGAATCCCATGCAAACGAACCACGTTCTGAAAAAACAAAGGGACCAACTCAGAGGAGGAAGGCAACTTAGGCAAGGGCACCAAATGAACCATCTTAGAAAAGCGGTCACACACAACCCAGATAACGGACATTTTCTGTGAGACAGGGAGATCTGAAATAAAATCCATGGAAATGTGCGTCCAAGGCCTCTTCGGGATAGGCAAGGATAACAACAACCCACTGGCCCGAGAACAGCAAGGCTTAGCCCGAGCACACACTTCACAAGACTGCACAAAGGTGCACACCTCCCTTGACAAGGAAGGCCACCAAAAAGACCTGGCCACCAAGTCTCTAGTACCAAATATTCCAGGATGACCAGCCAACACAGAAGAATGGACCTCGGAGATGACTCTACTGGTCCAATCATCCGGAACAAACAGTCTTTCTGGTGGACAACGATCAGGTTTATCCGCCTGAAACTCCTGCAATGCACGTCGCAAGTCTGGGGAGACGGCGGACAATATTACCCCATCCCTAAGGATACCAGTAGGCCCAGAGTCTCCAGGAGAGTCAGGCACAAAACTCCTGGAAAGAGCATCTGCCTTCACATTCTTTGAACCTGGCAGGTATGAAACCACAAAATTGAAACGAGAAAAAAACAACGACCAACGAGCCTGTCTAGGATTCAGACGCCTGGCAGACTCAAGGTAAATCAGATTTTTGTGATCAGTCAAGACCACCACACGATGTCTAGCACCCTCAAGCCAATGACGCCACTCCTCAAATGCCCACTTCATGGCCAAAAGCTCCCGATTACCCACATCATAATTGCGCTCGGCGGGCGAGAATTTTCTAGAAAAGAACGCACATGGCTTCATCACCGAGCCATCGCAACTTCTCTGTGACAAAACCGCCCCCGCTCCAATCTCGGAAGCATCAACCTCAACCTGAAAAGGAAGTGAAACATCTGGTTGACATAACACAGGAGCAGAAGAAAACCGGCGCTTAAGTTCCTGAAAGGCCTCCACAGCCGTAGGAGACCAATTAGCAACATCAGCACCCTTTTTAGTCAAATCAGTCAAAGGTTTAACAACACTGGAAAAATTAGTAATGAACCGACGATAAAAATTAGCAAAACCCAAGAACTTCTGAAGACTCTTAACAGATGTAGGTTGTGTCCAGTCACAAATCGCCTGAACCTTGACGGGATCCATCTCAATAGTAGAAGGAGAAAAAATGTACCCCAAAAAAGAAATCTTCTGGACTCCGAAGAGACATTTTGAGCCCTTCACAAACAGAGAATTGGCCCGCAGGACTTGAAACACCTTCCTGACCTGTAGAACATGAGACTCCCAGTCATCAGAAAACACCAAAATATCATTCAAATACACAATCATAAACTTATCCAGATATTCACGGAAAATATTGTGCATAAAGGACTGAAAGACTGAAGGAGCATTAGAAAGTCCAAAAGGCATTACCAAATACTCAAAATGGCCCTCAGGCGTATTAAATGCGGTTTTCCACTCATCACCCTGCTTTATCCGCACAAGATTATACGCACCGCGAAGATCTATCTTAGTGAACCACCTAGCCCCCTTAATGCGAGCAAACAAATCAGTCAATAATGGCAATGGATACTGATATTTGACTGTAATCTTATTCAGAAGGCGATAATCTATACAAGGCCTCAGGGAACCATCTTTTTTTGCCACGAAAAAAAAACCTGCTCCCAGAGGGGACGAAGATGGACGAATATGTCCCTTTTCCAAGGACTCCTTAATATAATTCCGCATAGCAGTATGCTCTGGCACTGACAGATTAAATAAACGACCCTTAGGGAACTTACTGCCAGGAATTAATTCTATAGCACAGTCACAATCCCTATGAGGAGGGAGCGAATTGAGCTTAGGCTCCTCAAAAACATCCCGATAGTCAGACAAAAACGCAGGGACCTCAGAAGGAGTAGATGAAGCGATTGAAATCAGAGGTGCATCATCATGAACCCCCTGACATCCCCAGCTTAACACAGACATTGTTTTCCAATCCAGGACTGGATTATGAGTTTGTAACCATGGCAGACCAAGCACTAGTACATCATGTAAATTATACAGTACAAGGAAGCGAATCACCTCCTGATGAACGGGAGTCATGCGCATGGTCACTTGTGTCCAGTACTGCGGTTTATTCATAGCCAATGGTGTAGAGTCAATTCCCTTCAAAGGAATAGGAACTTCCAGAGGCTCCAGACTAAAACCGCAGTGTTTGGCAAATGACCAATCCATAAGACTCAGGGCAGCGCCCGAATCCACATAGGCATCGACGGAAATGGATGACAGTTAACAAATCAGAGTTACAGACAAAATGAACTTAGACTGCAGAGTACTAATGGCAAAAGATTTATCAACCTTTTTTGTGCGTTTAGAGCATGCTGATATAACATGAGCTGAATCACCACAATAAAAACACAATCCATTTTTCCGCCTATAATTTTGCCGTTCACTTCTGGACTGAATTCTATCACATTGCATAGTCTCAGGTGCCTGTTCAGAAGACACCGCCAACTGGTGTACAGGTTTGCGCTCCCGTAAACACCGATCAATCTGAATGGCCATAGCCATAGACTCATTCAGACCTGTAGGCGCAGGGAACCCCACCATAATATCCTTAATGGCCTCAGAAAGACCATCTCTGAAGTTTGCAGCCAGGGCGCACTCATTCCACTGAGTAAGCACCGACCATTTCCGAAATTTTTGACAATATACTTCCGCTTCATCATGCCCCTGAGAGAGGGCTAATAAAGCCTTTTCAGCCTGAATCTCCAGGTTAGGTTCCTCATAGAGCAATCCCAGTGCCAGAAAAAACGCATCCACACTGAGCAATGCAGGATCCCCTGGTGCCAATGCAAATGCCCAATTCTGAGGGTCGCCCCGCAGGAAAGATATTACAATCTTGACCTGCTGAGCAGGGTCTCCAGAGGAGCGAGATTTCAAAGAAAGAAACAATTTGCAATTGTTCCTGAAATTCAGGAAGGTAGATCTATCTCCAGAAAAAAACTCTGGAATAGGAATTCTAGGTTCAGACATAGGAGTGTGAACAACAAAATCCTGTATGTTTTGAACTTTTGCAGCAAGATTATTCAGGCTGGAAGCCAAGCTCTGGACATCCATGTTAAACAGCTAAGGTCAGAGCCATTCAAGGGTTAAGAGGAGGTAAGAAGCAGCTAGACAGCAATTAAGGGCTAGGCAGCAAAACTCTGATGGGAAAAAAAAAAAAAATTTCCCTTCAACACTTCTTTTTCTCCTGCTTCAGCCCAAACAATTAACACTTTGTGGGCCGGCTATACTGTCATGTTCCCAATGGCAGGGAATTAAACACATAACACGGGCAAAAACAGGACGAGCTCTAGGGTGATGGAACCTGAGCTGACCGCGATCCTGAACCTCAACACTCAACTAACAGCAGCCGGGGAACTTCCTGGGGGGACTCTAGACGTCTCGCGCCAGCCGGAGATCTAGCTACCCCTATCAGAAGAATCACAGACCTATCTTGCCTCCAGAGAAATATTCCCACAGAAATAGCAGCCCCCCACATATAATGACGGTGAAATGAGAGGAAGGCACAAACGTAGTTATGAAAACAGATTCAGCAAAATGAGGCCCGCTTAAGCTAGATAGCAGAGGATACAAAAGGTGAACTGCGCGGTCAGCTTAAAACCCTTCAAAATACCATCCTGAAATTACTTGAACTCATGTGCCAACTCATGGTACATGAGTGGTAATTTCAGCCCACTAGAGCAACCAGCAGCAGAGAATTACATATCTGCAAGCTGGACTAAAAACATGAAAGCAAACATGAAACAGGGAAATCCAGACTTAGCTTGTCTTGAAGGCCTAGGAGCAGGTAGCAAAGGTAACAGAGACACACTGATACATTGATAGCCGGCAAGGGAATGACAGGAAAGCCAGGTTAAATAGGAAACACCCAGCCTCTGATGGACAGGTGGAAACCAGAGACCGCAACCCACCAAAGTCACCCAGTACCAGCTGTAACCACCAGAGGGAGCCCAAAAACAGAATCCACAACATACCCCTAAAGAAGGAAATAGAAAGCTATCTTGCCTCAGAGAAAACCCCAAAAGGAAAGATAGCCCCCCACAAATACTGGCTGTGAGTGAAGAGGGAAATGACGTACACAGAAATGAAATCAGATTTCAGCAAAGGAGGCCAATACTAAACTTGATAGACAGAGAGAAAAGGATACTGTGCGGTCAGTATTAAAAACTACAAAATCCACGCAGAGTTTACAAAAATGAACTCCACACCGACTCACGGTGTGGAGGGGCATATTTGCTTTCCCAGAGCTTCCAGCTAGCCTGAATATGACATAGTGACAAGCTGGACAAAAAGAGACATATTTGCAGAGCAATAGAGTCCAAGCAAATGGACAAACAAGGACTAGCAAGAACTTATCTTTTGCTGACAAGGACAGGCCATATGAGAAATCCAAGGAGAGAACCAAATCCAAGCCAAGGAGATTGACAGCTGGCATGAACTAAAGCCCAGAGCAGGTTTAAATAACAAACCCAGGCAAGGCGATTAGTGAAGGCAGCTGCCAGAGCTACCCAAAGGAGCAGCAGTTCCACTCGAAACCACCAGAGGGAGCCCAAGGGCAGAACTCACAAAAATACCATTAGCAACCACAGGAGGGAGCTCCAGAACAGAATTCACAACAGGAAACTTCCTAACTTGTAACATCCCTAGTGCATGCAAAATAGGCAGAGAGGACCCTCTAGGAGCCATTTTAGAAGAGGATATAAGTTGGGTTATAACCCATAATTAAGGTCACCACCCACATAAAGCGTACCTAATAAGAATATAGCATTAAGGCCTGTCACCCTGCTTGCCAAACAATGCTCACAGTAAAATGTTACACATTTCCACACTCCACAATTATGGCTCTATGGTATAATATGAACATTGGGGTTTGTAGGGGTAAGTTACTTGCAAAACTGACAAAAGTATTATATAATATGACCAGGTGTCAAGAAAAGCTAAATATATAATGGCCGTGGTCTCCCTTAAAGGGAATGTACACCTTTAAAGGGAATGTGCATGCTAAAGAATTTTAGGCGAAAAGACTAATTAAATATGCCTAGCTGTGCCTGGGTGAAACACACAGTACATGCAAAGGGGAGTGATTCTTTAGTTACTTTTGATAAATTCTGAGAAAAATATTTCCCCCCAGAAAGCTGGCATCCTGCCTGTGAATTTTGGTAAAACAACCCTCAGAAATGGAAATATCAGATTTATGTAGGTTAGTAGTGGGAGGAAATACAAGAATTTCAGTTTTGGCAGATTCAGTTTCAGATACAGGAAGGACATGATGTTAGAGATAGTCACTGGTATTTAACAGTAATGAAAGGGTGATATCAGGCCTGGAGACAATGTGTATTATTGGGTGTCATCAGGATAGAGATGGTACCAGAAACCAAATCTGATGATTGTCCAATAGGGTCAGTGTATAGAGAGAAGAGGAGGGGACCTAGAACGTAACCCTGGGGAACCCCAACAGTAAGGAGAAGTGTGAAGGGGTAGAACAGCTGGCACATGATGCAGTGAAGGAGTAGTCAGAGACGCAGGAGAACCAAGAATGGATTACTATATTAGTCTCTTTATACTTTTTTCCTGGCTTTGCACATTATGCAAAGCGTTTATAAGTGAATGAGTACATCAACTACACTTTCAAAATATTTACATTTCATTTTTTTTCTGGATTCAATTTGTCACCCATGCAGTGCTTTGTGTAAAATTACAATGGGTTAAAATTTTTAAAAACTGCTTGGCTTGGTACATTTCACAAAATATTTTTGTTTCAAAAATTGACTATTGTCATATATACTGTAGAACCTGCTTTAAGTGAAATTTCATTGGTTTGCAATAAAACCAAAAATTGTACCGCTACAGGTGTAGAAATTTGGTTGTTCCAAAATTGACTATTGTAATATATACTCTAGAACTTGGATTGTGTGAAATTTTGTTGGTTTGAAATATAAACATAAATTGGCCTGCTGCAGGTGTTGAAATTTGGTTATTCAAAAATTTACTTTTTTACACATATACTAGAACTTGGTTTGTGTGAAATTTAATTGGTTTGAAATAAAAACCTAAATTGACCTGCTATAGGTGTAGAAATTTGGTGATTCAAAAATTTACTGTTGTCGTATATACTCTAGAACTTGGTTGGTGTGAAATCTCATTGTTTTCAAATATAAACCTAAATTGGCCTGCTGCAGGTGTAGAAATTTGATTGTTCAAAAATTGTTTATTGTCATATATACTTTAGAACAGTGTTCCCCAAGTCCGGTCCTCAAGAGCCACCAACAGGTCATGTTTTCAGGATTTCCTTAGTATTGCCAAGGTGATAATTGCATCACGTGCACAGGCAATAATTCCATCACCTGGGCAATACTAAGGAAAAACCAGAAAATATGACCTGCTGGTGGCTCTTGAGGACTGGAGTTGGAGAACACTGTTCTAGAATGAATATTTCATTGGTTTGAAATAAAAAACAAAATTGTCCTGCAAAATGTGTACAAATTTGTTCCCTCGGTACTCGGTCCCCAGCCCGCCACTATTTCTGCCATTGTGGCATCCCCGCCTTATACCAGCACGTGTCCAGAAACAGCACCAGTGTCCTTACTAACTTAATGACTGACATGTGGACAATGGCTTGTGGCCAGAGATGCTCTATTTCCCTGATGGCACACTTGTAGAGGTCGTGGCTGAGTCCCACCCTGGCACGGCACATGAGCTATCGACTCCAAAGATTGCTGGCCCTACTTTTATTAGGGTTTCCTCTACATCCTACACCAGTTCCGGCACCTGTTATGACCCCAGTGGACAGGGTCTCAGAGGAACGTGTAAGTCTGCGAGATTCAAAAATCCAGCTCATAGGGCTGTGGTAACTGGGTTGACCAAATAGCTACTCCTAACGCCAACACTAGAAGTAGCCGGGGATCATGCCTACGGTGATAGCTAGATGACTCGCGCCAGCCGGAGAATCTAACTACCCCTAGGAGAAGAAAACAAAGACCTCTCTTGCCTCCAGAGAAAGGGACCCCAAAGCAAGATACAAGCCCCCCACAAATAATAACGGTGAGGTAAGAGGAAATGACAAACACAGAAATGAACCAGGTTCAGCAAAGAGAGGCCAGCTTACTAATAGCAGAATATAGCAAGATAACTTATCTGGTCAACAAAAACCCTATAAAAATCCACGCTGGAGATTCAAGAACCCCCCGAACCGTCTAACGGTCCAGGGGGAGAACACCAGCCCCCTAGAGCTTCCAGCAAAGGTCAGGATACAGATAGGAACAAGCTGGACAAAAATACCAAACAAAACAAAAGCAAAAAGCAAGGAAGCAGACTTAGCTTGAAATACAGGAACCAGGATCATAGGACAAGAGCACAACAGATTAGCTCTGATTACAACGATGCCAGGCATTGAACTGAAGGTCCAGGGAGCTTATATAGCAACGCCCCTGAACTAACGGCCCAGGTGAGGATATAGGAAAAGACAGAAGCTCCAGAGTCAAATCACTAATGACCACTAGAGGGAGCAAAAAGCAAAATCACAACAGTACCCCCCCCTTAGTGAGGGGTCACCGAACCCTCACCACGACCACCAGGGCGATCAGGACGAGCGGCGTGAAAGGCACGAACTAAATCGGCCGCATGAACATCAGAGGCGACCACCCAGGAATTATCTTCCTGACCATAGCCCTTCCACTTGACCAGGTACTGAAGCCTCCGCCTGGAGAGACGAGAATCCAAGATCTTCTCCACCACGTACTCCAACTCGCCCTCAACCAACACCGGAGCAGGAGGCTCAGCAGAAGGAACCACAGGCACAACGTATCGCCGCAACAAGGACCTATGAAACACGTTGTGGATAGCAAACGACACAGGAAGATCCAGGCGAAAGGATACAGGATTAAGGATTTCCAATATCTTGTAAGGACCAATAAAACGAGGTTTAAATTTGGGAGAGGAAACCTTCATAGGAACAAAGCGGGAAGAGAGCCACACCAAATCCCCAACACGTAGTCGGGGACCCACACCGCGGCGGCGGTTGGCAAAGCGCTGAGCCCTCTCCTGTGACAACTTCAAGTTGTCCACCACAAGATTCCAGATCCGCTGCAACCTATCCACCACAGAATCCACCCCAGGGCAGTCAGAAGGTTCCACATGACCCGAAGAAAAACGAGGGTGGAAACCAGAGTTGCAGAAAAACGGCGAAACCAAGGTGGCGGAACTAGCCCGATTATTAAGGGCAAACTCAGCCAACGGCAAGAAGGTAACCCAATCGTCCTGATCAGCAGAGACAAAACACCTCAAATAAGCCTCCAAAGTCTGATTAGTTCGCTCCATCTGTCCATTAGTCTGAGGATGGAAAGCAGACGAAAACGACAAGTCAATGCCCATCCTACTACAAAAGGATCGCCAGAATCTGGAAACGAACTGGGATCCTCTGTCAGACACAATATTCTCAGGGATGCCGTGCAAACGAACCACGTTCTGGAAAAACACAGGAACCAGATCGGAAGAGGAAGGCAGCTTAGGCAAAGGAACCAAATGGACCATCTTGGAGAAGCGATCACATATCACCCAGATAACAGACATGCCTTGAGACACCGGAAGATCAGAAATGAAATCCATGGAGATATGTGTCCAAGGTCTCTTAGGGACAGGCAAGGGCAAGAGCAACCCGCTGGCACGAGAACAGCAAGGCTTAGCTCGAGCACAAGTCCCACAGGACTGTACAAATGACCGCACATCCCTAGACAAGGAAGGCCACCAAAAGGATCTGGCCACCAGATCTCTGGTGCCAAAAATTCCTGGGTGACCTGCCAACACCGAGGAATGAACCTCGGAAATGACTCTGCTGGTCCACTTATCAGGCACAAACAGTCTGTCAGGTGGACAAGAATCAGGCCTATCAGCCTGAAATCTCTGCAACACACGTCGCAGATCTGGAGAAATAGCTGACAAGATAATACCATCCTTAAGAATACCAACAGGTTCAGCGACTCCAGGAGCATCAGGCACAAAGCTCCTGGAAAGAGCATCGGCCTTCACATTTTTTGAACCTGGTAAATACGAGACAACAAAGTCAAAACGGGAGAAAAACAATGACCAGCGGGCCTGTCTAGGATTCAGGCGTTTAGCAGACTCGAGATACATCAGATTTTTGTGATCAGTCAAGACCACCACACGATGCTTAGCACCCTCGAGCCAATGACGCCACTCCTCAAATGCCCATTTCATGGCCAACAACTCCCGATTGCCCACATCATAATTTCGCTCCGCAGGCGAAAACTTCCTAGAGAAAAAGGCGCAAGGTCTCATAACAGAGCAACCAGGGCCTCTCTGCGACAAAACGGCCCCTGCTCCAATCTCTGAAGCATCCACCTCAACCTGAAAGGGAAGCGAGACATCAGGCTGGCACAAAACAGGCGCCGAAGTAAACCGACGTTTCAACTCCTGGAAAGCCTCCACGGCAGCAGGAGCCCAATTAACCACATCGGAGCCCTTCTTGGTCATATCCGTCAAAGGTTTCACAATGCTAGAAAAGTTAGCGATAAAACGACGGTAGAAGTTAGCGAAACCCAAGAACTTCTGAAGACTCTTAACTGACGAGGGCTGAGTCCAATCAAGAATAGCTCGGACCTTGACTGGGTCCATCTCCACAGCAGAAGGGGAAAAAATTAACCCCAAAAAGGGAACCTTCTGTACACCAAAAAGACACTTTGAGCCCTTGACAAACAAAGAATTTTCACGCAAAATTTTAAAGACCATCCTGACCTGCTCCACATGCGAGTCCCAATTATCAGAAAAAACCAGAATATCATCCAGATAAACGATCAAAAATTTATCCAGATAGTTCCGGAAAATGTCATGCATAAAGGACTGAAAAACTGAAGGGGCATTAGAGAGCCCAAAAGGCATCACCAAGTACTCAAAATGACCTTCGGGCGTATTGAATGCGGTTTTCCATTCATCCCCTTGCTTAATGCGCACAAGGTTGTACGCACCACGAAGGTCTATCTTGGTAAACCACTTGGCACCTTTAATCCGGGCAAACAAGTCAGACAACAGCGGCAAAGGATACTGAAATTTGACAGTGATCTTATTTAAAAGCCGATAGTCAATACAAGGCCTCAAAGATCCGTCCTTTTTAGCCACAAAAAAGAATCCCGCACCAAGAGGGGAAGAAGACGGACGGATGTGTCCTTTCTCCAGAGACTCCTTGATATATGAACGCATAGCGGTATGTTCAGGTATCGACAGATTAAACAGTCTTCCCTTAGGAAATTTACTGCCTGGAATCAAATCTATTGCACAGTCACATTCCCTATGAGGAGGCAATGCACTGGACCTGGACTCGCTAAAGACATCCTGATAATCAGACAAATACTCCGGAACTTCCGAAGGCGTAGAAGAAGCAATAGACACAGGCAGGGAATCCTCATGAATACCACGACAGCCCCAACTAGACACTGACATAGCCTTCCAGTCAAGGACTGGATTATGGGTCTGTAACCATGGCAGCCCCAAAACAACCAAATCATGCATTTTATGTAGAACGAGAAAACGTATCACCTCGCGGTGTTCAGGAGTCATGCACATGGTAACCTGTGTCCAATACTGCGGTTTATTTTCTGCTAATGGCGTAGCATCAATACCCCTAAGAGGGATAGGATTTTCTAATGGTTCAAGAATAAAACCACAGCGCTTAGCAAATGAGAGATCCATAAGACTCAGGGCAGCACCTGAATCTACAAACGCCACGACAGGATAAGATGACAGTGAGCAAATCAAAGTTACAGACAGAATAAACTTAGGATGCAAATTACCAACGGTGACAGGACTAACAACCTTAGATATACGTTTAGAGCATGCTGAGATAACATGTGTAGAATCACCACAGTAGTAGCACAAGCCATTCCGGCGTCTATGAATTTTCCTCTCATTTCTAGTCAGGATTCTATCACATTGCATCAAATCAGGTGTCCGTTCAGACAACACCATGAGGGAATTTGCGGTTTTTCTATCACATTGCATCACATCAGGTGTCTGTTCAGACAACAACATGAGGGAATTTGCGGTTTTGCGCTCCCGCAACCGCCGGTCAATTTGAATAGCCAGGGACATGGTATCATTCAGACCTGTGGGAATGGGAAAACCCACCATAACATTCTTAATGGCCTCAGAAAGGCCATTTCTAAAATTAGCGGCCAGTGCACACTCGTTCCAATGTGTCAGCACGGACCATTTCCGAAATTTTTGGCAATACACCTCAGCCTCGTCCTGGCCCTGAGACATAGCCAGCAAGGCTTTCTCTGCCTGAATCTCAAGATTGGGTTCCTCATAAAGTAAACCGAGCGCCAGAAAAAACGCATCAATATCAGCCAATGCCGGATCTCCTGGCGCCAACGAAAAAGCCCAATCTTGAGGGTCACCCCGTAAGAATGAAATAACAATTTTTACTTGTTGAGCAGAGTCTCCAGACGAACAAGGTTTCAGGGACAAAAACAATTAACAATTATTCCTGAAATTCCTAAACTTAAATCGGTCTCCTGAAAACAGTTCAGGAATCGGAATCTTGGGTTCAGACCTAGGATTTCTGGTAACATAATCTTGTATACCCTGCACACGAGCGGCAAGCTGGTCCACACTTGTAATCAAGGTCTGGACATTCATGTCTGCAGCAAGCTTAAGCCACTCTGAGGTAAAGGGGAAAAGAAAAAAAAAAAAATGAGAGAGGGAAAAAAAAACCTCAAAATTTTCTTTCTTATAATCCCACTTCTGCAATGCATTAAAGATTTAATACTGGCCTGGCATACTGTTATGACCCCAGTGGACAGGGTCTCAGAGGAACGTGTAAGTCTGCGAGATTCAAAAATCCAGCTCATAGGGCTGTGGTAACTGGGTTGACCAAATAGCTACTACTAACGCCAACACTAGAAGTAGCCGGGGATCATGCCTACGGTGATAGCTAGATGACTCGCGCCAGCCGGAGAATCTAACTACCCCTAGGAGAAGAAAACAAAGACCTCTCTTGCCTCCAGAGAAAGGGACCCCAAAGCAAGATACAAGCCCCCCACAAATAATAACGGTGAGGTAAGAGGAAATGACAAACACAGAAATGAACCAGGTTCAGCAAAGAGAGGCCAGCTTACTAATAGCAGAATATAGCAAGATAACTTATCTGGTCAACAAAAACCCTATAAAAATCCACGCTGGAGATTCAAGAACCCCCCGAACCGTCTAACGGTCCAGGGGGAGAACACCAGCCCCCTAGAGCTTCCAGCAAAGGTCAGGATACAGATAGGAACAAGCTGGACAAAAATACCAAACAAAACAAAAGCAAAAAGCAAGGAAGCAGACTTAGCTTGAAATACAGGAACCAGGATCATAGGACAAGAGCACAACAGATTAGCTCTGATTACAACAATGCCAGGCATTGAACTGAAGGTCCAGGGAGCTTATATAGCAACGCCCCTGAACTAACGGCCCAGGTGAGGATATAGGAAAAGACAGAAGCTCCAGAGTCAAATCACTAATGACCACTAGAGGGAGCAAAAAGCAAAATCACAACAGGCACCCTCTCCTGCTCCTCACCATCCTCCATCTCCAATGTGCTATCTCAGAGCACGTGATCCACATCAGCCAGAAGCTCTGCAGCACTGCCTCAGCGAAGACAGGCTCCGCTGAAGCTAAGGAGACAAACTGCACACCGCAGCAGAGTTACTGAAAGAAATAACAGACCAGACAGATCTGTGGCTTTCGCCACTGAACCTACAACCAGGCATGGTTGTGAGTGATAATGGGTGTGACCTGGTGGTGGTTTTATAGCTTGGCAAGCTCACTCACATACCATGCTTGACACATCTGCTCAGCTTGGTAGTTCAGCGGTTTATGAAAACCTACTCAGATTTGCGAGAGCCTTTGGTCAATGAATGCTGCGTCAGCGCCCTTTTCCACAAATCAGCTACAGCTGCTGCTCTGGCAGTGCTGCAGCAGAGAATGTAAGTGCCAGCTCACCAACTGGTGTGCGACATGACCACGCTCTGGAACCCCCACACTGCACATGCTGTCAAAGCTTTGCGAGCAGCAGAGACCAGTTGTGGTATACCAGCTCCAACACGCCCATTGCTATTCTGGTCAGTCTCCACACATAACAACTGTATAGTGGGCATGGATGTCTGGCATTTGTGTGGTCCTCCAATACTTTGGGGACTCACGAAGATGGTGAGCATTAATGATGCCAACATCAGTGCAAAAACTGCCATGATAAAGATGACAGCTCAGGGCTGCAACCTGCAGCTGTCAGTTTTGCCTGCTTTGGTTATCAAAAATGGACGAGACCCCATGTAATTTATTTTAGCATTTATTTATTTATAGCACAGTCACTGACTGATGAATATTCCCATCAGCAGTGCCTGCTCTCGCTGTTATCAGTGATAGCAGGCGTCGGCTGATGAGAGTAGTACTCTCTCCTCAGCCAATACCTGTGACCGGCGGTAACCTTTTCATGATCTTACTGCTGATTAGAGCCACCGGTGTTTTTTGTACTATCATGCCCATGACAGCATGGGAAACAAAATACCTGATGTTTGGGGTGCAGAACCAAAATAGTAACTAACTTCCTGGAGAAATCCTTGTTCGGGGTCAATGCACTAACACTAGGTGCTCGGTACGGACCCCGAACTTTACTGTTCGGGTTTGCCCATCTCTATACATAACCCAAAATGTAGCCTGAAAAAGTGACTTTAACATCCTGTTTATTGATTCTGACTTTCTTTATAGAGGGAATAAACTGCATGGGCTGAGAGGCCAAATTACATCACTGGTTAAAAGTTTCAACTTTAAAGGTAATCTTGCAAGATAACATATAAAACGATATATGTACATGTCTCTTTTAGGCAATATATCTTAAAGTTTTAATTTTTTTTGCCATGAATACATATTTTACAGATCAGTTGTAGATATTTTCATTTTTGATAGATAGGAGTGAATTTATTTGAGCTGTGGCTACCATCTGAACAATAAAGGGCAGACAAAAGGTTTAAAAAAAAAAAAACATACTCACCTCACCACTCATCTTTTTGGCCACTTCCACTGTTCCCTGTCCATTGCCTGGTCCTCCACACTTCCATAGCATTGCAACTCTGACCCAGCGTTCACTCTAAGCCAGGGATTCCTTATGCAATGAAATCCCAGAGTTCACTGCACATGCTCCAAGGCCTACTCACGGTTGGAAGTCCCATCCTACAGTGAACACCAGGCCGCAACTCCTAGCCACAGGCCCTGAAGGTGAACTGTGCATGCCCAGTGATCTCCAAGGCTCATTTGCGGCTTAAAGTTTTGGTCTAGAGTGAACATCAGGCAGGAGATGTGATGCGACAGAGGTGTGAAGAACCAAACAGCGACAAGGAACAGTGGCGATGGCCAGAAAGATGAGTGGTGAAGAGTGCATATTTTCTTTTTTTTAGCCTTTTGCTGGCCACTTACATCTTTGCTGCTCCCTGCCCGGTCCTCCATGCCTCTGTCCCAACCTATCTCTGGACCCGTGTTAACACTAAGCAGGGGCTCACTATGTGTGCTCTGGGGACTAAAGTGAGAACCACGTCAAAGATGCGATGGAGGTACTTAAAACTGGATTGCGGGTAGGAGGCAGCCGGAAAGGTGAGCAGTGAAGTGAGAATAAGTATTTTTTCAAATTTTACATCTTACATTTATAAATAGGAGACATTCAATTCATGGAGAATAACTTCTCTGCTAATCAAATTTCTCAATAAAATCTGTGCAAACAGGCAAATTCAAAATTTTGTTTGATCCGCTCATCTCTAAGTATTTATTATTAGTCATGAGCGAACGTGCTTTGAGAAGGTGTTATCTGAGCATGTTCGTGTGCTAACCGAATGTCTTTGGCATGCTCGAAAAATATGTTTGAATCCCTGTGGCTGCATGTCGGACAGCCGGAACAGATGCCGCTATTGCCTGTTTGTTAGACATGGAGGTACTGAAGACACTCGGTTAGCACCTTATTCGAGGACGTTTGCTCATCACTATTAGCTACCAGTAGAATACCGAGGAATAAGCTGTCTCATAGTGTACATTATCAGTGTTAGATGTAAGCATTGCTTACATGGGTATACAATGTATATCTAATATATTTATCTAATGCATTATACTAATCTTTACATCATGACAATCTCAGGTTATCGTATTCTCAACTTGTGTCATACTTGAATATGTCTTTTTAACCAATTTGCTTTGAAATTCCTTTCCCATAAAATAGTAGGTGATGGCATCAAGACAGCAGTTAATGTTAGCAATGCAGAGAGCCACTTGCACAAAGACACTGATGTGTTTTCTAGCCATGCAGTTTGAAATGACATGCTTTCTGACCAAAAACTGCAGAAAAATACCAATATGGCTGAGAAAAAAAGAAAGCATGAACACGACCAAATTAGAGATAATGATGCGTATGACAATAGTCTTCGATCTCTCACACTGTACTGATGAGGATGACACTGGAACCAGCAGAGCCCTGATACTCTGGATAGAACAGTACAGCATGACTGTCATAGGGATCAGAAATCCAAAAATCTCTAGAGGTACAATAATCTGGGTACTCCAGACGTTGTCTGACATATTATGGAAACAGCTTCCACTCCTAAAGTTATTGGAAAAATCAAAAGTGCAGAGAGCCACTGTCCACACAAAAATCCAGACAAGAATGCATATGCAGGAAGTTTTCTTGGGTGAACGTAACACCTTGGACAGGAAGGGATGTTTGATGGCAATATATCTATCCACACTGATGAACATGATTGTGAAGATACTCCCATAGATATTAGTGAAGTAGAGGGACTCTAACAAGCTGCATAACCGTCCATCTATAATAATCCTATATATCGTGAAGTAGAGTCGGAAAGGTAAAGAAAGAACAAGACAAAAATCTAACAGAGCCAAATTCAGAAGATATATTGAGGCTTCCGTATGCTTTTTCATGGAGGAGCAGAAAATCCATAGGGCGGATACGTTGAGGATGAATCCTATAATAATTGTAGGAATGCAGATGAATAGTTGGATGGCGTTCATTGTTGATGTTACATTTAGAAGTGAGTATTTGTTCAGGCACTCGTTCATTTCTCTGTTAATAAAACAGAAATTTCATAAAGTCAACATGTGAGGTTTAATAATCCATCTTATAAAACAAAAACCTCTGGATCTTCTTTGTAATACTTACATCAGACCATTATCTATCAAAATGTTACCTTCTAGTAGTTGTGCTTTTCTTGCACTTACTTATTTTTATAAAATACTTGCCTTTCCTTTTGCACACTGCTTTCTAAAGGTACAACGAAACTAAAAACTATCTGCTTGTGTGTGAACAGACATAGACACTGACAGTAACAATGCTGCATACAAGTGCTTCTCACTAAATTAGAATATCAATGTATCATCAAAAAGTTATTTCTTTCAGTTCTTCAATAGAAAAAGTGAAACTCATATATTATATAGAGTCATTACAAACAGAGTGATCTATTTCAAGTGTTTATTTGCGTTAATGTTGATGATTATGGCTTACAGCCAATGAAAACCCAAAAGTTGTTATCTCAATAAATTTAAATTAGAATAATTAACAAAAAACACCTGCAAAGGATGCAATCCTTGAAAGGATTGTTAAGAAAAGGCCATACCTTGCTGTAAAAAGCCATAGTGCATATAAACAACATAGGATACTGAGTAAATACTGTTTCTGATAAAAAAAAGTATAAAAGTCATCCCGCTGGCGTCAAGGTGTACCCAGTTAGGATGGTCCTAACCTCTAGTATTAAAACCTTAACATGTGTGAAAAATGTCCTCAATGTGAATAAGGGCCGAGTAGGACCGGGACCCAATTATGGACACCCAGCCATGGGAAGCTATATAAATGTAATGCCCAGCTCAAAGAAAGGGAGGCCATGCCTTTACTTTCACTGTTCAAGAATTTAAAGCAAAACCAAAATTTGATTGGGAAGTCATTGTTTAATCCTTTCCACATTTTGGCTGTGATAATGCTGCTTTCAAAACCCGATTTTAACCCCTTACCGACATCGGACGTACTATTCCATCCGATGTCGGCTCCCCTGCTTTGATGCAGGGCTCCGCGGTGAGCCCGCATCAAAGCCGGGACATGTCAGCTGTTTTGAACAGCTGACATGTGCCCGCAATAGGCGCGGGCAGAATCGCGATCTGCCCGCACCTATTAACTAGTTAAATGCCGCTGTCAAACGCAGACAGCGGCATTTAACTACCGCATCCGGCCGGGCGGCCGGAAATGACATCATCGCTGACCCCCGTCACATGATCGGGGGTCGACGATGCATTAGGAAGGTAACCATAGAGGTCCTTGAGACCTCTATGGTTACTGATCCTCGGTAGCTGTGAGCGCCACCCTGTGGTCGGCGCTCACAGCACACCTGCAATTCTGCTGTGTAGCAGCGATCTTGTGATCGCTGCTACATAGCAGAGCCGATCGCGTTGTGCCTGCTTCTAGCCTCCCATGGAGGCTACTGAAGCATGGCAAAAGTAAAAAAAAAAAAGTTTAAAAAAAATGTGAAAAAAATAAAAAAAACATAAAAGTTTAAATCACCCCCCTTTCGCCCCAATCAAAATAAATCAATAAAAAAAAAATCAAACCTACACATATTTGGTATCGCCGCGTTCAGAATCGCCCGATCTATCAATAAAAAAAGCATTAACCTGCTCACTAAACGGCGTAACGAGAAAAAAAATCGAAACGCCAGAATTATGTTTTTTTGGTCGCCACGACATTGCATTAAAATGCAATAACGGGCGATCAAAAGAACGTATCTGCACCGAATTGGTATCATTAAAAACACCATCTCGGCACACAAAAAATAAGCCCTCAACCGACCCCAGATCATGAAAAATGGAGAAGCTACGAGTATCGGAAAATAGCGCAATTTTTTTTTTTTTTTTTTTAGCAAAGTTTGGAATTTTTTTTCACCACCTAGGTAAAAAATAACCTAGTCATGTTAGGTGTCTATGAACTCGTAATGACCTGGAGAATCATAATGGCAGGTCAGTTTTAGCATTTAGTGAACCTAGCAAAAAAGCCAAGCAAAAAAACAGTTTGGGATTGCACTTTTTTTGCAATTTCACCGCACTTGGAATTTTTTTCCCATTTTCTAGTACACGACATGGTAAAACCAATGATGTTGTTCAAAAGTACAACTCGTCCTGCAAAAAATAAGCCCTCACATGGCCAAATTGACAGAAAAATAAAAAAGTTATGGCTCTGGGAAGGTGGGGAGCGAAAAACGAAAACGAAAAAACGGAAAAAGCTCCGGGGGTGAAGGGGTTAAGATGCGATCCAATTGGGTCTTGAATAGATTGGTGGATTGTTATCAAGTCTCTTATAACACTGGGTCATATTTAGTTGGTGTTTTGCAACTTCTGTAAGAAAGAAACAGTAATGTTTTTAACCTTGTGCAGCTCACTAAATACTTACATTTATTTTTATTGCAAGGGAAATTTTGAGATAATTTTTACAAACAAACATTTGAATAAAACCGATAAAATTATAAAAAAGTGTAAAATGCTGAAAGTTGTTAACTTGTAACAACTTAACTGAATTTAGCATTAGCATTCTAGACAAAAATTGATCCGAAAACTATTAAATAATATTACTATAAATGCAAAAATAAAATAATAGGCCATACATTGAAAACATAAACCACAAAAAGATGTGATTAAAAACTGCGGGTGGGGGGACAAGTAAGACTATGATTAGATGTGCATGCCCATGCAAAATAAGAAAGAACCAGGATAACCACAATACCAGTGTATTCAAGTACAAATGTATATATTATGACTGGAAATTCTAAATGAAAAGTAGGTCAGAAAGGAAAGAATATAAATATGAAAATTATAAAAAAAACTACTATTCATAACCATAAAATATACAGATTTATAGCAATATATGTATTTGAGTCACCCGCCAGGGCCGTGGGGATACTCTGTACCGGGTCCGGTCACTCTTAAAGGGGATCAAGTAAAAAAGGCAGCACACTGCAGCGCTAAGACATGCAAACATGAAACATGAAAACTGAACTGCAATACTGCACTAGAAATATGAAAAATGAGAGCGTTTAGCGCATAAAAATGGCCAATTTTATGTGTACCTGATAGCCCCTTTACGGCATCTCTCTTATATCAGGTCCTACGCTTGCCTACCTCGCTGAGAATAAACGTCTCCATGTGAATGGGTACCTGTGAAAACCTAGTCTAGGAAGAGGTTTTCACAGGTACCCATTCACATGGAGACGTTTATTCTCAGCGAGGTAGGCAAGCGTAGGACCTGATATACGAGAGATGCCGTAAAGGGGCTATCAGGTACACATAAAATTGGCCATTTTTATGCACTAAACGCTCTCATTTTTCATATTTCTAGTGCAGTATTGCAGTTCAGTTTTCATGTTTCATGTTTGCATGTCTTAGCGCTGCAGTGTGCTGCCTTTTTTACTTGACTATATATGAGTTGGTTACTCTAGGTTCAGCACCTATTCACACTTAGTCTATGTATGGATGTGACGGTCAGTTTTTTCAAATGCTCTTAAAGGGGATGTCACGGTGGCTGCGACCCGGTCCGTGGCCCTGGGCGCCCAATCAAAGGTAAAGGTCTTTTAAGAGGTTTTGTAATAAAGTTCGTGACGCCACCTGTGATTCTTGGTCAGAGGGGACCAATGCTGCTTAAAGGGGTCCTCTGGGGTGATGTTGTTGCAAGATGGTGACGCTTCCCACAGGTGAAACGGGGTCCCCAGGGCTCCCGAGGTGTATGGGCAAGGATGGTGTATGCCGGTAAATAAGTGGAGGACACAGAGTTGTAAAGTCTTTACCTGGTTTACTGGCAGTAGCAGTTCACAGTCCAGGGTACCAGGAACAGCTGATGGTATGGTCCAGCCGGCCTGGAGGCAATAGTGGATACCTCTCCCAGGTGAGGTCCAGAAGCCTTCCTACTCGCGAGGTCCCTGCTGCCTATAGTTTGCTGGCAAAGTCCTCTCACTCCTGTCCTAGAACAGGTACCCGTATGATGGGCAGCTTGAGCTGTGCTTTGGCTCTGAGGGTGCCCAGTCACAGTTCCCCTCTGAGCCCTTTTCCACTCCTTTGCTCCTTCCCTCAATGGCTCTACTACATACAACAACCCCTCGGGTTCTCGTCCTTCCCTGGAGCTGCAGCTCAGTCCTGGCTGCATGGCCCCGTAGTCTGCTCTCTGCTCCAGACTTCCTTTCTCCTCAGTGTCTCTCTCCAACTGACCTAACTACTCCTCCAGACCAGAATACTTAAAGCTGAGGGAAGATCCCCTGAATCCGGGTCCTGAGCTCCTCTTTCTGGCCTGGATTCAGAATGTGTTGTGCGTAGGTGCTTATCTGGTAAAGAGAGTCCTCCTTGCCTCCAAGCATGATATCACCCTCCCTGAAAGGAGGCAACATCACTGTTGCAGAGTGCGTCTTCTTGCAGTCACCGCTGTAGTTAGGAGAGCTTCAATCAGCAAGATATCTTGAGAAAACAGTATTTACTTCATACTGGATAAACATGAGATACAATTCAGTGTCACATAATCCGTGCACTGACACATATAACACATTCAAGAAGAAGAAAGAATAATCAGGAAGTAAGAAAACAACCAACAACTGAGAGCTTCCCTCCCCACATTACAGCAAGTATATAACTTTACACACTATCGCCATCTGCTGTCTGGTTAGTGTAAAGTCCTCCTTTCACTTATAATAAGTCCTAATCTGTTGCATATGCCAACACCCTTTCTCAACAGTAAGGACTTATTCAATCAAACCCAACTTTTTTATTAGTCTCTGATGTTTATCAGCATTCAACGCCTTTGTGAGGATGTCTGCTGTCATTTCTTCAGTAGGACAGTACTCTAACTTCAAGACTCCTTGTTCCTGATGATCTTTCAAGAAATGATATTTCACATCAATATGCTTGGTTCTTGGATTGACCCTTTCCATCTGAGCAAGAACAAGACATCCTTGATTGTCCTCTTTCAGTTTTGTTGGTGCCAACTGTGGTTGTCCTAATTCTGTCAACAATTGTCTTAACCACAGTACTTCTTGACTCGCATGTGCTGCGGCAACATATTCTGCTTCTGTTGAAGATAGTGTCACAATTGACTGTTTCTTACTTGTCCAACTTATTGGTCCACCTGAGAGAAAAAAAATTTGTCCACTGGTAGATCTTCTGTCAGTTGGATCTCCAGCCCAATCTGCATCAACATATCCTGTTAAAATGCAATCATCACTTGTGGGTAATTTCAGCTTAACATTGCTAGTTCCTTTCAAATAACGCATTACTCTCTTCACGGCATTCCAATCAGCTTTATTTGGTTTTGATACCTTTCTACTCAGGATTCCTACTGCTGCTGCGATGTCTGGTCTTGTAACGGTCGCCAGATACAGTAGTTTTCCTATTGCTGTTCTGTATTCTTCATTATTTGGTAGCATATTTTTTTCACTGTTCATCTCTTTGAGATAATTAGTTTCCATTGGAGACTTTACTGTTTCTGCATCCTTTAATCCAAATTTTTCTGTTATGTCTTGAATCATGTGATTTTGATTCAGTAGGAAACTTCCGTCTTCTTCTCTTTCTACCTGTATTCCTAGATATTGTTTTACATTTCCCAAGTCTTTGATTTCGAAATGTTGCTTCAGGATTTTTAGAATGTTTTCGTTATCCCTTTCTTGTTCAAAACAAATCAAAATGTCGTCTACATATATGAGTATATAAATCCATCTATTGTAATCAGCCTTTTTGTGTATAAGCATGGATCAGCTTTGCTTCTTTGAAATTTTTCATTTGTAAGTACTTCCGTGATTTTGTCATTCCACGCTTTAGAAGCTTGCTTTAAACCATATATGCTTTTCTGTAGTTTACAAACTTTGTTTGGATTTCTTTCATCTTTGAATCCTGGAGGTTGTTCCATATAAATGTCTTCTGTTAAATCTCCATTCAGAAAAGCTGTCTTTACATCCAGATGTCTCAGTTGCATCTGTTTCATTGCTGCAACTGTAAGTAAAGTTCTTATTGTAGTGTGTTTGACAACTGGAGCAAATGTCTCATCATAGTCTTCTCCATATTTTTGAGAATACCCTTTAGCTACGAGTCTTGCTCGGTATCTTTCAGCTGTGCCATCTGTTTGGTATTTAACTTTAAAAATCCATTTACATCCTATGGCTTTTCTTCCTTCTGGTAAATCTGTTAGTGTCCATGTATTTGAATCTTGCATGGATTTAATTTCTGTTTCTGTTGCCTCTATCCATTTATTAGCTTCTTCTACAGGAAGGTTAGATATGTCTTCCCAAGAGGTAGGCTCATAGATTTTTCTTGTGCTTGTCTTGCATAAGAGACGTTTTGGTGGTTTTCCTTTGCTCTCTCTCATTGAACGTCTTGGTTCTGTGTCTGTTTGTAGATGTGATTCTTCACTTTCAGTATTTTGTTCTTCATTAATTTCTGCTTGTTTCTCATCAGATATTTCTTCAGTTGTGTCACTATTGGTTTTCTCATTTTTTGTTACAACTGAAATCATAATGTCTTCATTTAAATCTTCAATGAATGTCACACTGTTACTCACCGTAACTCTGTCTGTTTTGGGATCTAGGATTCTGTATCCTTTGCAATTTTCACTATATCCAACAAATATTCCTTCCATGGATCTGTTTTGAAGTTTGGAACGTTTTTCTGTTGGAATGAATATAAAAACTTTACTTCCAAAAACTTTTAAATGATTGACACTTGGTTTCATACCTTGCCACAGTTCATATGGAGTTTTCGGCAGTTTTCTGGAAAAAAGTCGGTTCTGTAGATATGTAGCTGTCATTGCTGCCTCACCCCAATATTTCTCTGGTAGTTTGGAATCCGTCAGCATACATCTTATCATTTCTGTTAGAGTTCTGTTTTTTCTTTCTGCTACACCATTTTGTTCAGGTGTGTATGGAACCGTTTTCTGGTGTTCTATTCCATTTTGTCGTAAGTAGTCTTCTATTCTGTGACCTGTAAATTCACCTCCATTATCACTTCTGATGACAATTGGCTTCCTTTGAAATTTGTTACTTGATCTTGTTACATAGTCTACAAGTTTATCAAGAACTTCACTTTTATTTTTAATTAAGTATGTGACTGTGTATCTTGAGTAATCATCTATAAAAGTCAACATGTATCTATTGCCTCCTGATGTAGTCACTTTCATGGGTCCACATACGTCAGTATGCACCAAATCAAGTGGTCTTTCGCTTTTCATCTCACTTTCTTTTGGAATAGATATCCTTGTGGCTTTGGATTTTATACAACATTCACATCTTATGGTAATTGAGCAATCTGATATCTTTAAATCTTTTGTCAATTCTTTTCTCTGTAGTTCCCTTATACTGTCAGGGTGTCTATGTCCTAGACATCTATGCCACATGTGAATACAGTTTTTGTGATCATGTGTACATACCTTCATCTGTTCCTTTGGTGTGTCAAAATGATATAATTGTTCATCTGCTTTGACTTTGGTTATCACCTTGTTTCCTGCAATAATTGCACACTCATTGTCTTTGAATTTCACTGTAAGTCCTTTTGCTGTTAAACGTTTCACAGATAATAATCCGCCTTCCAATTTTGGAACATACAACACATCTTGTACAAGTATATTTGAATCTTGCCCGAACTTGTTTGAACAATTTAGCATACCTTGTCCGATACCTTCTGCGGTTATTTTGCTTCCATCTGCAAGATAAATGGCTTCTTTCTTATCTAAATCAAGATCAGTAAAGAAATTCTTATCACTTGTCATATGACTCGTTGCTCCTGAATCAATAAACCAACCAAGTGATGATTTCTTGTCTGTTACTTTAAATGTGCCATTCCAATTATTCTCACATGAATCAGAAATTGTGTTTTTTACTTTCTGTGTATGCTGTTTATGTTGTAATTTTTGTTGTTCTGCTTTCCATATGGTACAGTCTTTCTTTAAATGACCTTTTTTCTTACATCTGAAGCATTCTCTTGTCTCTTTATTATAGGGTTTTTTGAATTCTGTAGCTTTAAGAGCGTTTTCACTATCCTTTTCAGTAGAAGAATCATTTCTTTGTTCTTTTCTTCTCTGATATTCATCTATTAGTCTTGTTTTCACAAAATCTAATGTAATGTCAGTTTCTGGTCTCGTCTCAAGGGCATTTATCAAGGCTGTATACAAATCTGGTAAACTGCACAACAATATAGCTGCTACATGACTTTCTTTAACATCTTCACCAATAGATCTTAGCTGTGATATCACTTCCATCATTGAGAATATGTGCTTCTGCATATCGTCATTTGCACTCAATCTCATACTGTAAAGCTTTCTTAATAAAAATAACTTGTGATTCAAGATAGGTCTTTCATACAGTTTTCTTAATGCTTCCCACATTCCCTTAGCTGTTTCTTCATTTCTTATATGTATTAATTGAGCATCATCCACTAATAAGCTAATGGTGGCTTTAGCATGTCTATTCTTTTTATCCCATGTCTGATTATCTTGATCTGGTCTTGCTGTAACAATTACTTCCCATAGATCATCCTTAGATAACAACATCTCTACTTTGAATTTCCATAACTGATAATTTTCACTATTCAGTTTTGCTACTGTAAATTTCAGTTCTGTGTTACTCATCATCTTTATATAGTCTTACTTGTTTAGAGAGTTGTACTGAAGATATTCTCCTGTATGTCCAGCTCCTGGGATGATGAATTCCTCTGTCACTCTGTATTTATTTCCTTCTGTTTACAGAGCTTATCTGTGTGCTCCGTTATCTGGGGTTATAAACCAGAATCCTTCTGCCGGGCTTGTAGTTCAGACCTGTAGTGTCTGGGCCCATAACCTGTTGCAGAGTGCGTCTTCTTGCAGTCACCGCTGTAGTTAGAAGAGCTTCAATCAGCAAGATATCTTGAGTAAACAGTATTTACTTCATACTGGATAAACATGAGATACAATTCAGTGTCACATAATCCGTGCACTGACACATATAACACATTCAAGAAGAATATCACAAGGCCTCTCTAGAAGACTTATAAAGACAGGCCACAAGAATGTATGGTTAAAAATACATATTTTATTTCAAACAAGATAAAAAATCTCAATCTTAAACACATGAATACAATGTTGAAAAATTCGGTATCTATGGGCATACGTGGTGGTGACTTAGGGCGACTCTTAGCACAAACCGAAAGCCGCTGGATTTACAGACTGGGCACTATGGCCCCACAGGGGTTAAATGAGAGCTTAGGCTTTGGGTCCTTCCTATAGGCAGTCCTCCTATTTTGTCTGTATTTTCTTATATAATTAGTTTCCTATCAGATATTGTTTTATGGGATTTGGTTTTGGATGCTTTTTATTTATGTTTTTATCTGAAATTATTAATTGTACTGTATGTTTGTTTATCTCAATAGTACACCCCAGCCTTACAGTTTTTACTTATGGCAATTTCGGAGTATGTTGGCAAAGTGGATTTTCATGTCTCACGTGGGATGCTCAGCGGACAGCTATATAAAGATTCCATTATTATTGGATCACCATATCAACTTTTTGTGTGTTTTTTCTCACTTGTTTGTTTATTATATGAAGGATTTATATAGATGTTTTTGTTCAAACTCTGTATGTACTTAATAATTTACATATTGTCTTATTGATTTATTGATCGTCAGTATATTGATAAGTGCTTTATAATGAAGTGTCGTCCTACTTATCCTTTCTTCTTTATGCATCTAGCGGTCACAATGCGGTTTCGCTGCACTTAGCACTTTAGTATGCATTGTCACTTTTATTTCTGCACGGTAATCAGTAGTGCGCATGCGCCTTTGCGCCGCGGGTGGATCATCCTACTGTCGGCATAGACTGTACTTGTGACCTACCCGGCATATCCGGGTCAGTGCGCAGGTTCGGTCGCCGCCGGCAGTGGGATGGATCCTTTAGCTTGCGGCGCCGACAACGCATGCGCCGATAATACTGAGTTAACCATGCAATTTTCAGAGGAAGGCAGCAGGTGGAAAACAGGAAGAAAAGTGGGAGAGCTGTGAGTGCATTGTCCAACCCACTGAACTTACAACTTATTAGCATACAATTTCAATTATGGACTTTTCTAAAACAGCAAAACAGATTCCTACAAAAAAGGGAAGGATTTAATCTACCTTAAAACAAATTTACATACATGCCCTTAGACTGGGGTATAAAACCCTGACGACAGGTTCTCTTTAAAAGAAAAAATGAAATAATACTATTTCTTTCTAATCTAATCTTCTAGTAAACAGCAGTAAGCTATCCAAATAGATGCAAAAATATAAACCAAGCTAAGGGAGAATGCAGAATAAGCAGCAAAAATACATAGAAGTACAGAAATGGAGAACTCGAGACTAGAACTCTAAAGTATTGTGGTGGTAGCCAGAGATGGATTAGAAATACATGCATATTTATAAGGGTATATGTACATGCAGGGGTGGGATTCAAATTTTTAACAACAGGTTCTGTGTTTGTGTGTAGGAAAACCACACCCATTTTTTAAGCCACACCCATTTACACACATCTTTTCCTCAAACATAATCAAGTAGGGGTGCAGTCAAACAGTTGAAAAAAAATAAAATGGAATGAGATCAGAACAGTGCACATTCTGGCCAGCGGCTCTCCTGACCTGAGTGTGACAGCTGCATATATTTCTATGCAGCTGTCTCACTTGACTGACCGGCTGATGCTCCATACTGTATAATGGTCACACAGTGCTGCATACTGTATAATGGCCACACATGATGCTCCATACTATATAATGGCCACACATGATGCTCTGTACTGTATAATGGCCACACATGATGCTCCATACTGTACAATGCCCACACATGATGCTCCATACTGTATAAAGGTCACACATGATGCTCAATACTGTATAATGGCCACACAGTGCTCCATACTGTATAATGGCCCCACATAAAGCTCAATACTGTATAATGGCCACACAGTGCTCCATACAGTATAATGGCCCCACATGATACTGCGTACAGTATAATGGCCACACATAGTTACCCCACCCCATCATTGCCCTCACACCCAAATCATTGCCTTCTCCATTACTATACACACACACCTACACACACACCTTTCAACACGCTCCCTAAATAATGTCATCCAGCTGCACCATGCTGCTGACTGCTCACGTCGCTGCAGCTTCGGTGCGCCACTGATAAAGACCTCTCCGTGTCTTCTGTGCCAGTGTCAGAGCGAGGAGCAATATCTGCTCCGATCCAACACAGCTAGCATCTGCTCCATACACCTCGTACACACGGGGCTCGCTTCGTACACTTCCTACACACACGACTCCACTCCATACACCTTTCACACATGTGGCTCCACTCCGTACACCTTGCACAAACACGGCTCCACTCCGTACACACACGCCTGCGCTCCGTACACCTCGCACACACATGGCTCCGCTCCGTACACCTTGTACACACACGGCTCCGTTCCTTACACCTTGTACCCATGCGGCTGCGCTCCATACATCTCGCACACACGGCTCCACTCTGTACACCTCGTACACACGCTGCTCTGCTCCATACACCTTGTACACACATGGCTCCGCTCCGTACACCTCGTACACATGAGGCTGCGCCTCGTACACATGCGGCTGCAGTCCATACACCTTGTACACATGCGGCTCCGCTCCGTACATCTCGTACACACACGACTCGGCTCCATACACCTTGCACACGCGGCTCCGCTCCATACACCTCGTACACACGCGGGGATCCACTCCGTACACCTCGTACACACACGGCTCCGCTCCGTACACCTCGTACCCATGCGGCTCCGCTACAAACACCTCGTACACACGCGGCTCCTCTCCGTACATACACGGCTCCACTCCCTACACCTCGTACACACACAAATCCACACTGTAAACCCCTCCTGACCCCACACGTAAACTTACCTTCATCCAGCATCATGACAACCAGCAGAGTCCTGCATGCATACACGGAGGCCCCGATCAAGTGACCCCTGACTCCTCCCCTCCTGTGACCTCCTCACAGGTCCTGTGCACACAGAGCAGCCATATATGTGGTGTGCTGCTCTGCGGGTGGAGGGATGAGGCTGAGGCTGACATTGCAGTGCATGAGGTTGGGAGGGGTGCATAAGTACCGGATCGAGGCTCTGAATCTCCCCAGTACGGGGAACCGGCTGCTTTTTTAACAAGTGGTTCCATCGAACCAGGGAGAACGGGCCGAATCCCACCCCTGTGTACATGACCATTGGACCCACCAAGATTTTCCTATGTCATCCTACCTCAAGAAAAATATGTGCTCTGACACCTCCTGATGAAACCCGCAGGTGATGGTGAAAGGCGTGTCCAACTTTGAGGTCATTGCCCCACATATACAATATGATGACATAATGTATCCTTGTTATGTTCCACTTTGGATATCTCTTTGGTTACTAAGATCTGAATTGCCCATGCGCCTTTGGCCCCGCAGACCTGACCACCCCCGATGAGTATAATAAAAGGTGTTTTTCTTTTGTTGCAGGCCGGATCGGGGGCATATACACAGCATATTAGTATGCTCTATTTAAGGGCCGACAGGTGGTGGCCATATCTCATATGGGGAAAACCTGGTGATAGGTTCCCTTTAAGATAAATCTAAAATAAGTGGGACCATGAACTGAACAGTTTGGATAGGACAAGTGTGCACTGAGTGCCTGTGTTTGGTGTAAATGATCATTTTGTGCTGACAAACTCACTTTAATCAGTGAAATTAATATTTGACATATTGGGGTAAGAATTGGATATAGAACATTACTTTAGTATAGAATTTCTACACTGCTACTAGTCCATATTTCTGAAGTAAATTATTCCATCTTTCTAAATACATGCAAATGTTTAATAGAGATGAGCAGATGTTTTGAAATTTAAAATTACTAGTTTCGCCAAATTTCCTCCCAAAAATTAAATTTTTGACAAATACATTTGCGCAAATTACAAATTAAATAGTTTTTAGTTGCCTGTAAAATATGTGTAGAAAACTGTGAGTTCCCTTTTCATTCAATTGAGCTCTGTAAGGCAAGCACAGCCTTTTTAATTTCCCTATCTGGCTAGTGAGAACCAGATAGTAACTAGATATAGCCAACAGCATAGCTAACACAGCTGTGCAGAAGCTGAGGCAAGCTCAGCACTGCAAAGAGGTAAGATGGGGCATGGACGTAGATGCTTGGCAGTCTAGGTCTAGCAATGGCGGCCCTGGCACAAGCAGTGCTATATAGTATAGCTGACATGATGGATGGCAGAGTGTGGAATATGGCACTGATGACACCAGAATGGTATAGACGACAGTTAATGGACAGTCGGGCAGACAGACAGAAAGTTTGGTAAAATCTTTTAGTCATTTAAAGGGAACCTGTCACCCCCCCAGGCGTTTGAAACTAAAAGAGCCACCTTGTACAGCAGTAATGCTGCATTCTGACAAGGTGGCTCTTTTAGTTCTGGGTGCTGTAACTAGAGAAATAATCCATTTTTTAATTTGTCAGAAATACCTGGTCTTCAGTCAAGGAGGCAGGCCTTTTCCCCCTGCTGCAGATGCCACACAGCCGTAACTCAAATCTTCTTGGCGCCAGGTGCCGCCTCCTCAGCGCTGTTTTGAAATGAGCGCCCTCGCTCTTTTGTCATGCCTTGGGCAGGCGCAGTGAGCGCTGCCCGTCTATCCTCATATGCAGTCTAGCTGACTGCGCCTGTGCGGCCGCCCTGCCTGTAAATCCCAGCCCCGCAGTGTCTTCTGATTTATTCTCACTGCGGGGCGGGGATTCACAGGCAGGGCGGCCGCACAGGCGCAGTCAGCTAGACTCCATATGAGCACAGAGGACGGGCAGAGCTCACTGCGCCTGCCCAAAGCAGGAGAAAAGAGCGCAGGCGCCGACTCATTTCAAAGCAGCGGTGAGGAGGCGGCGCCCGGCGCCAAGAAGATTTGAGTGACAGCTGTGTGGCATCTGCAGCAGGAGGGAAAGGCCTGCCTCCAGGACTGAAGAAAGGTATTTGGGACAAATTACAAAACGGATTATTTCTGCAGTTACAGCACCAATAACTAAAAGAGCCACCTTGTGAGAATGCAGCATTAGTGCTGCACAAAGTGGCTCTTTTAGTTTCCAACGCCTGGGGGGGTGACAGGTTCCCTTTAAACAGCAAGTTAAATCACTAGCAGCAGGGATCTCATATATATAATTACAAAAGTAACTTTTAATAGCTAATTTAAATACTACAGCTAAACAAACAGCCATCTAAACAGACACAAAACATATATATAATGTGCAAAATGTAAACCAGTGGCATAATAATGGTACTGTCTCACCACTTGTAGTCTTTTGAAGAGGCTGTCCTTATATTCAGGCGGTGGCATGGATACAAGGGCACCCTAATTTCCCTGTCGTGCCCTGAGCATGTCGCCTGTTCTGACAAGGACAATACCTAAGTCTGGTCTATCCCGCTAGTAATGTCCCTATATAACCCTCCCTATGCGTTTCATGCGCCAGTGAAGGAGGACTCCTCAGGGGAAATAAACAGTACAATTAGTATTATTATGCCAGTGGTTCACATTTGCACTTTATATACATGTTTTGTGTCTCTTTACATGTCTATCTGTTGGTTTAGGGGCAGTTTTCAAATTATCTATTAAAAGTTACTTTTTAATTATTCTCTATATCGGATTCCTGCTGCTAGCAATTCAGTCATTGTCATCAGCCGTCGCTGTATAAAAGTCTGCACTGATCCATGCTTGACAGATACATTTTGACAAAGATTAGGCTTTCCATGCTTGTCACAGATAACTTTGTCCTCTTTCGTGTTACAAGTCCACAGGCCATATTGAATACCCTCTTTGCCACCGGAGGCTCGACGCGACAGTACTCCCATAACAAACTGGGCAACTACTTGCCACTGGTCCAATATGTCGACCCAGAAATCTATGGGATCATGGCTCATGATATCTGTGAAAGGACACAACCTTAATATGACTGAACCTGGCTGTTCAGTGTTTCTGTGTTTGCTGAAGTGAGCTAGGTTGTCACAATGGCAGAAAAAACATCTGGTCCATCATGTCAAATATACTATAGGCCAGGCATGTCAAACACACGTCCCGAGGGCCGCATGCGGCCCTTCACAGGCATATCTGCGGCCCTCACAAAAGTCTCAAACTTTGTCTCTAAACACAAAGTTTGAGACTTTTGTGCGGGCAGCAGATGCTCAAAACTTCACGATCAGCACTTCCGGCTCTTCATTCATTGGCCCATATCCCTGCATATGACCTGCTTACGTGATCAGCAGCCGACCAACTAGCTCCGTGTCAATCCATGACGCGTGTACTTTGGTCGGCTGCTGATCACGTAAGCAGGTCATATGCAGGGATATGGGCCAATGAATGAAGACCCGGAAGTGCTGATCGTGAGTTTTGTACATCTGCGGCTCGCGTGGCTGCTGATCACCTAAGTCAGTTTTGTTGTGAGCGGAGGAAGAGTCGTGGCTGAGAGTGACTGGGATACTGTGACCGTGCTGAGGAAGAAGGGACCCACTGCCGCACAAGCAAAGTCCAAGCAAGTGAGTGGCCCTCCTGTATGTAACCATTAAAAACTAAAGAGAGGGGTGATCACTCAGATTATAAATAATTGTGATGCAAAAAACAGTGGTGCTGATTGGATGAAAAATACAATCGAACACAAAGGAGAAACAGCATCCAATATAAAGCACACACAAAATTTCTTTATTAAATAACACAGCAATTTTCAATATGTATTTATTTACTTTATATTTATTTAATGGGCGTCTGTAGGATTTGTTCTTTTTGGTGTTCACCCCTGGTATTTGCCTCCAAGGGTGCACATGTATTTTAATTGATTTTAATTTTTCCTTGTTTGCTGTGTTATTTAATAAAGAAATGTTGTGTGTGCTTTATATTGAATGCTGTTTCTCCTTTGTGTTCGATGGCCCTCCTGTATGTGTTAGCAGAACAGAGCCATCTATATATATAACCCCCCCTGGAGAGCTGTTACTCTATGAACTGGTGGAACACCATCTGTATGTAACCTGCCATTGGTGCTGTTTTTGTGATTTCTCATCTTTTGAACATCAGTTTGCATTATTCTCAGCACCATTCACCTTTGATGTTGCAAAGGCAGAAGAAAGCCTGCAGATGGAACTTTTAGAAATACAATCTGATTCTACACTCAGAGCAAAGTATCTTGAAGTGGGAATACCTGGTTTCTTTTCATACCTTCCTGAAAAGTTTAACAACTTTAAAAAGTTTGCCACAAAGATTATGGCAATGTTTGGTTCAACCAATGTTTGCGAACAGTTATTTTCTTTTATGAAACTAACAAAATCTTCTCAGAGAACAAGGCTGACTGATCACCACTTATCATCTTTGATCAAAGTAGGCACTGCGTTGTCATTTCAGCCTGATATACCAACAATTGTTAGCACAAAGAGGTGTTAAGCCTCAGGACAAAACACTAAAAATGATTGAAAAAAATGATAGCAAATAAATGTTTAGTTTTTAATTGCTGTATTTTTGTTAAATATATTAGTTGCTGTTGCGCACTGCAAATATATGTTGCTGTTACATATTACTACTTCATATCTTGTTTTCATGACTGCTGTTAAAATACATGTGTGACATTAGCTGCTGTGTGCGGCCCTCGCAACAACCTCTTGTTACTCATGTGGTCCTCGGGGTACCCTGAGTTTGACATGCCTGCTATAGGCGTTGCTGCTGCCTTTGTTACTGGTGTAATACCTAACTCTGGCACAGGCAGGAGAATGTTGTGTTTGTGTGGATCGTATAGGGGTCTGCTGGTCAGTTGTGTGGGAGGCAGGCTTTTGGTCAGTGAAACTTTCACCGAGTAAGTAACAGAACATATACTGGAAGTAAGCCAATTTGGACTCTCTTTCGGAATCTGGAAACAATTCCTCCATTTTGCTTTTATGGCCAGGGTCTAAAAGCATGCCTATATAATAGTCATCTCTTTACTTCATGTTAACAATATGCCTGTCCTCCCACAAGAATTGCAGCATACAGCTTGGCATGTCCACCAATATGATTGATGGCCCCTTTGTTTCATTGTCATAACTCACTGCAATAGTTGGTTATCATGGCCAATGGCTGTCTTTGTGATCATGTTGCTTAGAATTTCTGCTTCATCCCTTGACTGCACAACTAGTAGCTTGTTTCCTCAACACACAATCACTGATGGATATTTGCCTTTGAGATGAAGGCCTACTTGGAATACAACATGCTGTAGATGAGGGTGACAATGATCATCATGGTGTTGATGACACCAAACTGGTCTTGCCTAAGGCTGACAGAAAGGTAGGTGTGGTGAGAAGTTGGGTGAGGACAGCTTAAGGCTCACTATGATTGCTGGCCAGCTTAAATTTGTCAAATGAGCATGTGATATTGCATAATGTACTGATGGAGAGTTGTAGTTCACATCACTGCTCTAGAGGAGATTTGCATGGAGGAATGGGCCAATATACCACCAACAGTGTGTGCCAACCTTGTGAAGACTTACAGAAAATGTTTGATCTCTGTCATTGCCAACAAAGGATATATATAGCAACATATTGAGATGAACTTTTGCTAATGAGCAAATACTTATTTTCCACCATAATTTGCAAAATAAATCTTACCAAATCAGACAAGGTGATTTTCTGGATTTGTTTTCTCGTTTTGAATCTCATAGTTGTGGTCTACCTATGATGTCAATTACAGGCCTCTCTCATCTTTTTAAGTGGGAGAACTTGCACAATTGGTGGCTTACTAAATATTTTTCCCCTACTATGTGTACATCTATAATATTAGACTATTGGTGCAATGAAGCAGGCTCAAAAAAATTATTTTAGACAATGCCCACACTTTGGAAGATAAAGACTTGCATTGAAGTTTCAGAATTAGAAAGATTTCTCTTAAAACCCCCCAGAAGAGATCACACTTTCATTTCCAAACAGAAAAAAGGCTTGAATTCAGAATTTGGATTTAGTTGCAATGTCTGCAATAAGTGGTTTAATACTACCCTGGCTTGCTGCAATGTGTGAAAATAAAAAAGGCAGGAAAAAATCTGCTGCAATCCCATGCTTTCCTGTCTGTAAAGTCTTTTGTTTCCTCCCCTGCCCAGTAATTGTGGTATATGCCTACTGCACGATCAGAAACAGCGTATTACACAGTACATAGCAGGGGCACATTTTCTGTACTGTTTATTAGGGCACTTGCACAGGCATTTTAATTTGTAAGGCACGCTAAGAGGAACACTGTTTTTTGTGGCAAAGCTGATCTAGTGTAAGAGCAAGCATGGCAACAGCAGACTCAACATTGGATTCACAGTAGCTAAGGAGTTTGTGCAGGTTGGGAATACATACGGATGGTGCTGCAAATGTGAGAAGTCAAAGAATCTGTCATAGTGGTCAGGGCCAGCTGGAAGAGGCGGGAAAAGTTAATGACTAGACATGGGCAAACCCAAACAGTAAATTTTGGGGACCTTGCCGAACACCTACTGCTTAGGCACGAGGAAGTCCGTGTTGCTTTTTGGGTTTAGCACCCCAAATACCAGATGTTTCTCGCACTATCACGTGCATGACAGCGGGGCAGACACTGCCTCTAATCGGTGGTAAAATCATTACCGCCTGTCAGACATTGATGATTGGAGGTAAAAAGTTTATATCTGGTCACTAGGGTTGGCTGATGGGACTATTTCTCCCATCAGTCTACGCCTGCTGTTGCTAATAAGAGAGAGAGCAATCGGCCGCTGATGGGAGTATTCATCAGCTGCCACCTTCGCTCAAAATAATAATAATAGAAAAACAAAACTTCCTATCACAGCTGTGGGCTCACACTCACTCATTTGACAGCGCAGGAGCCTCAGCTGACTGACAGGTGGTAATGATTTTTGATAACCAGCCATGCAAAACAGACAGCTGTGGGCTGCAACCCTCAGCTGTCAGCGTTAGCAAGGTTGGTTTTCAAGAATATTTAAATAATTTAAAAAAACAGTGTGGGGTCCCCCCAATTTTTGACAATCAGCTAAGATAAAACAGACAGCTGGGGGTTGGTATTCTCAGACTGGTAAGGGGCCAAGGATATTGCCCCCCCACAGCCTAAAAATAGCAACCCGCAGCCTCCTAGAAAAGGCACATCTATTAGATGGGCCAACTCTGGTGTTTTGCCTGGCTCTTGCCACTTGCTCTGTGACATTGGCAAGTAGGGTTCATATTTGTGGGTTGATGTCACCTATGTTTTGTCCAGTGACATCAAGCCCATGGCTCAGTAATGGAGAGGCGTCTATAAGACAGATAGATATAGAAAATAGATATATTGTAAATAAATACACTACAAGAATAAAGTCTTTTATTTGAAATAAAAATGGCACTTTTTTCCATTTAAAAATAACAAACACAGTTGTGCTCACTAAATGCCCATTTCACTGAAGCCATTGTCTCCTGTCAAAAAACAACAACCATATCCCTCACCTGTTTGTCATTCTGTCCCACGCCATAATTCATGTCTAGGGGATAAAAAGTTTTCAACCTGGATGGTGCCAAGATGTGACCGTCCATGCTGAGAGCCACTGGGGAATGAGTTGCTGCGAACGCAGCATCAGTAACTAGCAGTGATGTCATCAAGATTACCGCATGTCACTGAGGCTGCAATCCCAGCTGGGCCCCTGAAGAACTCTTTATAGACTTGACTAGCAAACAAACTAAGAGTAATAGAAAGAATTAACACTATCTTCATTTGAAATTAGCAAACGCTGCCTGAGAATAATACAAAGAAACACCAGATCTCCAATTAGGATGATGAACCTAATATAAGGAGATCAAGCATCTATTCTTTTTACTTAAATGACAGTAAGAGGGCACATAATAATTAAAAAGAAAATCTTGCGAGATAAATCAAACCCCATAAATCAGATCTGTGATTGTATCCTTGGTGATGGGATGCATGACGAGAAGTGGCTGAATTTTTTTTTTTTGCACAATAAACTATATTATTTACGTTATGTTTGATTGGTCCCCTGATGACTCCCAAGGGAAGAAATGTGTAGGAACGGATGTGTGGAGAGTGTAGGGCCTCCTACTTAGGGCTAGGTGTGGATTGGCTTTGTCAGAGTGGAAGCAAATGAGGCTTTATAATAAATCATCCTATTATAGGTATCTATAGGACTAATTCCTACATTAATCTGGACCTTGGGAAGCCTTGAACATTCCAGCACTCATCCATCATTTATTAAGCGAGCGTTGAATGGGTGGTGACGTTAGTTTGTGTATGTTTCTCCACATCTAACGTTATTGCATGTTATATAATTTATACTTCTATAAAGGACATTCATTATATTGGGATTATTTGACCACTGTCAATGTAACCTAATAAAATTAATTATTTGTCTTGATCACTAAAATTGGTCTTATTCAGCCATATGGGCCATTCTAGTAGGTTCTTTATTGAACGCTGCCAAGGAATCCTTTTGTGATCAAACCTACAATGTTTGTCCAATGATATATTTTTTTCAGCTTTATATTTATTGGACAGACAAGGAATACTGTGAGTAAACAGGGTCATTATTAGTAGGGTTGAGCGAAATGGGTCGTGCATTTTCATAAGTCACCGACTTTTGGCAAAGTCGGCGTCTCATGAAACCCGACCCGATCCCTGTGCGGGGTCGGCCATGCGGTATGCGATCTTGGCGGCAAAGTCGCGTTTCGTATGACGCGTTTAGCGCCATTTTTTCAGCCAATGAATGAGCGTGGGCAGAGTGATGACATAGGTCTTAGGGGAGTGAACGCCTATCGTCATGTTATCGCTTGTGCGCTGTAGGGATTTGGAATGTGCAATACGAAATTTTCTGTGCTGGGACGGAGGAGAGAGAGAGAGAGAGAGAGGAAGAGAGAGAGAGAGAGAGAGAGAGAGAAAAAAAAATTCCTGCATTGGGTTTCGTGTTTCGGCCGAAACCCGACTTTTCACGGTGGTCGGCCGATTTCACTCGACTCGACTTTTAAGACAGTCGGGTTTCACAAAACCCGACTCGACCCTAAAAAACTAAAGGTCGCTCAACCCTAATTATTAGTATCTAGATGCAATCACAGATGTGGATTATGTGGTTTGAATTATTTCACACTTTTTCTTGTTGGTTATTATCTCACCACACTAACTGCGTCATTTAAATAAAAAAGGATAGATGCTTTATCTCCTTACATTGGATCCATCATCCAGATTGGAGCTCTGGCTTCTTAGTAATCTTATTCTCAGAAAGCGTTTGCTAATTTTAATTGAATTTCGGAAAAGTTATGTTTTTATTTTACCTCTCACTGATTGCTGTGTAAATCTAATGGAATGTGAGTTGCACTATACTAGTGGAGATTACTGCACTTTCTTACTGTTTTTCCTTTCTGTCTTCAATTGAGAAGCAAACCGAGGAACATCACAAGCAATCCAGATCAAACATATGGATTGACTCATATTCTGCCCACACAGACATAATTTTTAAATGCTGTGACTTTACCATCATTTACTAATAAAGTATACCTGTTATTATTGACACAGTAACTAATGAGGAGGTAGCAGTCACAACACCTGGACCAGATAGTTTATCTGCAGCCTACTATAAAACGATCCTCCCAAACCTTACATTGCTTATTGTTTCCTATTGTAACCAGCTACTTCATAGCAATAAGATACCAAGTGAATGCAGTGATACTCTCATAACTGTAATAGTAACACCAAAGAAAGATCCACCAATGCTTAAAAATTCTAGGACAATTTAGCTGCTAAATAGATCTCATTTCCATAATGGCTGCAATAATTAACCTATTACTTCTCCATATAATCAAGACAGTTTCATATCATCTCGAAAGAAGCCAGACAATAGTAGGAAAAATCTAAATCTTATCCATGCAGCACAATCCAAGATGAGGTCCCTGTTGGTCCATTCTGTTGATATAGAAAAGACATTTGATAGCTTAGTGTGGCTGTAACTTTCTTGAAATTATTTTTGTTTAGTGAATCTATAAACTTTAAGCCTTCTCTATGATTTACCAACTACCTACTTAAATTGCCCATAACTTTGCCTATACTCATACTTATCAATAGAGGGATAAGAAAAGACTGCCCCTTATCTCCAACATCTCAGGCCTCAAAATTAATGGTGAAAAATCATAAACTTTATTTATTCACACTTTAATTGTAATTGCTCATACATCTTATTAAGGTATCATTACATAACATAACTCACTATAAATCTCTCTCTTTTCTCTATAAATGGAATTATACTAGCTTATTACAACAATTAAAAGCATTCTTGCTGAAGTGGTCCACACCATCTCTAACCTGGGTGGGTTCTATCTATTCCATGCCTCGTATTTGATATATTGTCTGATGTCTTTAAGTTCTTCTTAAAGACATTATCTTTTCAAACTGCCATTATTAAATTTATTTGTAATAATAAAATAGATTAGATTGCCAGAAATGTTATGAACCTTCATAAAAGGGTGAAAGGTTTATCAGTTCTACATTTTATGCGGTACTATAGGGCGACACAAATAGCTTAACCTTCTACAGTTTGCACTTCAAACCTTGCAACAAGGTGAACATCAACCCTCTTAGCCCCTTATACCCTAGTGGGCTTAATGTGAGCCTCAGGACCATTGCTCACCAAACATTTAAAGAACTCACCCTTCTTGGCCCATTCCTTAAACATATGGAGAACACATAGGTTCCAATGATCCCACTACATATCTATTTACATTTATAGAATTTATGATATGGTTTCTCCAGACTGTTTTCAAGGATGTAAAGGGAGGGGGATGTTACATATCTGGTGGACATGCCCAGTTGTCCGCTCACGTTGTTGAAATGTCTGGCGTCTGTTCTTAACCAACAATTGAATCTTGATCCCTTTGTACTCTTCTTATGGGAGAAACCTCTAGGAGTTAATAACCCACATGTAAATTAATAAAATTTTGCTCTATGGCGACCACAACTCATACATTTAATAGATGGCATAATCCATTCTTATCACTTTAAGTGGTCAAAGACAGAGTCCACAAAATTATGCTTTTCTGAATACCTGAAGCCACCAGAACTGACTCCAGAAAGTGTTTGATAAAAAATCCTGGATTAAAGCAATTGGAGCGCCCCCACAGTCGCAGGGCCGAGGGGTACCCGGTACCGGGCCTCTCTGTCTCGGTTCTGGGAGTGTCACGGTGGCTAGACCCGGTCCGTGACCCTGCTGAGGGGCGTCCAGTGAAAGTTGAGAGTGATGATATGTGGTGCAGGGTGCGATGAATAACGAGGACACAAGGTTGCAGTCTCTTTACCTCTTTACTGAAGGCTTCAGGATCCTCAATCCGGAGTACGGTTAACAGGGCGGTCTGAGACCGGCCGGTCCAATGACACCTCCAGAGTTCCCTTTGCAGGTGGAAATCTGTGCCTTCCTTCTAGCGCATGTGTGTTGTAGTCCTTCCCTGCTGAGCACCTCGGGATAGTCCTCACAACTGTTGTGTCTGTTTCTGAAGTTCCCTCACAACTGATTCTGATGTTCTTCTCCGTCCCCCCAGATGATATGGCTAGGACGCACCCGTATGATGGGTAGGCCTGGAGTTCTTCCGGGACCCTAGAGTCGCCCCTCTCCAACTGTTGCCCCCTATGTCTGCTTAGGTGATTTAGGTGAGACAGCCCGCCTATAACTGACTGTCCTGCCGTAGGTTTGAAGTAAGGCCTGGAGCTCAATACTTCCTCGGCGTTTCTGGCCACCGGCTACGCGCCTCAGTAGGATGTTGCCTCGATCTTACAGCACGACTCCTACTGGTGTTATCTCCTTGTTGCGTTGATCTTGTTTCTCACTCTTCACAATAAACCTCGCTTCTTGTCCTTTCTTGGGGTACCGCCGCAATGAAGTGCAGGCGCGGTCCCGTAACGTTCTCTCTGTTCGCTAGGCCTCTGTCAGGATCCCACCCCTGACAGGGACCCCCCTGAATCTTGCCCTGCAACACCCTCTGCCACAGGATGTTGCCTGGTTCCAACCCAGTCAGCTTTCTGTCTAACTTCCTATCTAACCCCCAGTTTTACCAGATTGTGAGGAGTGGCCTAATACATAGCACCCTTAGCTCCCCCTGGAGGCCAGACTGTGAAGTGTATTGGTGTCTGTGATACCTGGTCAGGTGAACTCCTTCAGTGCCATCAGACGTACCAATACCCCCTTTAGCGGCGGAGCATCAGTACTGCAACGGCCAGGACTCTGGGGCGCTGCACTCCCCCCCAGTTAAATCCAGTACTCCTGGACTGGGAAGAAAACAACAGTACATGTCAGCAAAAAGACATACAATTTTTAGAGATGCAAAAACAAGTAAATTTTAACAGAGCTTCCCTTTATGGGAGGTGAGAACACTTGAACATTACAAACATGGTTAAATATTTTAAATAACATACTATAGATAACCTCTATTACCCAACCGGGTAATCTACTTAGTGCAATCACTGAACAATAATTTAACTTTGCCTCTAAGGACGTATAAGCTGAATCCACTAAAGGCTTACTCATAAAACACTACAACGTTCATCAACTGTTCTTCATTTTCCAACTTTACATTCGCAGAACCGCCTGTCTATCTGCCCCAGGCCTACTGCCTCTCGCTCTCTTGCAGGACCGCCCCATTCCTCGTCCGGGCCTACTGCCTTTCTCTTTCTATACACAGTATAGGACTTATCAACCTTCTCTCAGCACAAGATCACTGAGCCATCTCTGTATGGCTCCTAGGAGGACTCACCAATTAACCCCGCACGGGTTGTAGCAGCAGAAACACATGGAGAGACAAACAGTTAACTATATACATTTTGTAAAGCATTTTATGCTTACTCAGGTTCTGGGTGATCCGAAGGTGGCCTCCCTCCAGGCCTCACCCGGCAAACGGCCCGTGATGGTATTGGAAGGCCTGATCCTAGTCCAGGCAGCGGCAACACTCCTCTCTGGGCCACCTTCCTCGACCGGGAGCGGGCGCGACCCACAGATGCACTGTGGGCCGGGATATCCTGGGGTTCCACGGTGGCGGGTTCCGCTGCCTTTTCCGCGGGGATTCGTCCTCTGGCGGTCCGGCAGTAGCCTGGAGAGTGACGCACCGCTGAACGCCCCGAGCCGTCCAGCCGACCTCTCTCCACCATCGTGTATAGGTCACTGCATCTCCGGGCTCCAAATCGCGGTCTTTGTCATACCTTCCACCGCAGGGCTCCACTTCCCTCCGGTCAACACGGACCTGCAGCTGCTCTCCAATTTCCTGGATGACTCCTCTGCCCTCTCGGGAATTGAAGAACACCACTACACCCCAGTGTGACGGGGGAACCTCCTCAGCACCCGTCAGGTCGATCTGGACCACAGGTTGGGGCCTATTCCGCCACGCCGTCATCAGGCGCCGCAGGTGTTCTGCCTCCAGCAGGATCCTCAGGCCCTGTGCCTGCAGCTCGCACTCTGCCGCGGCCGGGATGGAGGAAGCAGGGGACACCGGAGTTAGGCGGACCTCCGTAGGCTGGCCCAGCCGAGCGGTCACATGAGCGTCGGCCTCCCGGCGGCGTGCTGTCTGCCGGGCCTCGGCTGCAGCCACACACTCCTCAGACGGCAGCCAGTTAGGTCTGCCCAGCGGTAACTCCGTGAGGGCCAGTCCCTGTAACGATGGGGAGTCTGGGGCTGTGACGAGTAGTGCAGCCTCATGCTGAGTCAGGTCGTCCCCATGCGGTGCTTCAGACGTCGCCATCTTTGCCTCCTCCTCGGTATCTTCTTCCCGCGCTCTCTTTCGTTGGTGGCCCCGTCTCCATGGTCTTCACCCTCCAAAGAGAATAAGGAGGCGGACCTCAGCTGCTGACGGACACGTCCTCAAGATGCAGAAATACTTAGACTGGGCGGCCATTGTCTTTCGCGCTCTCCAGCTTGTCTATGCCCACTCCACGCCCTTCTTCTTCCTCTGCGCTCTCCTTAGCGCCGTAATGGCGGTGGTTTTGGCGGGAACTTTAGGCGGCAAGTGGCAATACACAGCCCTTGCAATAAGTCACAGTCCAAGCACAATAAATCACAGTTCCAAGGCACACATGACCTGATTCTTCAGGCTTAAGTAGATCCTGTTCGTGATGCCAAATTGGAGCGCCCCCACAGTCGCAGGGCCGAGGGGTACCCGGTATCGGGCCTCTCTGTCTCAGTTCTGGGAGTGTCACGGTGGCTAGACCCGGTCCGTGACCCTGCTGAGGGGCGTCCAGTGAAAGTTGAGAGTGATGATGTGTGTTGCAGGGTGCGATGAATAACGAGGACACAAGGTTGCAGTCTCTTTACCTCTTTACTGAAGGCTTCAGGATCCTCAATCCGGAGTACCGTTAACAGGGCGGTCTGAGACCAGGCAGTCCAATGGCACCTCCAGAGTTCCCTTTGCAGGTGGAAATCTGTGCCTTCCTTCTAGCGCTTGTGTGTTGTAGTCCTTCCCTGCTGAGCACCACGGGATAGTCCTCACAACTGTTGTGTCTGTTTCTGAAGTTCCCTCACAACTGATTCTGATGTTCTTCTCGGTCCCCCCAGATGATATGGCTAGGACACACCCGTATGATGGGTAGGCCTGGAGTTCTTCTGGGACCCTAGAGTCGCCCCTCTCCAACTGTTGCCCCCTATGTCTGCTTAGATGATTTAGGTGAGACAGCCCGCCTATAACTGACTGTCCTGCCGTAGGTTTGAAGTAAGGCCTGGAGCTCAATACTTCCTCGGCGTTTCCGGCCACCGGCTACGCGCCTCAGTAGGATGTTGCCTCGATCTTACAGCACGACTCCTACTGGTGTTATCTCCTTGTTGCGTTGATCTCGTTTCTCACTCTTCACAATAAACCTCGCTTCTTGTCCTTTCTTGGGGTACCGCCGCAATGAAGTGCAGGCGCGGTCCCGTAATGTTCTCTCTGTTCGCTATGCCTCTGTCAGGATCCCACCCCTGACAGGGACCCCCCTGAATCTTCCCCTGCAACACCCTCTGCCACAGGATGTTGCCTGGTTCCAACCCAGTCAGCTTTCTGTCTAACTTCCTATCTAACCCCCAGTTTTACCAGATTGTGAGGAGTGGCCTAATACATAGCACCCTTAGCTCCCCCTGGAGGCCAGACTGTGAAGTGTATTGGTGTCTGTGATACCTGGTCAGGTGAACTCCTTCAGTGCCATCAGACGTACCAATACCCCCCTTAGCGGCGGAGCATCAGTACTGCAACGACCAGGACTCTGGGGCGCTGCACATCAGTCCTGGATTATAGCATCAGTCAACTCCTGGACAGTCGGAGTTGCAACGTAACATGATGTTCCAGATTTGCTTGGATTCAGGTCTGGGGAGCGGGCATGCCAGTCCATAGCATCAATGCCTTTATCATGCAGGAACTGCTTACACATTTTAGCCACATGAGGCCTAGCACTGTCATGCATCAGAAGGAACCCAGAGCCCACTGTAGCTGCTTATGGTCTCACAATGGGTCTGAGGATCACATCATGATACCTAATGGCAGTCAGGGTACCACTGGCTAGCATATGGAAGGATGTGCGGCCCTACAACGAAATGCCACCCCACACAGTTACTGATCCACTGCCAAACTTGTCATACTGGAGGATGTTGCAAGCAGCAGAATGTTCTCTATGACATCTCCAGACTCTGTCACGTCTGTCACATGTGCTGTGTGTGAACCTGCTTTCATCCATGAAGAGCACAGGGCACCAACGTCGAATCAGTCAATCTTGGTGTTCTCTGGCAAATGCCAATCATCCTGCACTGTGTTGGGCTGTAAACACAACACCCACTTGTGGACATTGGGCCCTCATACCATCCTCATGGAGTCTGTTTCTGACAGAATGAGAAAACACATTAATGTTAGTGGACTGCTTGAGGTAATTTTGCAGGTCTCTGGCACTGCTCCCCCTCTGCCTCCTAGCACAAAGGAGGGGGTAGCCATCCTGCTGCTGGCTTGTTGCCCTCTTATGGCCCCCTCCACATTTCCTTCTTGTACTGGCCTGTCTCCTGGTATCTGCTCCATGCTCTGGACACTGTGCTGACAGACATAGCTACCTTTCTTGCCACAGCTCGCACTGATGTGCCATCCTGAATGAGCTGCACTACCTGACCAATTTCTGTGGGCTGTAGACACTGAAGTGTGATTAACTTGGAGTTACATTGTGTTGTTTAAGTGTTCCCTTTATAATTTTGGGCAGTGTACAACACGCCTATACATTGTTTTTTGTTTCTGCCTTTCATTCCTCCTCAATTTCACTTAATTCCCTGCAATCACTTTATTTACCTGTGGCTCTACCATACTTGACAGCTCCCTGTGCTTTATTATCTAACATCACATCCAGAGCTTCACTGCCTGGCCTCAGTGTCCAGCACCACACACTGCACACTCATCGTCTAACAGTAATCTGCCCATGTACTGTATAACACAGGTATTCAGATGCAGCAACACAGAGGCGTGGAGCAGGGGTTAAGTATTGTTTACCTAATTAACAGTAATGAACTCTTTGCAGGGAGATAACAGGGAGGGGGAAACAGGTTAAACAGTGTGATGGTGATTTAACTTAACAGTCTTTTGTAATAGTTTCAGCTTATCGTGACTCTGCTGTCCTTCACTTGTTTGCAGTCCGATGGTTGATGAAATGTGTCTTCAGGCTTCCCCGCCAAACCTATGGTCTTGCTTCTGGTGGTAGCGGGCAGTCACCGGTTTTGCCCGCTGAGCCCCTAGTCCATTGAACTGCACAGCCAAAGCATAAGGCTCTGTGCAAGTCACTACTCAGTGTGTGCTCCCCTGCGCACCCGCCGATAGCTGGATGCCAGCACCACATTATCTCACTTGGCGCTCGTCTCTTGGTACACCCGCTGGTACCTGGATGCCTGCAACGCGATGCTTCACTCGACGCCAGTCTCTCTGTGCATCCACTGATACCCTGGAGTGCCCACTGCGCCCGTCCTGGGTCTCTGTTCTGTGGTCTAACTCAATCCGCAGTGAGCAGCAGGTCCCTGCTCTCTTTTCCCCGCAGTGGGAACCCTCTGTCTCTTCCCGTGCTAGACCTTCTGTCTTCCTCTCACTCACCACTCCCCCTCTCTGCAGGCCATGGGTCCCCTCTGTCCTCAGTTTCCTTCCCCCTGCAACAAGAGGTGTGGCTCCAGCAGTTCCGGACCTGGTGCCCTTTCAGCACCCACATCCTGGTCTTCTTTCTGAGACATGCACTGACCTCTGTCATCACTCCAGTATTGGAAATAACTGAGCAGTGTTCGGTGTCTGTGGAAAGCAACAGAATCACTCCACTCCACACCACAGAGATGAAAGAGCCTTCACATGTCCCAACATCACATCCACAGTGGTGAAAGAGCTTCACATGTATCCACATCATATCCACAGTGGTGATAAGAGTGTCACATGTCCCCACATGACATCCAGTGGAGTGATAGAGTGTCACATGTCCCATCACATCCACAGTGGTGAAAGAGCTTCACATTTATCCACATCATATCCACAGTGGTGATAAGAGTGTCACAGGTCCCCACATGACATCCAGAGTAGTGATAGAGCTTCACATGTCCCAACATCACATCCACAGTGGTGAAAGAGCTTCACATATATCCACATCATATCCCCATGTCTCCACATCACATCCACAGTAGTGATAGAGTGTCACACATCCAAACATTACATCCACAGTGGTGATAGAGCGTTACATGTCCCAACATCACATCCACAGTAGTGATAGAGTGTCACACATCCAAACATTACATCCACAGTGGTGATAGAGTGTCACATGTTTCCACATTACCTCTGACATGAGTACTACGAAGAGTCTATAGAGGCGTGTGTATATCCACATATATAACATATAATACACTTCAGCTGCTGCAGAACCTCAGTCTATAGTGATGTGTGTATGGATGGACGGATGAGGGAGGGATGGATGGACTGATGAGAGAGGGATGGATAAATGGATGAGGGAGGAATGGATGGATGCATTAGGGAGGGAGGGATGGATGGATGAGGGAGGGATATATGGATGAGAGAGGGAGGGATGTATGGATGAGGAATGGATGGATGGATGAGGCAGGGAGGCACATTATACTCACCTATGTGGAAGCATTTTCCTTCCTGGTTCCTCCAATCAGCTGAGTTATTCCCCTGCTGCCCCACTTTGTGTGCTGCACAAGGAGGCTGGATCAGGAGACAGGAGGGGGAGGGTCTGGCAGAGATTGGGTATGAACAGGACCAGTCTCTGCCAGACAGGAAAACTCTAGTCAGTGAGTGAGCAGATATAGATAGATATATATGTAAATAAATATATATATACTGTATATATATATATATATATATATATATATATATATATATTCATATTGTAATATATTATAAATGGTACACAAATGCTTGAATGATACCTATTTATATTATATTTGTAGCCATTTATTACTAAGAAATTATCAATAAAAACATTGAAACTAAATGTTTTTATTTGTGTCAAAAGTATTTTTCCAATACTTTTGACACAAATAAAGTATTTTTCCAATACTTATTTAAAACAAAAATTAAAAACCTTCAATTTTCCCACGGGGGCTTTTTTAGATTCTAACTTCCCATTGTTTCAAGAAATGTACATGTACATTAGCCACAATGAACAGACTTTGACCTATGTTTTGTATTGACGCATCTAATGAGCAAGGTCATCTGTGTAGGGAGGGGGAGCTGTGACATCACCATTGCAATTGGTGGATCCAGTGCTACCATTTTTACAAAGAGGTGTTACCTGCCGTTGTAATCCTTCCTCTGATGATAATGAGCTTGCTAAAAACTCTTCATGAAATTTACGATAGTGTAAGTATATAGTGACCCCAGTATCAAATGTGAAAATTGCCAAATTTCTAATAATGTTTAATAATAGAGATCATGATATAAAAAAGTACATTGCCAAAAATCTTTAATAAAATACATTATACACATAAACCTGATTTACACAATAGGTCTTTCCCATTAAATTCACACTAAAAACGCATCACTATCTGTTGAGGATCCACAAAAAGCCACAAGCCAAATTATAAAAAAAAAACATGAAAAAAAACATGAAAAAGTAAAAATAAACTAAAAGCTCTCCCAAAAATAAAACTCTTTTCTGCTGCTGATTCTAAGACTCTTTGGAGGACGTTTGCCCTACAAATGGCAAATGCATATGAAGCACCAGTGATAATACATTTTCTAAGTGTTTGTTAAGAACATCATATTTTTCCATTGAAAATACTTAGCAGATGTGTTTTGCAAAATGGCAAAAAAGAAAAGTTTGAGTGAAAACTTATGTACATGTAAATAAATAAGAAACGATCTCAGGTCTGTTTCTCAGCTATTGGTATTTTTCATCCTAAATTAATCATAATATTCTTTGAATGTAATAATATCTATCTATTTAATCAATATTAATCAGATATCTCATCTTAAATTAATTAAAAGCTAAACAATTACCTGCAGATGAAGCTTCCTTGTAACCTGTGTAGTAATAAGTGAACTAAACTCTATGCACGCCATCAACCTCAGACATTCTAACCCATATCTTACCATTCATAAGCACTTCCCGTGGAGGATGAGCAGGCTGGCACACCATTGCATGTGTACAGAGCTAGGTTTGTAATTGGGGAAGGATGTTATGTGCTGATTAGTGCAAATAGATGTGGTAATGTGTTTTATCACCACTTACTGGCACACACAAGCGAAGATGCAGGTTCATAAGAGGCAAACACTGCGCTGTATTTTTCTTGGCTTCCTTAATCCTACAGAAAATGCAACTTTTTTAAAAACCTTATTTTAACTTTTTTACACATAACAGATATTTCAGTACTGCATCTTCATCTATCTCATCTCCTCCCCCACAAGCATGTGAGCAGAGCATTTTGAACAAGTTAAAAATTAACAGGACCACCATGGCCTGTATCTTAGATTCTCTAACAGACTATTCGCCTGTTGGGCGGCTGGATGGTATTTATATAGAAAGAAGTACATATGAGAACCTGGATGAAGAGCTATGAGAGCCTGGATGAAGAGCTATGAGAGCCTGGATGAAGAGCTATGAGAGCCTGGATGAAGAATTATGAGAGTCTGGATGAAGAGCTATGAGAGCCTGGATGAAGAGCTACGAGAGCTTGAATGAAGAGCTATAAGAGCCTGGATGAAGAGCTATGAGAGCCTGGATGAAGAGCTACGAGAGCCTGGATGAAGAGCTACGAGAGCCTTGATGAAGAGCTACGAGAGCCTGGATGAAGAGCTACGAGAGCCTGGATGAAGAGCTATGAGAGCCTGGATGAAGAGCTATGAGAGCCTGGATGAAGAGCTATGAGAGCCTGGATGAAGAGCTATGAGAGCCTGGATGAAGAGCTATGAGAGCCTGGATGAAGAGCTATGAGAGCCTGGATGAAGAGCTATGAGAGCCTGGATGAAGAGCTATGAGAGCCTGGATGAAGAGCTATGAGGGCCTGGATGAAAAGCTATGAGAGCCTGGATGAAGAGTTATGAGAGCCTGGATGAAGAGCTATGAGAGCCGGGATGAACAGCTATGAGAGCCTGGATGAAGAGCTACGAGAACCTGGATGAAGAGCTATGAGAACCTGGATGAAGTGCTACAAGAGCCTCGATGAAGAGCTATGAGAACCTGGATAAAGAGCTACAAGAGCCTCGACGAAGAGCTACGAGAGCCTGGTTGAAGAGCTATGAGAGCCTGGATGAAGCATTGGCAGCAAGAAACGTCCATACCTCTTTTTCCTGTCTGTATCCTCCATCCAGTATACAATAGTGGAATATTTTTTTAGCCACAGGGTGAGTGCCCCAGTTTTTCCTTGCTCCTATCCACATTTGCATGTTTTCTGTTGAGCACGACATGTGGCTATGATTTAACTGACTCAGGATTTAAGCAATGATACCATCTCCATATACTACTCCATTAATTAAATTGCAAATATTAGTAATACCAACCTATCCCTTTTTTTTTTCTTCTAAAGGTGCTGTTTACCATTGGAAGACCCAAGCTTAATCAATTCAGTACTCTAGTTAAAATAAGAACAGTAATATTCCCCTCTTGCAGCGTCGCTGTTCCAGTGATGCCACTGTTCCTGGAGAGTAGCGTGGCTTGTTGTGTCATGTGCAGAATGCAACCAGTGAGCGGCTCTTTGTCAGTTGCAGATTTTACTATTTCATCAGAGTTGACTTCTGCCCTGATGGAATATTGATGATCTCCACTGACCTCGCTGAAAATGTGCCGTTACACGAGGTCAGTAAATACTGTTTTAATTATAATTAAATTAATATTACAGACCCTCTCATCCCTTGGCATCACAGACTTGGCCCTATCCTGGATCTCATCATACCTAACAGACCGGACATTCAGCGTCTCCCACTCACACACCACCTCCTCACCTCGCCCCCTCTCTGTCGGAGTCCCACAAGGTTCAGTCCTTGGGCCCCTGCTCTTCTCCATTTACACCTTTGGCCTGGGACAGCTCATAGAATCTCATGGCTTTCAGTATCACCTCTATGCTGATGACACACAGATCTACATCTCTGGACCAGATATCACCTCCCTACTAACCAGAATCCCTCAATGTCTGTCCACTATTTCATGCTTCTTCTCCGCTAAATTTCTGAAACTTAACATGGACAAAACAGAATTCATCATCTTTCCCCCATCTCACGTGACCCCCCCAACGAACCTATCCATTACAGTAAATGGCTGCCCACTCTCCCCAGTCCCACAAGCTCGCTGCCTCGGGGTTATCCTTGACGCTGATCTCTCCTTCAAACCACATATCCAAGCCCTTTCCACTTCCTGCCGACTTCAACTCAAAAATATTGCACAAATCCGTTCATTCCTCAACCAAGAATCTGCAAAAACCCTAGTCCATGCCCTCATCATCTCTCGCCTTGACTACTGCAACCTCCTGCTCTGTGGCCTCCCCTCAAACACTCTCGCACCCCTCCAATCTATTCTAAACTCTGCTGCCCGACTAATCCACCTGTCCCCCTGCTATTCTCCGGCCTCTCCCCTCTGTCAATCCCTTCACTGGCTCCCCATTGCCCAGAGACTCCAGTACAAAACCCTAACCATGACGTACAAAGCCATCCACAACCTGTCTCCTCCTTACATCTGTGACCTCATCTCCCGGTACTTTCCTACACGCAACCTCCGATCCTCACAAGATCTCCTTCTCTACTCCCCTCTTATCTCCTCTTCCCACAATCGTATACAAGATTTCTCTCGCTTATCACCCCTACTCTGGAACCCTCTACCACAACACATCAGACTCTCGCCCACCATCGAAACCTTCAAAAAGAATCTGAAGACCCACCTCTTCCGACAAGCCTACAACCTGCAGTAACCACTGATAGACCAAACCGCTGCATGACCAGCTCTACCCTCACCTACTGTATCCTCACCCATCCCTTGTAGATTGTGAGCCTTCGCGGGCAGGGTCCTCTCTCCTACTGTACCTATTATGACTTGTATTGTTCAAGATTATTGTACTTGTTTTTATTATGTATACCCCTCCTCACTTGTAAAGCGCCATGGAATAAATGGCGCTATAACAATAAATAATAATAATAATAATAATAATAATAATAATAATAATTAGGGTCCTAAATTCACTGTGTGCTTTTTAAAGTGCCTTGTTATTGACGCACCGCCTTGTGAGATGCAGGGCCTAGTATCTCGGAGGATGGTTCAGTCACAGTGACTCTGGTGGCTCTAACAATCCCTAGGTTAGGTGGCAATTATAAAGGGGGGAGATGACGGATATATGAGACAGGGTCCTCTCCCCTCTGTACCAGTCTGTCATTGTAAATTTGTTTACTGTAAACGATATCTATAACTCTGTACGTATCCCCTTTCTCCTGTACAGCACCATGGAATTAATGGTGCTATATAAATAAATAATAACAATCTGTTGCACAGTTCTGCAGTTCCTTCTCTTGTCTTAGCACTCTGTTGCGGTTCAAGTGCGGCACTCCAAATAGGGTGCTATTTGTACTACTCCCCGCTTGTCCCAATCCAGGAGCCCCAATTTTCTACCTCCTCTGCACACCAAAACCGCCCGTAAAAAGCCACCTTTTTCATCCCCACGCACCACCTTCAACTGCCACATATTTTCAAACCAGAAAAACAAGTTGCAATGCCAAACTAAGGCAGAATAGGGCAGCATAGTACTACAAGTTGTAATACCAAAAACAGGCAGGAGAGGACAGCATAGTATTAAAAAATTTACCTCCTCCCAAGGCAAGACGGGGGAGCTGGTGTCACAAGTGTAATCATGTAAGGAATAGAGAACACACTTACCATATGACACACTGTATAACATACATTAGTAAATGGTTTTTCTGGTCACTACGTTATCTCTATGTGTAATCATAATGTAGATATAGAGTGAAGCTTTGGTAGCTGAATGTGTTACAACAGACGTTGTGCTGAGCTGTCACTCAAGGAGGAAAGCCCACCTTGATGGAAACCATTATCTGCTCAAGAGACAACTTGAGATTGCACGTTTCATTTATCCATTACAACCTTAACTGATGGAGGAGTTTCTGATCTCCACTACTTGAAGGGACAAAAGGAAAAACTTAAAATGTACAAATTATTTATATAATGCCATTCAAGAACTGCTCATAGTGACATTAGCGTTGGCAGAAGTCTACTTAAGCCCTGGAGAACCCTCCTGGAGCAGCTTAATTTCAGCCTAAATATGACTAACTTATTACAATTCCAGAAACATTGTTCAGGACTGGCCCCCGATGTGCAAGGTTGGAATATTCAGGCTAATAATAATCGGAAGGACATTTTCTAATTTAAAGGGGTTGTCCACTATTTGGGTCACCTCTTCTCAATCCCTATGTTTCCCCCTTGTAAAATAATAGCTGCTATACTCACCTCCAATGTCAGCGCCGTTCCAGTGGTGTCAGCAGAGGTTTTCCCCGGGGAACTCTCTCTTCCTCCGGATTTACGTGGTTTGTCTGAAGGTGGGAAGAGTGAGGCCAGCACTTATTGGCTGCAGAAATGGCATGACATTGTTATGGGGAGAGCCAGTGCTGACACAGCTGAATGGGTCCAACACTGGAGATGAGTATAGGTGTTAATATCTTACAAGGAGGAAATTTAAGGCTTGAGAAGTGGTTGTTCGTGTATTCGACCAGCCTTTTAATACGATATGCCATGTATGGTGATTGTTTATCTTAATACAATTTTTTCTCTTCTGTTTTGGCTTACAGACCTGAACTATTCTTTTTGAAGCGTCTAATAACCTTTTCTCTAACAGAAGTGACCAGTCCCGGACTGGGAATAAAAGTCAGCCCCGGCATTTGAAGGTACACAGGTCTACTTGACGCATGGTGAATGTGTAATATCTCTGTGCACCTGTAGGTTACAAGAAGTGACGTGCGCGTAACACGACTATATAACATATAGTCACAGCTGTGCCCAGTATTACAGCTCAGTCCTATTTATTGCTCTTAGCTGCAGGACCGGGCAAAGCTTCTACTTTACATGCAGAGCTGGGTCTCGTAGATAATGAAGTGGATGCTGCTGCAGCCTCTTCATATGGCTGACTGGCAGGGATGGAAAGAGTCAGATACCTCCTGAACTAATATTTATTTTACTCACTTACTGTATATAGCGCCATAAATTCCACAGCGCTTTACAGACATTATCAGCACTGTCCCCATTGGGGCTCACAGTCTAAATTCCCTATCAGTATGTCTACGGCGTGTGGGAGGAAACCGAAGAATACCAGAGGTGGGATTTGAACCTAGGACTCCAGTGCTGCAAGGCTGCAGTGCTAACCTCTAAGCCACCAAAAATCTCTATAAAGACCAAGATATTGCCGTAATATCGTCACCATTTAGTGGTTGACCTCAGTCCTGCAGAACATATAAGTATAGTATATAGTATAAGTATAGTTATATATAGTAACTTACAACTGACTTTCTTTATGATGAGCACACCTCCCAATCGTCTCGGATCCAGCGGGGCTGTCCCGATTTTGACAGTCTGTCCTGCAGTCACGGGCGGGACATTAGTTTTCCCGCACTACAATCTCAGCCTCAGCCTCATCCCTCCACCTGCAGAGCAGCACACCACATATGTGGCTGCTCTATGCTCACAGGACCTGTGATGAGGTCACAGGAGGGGAGGAGTCAGGGGTCACATGATCGGGACCTCCGTCTATGTATGCAGGACTCTGCTGGTTGTCATGGTGCTGGATGAGGGTAAGTTTATGTGTGGGGTCAGGAGGTGTTTACAGTGTGGATGAAACAGAACCATGTGTGTTTAAGGTGTACGGAGCGGAGACGCATGTGTACGAGGTGTATGGAGCAGAGCCGCGTGTATGCGAGGTGTACGGAGCGAAGCCATATGTGTACAAGGTGTGAGGAGCCATGTGTGTACAAGGTCTACGGAGCGGAGCCATGTGTGTACAAGGTGTACGGAGCGGAGACGCATGTGTACGAGGTGTACGGAGCGGATCCGCGTGTGTGCAAGGTGTACGGAGCGAAGCCATGTGTGTACAAGGTGTGAGGAGCCATGTGTGTACAAGGTGTACGGAGCGGAGCCATGTGTGTACAAGGTGTATGGAGCGGAGACGCATGTGTACGAGGTGTATGGAGCAGAGACGCGTGTGTGCGAGGTGTACGGAGCAGAGTCATGTGTGTGTACGAAGCAGAGCAGCATGTGTGTGAAGCGGAGCAGAGTGTGTACGAGGTGTATGGAGCGGAGCCATGTGTGCAGAGCCATGTGTGCAGAGCCATGTGTGTACGAGGTGTATGGAGCGGAGCCGTGTGTGTACGAGGTGTACGGAGCGGAGCCGTGTGTGTAAGAGGTGTACGGAGCGGAGCCGTGTGTGTACGAGGTGTACGGAGCAGAGTCTCTTTTTCCCTTCTTCAAAAGTTAGGAGGTATGATGACAAGCAGTTCAACATGACAACTTCTCCAGCTAGGACTCGTCTGCAGAGATTACAACAAAGACACATTTGACTTTTCACATTTCCAGCCCCCGTCCCCATGTATAACTAACCTGCACAATCTACTCATCCTGCTGAAACCCCAATACTGAGCCGCTGCTGCCATGTGTGTCCCTACTACTGCACCTACTATGTAGCATAATGTTTCCTCTTACTGCTCCACATAGTGATGCCCACCATTGTGCCCCTTCCATAGTAATAATGCTCCTTTGTGCTCTCTAGATGGTAAAATTGCCCCCTAGAAAATATGAATGCCCTATGCAAATGCCGTAGAAAACAGCATCCACATTTAGCCCCTAGAAAGCAATAATGCCCATTTGTCGGCCACAGTACTCTGATTGCTGAATTAGTCCCTAAAATGTATGACGGCCCCCACATTATATAAAAGGGTCCCCAATTGTTTATGATGGAAACAAAAAAGATTTTTCCAACTCACAGGCAGCAGTACAATAGAGTGGAGCACGGATATATATCCTGACCAGACATTTGACAGGTTCTTGAAAAGAGGAAAGAAAATCCAGCTTCGATAAAAACTTGTCATTTATTCAAATACAATAAAAAAAATATTAAAAAGTTATCGATTTCAGATAGCAGAAAAATCCATCAGAAGGCATGCAGAGGAAAAATTCCACTAAAGCAACGTGTTTAGAACACAACTTGAACATTCTTTATCATTGCTATTTTTATGATGCCCCCACATCACACAACAAGTTTTACTTAAAAAAAAAATCATATACTCACCTAACCTAGGATGCTGACGAGTCCAGCGGCAAGGCCACAAACTGTCATAGCACCAAAGCACGCACTCAGTGGCGCTGCTATCATGAGGCAAGTTGAATACTTTGCCTCAAGGGGCAGAGCATTCCTAAAAACGGGGCGGCAGAGCGGCAGTCAGAAGTTAGAACATGTGGTGCCGACTCTCCCTGCAATCCCTGCTCTGACACTTGCTGACAGTGCAGACAGTGTCACAACAAACAAGCTAATGTGCGGCGTGCCCGGCAGGTGACTGTCTGTTACCACTCGGCCGGGCTGAGGTGCAGAGGTGATGCCCAGTCTCCTGACCTGCTGGCTGCTCTGCTGGGAGTCGGACACACACATTGCTGGGACTCGAGCAGTAAGTAATGTAACTATTAAAACATCATCTGCCCCCCATCCCCCACATGCTGCTGAGCACAGCTCTGTCACTCACAGCGGCAGCAGTAAGTAAAGTAGTGATGTGCCTTCCTGAACGAGCTGATACAAAGAGCCGGCTCCCTGCTGTGAATGAAAGGAGCCGGCTCTGCAGCGTGAGTGTGCCGAGTTTTTTTTTTTTTTCCTTTATTGGCTGCAGCTTATCAGACTGTGACTCGTGGGAGGAGCAGTGAGGAGAGAAGTAGCTGTGGTGGACTGTTTGTGAGTACTGGAGAAATGATGCAGACAAGCACAGGACAGGGTCAGGGCCGGACTGGCCATTTGGCAATTCTGGCAAATGCCAGAAGGGCCTGTCTGGTCATGGGCTGCCTTGTCTGCTAGGTTGTTAAAAGAATAGATGTTCTCAAGACACCTATACTGTTAAGAGTTGTCACTGACTCTGTCACTTACCCCAGTAGGCCTCGGGTATCATTAGAAATATTGGTCTTGTAGTAAATCTTGCTTTCTTCCATCCAGGGTAATATTAGTAATATATCCCATCTGGTGCTCGGGGCAGGGACAGCGTGGGCCTGTGTGATTTCAAATGCCAGGGCTGAATTTCAGTCCCAGTCTGTCCCTGGACAGGTGGATGGGAAAAGAAAAAAAAGGGCTTCCCATTGTTAACCCTTCAGTGCCCCCAGACTGCAACTTGAAAGCATTAGTGTTACACCGTCCTTCAGTGCTAGAGTCAGTATCTGAGTTACCTTAGTCCCTAATAAAGATATACTGGCCTCATCCATGGCATATACTGTATATAGTGTGTATAGGAGGAGGGACTCAGCAGATTGTTTGGTATCAGTCAGGACTGAGGAGGATTCAGGACAGGAACATACAGGGAGGAGGATGGACAGTGTCCCTTGTTGCTGCTGAGGATTAAGTAATAAGTAATTGTGGCGCCCCTAGGGGTATTTGCCACAAAAATAGTTATTGACACCAAATACAAATATTAAAATAGCAAGACTGCACTACCATCTCCGGCCAGAAGGGGGAGCTCCAGAGACTCCCCTTGATCTATTCTGGTCTGAGAAAAGGACTGGCAGTTGGGTTGAGCAGCTGAAAGTGAGAGGTCGTATAACTGAACTCCTAACAGCCCTATGATGGATTATAGGCCCGTAATACCGATAGTAGGAAAAGAGGAATAGAGAAAAAGGACATTGTAAGAACCGGGTAGCAATAACCTCTAACCAGAATAGGCGCAGAGACGGATACCGGATCCGTGGCTATATTCATTACATATAATACAGCAACCGGAAGGAAGTGAGGTGATATCAGCTTCACTAGGGTAAGACGCAGCAACAGACACAGAGTTCAGCGGTACTCCCAGAGGGGGTAAGCCGACAAAAAGGACTCGGGTTGTCCGTCGAACCAGAGCACAGAAGAGACAGATTGGGTCGGCAGTCAGTTCACAAACAGCAGCAGGGCCATACAGAAACTGCGTATAATAAGAGGTGGAAATCCTGACAGGGTCAAAGTAATTCAGGGTTCTTATACAGACTCCGGTGACAGTATTGGTTACAAATCCCTTTTTGTTGAAGTAAATTGGTTAAACGTTTCAGCGCCTCAGTCTTTCATTTGGACAATAGCCGTCGATCCAGGATCAGGGTCATCACAGCTAAGAGGACCTGCTGCTGATCAAGTAAGTGTTTGTTCCTTCATGATATCCCTTACATTGTGCATTGCCTGAGGCCACAGCACCGGGTCAAGCCACTAGTGACATCCCCCTCAAGAGACGGACCTCATTGATCTGGTGCTGGGTACCTCGGTCTCCCGGGCGTCACAACTGGCGTCACGAACAGGATTGGGCCAGCCCGTACACCGGGTATTGTGTGCCGTAATTGGAGTCTGAAACTGTGAAAATTTGGATGAAAAATCTTGGAAATTGACTTTGTTAAAGAAAATCCCGTTCCCCATTGAAAACTATTGAAAGTGACTTTTCTCCATTGGTTATAATGGGGTAAAAATGGCTGCCATCCCCTGAAGTAATCATCTCATAACCGTCAGGCACAAAACTGTTAATCGAGCTACGTCATTACCCAAGCCCCAGTCTAACTGAAAAACTTCAAAATCCACCATCACAGAGCTTGCGGCAGTTAGAGGCAGCAGGGGGCATGTCATTGTCATCCTGCTGCACAGAGGAACGAATCTACATTATCTAGACGGAAGCTGGGACCGGAGGGGTCTGGATTAACTAAGGGGGTACAGTATGTCGCAGCACGGAGACACCGCAGCACCCGGCGACGCTAATGCAGCTGAAAGACAGAGTGTCGATAGAGAGCCTGGCAGCGCAGCAGTGCAAGGAGTTTCGCCCATCATGCCGGTGTTGATGCCATATACCCCGGGTGGCCCGTGGCTTCCAATGTATGAAGGTGAACCTAATACCCTTGACGGTTTCAGGGAAAAGATGCTGGCTCATTTTGATATGTTCCCCGTGGGTGAAGCTCAGCGTGTTAGTCTCCTGATGATGCAGTTAAGTGGCCATGCTAAGCGAGAAGTCACGGCATGGGCAACTGATCTAAAAGGTACTGTTGAACGCATATTTGCTGGATTAAAAGCTACATTTGAAACCGCTGCCAGCAGCAAAGCTAAAGTACGATTCTTTAATTGCAAACAAAAAGCTAATGAGGGCGTGAGAGATTTTGCCTTAAACCTGCAGGAAGCCCTTAAATCACTTACACTGGCTGAACCCATTTTAAACACAGGAGCCGATAAACTGCTAAGAGATCAATTTATTGAGGGACTCTACACCCCTTTTCACCGGGGGCATGTGACCATGCTTGTTTTTAAGAACCCTGAATTGACATTTGCCCAATTAAAGGAGAGCGCTATACGTCTCCAGCTGGCAGAGGCACCTCGGGATCAGGATCTCACACAACCCATGGCAGATGCACTTCAGCAACGGGGAATGCCAGTGACATCAGCTACATCCGGTGCCAGTGCTAAGTCCCTGGGGCCCATTACTAATGAGGCTCTTCAGCAAAAGCTTGACTCTTTAACTGATGTTGTTGCTTCAATGGCTAAAACCATGCAGGAGATGAGAGAACCCAAGATGGAGTTGGCAAACCGTAGAGAGGATGTTCCATGGATGAGGTCCCGGATATACCCGACATGGAGAGGACGACCCCGTGACCGCTACCAACCGGATGGACAGCCCATTTGCCGCCGTTGCCAGCAGCCAGGCCACTTCGCACGAAATTGTGATTTAAACGGGAATCCCCTGGGAATGCGGGCCGCTTCGCAGGAATGAATTTTCAAGGCCCAACACCCTGGCACGACAGGTATATCGGAGGGCGACCCATCATCCCTATCGTGCTGGACGGAATTCCCCTCAACGCTTTGCTTGGATACAGGTTCCCAGATTTCATCTATACCATATATCCTTTATAAGAGGTACTGGGCTGAGGTAGATATTGATAAAGGACCCTCTGATGTTGAACTAGATATATGGGCCAGTAATGGTAAGTTGGTACCGAAACTAGGATTCAGGGAGATGACCATAAAGATTGGTAAAGCAGAATTGAAGAAACAGGGTATAATTGTCGTTGATGTTGACCGACAGAACTGTGAACCAACTGTATTGATAGGAATGAATGTGTTAGAGAACTGCTTTTCCGAAGTTATTTCTGTCTTACAACAAATTGCTGAAACCACCCGATCCTGCCAGCAGAGAGTTCTCCGGAGGGAAATAAAAGTATTAATGTTAAGGCAACAGATAGAAGTTGCAGGTGGAGAAATCGGCAGTGTGAGGGTGAGTGATCCAACGTCTATTGTAATCCCACCAAAAACAGAAATGCTGGTATGGTGTAGAGCAGCCATTGGTACTAAAGGACGAGACTATCAAGCCTTAATAGAACCAGCGTACACCAACAGCAGACCCACTATACTCACGGCACGAGGGGTGGTCGAGGTACACCGGGGACAGGTGCCGGTACGACTTTTGAACTGTGGAGAGGAAGAGGCCACTTTGCCAAGGTACGCTACAGTGGCAAAGTTATATACTGTTGACAACAATGCCATCACAACCGTTGAGCCCTTAGAATCGACCTGTCAGGTGGAAAATAACGGCTCAGATGGAGAATCGGAGGATTGGTGCCAACAGCTAGACGTGGGTGTAGATTCAACACCTACCCATCAAAGACAAGGGGTATATAGATTAGTGACGGAATATGAACAGGTCTTCAGCAAACACCCATTGGACTTTGGACGGATAGAAGGGGTGGAACATACAATCCCCACCGGTGACCATCCCCCGATAAAAGAAAGATATAGACCCATACCGCCCGCTCACTATCAATGTGCGAAGGACATGCTGAGAGAGATGAAACAGGCCGGGGTAATAAGAGATAGTTGTAGCCCTTGGGCGGCCCCTCTGGTGATTGTCAAAAAAAAGGACGGAACCATGAGAATGTGCGTAGACTACCGGCAGATTAATAATATCACCCATAAAGACGCCTATCCCTTGCCTAGGATAGAAGAGTCCTTGACTGCTTTGAAATCTGCTAATTATTTTTCCACCTTAGACTTAACAAGCGGGTATTGGCAAGTCCCTGTGGCTGAGAGAGATAAAGAAAAAACGGCATTCACCACACCAATGGGTCTAAGCGAATTTAATCGCATGCCGTTCGGACTCTGCAACGCATCCGGTACTTTTCAGCGACTGATGGAATGTTGCCTCGGACACAAGAACTTCGAGACCGTCCTCCTGTACCTAGATGATGTGATCGTCTACTCAAAGACTTACGAACAGCACTTAACAGACCTGGCAGAGGTGTTCGAAGCCTTATCCAAGTATGGTATGAAAATCAAACCATCCAAATGTCACCTTCTCAAGCCAAAGGTACAATACTTAGGGCACATCGTGAGTTCGGAGGGAGTAGCACCGGATCCCGAGAAAATAACTGCCATAAGGGATTGGCCAAGACCTACCAACGCAAAAGAAGTGAGGCAATTCTTGGGATTAGTGGGTTACTATCGTAGATTTATAAAAGGATTTACCAAATTGGCAGCGCCCTTGCAAGATGCTTTGATAGGGCAGACGAAGAAACCTTCAAACCGAAACCCTCCTTTTCAGTGGAACGACGAAAGAGAAGACTCCTTTGAACAACTAAAGAAGGCACTAACCGGAGAAGAAGTTCTGGCGTACCCGGATTACCATCAACCTTTCATCCTCTACACCGATGCCAGTAATGTGGGATTGGGAGCGGTGCTGTCACAAAAGCAAGAAGGTCGGGAGAAAGTCATCGCCTTTGCAAGTAGAAAACTCCGGCCTACTGAAAGAAATTCAGAAAATTATAGTTCCTTCAAATTGGAGCTACTGGCAGTAGTTTGGGCTGTGACTGAACGTTTCAAACACTATTTGACCGGTGCAGAATTTATTGTCTATACTGACAACAATCCATTGACCCACCTAGACACGGCTAAATTAGGTGCGTTAGAACAGCGATAGATAGCCCGGTTATCTAATTACAACTTCGTGATCAAGTATCGAGCAGGTCGCAAGAATGGAAATGCCGATGCCCTATCCCGGATGCCACACTTGAGAGATGTAGAAGAAGAAACGGGGGAGCTTGAAGAAATTGAACTACCAGCCTTTCATCAGCCCAAGGCAAAACATCATCAGTCAAATACCTATCAGAAACAACAAGAAGTGAATTTTAATCCATTAGCACACCATAGATGGGCTGACACCCAAGATAGCAATCCGGCTGTGAAGCTAGTGAAGGAACTATTGACTGAGCAAAGTGCATATCCCAATGAGGATGCCCCAGAAGAGACGCATCAACTCTGGAAAGAGAGAGGCAAAATGTTCCTGTATCAAGGGAAACTCTGTAGAAGATACACCAATCCGAAAACACATGAATTGGTTTGGCAGATTATCGTGCCTAAACAAGATGTGAAGATGGTCCTCGAGGCTTACCACAATGGTGCTGGTCACTTTGGTTGGAAAAAGCTAGAAGTACTTCTGAGAGAAAGATTTTATTGGGTCGGGATGAGAAAATCAATCGAACAGTGGTGTAGAAACTGTGGCCCATGCAACCTCAGAAGGAACGATCAAAAGAGCCAAAGAGCACCACTGCAGCCCATAATCACCAAACAACCACTTGAAATGGTAGCCATGGACCACGTGAAGTTGCCGTCTATGCCTTGACCATCGTGGACCATTATTCGCGCTTCTTGGTAGTAGTACCTGTAAAAGATCTAACTGCAAAAACAGCAGCCAAAGCGTTCCAAACGTACTTTTGTAGACCCCATGGATATCCGGAACAGGTTCTCACTGACCAGGGTACAGCCTTTGAATCAGAGATCTTCAGAGAATTCTGTAATATGTATGGTTGCAAAAAGATCCGGACGACGGCCTATCATCCGCAAACAAACGGCTTATGTGAGAAGATGAACCATATTGTGATAGACCTACCAAAGAAGACTTTACCTGAAACGGAAAGGAATCAATGGCCAGAGAAATTGCCTGACTTGGTGGATCTGTATAATCATGTCCCGGTGAGCTCTACCAACTGCACCCCAGCTTATCTTATGCGTGCAAGACCCGGCCAATTGCCAATCGATCTACAAATGGGAATCCTGAAACCAGACACAGAAGTTCAAGACTCCAATTGGGATGTCGTACGGCAAAAGCAGTATCGCCAAGTGCAAGAGAGTGTGGATAGAAGCCTCCAGCAAACCAGAGAAAGACAAGAGCGAACTTTCAACCAGAATGCTCTAGCAACTCCATTAAGACGAATCGTCGTACCAATAAACTGGATAATCAATGGGAAGCCGTACCCTACACAGTTTTACCAACAAGAATGGATAATCCTAAAATGTGTCTCATTAGCAAAAACGGAGGTTTAACATCTGTACTAGTGTCAAGAGACAATCGTAAATTATGTCCGGAAACGTTGAAAGAGCCAGAAGTTGTCCAGCCAGAATCAGAAGTTATTCAACCTATACAGGTTCAACCAGTAAAGGAAAAAGAGGAGGAAATGTATCACACCTGTATAGGAGACTTTCCCAAAACCCTACTAACATACCATGGTGCAGTAGTGGTTCCCATGGTGGCCTTTTATCCAACACCGAACCCAATATTAGAAGTCCCAAGACAGGAAGAGGCTGACCCCATACTACAAGAGGTTCCAGGTCAGGAAGAACAGATTCCTGATCAGAGTGATCCCATTCACGGTGGACTTGCCAACCCCATAGTGGTGGAATTATCTTTAGCAGAGAGGGCAGATACTATATCCGCAGTAGACCGTAGTACACCACATAAAGAGACACCGCTATTACGTAGATCCCAGCGTAGTACCCAGGGTCAATTACCGGCCAGGTATGCGGATTACCAACTATAAGACTACAGTCATTGTTATCGTTCTGTAACGTTTAAGCCCAGTACCTACAGAGACTTACCTGTATGAACTTCTTGCATATTCTTGAACTTTTTATCAGCCCGGAAACACTAAATCAAAGCTCCGGAAAGACTGCTTTGTGAACTTTGCTTCCTAGTACCTTCAAGGATAGAACTGTATTAATGGACGCTATTTGAAGTGACTTTTTACAGAATTCCATTTTTTTTTTGTTTCTTAGAGTGGTTTTTGTAACTTTTCATTTTTAAGACTCTGTATATATCAATTGTTATTTCAAAATGTTATCGTCCCACAGTCCCGGAGTACTGTTCTTAACTAAGGGGGAATGTGGCACCCCTAGGGGTATTTGCCACAAAAATAGTTATTGACACCATACAAATATTAAAATAGCAAGACTGCACTACCATCTCCGGCCAGAAGGGGGAGCTCCAGAGACTCCCCTTGATCTATTCTGGTTTGAGAAAAGGACTGGCAGTTAGGTTGAGCAGCTGAAAGTGAGAGGTCGTATAACTGAACTCCTAACAGCCCTATGACGGATTATAGGCCCGTAATACCCATAGTAGGAAAAGAGGAATAGAGAAAAAGGACATTATGAGAACCGGGTAGCAATAACCTCTACCCAGAATAGGCGCAGAGATGGATACCGGATCCGTGGCTATATTCATTACATATAATACAGCAACCGGAAGGAAGTGAGGTGATATCAGCTTCACCAGGGTAAGACGCAGCAACAGACACAGAGTTCAGCGGTACTCCCAGAGGGGGTAAGCCGACAAAAAGGACTCGGGTTGTCCGTCGAATCAGAGCACAGAAGAGACAGATTGGGTCGGCAGTCAGTTCACAAACAGCAGCAGGGCCATACAGAAACTGCGCGTAATAAGAGGTGGAAATCCTGGCAGGGTCAAAGTAATTTCAGAGTTCTTATACAGACTCCGGTGACAGTATTGGTTACAAATCCCTTTTTGTTGAAGTAAATTGGTTAAACGTTTCAGCGCCTCAGTCTTTCATTTGGACAATAGCCGTCGATCCAGGATCGGGGTCATCACAGCTGAGAGGACCTGCTGCTGATCAAGTAAGTGTCTGTTCCTTCATGATACCCCTTATACTGTGCATCGCCTGAGGCCACAGCACCGGGTCAAGCCACTAGTGACATCCCCCTCAAGAGACGGACCTCATTGATCTGGTGCTGGGTACCTCGATCTCCCGGGCGTCACATAATATAAAATGATTTTAGGTAAAACCTGTGGAGAGATGTAGTATATAGAGTTACGCTGGTTTCACAATTGCATATTTTGCAATCTATGTGACAATGGATGCACACGTATCCGTTTTTGTCTCCATTGACTTTCACTGGTGACAGATGGGCCTTGCGTGTGCATCCAGTTGTCACCATTTTCCCTTGGATCCGTGTGTCTGCATATTTTACCAGAAACACAAAAATGCAACTTGTTGCAGTTTTGTGTCGTCTGAAAAACACGCAGGCACAGGGACACTCACGGATCAGTGGCTACACAGCTAGAATTACCATGGAGCACGGATCCAGGACAACACGGATCCATATGATTCCGTGTGCAGGGATCCGTTATGCGGAACTGAGCATGCTCAGAAGCAAGCTGTATGGGAAAGTGATGAAACTGTATGGGGACAGTATGCAGACATAATGTAGACTCTGCCTGCTGTGCTGTCAGTGACCGGCCTCACTGGAAGGGCTTGTGCCCTATGTTATAGTGTGCTAATGTTAATAAAATGTATTGGGAGCCTCTATATAACATGGGGGTTCCTGGTTAGGGGCTGCACGAGTGGCCTGCTTTCACACTAGCGCTTTGGTATGGTGCGTTGTGATGTGTAGCAATCCTGATGTATCCCGATCCAGATTGTATCCCTATACTTAACATAGGGACGCATGGACCTGCGTTTGCATCAGGATTTTTCATGTGCTCCCAAAACGCAGCTTGTTGCGAATTTTGTGTGTTAAAAAAATCTGCAGACATCCTGGTACATGGCAGCATGTCCAAAAGACACCTGATTGTCAATGAGGACGCCCCCGAATCAGGATGCCTGCGTCCAATCTGCATGTGGATGTCATACTGCGCAGGCTCGGAGCCCCATTTTTTTCCTTTCACTTTTGCCAGTCTCTTCCCTCTCCTCTCCTCTCTGCCCCAGAAGTCAGAATTTGACATTTCCAACCAAATCCTGATCAGGATGCAGTTCCATCCGTTTGCAGAAAACATACGGATGCAGATAAATTGTGTCCAAGAGGGAATAACTACAGCAATGTACAAAACGGCTACATATTAGAAAGTAATACGTTAAGACTACAACCGAGTAGCAGAGAGGCCCTGTTCACAAGAGCGAACAATCTGGGGAAACAGCAATGCTGAAAACGATGTTTCAAATACATACACTTTTAAATAGGAATATATTTTAGCTGTGCATCAGGTTAGGCGAGTAAAGAGTAAACCAGATTTATTTGTACTGATTTTACTATGTGGGTGGGGGGGGGGTCGGGGCGCCGTTTTTCAGTTCGCCTCAGGCAGCAGAAAGGCTAGGTTCACCCCTGCACGCACTGATTGTTAGAGTCTTGGTGTCTAAGTTGGCCTTCACTGAGCCGGGGTGTAATGGTGGCCAACGGTCACAGTGATCTCGCCAGCCGGCGGGCCGTCCTCAGCAGAATAAAAAGGGGAGAGTTGTGGAAGGGATGCAGTGTCAGCCCTTCTCAATAAGCAATGTCCAGAACTCAGGTTCAACAGGAAAAAACCTCACTTTTACTGGAGCAGTTGATGCTGTTGCTGCTGATGATTACAGCTCGACAGTTATTCAGTACACTGAGCCAACAGCCCCTCATGGTGTGATGAACCCAGCTCTTTTCCGGCAATCTGTAGTAGCTCTCCTCGCTCCCACTGCATACAGCACTATACGTGCACTAAAAGTTCTCTCAGCCTGGACCTTAGCATACACGGAAGGTCAGGCTTACAGGAAAGTACCTCAGCACTCTTCCCTCTGCTGGCAACTAAGGATCGTATCAAGACCTCCCTCTTCTGATCCCTAACTGACATTGTTTGGCAGGTGGGCACTTCTTGAACCACACACACTATGTTCCATGCGGCTGCACAGATTTAGCCGGAGTTTGGACAATGACCACAGCAAAAACATTGGCTGGCCTCCTTGACCTTCAGCACCACACCATCTCCAGGGGAACAAGGTTGCTTCTCATGGGCTTGGCAGTTGTCCTATGCGAGGGGCGCACTGATTACATCTGTGTGTGCTGTGGTAGGTCGACTTACTCTGCTGCTCACAGAGGTAGACGCAGGAATGTTTCTTCTGCTGGATTATTTTAATCTTGGCATCAACCAGTGCAAAGTTCAACAAAATAAACATGGCCTTTCTGGCAAAACTGGGAAACAAAAAGGTAACGTATAGCACAGTCTTATGCCTGCAAGAATCTACCCGCTCAGGGTACAATCAACAGAGTTCAGCACAGTTGCGCATTAACACTTCTCTGGATCTCTCCTGCCTCCAGACCCACAGACAGAGAAGAAACTCAGTGGCTGGACATTTAACTTGCCGAACCACACCTTTGGGGTGGAGATATGGTCAGTAGCAGTCCCGCCCATCTCTTATTACTACTCAAAAAAAGAAACCCTCTTCTTAGCACATAACATGCTGGAGAAAAACTTGGTTTTCACATCATGGAAAATAGCAATCTTTGTGATTCATATCTTCCTTCACATAGATTGCCAGTGACACGGTCACATATTCCCTCCTCTCTACCCAAAGCCAGGGTTTTCGGCACCTTCAAACACCAGACAGGGAATTCTGGAGAGGACATCAGCTTTACCGTGCAACTTCCCGGGTCTATGTTCTTTGTGGAAGCTAAAGTCCTGGAGGCCTAAGAACCACCTAAAGCATTTTTACCCTTCTATTCTCTTAACCATCTCAGAGGTGCATGGTCTGACACTAGCTTAAACTTACAGCCTAGTAGGTATTACTTCAGTGTATCAATGGTACATTTGATAGCAAAGCACTCTTTCTTGATAAGGACATCATTTTTATCACAGGAAGAGAGCTTTCGTCTTAGGGTACCGTCTCACAGTGGCACTTTTGTCGCTACGACGGTACGATCCGTGACGTTCCAGCGATATCCATATGATATCGCTGTGTCTGACACGCAGCAGCGATCAGGGACCCTGCTGAGAATCGTACGTCGTAGCAGATCGTTTGGAACTTTATTTCGTCGCTGGATCTCCCGCTGTCATCGCTGGATCGTTGTGTGTGACAGCGATCCAGCGATGCGTTCGCTTGTAACCAGGGTAAACATCGGGTTACTAAGCGCAGGGCCGCGCTTAGTAACCCGATGTTTACCGTGGTTACCAGCGTAAAAGTAAAAAAAAACAAACAGTACATACTCACATGAAGTGAAGTCGCCGCTGTGATCTGCTTTCACTTTACGGCGGCACTCAGTCAGAGCAGGAAGCAGACTGCGAGGGACCTGGCGGACACCGGAATGTGAGTATGTACTGTTTGTTTTTTTTTACTTTTACGCTGGTAACCACGGTAAACATCGGGTTACTAAGCGCGGCCCTGCGCTTAGTAACCCGATGTTTACCCTGGTTACCCGGGGACCTCGGCATCGTTGGTCGCTGGAGAGCGGTCTGTGTGACAGCTCCCCAGCGACCACACAACGACTTTCCAACGATCACGGCCAGGTCGTATCGCTGGTCGTGATCGTTGGTAAATCGTTATGTGAGACGGTACCCTTAGATACAGGATGGGATGCTCTTCACCATTTATCTCTTGAGACAGCATGGCTTCCAATCCGACTTCTGAAGCATCCGTCTGGACCACAAATTCTTTACTGTAGTCCGGTGCGACCAGGATCGGCTGTTTACATAGGGACAGCTTCAGCTCTTGGAATGCTATCTTTGTTTCAGCAGTCCATTTTTCCATCGTCAATTTGGTGCCTTTAACCCCTTTCTGACATCTGACGTACTATCCCGTCGAGGTGGGGTGGGCCCGTATGACCACCGACGGGATAGTATGTCATACGCGATCGGCCGCGCTCACGGGGGGAGCGCGGCCGATCGCGGCCGGGTGTCAGCTGCATATCGCAGCTGACATCCGGCACTATGTGCCAGGAGCGGTCACGGACCGCCCCCGGCACATTAACCCCCGGCACACCGCGATCAAACATGATCGCGGTGTACTGGCGGTATAGGAAAGCATCGCGCAGGGAGGGGGCTCCCTGCGGGCTTCCCTGAGACCCCCGGAGCAACGCGATGTGATCGCGTTGCTCCGAGGGTCTCCTACCTCCCTCCTCGCCGCAGGTCCCGGATCCAAGATGGCCGCGGCATCCGGGTCCTGCAGGGAGGGAGGTGGCTTACCGAGTGCCTGCTCAGAGCAGGCGCTGGTAAGCCTGCAGCCCTGCACAGCAGATCGTCGATCTGACAGAGTGCTGTGCACACTGTCAGATCAATGATCTGTAATGTCCCCCCCTGGGACAAAGTAAAAAAGTAAAAAAAAAATTCCCCACATGTGTGTAAAAAAAAGAAAAATATATATATCCTAAATAAAGAAAAAAAAAAGAAAATATTATTCCTATAAATACATTTCTTTAGCTAAATAAAATAAAAAAACAATAAAAGTACACATATTTAGTATCGCCGCGTCCGTAACGACCCAACCTATAAAACTGCCCCACTAGTTAACCCCTTCAGTAAACACCGTAAGAAAAAAAAAAAAAAACGAGGCAAAAAACAACGCTTTATTATCATACCGCCGAACAAAAAGTGGAATAACACGCGATCAAAAAGACGTATATAAATAACCATGGTACCGCAGAAAACGTCATCTTGTCCCACAAAAAACGAGCCACAATACAGCATCATCAACAAAAAAATAAAAAAGTTATAAGCCTGAGAATAAAGCGATACCAAAATAATTATTTTTTCTATAAAATAGTTTTTATCGTATAAAAGTGCCAAAACATAAAAAAAATGATATAAATGAGATATCGTTGTAATCGTACTGACCCGAAGAATAAAACTGCTTTATCAATTTTACCAAACGCGGAACGGTATAAACGCCTCCCCCAAAAGAAATTCATGAATAGCTGGTTTTTGATCACTCTGCCTCACAAAAATCGGAATAAAAAGCGATCAAAAAATGTCACGTGACCGAAAATGTTACCAATAAAAACGTCAACTCGTCCCGCAAAAAACAAGATCTCACATGACTCTGTGGACTCAAATATGGAAAAATTACAGCTCTCAAAATGTGGTAACGCAAAAAATTTTTTTTGCAATGAAAAGCGTCTTTCAGTGCATGACGGCTGCCAATCATAAAAATCCGCTAAAAAACCCGCTATAAAAGTAAATCAAACCCCCCTTCATCACCCCCTTAGTTAGGGAAAAATAAAAAAATTAAAAAATGTATTTATTTCCATTTTCCCATTAGGGTTAGGGTTAGGGTTAGGGCTAGAGTTAGGACTAGAGTTAGGGCTAGGGTTAGGGTTAGGGTTAGGGCAAGGGCTAGGGTTAGGGTTAGGGTTAGGGCAAGGGTTAGGGCTAGGGTTAGGGTTAGGGCTAGGGTTAGGGCTAGGGTTAGTGTTATGACCCCAATGGCAGAGGGTCTCAAAAGTACATACCAAGTCTGCAAACACAAAAAACCAGCTCATAGGGCAGTGGTAACTGGGCTGACCATATATCTAATCCTAGCACCACAAAAAGCAGCAGCCGGGGAACGTGCCTACGTTGGTTCTAGACGTCTCGCACCAGCCGGAGAACTAACTAACCCTAGAAGGGAAAAGATAGACCTTTCTTGCCTCCAGAGAAAAGACCCCAAAAGTTGGATACAAGCCCCCAACAAATAATAACGGTGAGGTAAGGAGAAAAGACAAACGTAAGAATGAACTAGATATTTAGCAAAGAGAGGCCCACTGACTAATAGCAGAATATAGTAAGATGACTTATATGGTCAGCAAAAACCCTATCAAAATTTCCACGCTGGATATTCAAGAACCCCCGAACCGTCTAACGGCCCGGGGGAGAACACCAGCCCCCTAGAGCTTCCAGCAAAATCAGGAATCACATTTAGTACAAGCTGGACAAAAAATAAGAGCAAAGCAAATAACCAAAAAACAAGGAAGCAGGACTTAGCTTAATTTTGCAAGATCCAAGACCAGCAGACAGGAGCAAACAGAAAGGAACTGATTACAACGATGCCAGGCACTGGACTGAGAAACCAGGAAGTTTATATAGCAACACCCCTGGACTAACGACCCAGGTGGGTGCCAAACTGAGGAAAGACAATCCCAGAGTCATATCACTAGTGACCACAAGAGGGAGCCAAAAAAGTCTAATTCACAACAGGTTAGGGCTAGTGTTAGGGCTAGGGTTGGGGCTAGGGTTAGGGCTAGGGTTAGGGCTAGGGTTAGGGCTAGTGTTACGACTAGTGTTAGGGCTAGTGATAGGGCTAGGGTTATTGCTAGGGTTAGGGCTAGGGTTGGGGCTAGGGTTGGGGCTACAGTTAGGGTTGGGGCTAAAGATAGGGTTAGGGTTTGGATTACATTTACCGTTGGGAATAGGGTTGGTGTGTCTGGGTTAGAGGAGTGGTTAGGGTTACTGTTGGGATTAGGGTAAGGGGTGTGTTTGGATTAGGGTTTCAGTTATAATTGGGGGGTTTCCACTGTTTAGGCACATCAGGGGCTCTCCAAACGGGACATGGCATCCGATCTGAATTCCAGCCAATTCTGCGTTGAAAAAGGAAAACAGTGCTCCTTCCCTTCAGAGCTCTCCCGTGTGCCCAAACAGGGGTTTACCCCAACATATGGGGTATCAGCGTACTCAGGACAAATTGGACATCATCTTTTGGGGTCCAATTTCTCCTGCTACCCTTGGGAAAATACAAAACTGGGGGCCAAAAAATAAGTTTTGTGGGAAAAAAAATATTTTTTATTTTCACGGCTCTGCGTTGTAAACTGTAGTGAAACAGTTGGGGGTTCAAAGTTCTCACAACACATCTAGATAAGTTCCTTGGGGGGTCTAGTTTCCGATATGGGGTCACTTGTGGGGGGTTTGTACTGTTTGGGTACATCAGGGGCTCTGCAAATGCAACGTGATGCCTGCAGACCAATCCATTTGTCTGCATTCCAAATGGCGCTCCTTCCCTTCCGAGTTCTGTCATGCGCCCAAACAGTGGTTCCCCCCCACATATGGGGTATCAGCGTACTCAGGACAAATTGGACAATAACTTTTGGGGTCCAATTTATCCTGATATGATACCCTTGTGAAAATACAAAACTGGGGGCTAAAAAATCATTTTTGTGAAAAAAAAAAGAATTTTTATTTTCACGGCTCTGCGTTATAAACTGTAGTGAAACACTTGGGGGTTCAAAGTTCTCACAACACATCTAGATAAGTTCCTTGGGGGGTCTAGTTTCCAATATGGGGTCACTTGTGGGGGGTTTGTACTGTTTGGGTACATCAGGGGCTCTGCAAATGCAATGTGATGCCTGCAGACCAATCCATTTAAGTCTGCATTCCAAATGGCGCTCCTTCCCTTCCGAGCTCTGTCATGCGCCCAAACAGTGGTTCCCCCCCACATATGGGGTATCAGCGTACTCAGGACAAATTGGACAACAACTTTTGGGGTCCAATTTATCCTGATACCCTTGTGAAAATACAAAACTGGGGGCTAAAAAAAATCATTTTTGTGAAAAAAAAAAAGAATTTTTATTTTCACGGCTCTGCGTTATAAACTGTAGTGAAACACTTGGAGGTTCAAAGCTCTCAAAACACATCTAGATAAGTTCCTTAGGGGGTCTACTTTCCAAAATGGTGTCATTGTGGGGGTTTTTAATGTTTAGGCACATCAGGGGCTCTCCAAACGCAACATGGCATCCCATCTTAATTCCTGTCAATTTTGCATTGAAAAGTAAAATAGCGCTCCTTCCCTTCCGAGCTCTGCTATGCGCCCAAACAGTGGTTTACCCCCACATATGGGGTATCGGCGTACTCAGGACAAATTGCACAACAACTATTGTGGTCTAATTTCTTCTCTTATTCTTGGGGAAATAAAAAAATGGGGCGAAAAGATCATTTTTGTGAAAAAATATGATTTTTTATTTTTACGGCTCTGCATTATAAACTTCTGTGAAGCACTTGTTGGGTCAAAGTGCTCAACACACATCTAGATAAGTTCCTTAAGGGGTCTACTTTCCAAAATGGTGTCACTTGTGGGGGGTTTCAATGTTTAGGCACATCAGGGGCTCTCCAAATGCAACATGGCGTCCCATCTTAATTCCAGTCAATTTTGCATTGAAAAGTCAAATGGCGCTCCTTCCCTTCCGAGCTCTGCCCTGCGCACAAACAATGGTTTACACCCACATATGGGGTATCGGCGTACTCAGGACAAATTGCACAACAACTATTGTGGTCTAATTTCTTCTCTTATTCTTGGGGAAATAAAAAAATGGGGCGAAAAGATCATTTTTGTGAAAAAATATGATTTTTTATTTTTACGGCTCTGCATTATAAACTTCTGTGAAGCACTTGTTGAGTCAAAGTGCTCACCACACATCTAGATAAGATTCTTAGGGGGTCTACTTTCCAAAATGGTGTCACTTGTGGGGGGTTTCAATGTTTAGGCACATCAGGGGCTCTCCAAATGCAACATGGCGTCCCATCTCAATTCCAGTCAATTTTGCATTGAAAAGTCAAATGGCGCTCCTTTCCTTCCGAGCTCTGCCATGCGCCCATACATATGGGGTATCAGCGTACTCAGGACAAATTGTAGAACAAATTTTGGGGTCTATTTTCTCCTGTTACCCTTGGTAAAATAAAACAAATTGGAGCTGAAATAAATTTTGTGTGAAAAAAAGTTAAATGTTCATTTTTATTTAAACATTCCAAAAATTCCTGTGAAACACCTGAACGGTTAATAAACTTCTTGAAAGTGGTTTTGAGTACCTTGAGGGGTGCAGTTTTTAGAGTGGTGTCACACTTGGGTATTTTCTATCATATAGACCCCTCAAAATGACTTCAAATGAGATGTGGTCCCTAAAAAAAATGGTGTTGTAAAAATGAGAAATTGCTGGTCAACTTTTAACCCTTATAACTCCGTCACAAATAAAAATTTTGGTTCCAAAATTGTGCTGATGTAAAGTAGACATGTGGGAAATGTTACTTATTAAGTATTTTGCGCGACATATGTCTGTGATTTAAGGGCATAAAAATTCAAAGTTGGAAAATTGCGAAATTTTCAAAATTTTCGCCAAATATTCATTTTTTTCACAAATAAACGCAAGTTATATCAAAGAAATTTTACCACTATCATGAAGTACAATATGTCACGAGAAAACAATGTCAGAATCGCCAAGATCCGTTGAAGCGTTCCAGAGTTATAACCTCATAAAGGGACAGTGGTCAGAATTGTAAAAATTGGCACGGTCATTAACGTGCAAACCACCCTTGGGGGTGAAGGGGTTAAGGAGATCCGTCATTGGTGTGGCAGTCATGACGAAATTTAGGATAAACTGCTGGTAATATTCCACAACACCAAGAAATACTCTCACCTGCTTCTTGGAAAGAGGTTGCGGCCAGTTTTGGATTAAATCAAATGCCTATCATTTTATAGATCCATAATTGGTTTTGTGCAACATAGTCCAGGATACAGAAGGGGGAAAATGGGTAAAAAAAACACACAACAGACAAACACTGGGCATCAGACTACACGGGGCCCAGTGTTTGTGTGTTGTTCGGCTGTGCGCGGCGCACTCGCTGGGAGGTGGGATGGAGGACACGCCACCCATATATGTATTTTCCTTTTTTTTTGTGGTGATCAATGTGTGTTGGCATGGCAACCTACATACACTTCCGGGGTCAGACCTCATTTTACTTCCGGCATCCATTAGTATAAAAAGCCGCTTTTGGCACTAAGTGCCATGCTCCCTGAAGGAGTGCTTCTGAAACGTGTTTCGGGGTGGGCGCACAGACCCCGGGAACCTGGACGGCTGCTTTCTATCTAAAGGTAATAACATTCATTCCCCTGTGGTTAGAATTTCTGCCTTTGGTGGCATTGGGTCTCTTATACTATAAGCAATTTGTTTGTCTAATTTGGAAATTTGTTAGATTCCATATGCCACACAGGTGCAGATATAATCATTTACTACAATACGTATTTTACTATTTTTCACTATTTTTCTATACCCCCTTATTAGGGAGGGAATGGTTTTGATAACGTTATTGAAATATAGGCAGCCATAGTCCACTGGCTATGTGCGCCCCTGGTGCAGTCATGCGTTTATGTTGTGGTTTGTACTTAATGTGGCACTGTGTCCTCACCTGTATCTAATAAAGATTATTTATATTTTATTATAAGTTGTGGACTTCATGGTCGTTATTTTGTTTTTTTTACCCATTTCCCCCTTCTGTCTCCTTGTTTATCAGCGACTAGTCCATATGCTATATCCAATATTGTTTTCAGCGATATTTATTCTCCTTTCTACCTGTAGTAATACCTCTGTACTGTAGTTGGCAGCTATGCTCATTAAAGTCGTGATTTTGCTTTAACATAGTCCAGAATACAAGATCCACAACTGCTGGATGTGTTTATTTTTTAGAATATATTCTCAGAATCTATTAATTCGATAAATTGTTGTTGAACTTTTTCTCAGCAATAGGATTAAGGCCGGGATCACACATACGCGAGATACGGCCGAATCTCGCAGGTGAAATTCCAGCTCTGGCGCCGGCACTCCGGAGCAGAGCGTGCAGCTCCATGTATTGCTGTGCGGCTGCACGCTCCGCTCCGGCCGTATCTCGCGTATGTGTGATCCTGGCCTAAGATTCATTGCTGTGGGATTATTAGTTTGTTATTCACTCCTTAATATTGATTTTGAGCTGCTATAGCTCTGAATCCTGTAGATTCATTCCTATATCTCCTGCATTGTGTTGCCGCGGACTATCACTCATTGACTATTAGGACCACTCAACACCTTGCTATTTAAAACCTATAATCAGCTGCCTCCCCAATATGTTTCACCATTACTGGCGTCTTCAGGGGAATGAGGCTGCAATGGCTGCTGAATGGAACTCTTCAGCTTATATAGGGTAGGTTTGTGATGTCACTCTGGTCAACCACTAGCTGATTTTTATAGATTGACCAAATCTGAGAGATCTTTATCAACAGAACGGATATATCTGATTGGTATTCGTTTTAGCCTAAAAAGATAATTATGTTGTGAAGGGAACTTACCTATCCAATCATAGTTTCCTTCCAGGTGAACTTGACAGCATCTGTCCAATGTAATCAGTTGGCGCCATTTAAGGACCTGTTAAATTTTCATGACTTGTGAATTCACTTTCAGGACCTGTAAAAGGGGCGGTTCCACAAGTCACATGCCCTATAGCGGCCATGTTATCAATTTATTTGACTTGAGGACATGCTGCATATGTGCAATATGAATTCCACAGTTATTTTAGGACCTGCGGATATAGAAGTCCTTCAGGTCACATGACCGGGACCTGATGCATATGTGCAATAGGAATTCCACAGTTATTTTAGGACCAAAGGTCTTTCAGGACACATGACTGGGACTGAAATACATCCGATCATAAGACCTGCATGGCTTGCGTGTTAAAGCATTTTGATTAGATTTGTGGACCTACTGCATATGCACTGTAAGAATTCCGCAGCAATTTTAGGATCTGCTGGTACAAAGGTCCTTCAAATCACGTGACCTGGACCTGAATACATCTGATCATGGTACCTGCAGCACTTGCATATTAAGCATCTTCATACTCACCAACAGGACCTATAATTAAAGAAGAGCATGTGTAATAAAGGACTAACAATATCTCTTCTTTATCATCTTCCTTATTGCTCATTCTTTTGGTGTATTAAAATTATTTATCGGGGTCTATAATAGTTTCTTCAATCACAATCAATATAATTATTAGCTTACATTAAAGGAATGGTACACATTTATGTATAGGTTAACTTATATAGTTCTTGTTAATCAATATTCCTCTTGTTAGTAACATTTTTGTATGTATATTTTTGCCAATGAATTCTAATTAATGAGATTATTTTATGGTAATTAATTATCAAATATAGGTTTACAAAGATTCATTACTGTATATTAATGAATTTTGTATAAGCTAAGGTTCAGAAAATCATTGCACAACTATTTTACTATTAAGTATATATATGTATAAAAAGGCAGGTAAGTATACAGTTGAAATTAGAAGTATATAAAAAGACACATATGCATGTTTTTCTCAATATCTGACATGAAATGAGAATAAACCTTTCCCGTTTTAAGTCAGTTAGGATTACCATAATTATTAATATTTGCCAAATGCCAGAATAATGAGAGAGATAATGTATTAAGGCAATTTTATTACTTACTGCAAAGTCAAAAGTTTACATACACTAAGATTACTATGCCTTTAAACAATTCTGGACTGCCCATATGATGATGACATGCATTTGGAAGCTTATGATAGTTTTTTTTAAACATCTGAGTTAATTAGAGACACACCTGTGGATGTATTTTAATGCACACCAGAAACACACTGTTTCTTTGTGTAGCATCATGGGAAAGCCTAAAGAAATCAGCCAAGATATCAGGAAGAGACTTGTGGACTTGGACATTTCTGGTTCATTCTTGGGTACAATTTTGAGATACCTGAAGGCGTCTCATTCATCTGTAAAAAGAATTATACAAAAGTACAAACAAGATAGGATTGTCCAGCCATCATACAGCTCAGGAAGAAGATGGGTTCTGTGTTCCAGAAATGGACGTGCTTAGGCCCGACATGTGCATATCAACCCAAGGACAAAAGCAAAATACCTTTTGAATATGATGACAGACGCAAGTAAGATTGTGTCAATATCCACTGTGAAACAAGTACTGTATCAATATGTGCTGAAAGGCCACTCTGCCGGGAAGAAGCCATTACTCCAAAATAAACATAAAAAAGACAGATTAATGTTTGCAAATGCACACAGGAACAAATACCTTAATTTTTGTAGACATGTCCTGTGGTCTTATGAAACTAAAATTGAACTTTTTGGGTATAATGACCATCATTACGTTTGGCAGAATAAGGGAGAAGCTTGGAAGCCTCAGAACACCATTCCAAATGTGAAACACGAGGGTGGTAGCATCATGTTGTGGGGTTATTTCGCTGCAGGAGGGACTGGTGCACTTCACAAAATAGATGGCATCATGATAAAAAAAGATTATGTGGCAATTCTAAAGCAACATCTCAAGGCATCTGCCAGGAAGTTAAAGCTTGGGCAGAAATGGATCTTCCAAATGGACAATGACCCAAAAGCATATTATTGCCAAAATGGTAAGGCTAGGTACACATCGCATTAGTGCCATCCGTTTAACGGATCCGTTAAACGGATGCGCTAATGCTGATGCCCAAAATCTTTTCTTTTTTGAAGTACATAATTCACATTTCACATGACACAATATATGTAAAAGATGCATAACATTATTCACACTATGTTACAATGCAGTTGGTGAGTCAAAAGGCAGGAAGATACTTCTCCCATACATTACAATGTTAATCCCGGACAACAAATTGACTGCACACTGATGCTGTGTTGTGTGCTGTATGTCATTGTGTCATGATTTTTCATCCTTGATTGGGGTAAAAACAGATGTCTCCGTGATCATTGCACGGACACATGGTCTGCAAAATCACACGGACATGTGAACAGCACCGTAGACTATAATTAGTGCATGTTCTATCCAATGAAAATCACAGACAAAACAGGTGTCTGAATGAGGCCTAACAGAGGTCTACTGCTTCTTCAAAAGTGGATAAGGAAAAGGGATCATTGTAAAGTATTATTGATGCCTCAATTTCTTAATTTCCTTATTTTGTAAACATTTGCTTTTCTAAATCCATGTTTCTAATTTACTGTGTACGCTATTCGGAAATGTTGAGTAAATGGAAATTTATGCTCTCTTCTCATCATCTCTTTTGTAAAGTATTAGATAAAATGTTCCCCATCACGAAACTCAAACGGCATCAAATCCAAATCAAGGGTCAGGATCGTGTGCAGTCTGAAGAAGCACAACTCTCAAGACGAGTGTCTCAACTGACAGAGAAGCTATATCGTAATCACACATACCAGTGAGCTGATTAATAAGCCAAAAACTACATCCTGTGAGAGTCATGATGCTGCTCCGTGAGATTCTGAACAAATTGCACTAGCCATAATTTTAATATGTATGGATTCTAATTCATAAGAGTTGAATATTTTCTTGTTTGCTTAGTGCATTATGTTGACTACAAACATTTAAATCCTTCTGCACTACTCTCCCCATCTCCTGAGAGCTGTCATCCAAAGAGATTGCTCCAAGCAAAGATTCAAATAGTTCCCGATCTTTCAAGCTTAATCACTGACCTATATTTGCAATACACCACCGAACCAGATGGCACCTCATGCTCCCAGACATATTCAGTCTCCCTGACCTTGGTAGAACTTGCAGAACATACTGTAGCTCACTGCTGTTTTCAAAGAATACCTTTGAAGTTTAGAAAGTGATTATAAAAAAGTAGTTTCCGTCTAAAACGATCTAAATATGCAAGTATACAAGTTGTGGCATAGCGACTGGTCGTGTAATTAATGGACAGTATGTATCACAGAGGTGGGGGGCCCTGTGATGGAAGCCTGGGTATGTTTTGCTCAAGCAGATCTACTGCTGAGGGGTTTGTTTACATTGGGAAGGCTTCCAGGTGATTGGAGAGATGGGTGGGTTCAGTCACCTACAAACCCTCCCAAAGAGGCGTGTCTGAACACGTAAGATGGTTTTGTGTGAAAGGACCTGTGGTGATGTCACGCTCACCTGACTAGCCATGTGACAGGTACCTGGGTGTGGTTACACCTATGTAAAGGAGGTGTGTGTAGCACATGGAGTGAGTGTGTGGGTGTGTGTCAGGGTGGACACACTTCCAGGTGTCCTGGCTGGACACTGCAGAGGGGCCTGTGTATTGGACAGTTCCACGTGGGGACAGACATCCTGAACAACACACAGAGACCATCTTTAGGCTGGAGAGCCTACGTGCTGGACATAGCACAGTCTGTGTGCCCACAGATGTGAGAGAGCGGAGCTCTACTATGGACATTGGGGAATCACCTGTCTGACGTAAGACTGTTTACCTGTTGTTCCTGTTGCAATGTGGTTTATGGAGCAATAAACCCTGTGAACTTTTAAGGAAACGTGTCTCCTGAGTGTCATCCGCCGCACCTAAGCGAGTGTCCCCTAGACCCGTAGCGGGTGAAATGCTACAAAGTATACAGATAATTTTTATCCAATACTTTCTCATATTTCTGAACACTGACACATAACCTTACATCGTTGAGGTTCTAGTTTTGAGTCCAAACAAGAACAACATCTCTCTCACTCTCTTGTGACTGATGAGAACGTTAACAATCTATATAGTGCTGTGGAAGATGTTGATAATGTTAAATACATTTTAATTTGTATTTTGTGTTTAGTTGAGATTAGTTGCATATTGCTTTAAGAAAGGACCTGTCACCAGTTCAGAGTGGTCAGTTTTTTTTAAATAAATTCCAATATAAAACTACTAAACCAAAAAGTGGCCAGCTTTTGCTTTTATTTTATCTTGCTGCTTCCCTGACTTTTCAATTTTCTTTTTCTTTTAAATTCTGCCTTACGGTTACAAAGATATGAGTTTCTTTTATTTGGTGCTATTTGTTCTGGTGTGGTGGTGTGGCTCAGACTTTTCTGGGGGCGTTGTGTTTAGGCTGCTTACATTATTACACAAACCTAAGATAAAAACAAAATGATCTTGCAGTAAGTAAATGTGTAAATAGTAATAGATCTGGTAAATAACCAGGGTACTTGGTTAACGCTATTTTGATTTAAAAAAAAAAAGCATATAAGCCACTCTACTACGACAAGGTGCACCCAATTTGGACAGTCTAAACTTTTAGAGTTCACCTCACTATGTGTCACAGATGGTAAAATAGAAGGATGCAGAGCAGGACCCAGACCCGACTGGACAATGTATTTTTATGTTATGCATTGCTTTGTATAAGGGTTATACCCATCTTATCATTTCAGGAGTGAACCTAGCCTTCAAAGGTCCTGATTGCTGGGGGAAATGGATCAAAGGTGGGCATTCCTCCTTAATTGACAGTTCAGGCCAGTAGCATCATTGGGCCTTTGAGCTGAGCTCTAAATCCCTGATCTGAGCAATCAGTGAGATATGCTTTATCTCAGTAGCCGTAGAAGGAGCTGGTCATTGCTAATGTATAAGGTTCCTTCACACTGCATTCTGGCACCCGCTCGTTGGTCTCTTGGGATTCTGACATATGCACTGATGGGCCCATAGTCTGTAATTGACAGACAGAAAGGAAGAGTAATCTGTATTGCATCATTTTGTGGCGTGTACATCTCTTGGAGTCTACTTAGACAATTCCTTTGTAATGGAGGAGGAAAAACTCTGAATAATGAGTACTGCTCTTGTAGAAAACCAGAAGTACAGTGAACAATTAGTATTTTATTTAAAGGCTTCATGCTTCCACGGCCCTTATACTTCAGCAGGGTTTCCAGATTATTCATCCTTCAGTATACCATACAACATACTGTTCTTCACCTTCTTGGACCAGGGCATCAGCAATTTATTGTATACACGTTGTGCCTGGCATTCATGCATTTCTGCAAGATGAACATTTTCCATCTAGTCTTGATCTATATCGTATTGTTTATCTCAGTGGTATCTGCATTATGGGAAGATGTTCTTTTCCTCTCATTGCAGAAGTCATGAGGTGCGTCGATCTCCCCCTACATGTCCTTGAGGCCAATCACATGCCTCAGAATGGATTCAGTATAACAATAAAGTAGTGAGTAACAGTAGATGATCTGTGTCAGCAGTTGTGGAAAGTATATAGGTTATTTTTATTTTAACCTGGTTATAGACTTCAGTAGAATCCAGAAAAATAGCCGATTGCTGGCCGCCATTTTGCTGGATTTGTGCGAATTGCATCCTGAAATCATCTGAGCAAATACAGTTACAAATTGATTTGCTGATCTCTACATATCAGTCATAATTTCTTATTGTTCTGGTAGTTTACCATACTCCTGAAGATGAATTATAGGAGAATATGTCATCAGAGCTAAGCCATGTTCGGATGGAAATTTATATCTGCCTTACATGAACATTCCATTGTTCCCATTCTGCCTCAACCCAGTAAAGGATAAGACTGGCTGCCCACACTCAGCACTACAAGGTTCTCACTGGATTGAAATTTTTACAGCTACCATTGAAGATCTAGGAAAAATACACTGCTCAAAAAAATAAAGGGAACACTTAAACAACAGAATATGACTCCAAGTAAATCAAACTTCAGTGAACTAAAACTGTCCACTTAGGAAGCAACACTAATTGACAATCAATTATTATGACACCCTCAATAAAGGAGTGGTTCTGCTATTGCAGACCACATCTCAGTAACAATGCTTTCTGGCTGATGTTTTGGTCACTTTTAAATGTTGGTTGTGCTTTCACACTCGTTGTAGCATGAGACGGACTCTACAACCCACACAAGTGGCTCAGGTAGTGCAGCTCATCAAGGATGGCACATCAATGCGAGCTGTGGCAAGGTTTGCTGAGTCTTTCAGCGTAGTGTCCAGAGGCTGGAGGTGCTGCCAAGAGATACGCCAGTACACCAGAAGATGTGGAGGGGGCCGTAGGAGGGCAATAACCCAGCAGCAGGACCGCTACCTCCGCCTTTGTGCAAGGAGGAACAGGAGGAGCACTGCCAGAGCCCTGCAAAATGACCTCCAGCAGGCCAAAAATGTGCATGTGTCTGCAAAAACGGTTAGAAACCAACTCCATGAGGATGGTCTGAGTGCCCGACATCCACAGATGGGGGTTGTGCTCACAGCCCAACACAGTGCTGGACGCTTGACATTTGCCACAGAACACCAGGATTGGCAAATTCACCACTGGTGCCCTGTGCTCTTCACAGATGAAAGCAGGTTCATACTGAGCACATGTGACAGACATGACAGAGTCTCGAGATGCTGTGGAGAGCGAGCTGCTGCCTGCAACATCCTTCAGCATGACCGGTTTGGCATGTGCTCGCCAGAGGTAGACTGACTGCCATTAGGTACCGAGATGAGATCCTCAGACCTCTTGTGAGACCATATTCTGGTGCGGTTGGCCCTGGGTTCCTCCTAATGCAGGACAATGCCAGACCTCATGTGGCTGGAGTGTGTCAGCAGTTCCTGCAAGATGAAGGCATTGAAGCTATGGACTGGCCCGCCCATTCCCCAGACCTGAATCCGATTGAGCACATCTGGGACATCATGTCTCGCTCCATCCACCAATGTCATGTTGCACCACAGACTATCCAGGAGTTGGTGGATGCTTTAGTCCAGGTCTGGGAGGAGATCCCTCAGGAGACCATCTGCCGCCTCTTCAGGAGCATGCCCAGGCGTTGTACAGTAGGGAGGTCATTCAGGCACGTGGAGGCCACACACAATACTGAACATCTTTTCCTTGTCATGAGGCATTTCCACTGAAGTTGGATCAGCCTGTAATTTAATTTTCCACTTTGATTTTGAGTATCATTCCAAATCCAGACCTTCATGGGATATTCATTTTGATTTACATTGATAATTGTTATGTTTTATTGTTCTGAACACATTCCACTATGTAGTGAATAAAAATTTACAACTGGAATATTTCATTCACAGATATCTAGGATGTGGTATTTTAGTGTTCCCTTTATTTTTTTGAGCAATGTATATATCTTTGTACCTTGTTAATTGAAGATCTAAAATTTCCTATGCACTCAGCTCCCCCTAGTGATTACTATAGGGAAATGCTGTATCTTTAAGAAGTAGAGGGCCAAAATCCCTTATTCTCTCCATGATGGCAGACAGAGCTGGTCAGTGCCTTCACTGGTTGCAAAAAAAAAATAAAATTGAGAGCGTGTGTTCATACACTGTGAGCAGCACATCCTCAATCGCGTCCGGTCAAAGAGAAGAAGGGAAAGTACATAAACATATTGCGTGGAAACAGACAACAGAGATAAACTACACAGTAGGAGGAACCTGCCAACAGGACAGTGTGTTGTGCCCCCTTCCTCTATCTGATTTCTGCAGCTGATTATCAGCTATTAAGTGCTCCTGATTCCTGGTTCTCATTGCTCTCCTTGAATGGAGGGGAAGGAAGTGAAGTAGGAACTGGCAAGTAAAAAGTGACAGATCTAACATACTGTAGACCTGGATCCATTAGAATAAAAATAAAGCATAGTGTGCCACAGGATAGTATGTATGTCCAACATGGGTGGTAAGTTGCATATAGCAGCTGAGGTGCTCACCTGATCCAGTTGCACGGAGGCACAACACTTGGAAACAAGTGTATGGAAAAAGGATTGAACTTGCCAGGCAGTGGAACCTCTTAGTTCTTAAGCTTACTTGAGTAATCAGCTTAAAAGTGGTGAATAATAATAATAATAAGTAAAAGAAAAAAAAACAGTCAAACGACCATCTCCAAACCATAAGGAAATTATTGTGAAGCAGTAAATGTCAGAAATAAAGCATTGTATTAGATCGATATGGATGCATTATCATATTTGAACTACTTTGTTAATCAAGTACAAAATGACAAGATAAATTTAGCAGAAAAGTAAACATAAAATGCGCCAAACTTGACAGCAATCTAGATGAATTAATAGTTGAACTAACTCAGCTAAAAATCAGTCAACAAAAATTTTAAAAGCAGTAGAAATGTCATGCATAATTCATAAAAATCAGAATTATTTGGAAGCTCCTAATTGCATTGAGCCAGGACATCTAAGGCTTATTGTTCTCCTGCAGAGCTGGCACACTGTGAAAGATTCATTGGCCAAAAAATTGGAAACAAATTCTCACGCTTAAGATGACCACAGATTGGACTCACCACCACCAAGACCACAACTTTCAGAGACTGTTGAGCCTCCTCCACCAATAGTAATTGCCACATCACCTGCACTTGAGTCGCCCTGCCAGGGCCGTGGGGTACTCTGTACCGGGTCCTGCGGTTCACAGGGGGATGTCACGGTGGCTGCGACCCGGTCTGTGGCCCTGAGCGCTCATGTAAAAGGGAAAGGTCTTTAAAGGGAATAAAGTTTGTGTTCGTGATGCCACCTGTGGTATTCGGTCAATGGGGACCGACGCTGCTTCAAGGGGTCCTCTGGGGTGATGTTATGGCAGCTAGATGGTATAACTTCCAACAGGTGAAGTATGTCCCCAGGACTCTCAGTGTGTAGATGGAAGATGGTGGGGAGTGCAGTAAAGAATGAGGACACAAGGTTGCAGTCTCTTTACCTTGTTTACTGAAGACTTCAGCATCGGCAGTCCAGAGCACCAGATCACAGGACAGGCAGGGTCAGGCCAGATTGAAGGCAAGTTAGGAGTCCCCTTTTCCAGGTGGAAATCAAAAGCCTTTCTCTAGCGCTGCGGTGATGTAGTCCCTTACTGCTTAAATCTCCACATAAGGACCTCACAGATGTTATCTCTCTCTCTGTTCCCCGGGTAAGATAGGACATGACCCGTATGACTGGTGGCTTGAGGCTGTTGATAGGGACTCTAGCTGGTCTCCTCCTGATGTCCTCTCCTGTGCTTTGCTCTCCTGCACGTTCACTGCAATGTATTCGACTTTCTCAATGTCTCTTTCCAGGAGCTGGAGCACTGCGACTACGCAGCTCCGTAAACCCTTCTGCTGCCTCAGACTGATCCATTCCATCTCCTGACTGGTCCTGCCTGGAACTCACTGACTTTCCTACAGACTACCAGTTTATATATATATGGGGAGTCACCTAGCAAGTAGGATCAAAAACTCCCCCTGGTGGCCTGGAGTGTGAATGTGTTGCGTGTTTGTGGTACCTGGTTGCAGTTATCCCTTCTTGCCTTCAAGCGTAACATCACTCTCCTCATGAGGAAAGCAATGCTACTGTGATGACCAGGACCCTGGGCGCCACACACTCTTGCTCACTGCAGTATATATATATACACACTTCTCAAAAGATAGAGGGAACACTTAAGCAACAGAATATGGCTCCAAGTAAATCAAACTTCTGTGAAATCAACATGAACAATTAGGAAGCAACACTGTTTGACAATCAATTTCACATGCCGTTGTGCAAATGGAATAGAAAACAGTTGGAAATTATTGGCAATTATCAAGACACACTCCACTCAATAAAGGAGTGGTTCTGCAGGTGGGGACCACAGATCACATCTGAGTACCAATGCTTTCTTGCTGATGTTTTAGTCACTTTTGAATGTTGGTTGTGCTTTCACACTCGTGGTAGCATGAGACGGACTCTACAACCACCACAAGTGCCTCAGGTAGTGCAGCTCATCCAGAATGGCACATCAATGCGAGCTGTGGCAAGAAGGTTTGGCACTACCAGGAGACAGGCCAGTACACCACAAGATGTGGAGGGGGGCCGTAGGAGGGCAACAACTCAGCAGCAGCACGGCTACCTCAGCCTTTGTGCAAGGAGGAACAGGAGGAGCACTGCCAGTGCCCTGCAAAATGACCTCCAGCAGGCCACAAATGTGCTTGTGTCTGCACAAACGGTTAGAAACCCACTCCATGAGGATGGTCTGAGTGCCCGACGTCCACAGATGGGGGTTGTGCTTACAGCCCAACACCATGCAGGACGCTTGGAATTTGCCACAGAACACCAGGATTGGCAAATTCACCACTGGCGCCCTATGCGCTTCACAGATGAAAGCAGGTTCACACTGAGCACATGTGTCTGGAGATGCCGTGGAGAGCAATCTGCTGCCTGCAGCATCCTTCAGCATGACCGGTTTGGCAGTGGGTCAGTAATGGTGTGGGGTGGCATTTCCTTGGAGGGCCGCACAGCCCTCCATGTCCTTGCCAGAGGTAGCCTGACTGCCATTAGCTACTGAGATGAGATCCTCAGACCCCTTGTGAGACTATATGCTGGTGTGGTTGGCCCTGGGTTCCTCCTAATGCAGGACAATGCCAGACCTTATGTGGCTGGAGTGTGTCAGCAGTTCCTGCAAGATGAAGGCATTGAAGCTATGGACTGGCCCGCCCATTCCCCAGACCTGAATCCGATTGATCACATCTGAGACATCATGTCTTGCACCCTTCACCATCACGTTGCACCACAGTCTATCCAGGAGTTGGTGGATGCTTTAATCCAGGTCTGGGAGGAGATCCCTCAGGAGACCATCTGCCGCCTCATCAGGAGCATGCCCAGGTGTTGTCGGGAGGTCATACAGGCATGTGGAGACCGCACACTACTGAGCATCATTTCCTTAGGGGATATGTATGTAATTAATAAAAGATTTTTTTTGAGGAAAAAAATGGCGTGGGCTCCTGTGCAATTTTTGGAACCAGCAGAGGGAAAGGAAATGACTGGGGGCAGATGTTTGTAGCCTGGGAAGGGGGTAATACCCATGAAGCTTCCCAGGCTATTAATATCAGTCCACAACTATATACTTAGCCTTTACTGGTTATTAAAATGGGGCATCCCCCAAAAAAATGACATGGGGTCCCCCTATAATTAATAACCAGCAAAGGCTATGCCGACTCTGCGGGCTGATACTAATAGCCTAGGAAGGGGCCATGGATATTGGCCCCCCTGGCTAAAAACATCAGCACTCAGCCACCCCAGGAAAGGCACATTCCTAAGATGCGCTAATTTGACTCTTAACCTCGCTCTTCCCACTTGCCCTGTAGCAGTGGCGAGTGGGGTAATAGTTGTGGGACTGATGTCACCTTTGTATTGTAAGGTGAAATGAAGCTCACGGCTTAGTAATGGAGAGGAGTCAGTTAGACACCTCTCCATTACTAATCCAATAGTGTTTAAGGGGTTAAATAAAGACACAGCCAGAATAAAGTATTTTAATGAAATCAAACACAACACAGTTTCCCATCAGATGTAATAGTCGTTCATAGCATTGGTACTAGTGTTACAAAGAGCAAAGTACTGCAGTGCGCAGGTGCCGGGTAAGGTCAGAGAGGCCCAGCGCCTGCACACTGCAATACTTTGCTCTGCCATCAACAGGGCAGGCAAAGTACGTCTGCATCGGAATGAATACAAGAAGAGCGCAACATCGTAAGAAGATGGGAGGCCCCAGACCAGACCGAGACACCCATTGGACCAGAACCGGACCGGGACCGCCCCTGGGTGAGTATAATCTAACCTCTTTTTTCTCATCTTTCAGGATACATCGGGGGCTTATCTACAGCATTACAGAATACTGTAGCTAAGCCCCTGATGCTGGTGGGCTTAGCTCATCTTCGATTGTGGGGGTGACAGATTCCCTTTAAATGATATATGGGGGAATGTCAGTTAAAATAATATAATTAAGCATGGTGCAAAAGAGGATAATTTGAAAATTCAAAAAATAAGGTGAGTAAAGCCATAAAAAAAAAGAGCTGAGAATTATGGAGCAATTTATGGAACACATGGTTAATGGCATTGCAAGTGTATGTAAAGGTCAGATTGTGCATTTCTCAAAAGTGGAGATGAAAATCTTTAAAATGAGTTGCAGAAAGGAATATAGAGTTGGTAAAAATCGACAAAAAAATCAAAAGTGATGAATAAAATAAAAACAGAGCAAAATAGTGGAGTCCAACTTTTTGGGGACAAATATTAAGATAAAGGCAACATTATGAGCACTTTGTACTCAGAACACAGCTGTGAGCATGTAACTGTCATTGGGAAAGATCGCTATATCCTTCCTCAGTCCTCAGCTATGAGGCAAGGTCTGGCAGACCATGGGGAGGAGTATTTAATTTTGTTTTAGTATTCCCAATAATTTTTATTTCGCAATTTGTTTAATATACACATTTAACTGGGTTACGTAAGCCACATTCATGTTTTTTTCAAGAAACATTATTGTATAGGCTAATTAGTAATCAGCTTTAGATGAGGAACTGAGGAAATTAGGTTACTTGTTACTTACTTCCTATTGCAGTTTCCTGCAGGCACACATAAGAACGACTAAGGTAAGTGCTTTACCCTACTTTTTCTTTAGTTTATAACATTGATGTAAAATTATGAAGCCATGTATGATCGATCCTCTATAAAGTCAGGCTACATGTATCCTTTTATCACAACCTGTTTGAAATGTTCACATAACTTTTTTTGCCCTATAATATACCTACTGTATGTGTCTAAGTGTAAGAATAGAGACGTGTCCTGCAATGTCCCCGTAGGTTTATATAGTGCAGACTGTATGAAGTGTTCCTCTTGTAAAGTTTGAGAAACTTTGATCCATGCATGGACTCCAGACCAGAGACTGTTGTAAAATAGCGTATAATACACAGGACATTGGAAGGAAATGGAAATCTCTCAATCCACAATATTTTTTTCCAAAACTAAAATGGTACAACCAGTGGTGGACTGGGAATGAAATTCTGCCCTTGCATTGAAAAACACACAGGATAATTTGTCATTTTGTTACTGATCAGTAAATTCTATTAAATGCTCTAGATTTGACTTACTGTAATTACCGTACTCAGTCCATGAGATCTTATGATTGACAGCCAGATCTCGTGTTCTATAGTCACATAGTTAATATGGTTGAAAAAAGACACATGTGCCCATCAAGTTAAATGGAGGGATGGGAAAGGCTAAAAGGATTGGTTTAGGTACATCCATAATGCATGACCAAGTCTGTTTTGGAGCCCTTCCTGAAACTACTGACTACTCCCGTTGTGACCGACTCCTGAGGTCCCTGTTCCACAGATTACTATTTCTCATGGTAATGAAGACTTGTATACTCTGGAGACTGAACATTTTTTTTATCCAAATGGAGGTGGTGCCCCCTTATCTTTTGAGGGGGTTTTACATGAAACAGCTTTTGACAATACTTTTTTATTGGCCATTTATTTATGCGTAAAAGTTAATCATGTCCCCCTTTATATGTCTCTTCTCAAGACTAAACACATGGAATTGTTTTAATGTTTCCTTATAACGAAGTTCCTCCATGTTCTTTATCAGTTTTTCCTTCAACTAAAATAGTGTGTTTTTTAAATAATATTCATACAAATACTTGGGCAAGCGAACAGAACGTACCCCTAGGATGCCTTTAGAAGCAAGGTTTTTTTTTCTTTTTTAGCAAAAGCTCATAAGTCAGCTAGGAATAAGAAATCGACAGAAAAATGTGACGCATTCTAGGAACTGTTGATTTTTTGGAGGAATGTTTGCTAAAATTGTGCAATTTGAAGAATATTTGCTGTTTTTTGTGATAAAAATGCATATAAGAAACGTGTGAACAAAAAATGCCACAGAAATGAAAAAAACACATGAAATTCAAGGTGTTTTTGCAGATTAAAAAAAAAAATTTGCTAATGTATTTGTGATGTAACACAGTTACATTACCTTACAGGGTAGAAATAATAATTGTCAGTGGGTAGGTTCACTATTTTATATGCATTTTTACTGGATTTTCAATTACTTTTTACATTACAATGTTTTCCTGTATTTTTTTATGGAAATATGCTGTGAAAAACCAGAGCAGGCAAAACTATAATGATGATAATAATAATATTTTATATATATATATATATATATATATATATATATATATATATATATATATACACTCACTGGTCACTTTATTAGGTACACCATGCTAGTAACGGGTTGGACCCCTTTTGCCTTCAGAACTGCCTCAATTCTTCGTGGCATAGATTCAACAAGGTGCTGGAAGCATTCCTCAGAGATTTTGGTCCATATTGACATGATGGCATCACACAGTTGCCGCAGATTTGTCGGCTGCACATCCCTGATGCGAATCTCCCGTTCCACCACATCCCAAAGATTTCATGTTGTTTACGCCAAATTCTGACCCTACCATCCGAATGTCGCAGCAGAAATCGAGACTCATCAGACCAAGCAACGTTTTTCCAATCTTCTACTGTCCAATTTCGATGAGCTTGTGCAAATTGTAGCCTCAGTTTCCTGTTCTTAGCTGAAAGGAGTGGTACCCGGTGTGGTCTTCTGCTGCTGTAGCCCATCTGCCTCAAAGTTCGACGCACTGTGCGTTCAGAGATGCTCTTAGGCCTACCTTGGTTGTAACGGGTGGCGATTTGAGTCACTGTTGCCTTTCTATCAGCTCGAACCAGTCTGCCCATTCTCCTCTGACCTCTGGCATCAACAAGGCATTTCCGCCCACAGAACTGCCGCTCACTGGATTTTTTTTCTTTTTCGGACCATTCTCTGTAAACCCTAGAGATGGTTGTGCGTGAAAATCCCAGTAGATCAGCAGTTTCTGAAATACTCAGACCAGCCCTTCTGGCACCAACAACCATGCCACGTTCAAAGGCACTCAAATCACCTTTCTTCCCCATACTGATGCTCGGTTTGAACTGCAGGAGATTGTCTTGACCATGTCTACATGCCTAAATGCACTGAGTTGCCGCCATGTGATTGGCTGATTAGAAATTAAGTGTTAACAAGAAGTTGGACAGGTGTACCTAATAAAGTGGCCAGTGAGTGTATATATATATATATATATATATATATATATATAATTGTCTAAGGGTTTTTCCGTCTGTCTGTCTGTCTGTCTGTCTGTCTGTCTTTCTGTCTGTCTGTCTGTCTGTCTGTCTGTCTGTCTGTCCTGGAAATCACTCCATATAAGGTATGGTCTACAAACAGGATACCTTATATGGAGTGGTCGGCGGTTTGTAGACCATACCTTATATGGAGTGGTCGGCGGTTTGTAGACCATACCTTATATGGAGTGGTCGGCGGTTTGTAGACCATACCTTATATGGAGTGGTCGACGGTTTGTCGGGCGGCCTCGACCAATCAGAGATGGGCACAGCATGGCGACGATGATGTCATAATGGTTGCCATGGCGACGATGATGTCATAAAGGTTGCCTCGACCAATCAGCGACGGGCACAGTCTGCCGCGAATCACATACTACGGGGACATGCATATTCTAGAATACCCGATGCATTAGAATCGGGCCACAGTCTAGTATATATATAATTGTCTAAGGGTTTTTCCATCTGTCTGTCTGTCTGTCTGTCTGTCTGTCTGTCCTGGAAATCCCGCCTCTTTGATTGGTCGAGGCCTGGCGGCCTCGACCAATCAGAGACGGGCACAGCATGGCGACGATGATGTCATAATGGAAATCCCGCGTCTCTGATTGGTCGAGGCCGCCAGGCCTCGACCAATCAGCGATGGGCACAGTATCGACGTAGATGTCATAATGGTTGCCATGGCGATGATGATGTCATAAAGGTTGCCTCGACCAATCAGCGACGGGCACAGTCTGCCGCGAATTCTGGAATCATCATTGTCCATATACTACGGGGTCATGCATATTCTAGAATACCCGATGCGTTAGAATCGGGCCACAGTCTAGTATATATATATATATATATATATATATATATATATATATATATATATATACACAGGTCAGACCAAAAGTTTAAACACACCTTCTCATTTAAAGATTTTTCTGTGTTTTCATGACTATGAAAATTGTAAATTCACACTGAAGGCATCAAAACTATGAATTAACACATGTGGAATTATATACTTAACATATACTTGCTAGTGACACTGTTGGGGATTTATTCAAAATTGAAGGCATACTGAACCAACATGGCTACCACAGCATCTTGCAACGGCATGCTATTCCATCCGGTTTGCGTTTAGTTGGACCATCATTTATGTTTCAACAGGACATTGACTCCAAACACACCTCCAGGCTGTGTAAGGGCTATTTATCCAAGAGGAAGAGTGATGGGGTGCTACGCCAGATGACCTGGCCTCCACAGTCACCAGACCTGAACCCAATCGAGATGGTTTGGGGTGAGCTGGACCGCAGAGTGAAGGCAAAAGGGGCAACAAGTCCTAAGCATCTCTGGGAAGTCCTTCAAGATTGTTGGAAGACCATATCCGGTGACTACCTCTTGAAGCTCATCAAGAGAATGCCAAGAGTGTGCAAAGCAGTCATCAAAGCAAAAGGTGGCTACTTTGAAGAACCTGGAATATAAGACATAATTTCAGTTGTTTCACACTTTTTTGTTAAGTATATAATTCCACATGTGTTAATTCATAGTTTTGATGCCTTCAGTGTGAATTTACAATTTTCATATTCATGAAGATGCGGAAAAATCTTTAAATGAGAAGGTGTGTCCAAACTTTTGGTCTCTACTGTACATTATCATTAAATTTTATTGCTCATAGAACTTAATACAAGTGAACGAATCAGCGAAGCGTGGTTCAAATCCCACGCCAATTCGCGACCGGACTGCGCCTGTTGCTGGTTGGTCGCGGCCGGCCGGTCGCGACCAATCAGCGACGCAGGATTTCCGTTACAGACAAACAGACAGAATTAGACGATTATATAGTAGATTCCTAGCCTTCTATTTTTTCTCTAGTGGGCTAACTTGGTACTGCACTGTCCCTAGACAACTATACACAGCATTATAAACCATTCATATAGCAGCAAATGGTTGGAAATGAAACTCTAAATACATAGAAGATTGAAATCACATTTACATAGTGCGGTCACACTCCCACTACCTCAAGAACCGAGATGTGCTTAAAGGGGTAGGGGCTTGTACCAGTCTTTGTAACTCCTTACATATTCATATTCATCAAAATGGCACACAAGATTCATGAATTTTGTGCAAAGCCCAACATTGTTTTTTTTTTTTTGTTAAACTGTTTTTGAAACTTTTTAGAGGAAAAGTCGCACATTTTGCAAAATATCAAAATAAATGCTGAAAAATAGCTGACATAAAAAAAAATCATTCCAGGAAGTGATCGGTCTAAATTTGCGACAATTTATTAGACATTTTAAAAAAGTCACATTTGATGAATCTGTCTAAGGCTGGGGTCATATTTGCAAGTGCAATGCGAGAAACTCCCGCGAGTCTCTCACCTCAATACCTGGCACTGCCACCGGCACTCGGATATGCAGCCGCACGCTTCGGTCACAAATGTGACCCCGGCCTAAAAGAGTGTATCCCAAACTCCAGTCCCCACGGCCCTCAGTAGATCATGTTTTCAGGATTTTCCATGGTATTGCACAGGTGATGGTATTATTATCAAGGCATTAGATGGAGAATTTTTTCCCATCTTTTCCTCATCCAAGAGAATCAATGACACTATGATCATAATCGGTCCGATTTTCTTAGATGACAAAAAATACGCTCATCTGCAGCTTGCCTTACAGTGTAAATGTACAAGTTCTGCTTTATGAGAATAGGTAATTAGTTCATTGTAATTTTTTTTATAATTTTGTCATGATATCATTGACTAAGTGATTGAAAAAAGTAGATTTTCCATGATTAAAGTCGTATGGTGAAACTAGTTGGTTGTGGCTTTATTTCTCTGTAGTTTGGTTTGCTATGTACTGTGCTATTATTCCTGGTTTTAATGTTTTTGTGAAATAAACTTCAAGTTTTACTTACCTGAGGATGTTTTGCTGGAGGATCGACTTTTTTTTTCTACTTGCTGCTGCAGCCATGGCCTGGCCGACTCCGTGAGCTGTTCCTCCTCATGGCACCTCGTTGATGAGGTGACTTCTCCTGCTTTCTTTCATTTTAAATGATTGTGGCACATTATTTAATACTTCCATATGAGACCCAGATACATTGAGGCACAGAACACAGAAACGATTAATATTGTACAAAAGCATTGATTTTAATTTTAGATAAAAAATTCTACAGAAATGCAAATTAATTTGGTCTTGATATTGAAATTTGAACCTTATCTGTTCTGATCTCTCTTCATGCTACAAGTTTTTCATCAGGAAGTTACTGCTGATATTTACCACATTACAAGGTCAGTGCAATGATATGTGTGTTTATTTCACTCTCTGCAGGATGATAGGCAGGATATCTTAGAAGCACTTACAGTAAATGGACATCCACTCTCTTGGAATCTGACTGCCAAAATTTTTTGAACCCACAATTGACTGATAGATCGGGCATTTTCCAGAACGTCCTGGGTATTTCTAAAAACGGTGGAATAAGATTGGAAAAAGATAGAAGAAAACGTGCAAAGTGTACAGGTATCAGCGATGAAAAAGGACTTTCCAAGTTGACTTGGAACTATTTTGTGCTGCATGACAATGTCTGACAGCATTACTCAGCTCTAATATTTCTAAAGTGGAAATTCGTTATTTTCTACCAAGTCTTCATTTTTCTCCAAAAGGTACTGTGCTTTCTACTTTTTTATTTTACATTTGTGAATATTCTATAGCATATCTATATCTATATATATATATATATATAATTGTCTACGGTCCACTTCCGTCTGTCTGTTTGTCTGTCACGGAAATCCCGCGTCGCTGATTAGTCGCGGCTGGCTGGGTGCGACCAATCAGTGACAGGCACAGTCTAGCCGCTAATTGGCCCTTCCCTACTCCCCTCCAGTCAGTGCCCCCTCGATACTCCCTACAGTCAGCGCCCACATAGCGTTTCAGCAGTCCGTTAAACGGACTGCGTTACACCACGGCTTAACGTGGTGTAACGTAGTCCGTTAATGCTGCCATTAACCCTGTAAGTGTGACCAACGTTTTAAAAACATATAATGCTAAAAATAATAATAATAAAAAAAAACATTACATTCTCACCTTCTGGCATCCGCGGCAGCCTTTCCCGATCCTCGCGACGCTCCGGCCCCAAGAATGCATTGCGGCAATGACCCCAGATGACATAGCGGTCTCGTGAGACCGCTACATCATCCCGGGTTATTGCCACAAGGCATTACTGGGAACGGAGCATCACGAGGAGCATCGCTAAAGGCCTGAGCTGGATCCGGGGGCCGCCGGAAAGTGAGTATATAACTAATTTCTATTTTAATTCTTTTTTTAACAGGGATATGGTGCTTACATTGCTATATACTATGTGGGCTGTGTTATATACTACATGGGCTGTGTTATATACTGCATGGGCTGTGTTATATACTACATGGCTGTGCAATATACTATGTGGGCTGTGCTATATACTACGTGGGCTGTGCTCTATACTATGTGGGCTGTGTTATATACTGCGTGGGCTGTGCTCTATACTATGTGGGCTGTGTTCTATACTACGTGGACTGTGTTATATACTGCGTGGGCTGTGTTATATACTGTGTGGGCTGTGTTATATACTACATGGCTGTGCAATATACTATGTGGGCTGTGCTATATACTACGTGGGCTGTGCTCTATACTATGTGGGCTGTGTTATATACTGCGTGGGCTGTGCTCTATACTATGTGGGCTGTGTTCTATACTATGTGGACTGTGTTATATACTGCGTGGGCTGTGTTATATACTGTGTGGGCTGCGTTATATACTGCGTGGGATGTGTTATATACTACCTTGCTGTGCTATATACTACGCGGGCTGTGCTATATTCTACATGGCTGTGCAATATACTACGTGGGCTGTGTCATATACTGCATGGGCTGTGCTCTATACTACGTGGGCTGTGCTCTATACTATGTGGGCTGTGCTCTATACTGCGTGGGCTGTGTTATATACTGCATGGGCTGTGTTATATACTATGTTGGCTGTGCTATATACTACATGGGCTGTGCTATATACTATGTGGCTGTGCAATATACTATGTGGATGTGCTATATACTATGTGGCTGTGTTATATACTACGTGGGCTGTGTTATGTACTGCATGGACTGTGCTATATACTACATGGGCTGTGCTCTATACAACATGGGCTGTGTTATATACTGTGTGGGCTGTGCTATATACTACGTGGCTGTGCAATATACTACGTGGTAGTCTATATACTACGTGGCTGTGTTATATACCATGTGGGCTGTGTTATATACTGCGTGGGCTGTGCTATATACTGCGTGGACTGTGCTATATACTACATGGGCTGTGCTCTATACAACATGGGCTGTGTTATATATTACGTGGGCTGTGCTATATACTACATGGCTGTGCAATATAATATGTGGCTGTCTATATACTACGTGGCTGTGTTATATACTATGTGGGCTGTGTTATATACTGCGTGGGCTGTGCTATATACTACGTGGGCTGTGCTATATACTACATGGCTGTGCTATATACTACATAGCTGTGCTATATACTACGTGGCTGGCCACAAAAATTAGCGACTGGCGCATTCCGGCCATGAATTGGCGCAAGATTTGAACCACGCTTCGCTAATTGGTTGTGGCCGGCTGGCTGATTCCTGTGTATTCATTGCATTATTCTGAAATCTTCATAAATAAACTACATACATATTCTAGAATACCCGATGAGTTAGAATCGGGCCACCATCTAGTTATATTATATAATGCTATGTATTCTATGTATTATATTTGTATGCATATACAATTTATGAACAATAATACTGGAACAAATTTCTTAACCCATTTCCAACATGGCCAATTTCTGTTTTTGCTTTTTGTTTTTTTTTCTCCCCTCTTTCCAAGAGCCGTAACTTTATTTTTTTTACTTCTCTGTCTACATATTCATATAACGGCTTGTGTTTTGCGGGATAAGATGCACTTTTGAATGGTTGAATGACACCATTCATTTCACCTCATAGTCTACTGAAAAATGTGAAAAAAAAAATCCGTGTGAAGTGAAATTGCAAAAAAAAAACCCAAAACGCAATTCTGAATTTTTTGGGGAATTGTTTTTACGGTGAAGATTGTGTGGTAAAAATAACCTGGCATTATGATTTTCCTTGTCAGTATTATTACAGTGATGCCAAAATTGTCAAGTTATTTTTATTTTAGTGGTGAAAAAAAAATTGGATATTTGTAAGAAGAGACGTTTTCATTGATTCCATTTTGGGATAGATATGACATTTTTTCCATATTGCAGTAACCAAAAAATGCCAATTTTACCATTTTAATTTCATTTTGTTTTACATGTTTACATGTAACAGGTTAACAATTTTATGCTCCATCTGTGTGCTGTACTACAGAAGTCGATAAGGCGTTAGAAAAATATTAAAATTTGAGAGTCCTCAGTAGTTGATACCTTTTAACCCCTTCACATCAAAGCCTGTTTTCACCTTCCTGACCAGGACAATTTATTTCATTTTGATCAGTGTAATAACTCTGGAACACTTCAACGGATCCCACTGATTCGTGACATATTGTACTTCATTATAGTGGTAAAATTTCTTCGATATGACTTGCATTTATTTGTGAAAAAATCAGAAATTTGGAGAAAATTTTGAAAATTTATAAATTTTCAAACTTTTAATTTTTATGCCCATAAATCAGAGAATCATGTCACACAAAATAGTTAATAAATAACATTTCCCACATGTCACTTTTACATCAGCATAATTTTTAAAACATCATTTTTTAGTTGGAAGTTATACAGGTTAAAAGTTGACCAGCGATTTCTCAGTTTTACAACAAAATTTGCAAAACCATTTTTTTTTACTGACTACCTCCCATTTGAAGTGACTTTGAGGGGCCTATATGACAGAATATACCCAAAAGTGCTCAAAACCACAATTCAAGAACTTTATTAACCCTTCAGTTACTTCACAGAAATTAATGGAATGTGGAAGGACAAAATAAACATTTTACTTTCTTTTCCAAAAAATTTCCTTCAGACCAATTTTTTTTTACTTTTGCAGGGGTAATGAGAGAAAATAGACCATAAAATTTATTGTGCAATATATCCTGAGCAGTTTGATGCCTCATATGTGGGGGAATACCACTGTTTGGGCTCATGGCAGGGTTTGGAAGGGAAGGAGCGCCATTTCACTTTTTGAATGCAAAATTTACTGGAATAATTAGCGGAGACCATGACTCATTTGGAGAGCCCCTGATGTGTCTAAACAGTGGTAATGATGGTTTTGGCACATATGACTGTCCATCGCCTTTCTGGTAACAATGACAGCTCACCTGACTGAAGAAAGACAGACATCATTTGACTGACTTGCCGGCTTTCTTGTGTGACTGCATATTCTGACCTTAGACAATCTCTAAGGCTGCCGTCACACGGTCAGTATTTGGTCAGTATTTTACCTCAGTATTTGTAAGCCAAAACCAGGAGTGGGTGATAAATACAGAAGTGGTGCATATGTTTCTATTATACTTTTCCTCTATTTGTTCCACTCCTGGTTTTGGCTTACAAATACTGATGAAAAATCCTGACCAAATACTGACCGTGTGACGGCAGCCTAAAAGTAGGCACTTGGTTAAATAAAGATAATGTTAAACACCACTATTTGCAGACAAGAAGAGCTGATGGGGCTTGTTGGACTAATAAGTATGTGGTTTTAACACTATAATTTCACATTGATAAGGACCTCATGTCTACAAATTGTAATTTGTAGCGAACCTTAATATGGTTGTGCACTTCATTGCCTTTTACTGCTTGTCATCTTTTAAAAGCAAAAAATGTATTTCTTGTAATATAAAAAAGTTTTTTCAATATCTAATATCTAATAATTTTCATAAAATATCATAATAAATATGTTGACTTACTTTTCAGAACAAGAACTGCTCTGGCAAAGATTTGCATACAGCAAAATTGTGATAAAGAAAAGTGTTGCTTCTTTCGACTGCAAGTGAATCAATTTGGTGACTATGGAACTTCTTTCACTATAAGAACAACGCGTACAAGCTGCCACATCTATGTGATGCAATGGAGGTTAATAGAAGTTACTGCTCCTTTACAAATCAAAGCTTAGTATTTCAGACTTTCAGCCTAATTGCTTATGTTCCACTGTTTATCTTTGGCATTATATGCAATGTTCTTGCCCTTTGGATTTTTTGTTGCAAAATACAAAAATGGACAGAAACAACTCTTTTTATGTTGAATCTGATAGTTGCCGATATTTTGGTTCTTCTGACCTTTCCATTCAGACTATATGCTACCTTAAACAAATGGGACCTCACAAGTGAACTGTGTAAAGCGTTACTAGCCTTCTACTTTGTGAATATGTACATGAGCATTTTCACTATCACAGCCATCGCTTTTGACAGATACTTGGCAGTCAGGCACCCAATGAAATACAAGAGTTGGATGTCACCAATGAAGGCTTCTGTTATTTGCTGTATCTTCTGGATCATTTTCATCACCGTTAGTACACTCAGGGTTTTGGCAAGCAGTAATTTCACATTTACCACATGTTTTCAGAAAGAAAATACTGATCCATTTAATTTGTCTCCAGTCTTTGTAATAGTCGGATTTATTCTTCCTTTGCTAGTTATTAGCTTTTGTTCTGGGAAGGTCCTCATGACTCTTAGGGTCAAAACACAACTGGATACTTATAGGCAGAATTCTGTCAAGAAAGCTGTGAAGATAGTTATTGCCAATTTAGTATGTTTTGTGATTTGCTTCTTGCCTATCCATGTGGGATACATGATCCGTTTTATGGCTGAAAGCCTCAAGGCCTCTTGTTATAGTCTTGAGAAAATCAATGAATTTATTAATTACGCAAACTTCATAGCAAGCCTAAATTGTGTTCTGGATTCAATGTGTTACTACTTTCTAGCCAGTGAAGTTTGGGATGTTCTCTCCAAAGAAAAGTTTAGATTACTTCAATGCAAGTCTGGATGTGGGACATAACCCTTTAAACAATCCATTTATTTTACAGAATGACTTGCAATGTAAAATCCCCCTTGGATTAAACTGACAGATAGATGAATAAAATTCAAAAACAAGAGCCTCAAGGATCCTTGCAACCTATTTTCTATACAGAGTTATAATATAGCAGTCATACACTTTTATGGAACTTCAATGAACCTCACAGCTTTTTTACACACAGAATTGTTTTATACATTTTTTTCTCTGATTTTTTTTGTGCAGGAAAAACAAAGACCCCAATTTGTCAAGAACGGTAATTTTGAGGTGGCATTTTGGAGTCAGATGCTCCTTATTCTTTAAGAGACAACTGGAGTTAGATTTTTGGCATAAGAAACACCACAACTCCTAATGAATTAGATTAGCTGTTGCATCCCCCCGCTCCCCCCGCTGTACCACCATCCTGACACAACTCCACCCATTTTGGTAGAGCTGGGAGAAACTTTCATAAAAACACAAATAATGGCAAACATTTTGCAACTTTTCAAAGCAATTTACACTAGGATTCTGGTGAAATTGCTTTGATGAATCATGGCCATAACGTTCTACACAAACAAAAAATTGAAATAGATTTCTAAAATTTAGTTTAGTAAATTAAAGGGACATAAAGGAGAAAAAGAGGAGGAGATAAGAATGTGAACTGAATAAAAAGTAACTTTTATTATTTAAATTTAAAATGTGTATAAATGATAAAACAGATATTGGCAATCAGAATACAGTCTATCAAATAACCCTTTACTAGGGAATATGACTGAAGTCCCCAATGAATTAATACTGTCAATACATAAATAAGGATTCCACATTATTATTAGGATAATCCAGTATTGTGGGGTAAATGTCATACCATAAATTGTTTCCCCAATGTAGCTCTACTTTAATTATGTATTCACAGTATTACCGTAATTAATTGGAGTCCACAGTCATATTCCCTAGTAAGGTTTACTTGATAGACCGTTTTCTGATTGCCAATATCTACCATATTTTTCAGATTATAAGACGCACTTTTCCCACCCAAATTTGGGGGAAAAATGGGAGTGCATCTTATAATGCGGATATACCTTACCATCCGCGGGTGAGCATGGTCCCAGGGTCGCTGCTGGAGGAGGCAAGAGTGGAGCGTTGCTGCAGGCCATAGGCTGAGATGAGGAGGTGTTAGGATGTGCGCCGCTGCAGGTGTTCCGTGGTATGGGGGCTCCGCCAACATTTTGTGAAAGCCCAGAGCCCCCACAGTTACATGGTTTACTATGCGATGGGCTCCGGGATAATGGCTGCCAAGAGCGGCGCATGCGTAGGTGGAGATCTCGGCACTAAGATCTCCATCTGCGCATGCGCCGCCCTGGCGGCCATTTTCCCAGAGTCCACCGCATAGTAAACCATGTAAGTGTGGGAGCTCTGGGCTTTCACAAAATGTTGGCGGAGCCCCCGCACCACGGAACACCTGCAGCGGCACACATCCGAACACCTACTCATCCCTGTCTGTGACCTGCAGCAACGCTCCACTCTTGCCTCCTCCAGCAGCGACCCTGTGACTCCGCTTCACTGCAGCCACCACCCCGGTAAGCAATAAGATGCATGGATTGTAAGAATCACCACCATTTTATTAAAAAAAGTTTTTTTCCTATGTTTTGCGTCAAAATTTGGGTTGTGTCTTATAATCCAGTGAGTCTTATAAACTGCAAAATACGATATTTTATTATTTATACATTTTTAATTTACATAATAAAAGTTACTTTTTACTCAGCTCACATCCTTTTCTCCTCTCTTTCCCACCTTTATCCCCTTTAATTTACTACTTACACTAGTGGTGTACACTTTATGTGATCTATATATTTATAGTGATAATCTCTGGGAAAAACAACGTCCTTATGTACTTATAAAATCTAAGTCACACATTGCTTTTTTTTCTTATATAATTTTTATCCTATCAGAATTTTCACTGCAGTTTTTCCCAACTCAGATCAAAATGGCTTAGTACCAAAAACGTGTAAACAAAAAAATACATTATAAATGTGGTGACAAAAAAATGCATGTAATTTCCATTACAATATTTTGGTCATTGCCCTCGATTTTCATGGAGAAAAAAAAAATGCATCATAAAAGCTGTGAACATACCCTTACCCTTTTCTACTCAGACCTTTTTATAAATATAAATGTGTCAATTATTTGGAGCTATTGCAAACTAGGTGACGGAGCCAAATTTTTGAAATCTGATCAATGTCACTTTATGTGGTAATAACTCTGGAACGATTCAACATATCCCAGTGATTTTGAGATTGTTTTTTCATGACACATTATACTTTATTATAAAGGTAAATTTAGGTCAATATGTTTTGTGTTTATTTATAAAAAATATCAGAAATTTGAGAAAAATGTTAAAAAATTAGCAATTTTCCAGCTTTGAATGATTATTCCTTTAATCCAGATAGTCATACCATAGAAAAACATTCATAAATAACATTTCCCCCGTGTCGGCTTTACATCTGCACCGTTTGTAAAGTGTTCTTTTATTTTGTTAGTATTTTAGGAGGTTTAAAATGTAGCAGTAATTTTTCATTTTTTCAAGGAAATGTACAAAATTTATTTTTTTAGGGACCTATCCATGTTTGAAGTGACTTTAGGGGTCATATATATTGGGAAACCCCCAATAGTGATACCATTTTAAAAACAGCACCCCTTGACATATTGAAAACTGCAGTCAGTTAGTTTGTTAACCATTCAGGTGCTTTTCAGGAATTAATGCAAAGTGGTATGACAGAAATGAAAATGTGTATTTTTACCACCTAAATGCCTCTAACTTCTGAACAGGTTACAACGGCCGTCAGACTCTAAGGCCGCTATTTGGTCATGAATAGCCATGGCAAACATCAGGACCACACAATCATGATCTGAGGGCACCAATTGGGATTGGCCCCCACACTCTGTTAACCATTTATAGTGATGTAGTCTTTATTGACAGCAGCATCTAAGGGGTTAAACAGATTTTTACGGTGCAAACACTGATTGTGGCTGATACAGCAAGTTGTCAGCTAGAGTGTACAGCCGACAGCTGCTGGATTGTCACCTTTTATGGGGAGGCTATTCTCTTATATCTCAGGTCAGTTAAAAGACGTATTGGCGGTCATTAAGGGGTTAAAAATAAAGGGTTTTCTAAAGTGGAAATACTGATTTTCTACTCTGTGAGACAGAAAACCACATTGATATTTATATAAATAATCTTTCTTTTTAATCTGCAAGGGTTTTTACAAATTTCTGTTGAAGATAATGCATACTTTTCACATCACTTTGTGATACCATCGTTTCACGGCATATAAGACGTCTTTTTAACCCCTGAAAATCATCTCAAAAGTCGGGGGTCATCTTATACGCCGGGTACGGCGTGTGCAGGGAGTGGTCCTGTATGGTTCCCAGGATCTGGAAGAGAGGAGACTCTCTTTCAGGCCCTGGGATCCATATTCATGTAAAAAAATAATAAAAATAAAAAATATGGGATATACTTACCCTCCAACGGCCCGCAGCTCTCAGCAGTGCAAGCGGTGGCCTCCGTTCCTAAAGATGCAATGAGCAAAGGACCTTCGATGACGTCGCGTGACCGTAACTTCATCTAAGGTCCTTCGATCATTGCATCCTTAGGAACGGAGGCCGCCGCTTGCACCGCTGAGAGCTGCGGGCTGTCGGAGGGTGAGTATATCCCATATTTTTTATTTTTATTCTTTTTTTACATGAATATGGATCCCAGGGCCTGAAGGAGAGTCTCCTCTCCTCCAGATCCTGGGAACCATCCGGACCGCACATGCCGTATAAGATGACTGGGCGTATAAGATGACCCCCGTCTTATACGGCGAGTATATCCCAAACTCCATATTTTATATGGAAAAGTTGGGGGTCGTCTTATATGCCCAGTCGTCTTATACACCAGAAATTACGGTACATAGAAGGGTTAACAATTCTTTAAAAGACAGAAAACTCTCTAAACGACTTAAATGGGTTGTCCTCTACTGTGTAACTCCTTCTCAATAGCTCTGCAGCACAGGACAAATTAGAACAACTTAGTCTTAAGTCCCAGATCACAAAGTCAATGTTGTGTCAGATAGCAGTCACATGATATTGTTATGTCACAGGACCGACCGCTGCAGCCCATCAGCAACTGCTTTCATTATTCTGTCATAGCAGATGTCCAATCTAATGGAATAGAGAAGGCTTGCAATTGTAAGGGTTGCAATTGTAACTAAATTGCCATTCATTTAATGGCCCTGGTCAGCTAATGTAAAGGGGCCCAAAAGGGTATATGAAAAATAGGCTTCTAAATGACTCCATTAATGTCCAGATAATTAATATGTTATAGGGATTAATTGTGATTGTAAAAGTTTGAGTTAAAAAGGATTGAGTTTTCGCCCTTAGGGCCCATTCAGATGGGCCAAGATTGGAGCACAATGCATGGACTGTCATTCTATACAATACAATGTTTGTGACTGGGAGAAATGCTGGCAGTGAAAATGGAACTGCTGCCTATGATTAAGAAACTAAGAGTGTGAAGTTTAGTCTTGCTTTATTACCAGGAAATTACAAATCATGAGCTTCTTCACAACTGGGGGAGGGGAACAGAGAAGAAGGGAGAGGTGATATGAGGACAATCTGCCTAGTAAATCTGTAAATAGTCTGTGAGTTTGACATTTTGTTAAGTATACCATTCCTGAATCCATGGCTTCTAATTTGTTGTCTTTTACTTACGATCATGTTCTGTAATAATATAAAGATGTTTGTAATGTCTCCTTTTATAGACAATTAGTAATTATGATACATAAGACTTACTTTAGAACATTACTTACAAGTTTGAAATATATATATATATATATATAAATATATATATATATATACAGTATATAATCAATAAATGATTACTTGAAATACCTTTTTGATGTTTTCTTATTTTTCGTGTTCTCTTATATCTTGACTCTAACACCATTTGATAATAATAGAATAATGATCAGGTAATTTAGTCAAAGAAAAATCAAAAAGAAATCGAAGAAAAATGAAAAAACAAAAACCTATGAAATGAGGGCTTTATTGTCAGAGTATAGAAGCCTGCAAAACCAACCATGTTCTCTTGGGTCTGTAACTGCAGCATCTTTTAGACTAGGTTACCACGATGAGCTTTTGGTGAATTTTTGATGTTGCAGATTTTCTGCATCTGCTAGGTTAGTTGCATTTATTCATTGTGTTTTTAGGTGAGTTTTTTTTACATGCGTTTTTGATGCTGCCTTCTTTGTCTCTTGTTAGTGTGTCATTTTATACTGTAAATAAAGCTGCTTTGTTTGTTATACTTTCTGGTATTTGGCTTTGACAAAACTTTGTGGATACAGTCATGTGCGAATTACAGTACATGCATTTTTACCTAATGGACGTTTATTGGAAAATCTGCACATAAGGCCGGGATCACACTTGCGAGAAACTCACATGAGTCTCGTATCTCAATACCCAGCACTGCCGCCGACACTCCAGAGCGCTCAGGTGCATAGAAATACATGCAGCCGCACACTCCGGTCCCGAGTGCCGCATATTGAGATGCGAGACTCATGTGAGTTTCTCCCAAGTGTGATCCCGGTGTAACAGGCCAGATTAACCCCACCGCCCAGAATATACCCAGGGTTAAAGTGGCCTAGGCCAGATTATACCCCAGGTATATTCGAGCCTAGGCCAAACAATACCTCGAGGTATAAATTGGCGTAGGCCAGATTATACTCCTCCGAGTCAGCTGCTGTAGATCAAATTTTTCAGGCTTTTGAGAACCATTGAGTGATATTCTAAATAACGGAGCCCCAGGCAGCGAACGGGGTCCCAGGCAGCACACAGTAGCCCCAGACATCGCACAGGGGCCCCAAACATTGCACTGGATTGAGTAATATACTCAAGAACGGGGCCCCAGGCAGCTCACAGAGGGGCAGAGACAGAGCATGGGGCCCAGACAGTGTAAGGGGCCCCAGACATGGCACAGGGGCCCAAGACATGCACCACTACAATAAATGCACACCACAAGATTGTATAGAAAATTATTTAACAGTATATTTTATTGGTACGCCACACAAAATATTAAAACATATTTAAAACCAGACAAGAATCAATCCATCCATCCAAAGAAAAGGGCCCCAAAGAGCACCACAGAAGATGACTAAAGACAATATATATAAAGAGTCATCTGCATAATGAAACCAAGAGAACTCCTCTGATGAAGCCCTTTCCACTAGGGCCATATGTGTGGGGCCACTCAGCTCCTGCATTTGAGGGGTCTTGCCCTCTTACACACGTGGAGCATTTGGCAATTTAACCCTTTACCTTTCAGGCTTTTACTGAGTTCTCTTGGTTTCATTATGCAGATGACCCTTTATATACATTGTCTTTGGTCATCTTCTGTGGTCTTACCTATAGGGTCCTTCCCTACCTTGGGGGGCCCTTTTCCTTGATGGGCATGTTATTGTCCACATTAGGATTGCAGAGTTGCACCACATAGCCCCATGAGCCAGTAGGTCTGAGATTGGTTTATATGCATATATGTGTTTATTGGGCACTATAACATGTACTTATTTTTCTGAGTGGATTGATTCTTGTCTGGTTTTAATTATCTATATATATAATTGACTAAGGGGTACTTCCGTCTTTCTGTCAGCAACTTCCGTCACGGAAATCCCGCATCGCTGATTGGTCTCGCCAGCTGCCTGTCATGGCTGCCGCAACCAATCAGCGACGGGCACAGTCCGATTAGTCCCTCCCTACTCGCCTGCAGTCAGTGCCCGGCGCCCGCTCTATACTCCCCTCTGGTCACCGCTCACACAGGGTTAATGCCAGCGGTAACGGACCGCGTTATGCCGCGGGTAGCGCACTCCGTTACCGCTGCTATTAACCCTGTGTTTCCCCAACTTTTTACTATTGATGCTGCCTATGCGTAGTTAGGTGTCAAACCGGAGTCAATTAACAGTAGAACCAAACAATGATGTACAGTCTCAACAGGCAATAGCAAAGTGGGGGACAGAATGGATCAGCAACAGGAAATATTCATGCAGAACAGGCACAAGGCACAAACACACAAAACACCAGGGTCAACTTAACTCAGCCAAGGGCAAGAGTATAACTGACAAGGACTCGAGCTAACCAAGGCTATAAAAAGCCCTCCCAGAACCAGAAAGAGGCCACAAATAATTGACCCCTGGCACGTCAGTCCGAAAACTACCATAGGATCATGACAGTCAGCTTGTCTTAAATTAGACTAGTTGTAGTATCACGCCCCAATTCCACCTAAAGAAACCATGCAAGTAACTTTATAAATATTTTATACTTGCACAGTCACTCTATACCTTAATCTGGTCACTATCGCATTACTGCATGATATATAGACTCGACCTGCTGAATTCAAGGTATTCATCAACCTCTTCACGACCTTATATGTAAACAGTATATCGTGGTTGGGAAGTGCCTACTGACCTTTTACGTACTGGGTACGTCCTGGCGATTTTGTGCACATAGGGGTGCATGTGCAATCACTGCCGGGTGTTCAGCTAGTAGCATAGCTGCCACCCGGCTCTCACTGCCAGGAGCGCTTATACTGAGGTTTCCATGTAAATTTCTGAAATAGGTGATCCAGATGTAAGCTCCTGCAGAAGTTTCCCTGTAATGAGGCAGATGGAGGCACTGTGGACACTGTTTGACCTGTGATCCGGCTATGTCTATTGTTTTAGGTGTGCATAAAAGTTCCATTGGCCACAGTTTTGTGCACTTCTGAAAATAAGGAAACAACTGAACTAAGGCCAGACGGAGTCCAGAGTAACTCTGCTGCTTCATTATTGTGAATGAATCCCTCAGGGTTTCATCTGAATCACGTTATTCTGAGATTTAGATGGAAACCTCAAAGTAAGTGCTCTGCGTAGAGCGCCGGATACATGCGATTCAAAATGTTATGATATTATTCCACAAAAAAACAAGTCCCCACTCAGGTCACTGATCTGTTAACGGAAATATAGGAGGCTTTCACGTTACTGTTAGTACAAAGTCTCTGGAAAAGTGAAATAGCTTCTTCACCTTCAAAAGAAATTCAGCAAGTTCTGCACTCCCAAAACCCAAATACCCACCTCCATTCTGACCCCAGAGTGCTCAACCACATTTAGCGCCCACATGTTTGGCATTTATGTATTGACTAGATGGTAGCCCAATTCTAATGCATTGGGTATTCTAGAATATGTATGTAGTTTATTTATGAAGATTTTAGAATAATACATTGAATACACAGGACTGCGCCTGTCGCTGATTGTTCCCGTCCGGCCACGTAGTATATAGCACAGCCGCATAGTATATAACAGCCCACATAGTAAATAGCACAGCCACGTAGTACATAGCACAGCCACATAGTACATAGCACAGCCACGTAGTATATTGCACAGCCACGTAGTATATAGCACAGCCCACGGAGTATATAAAACAGCCCACAGAGTAAATATCACAGCCCACGGAGTATATAGCACAGCCACATAGTATATAGCACAGCCCACAGAGTGTATAACAGCCCACATAGCATATAACACAGCCACGTAGTATATAACAGCCCATGCACGCAGTATATAACACAGCCCACGTAGTGTATAACACAGCCCACGTAGTGTATAACACAGCCCATGAAGTGTATAACACAGCCCATGTAGTGTATAACACAGCCCACGTAGTGTATAACAGCCACATAGTAAATAGCACAGCCACGTAGTATATAGCACGGCCACATAGTATATTGCACAGCCCACGTAGTATATTGCACAGCCCACGTAGTACATTGCACAGCCCACGTAGTATATAGCAATGTGGGCATCATATCCCTGTTAAAAAAAAGAATCAAAATAAAAAATAGTTATATACTCACCTTCCGTTGGCCCCCGATTCCAGGCGAAGCATTTACTGATGCTCCTCGCGCGCTCCGGTCCCAAGAGTGCATTGCGGTCTCGTGAGATGATGACATAGCAGTCTCGCGAGACCGCTACGTCATTATCTCACGAGATCACAATGCATGGAGCGGTCACCGGACTGTCGCGAAGAGCGGGAAAGGCCTGTTCTGGATCCGAGGGGCCGACGGACGGTGAGTATATAAATATTTATTTATTTTTTTAATTATTTTTAACATTAGATCTTTTTACTATTGATGCTGCATAGGCAGCATCAATAGTAAAAAGTTGGTCACACAGGGTTAATAGCAGTGTTAATGGAGTGCGTTTCACCACGGCATAACGCGGTCCATTAACACTGCCATTAACCCTGTGTGAGCACTGACTGGAGGGGAGTATGGAGCGGACACTGACTGCGGGGAGTAAGGAGCGGCCATTTTGCCGCCGGACTGTGCCCGTCGCTGATTGGTCGTGGCTGTTTTGCCGCGACCAATCAGCGACTTGGGATTTCCGTGACAGACAGAAGGACAGAAAGACAGAAGTGACCCTTAGACAATCATATAGTAGATGACAGCCAGCCTAATTTACAGATGTGCATTGCCAGAAGCATGAGCTGGGCACTACAACGAACTGGTCATTACAATGGCAGTTTCCAATTTTCCCTCAGCAACATCCACTGCTGCTTGTTTGTGGAAAACACCCATGCAGTCAAAATTGTTGCTACACACGTAAATAAATTCATAAAGGGGTATAATTTTCCAAATGGGGTCATTTGAGGGGGAATTCTGCTCTTCTGTCACTATGGGACTCTGTAAATGGAGTCCGCAAATTATTCTTGGAAAATCTGTGCTCTAGGAGGCAAATAGCGATCTGTCCCTCGCATGTATGGCTAAGCAGTACTGTGCAGCCACATTTGGGGTATTTCTACATTCAGCAGAAATGTTGTGACAAATTTAGGTGCTATTTATTCCTGGTGAAAATGTAAAATCTGGAGCTAAAACAAAATTTTGGTCATAAAAATGTAATTATTTTTTCCTCATTGCCCAATGGTTTTAAAATCTGTGACACACCTGTGATGCCAATATGATAATGGCACCCTTAGATGAATTTATTGAGAAATTTTTCATGGGGTTTCCACAACAGAGAGGAGCCAGAAGACTGCAGTGTCTGATTGCTCCTACTCCTGTGCTGAAAAGAAGCACTTCACCTTCTTTTTAAATGGTGTTTATTTCTTTGGCAGAACAGGGGTTACTTCGGTCATGTTTGAAGCTCTGGGAGTCTGAACTCTCAGCTGAGCTCAGTTAGCCACTCCTATCCCCTGTATAATCTGTATGAGATCCGAGTGCATTAATCCTGTATAATCTGTGACTGTTCCAAGCGTTTGTAAGTGGGATAATTCCCTTCCCTCCTCTTATTTAGTTTTTTCCCGATCTTCCACTCCCTGGGGCAATCCTCTGTTATATGTGAGTGCATATTTGTATGCCTGGTATTTTCAGTTATCCCTTGTTCGTGTTGCCTTGTTCGTCGGGTTGGTGTACTGTGGTGCACGGAAGCTCCCCTCTTCACAGGTTGGGGGAAAGGAACATACAGAGGGCTGATTCAGGAGATAAGGCAAGGGTGACGGCCCTGGCATCTTCACTTTCAAAAGTATCCCAGGGAATAGGGCAAGCTAAACTTTTTGCTTTTTGATATAAAAGCCATGTGCCTGTATATATCCAAAGACTATCAGACAGCTGAAACCCCTACCATATGTACATATGTCATGATCAAAGTTATTATTTTTATTATATATTTACATAGCACCATTAATTCCATGGTGCTGTACATGAGAAGGGGTTACATCAAAATAAAAATATCACTTACAGTAAACAAAACTAACAATGACAGACTGGTACAGAGGGAAGAGGACCCTTGTTATGATCCCAATGGTAGAGGATCTCAGGGTTTTCAGCAAAGTCTGCAAACATAAAAAACTAGCTCATAGGGAGGTGGTAACTGAGCTGACCGCATACCTGATCCTAACCCACAACTAATAGCAGCCGGGGAACGTACCTACGTTGGTTCTAGACGTCTCGCGCCAGCCGGAGAACTAACTACCCCTTTCAGAGAAAATCAGACCTCACTTGCCTCAAGAGAAAGGTACCCCTAAGTAAAGACACGCCCCCAACAAATAATAACGGTGAGGTAAGAAGAAAGGACAAACGTAAGTATGAACTAGATTCAGCAAAGAGAGGCCCACTATATAATAGCAGAAATATAGAAAGCAGACTTATGCGGTCAGCAAAAAACCCTACAAAAATATCCACGCTGAATATCCAAGAACCCCCGCACCAAATAACGGTGTGGGGGGAGAATATCAGCCCCCTTAGAGCTTCCAGCAAAATCAGGAATCACATTATGAACAAGCTGGACAAAAAACAAAACAATACAAATGAACAAAAAATAAGAAAGCAGGACTTAGCTTATCTTGCAAAAATCAGGACCAGTAGACAGGAGCAACCAGACAAGGACTGATTACATTGATGCCAGGCAATGGACTAAGAATCCAGGAAGTTTAAATAGGAACACCCAGGGTCTAACGAACCAGGTGACTACCAACCTGGGAAAGACAATCCAAGGCCATACCGCTAGTGACCACAAGAGGGAGCCAAAAAGTATAGTTCACAACAGTACCCCCCCTTTAAGGAGGGGTCACCAAACCCTCACTACGACCACCAGGGCGATCAGGATGGGCAGCGTGAAAGGCACGAACCAAATCGGCCGCATGAACATCAGAAGCAACCACCCAGGAATTATCCTCCTGACCATAGCCCTTCCATTTGACCAGATACTGAAGCCTCCGTCTAGAGAGACGAGAATCTAAGATCTTCTCCACCACGTACTCCAACTCGCCCTCAACCAAGACCGGAGCAGGAGGGTCAACAGCAGGAACCACAGGCACAATGTACCGCCGCAACAAAGACCTATGGAACACATTGTGAATGGCAAACGACACAGGAAGATCCAAACAAAAAGACACCGGATTAAGGACCTCCAATATTCTATAAGGACCAATAAAGCGAGGCTTAAACTTAGGAGAGGAAACCTACCATACCGAGAAGACAACCAAACCAAATCCCCAACACGAAGTCGGGGACCCACACCGCGGTGGCGGTTGGCAAAACGCTGAGCCTTCTCCTGTGACAACTTCAAGTTGTCCACCACATGATTCCAAGTCCGCTGCAACCTATCAACCATGGAATCCACCCCAGGACAGTCAGAAGGCTCAACATGACCTGAGGAGAAACGAGGATGAAAACCAGAGTTGCAGAAAAATGGCGAAACCAAAGTAGCGGAACTAGCCCGATTATTGAGGGCAAACTCAGCCAATGGCAAAAAGGTCACCCAATCATCCTGATCCGCAGAAACAAAACATCTCAAATAAGCCTCCAGCGTCTGATTAGTTCGCTCCGTTTGGCCATTAGTCTGAGGATGAAAGGCAGACGAGAACGACAGATCAATGCCCATCTTAGCACAAAAAGATCGCCAGAATCTGGACACAAACTGGGATCCCCTGTCAGACACGATATTCTCAGGAATGCCGTGCAAACGAACCACATTCTGAAAAAAACAAAGGAACCAGATCGGAAGAGGACAGCAACTTAGGCAAGGGCACCAAATGGACCATCTTGGAAAAACGATCACACACCACCCAGATGACAGACATTCCCTGAGACACCGGAAGATCTGAAATGAAATCCATGGAAATGTGTGTCCAAGGCCTCTTCGGGACAGGCAAGGGCAAAAGCAACCCGCTGGCACGAGAACAGCAAGGCTTAGCCTGAGCACAAGTCCCACAGGACTGCACAAAAGAACGCACATCCCGTGACAAGGAAGGCCACCAAAAGGACCTAGCCACCAAATCTCTGGTACCAAAAATCCCAGGATGCCCTGCCAACACCGAGGAATGAACCTCGGAAATAACTCTGCTGGTCCACTTATCAGGAACAAACAGTCTGTCAGGTGGACAAGGGTCAGGTCTACCAGCCTGAAATCTCTGCAACACACGTCGCAAATCAGGAGAAATGGCCGACAAGATTACTCCCTCTTTAAGAATACCAGCTGGCTCTGAGACTCCAGGAGAGTCAGGCACAAAGCTCCTAGAGAGAGCATCAGCCTTCACATTTTTCGAACCAGGCAGGTATGAGACCATAAAGTCAAAACGGGAGAAAAACAATGACCAACGAGCCTGTCTAGGGTTCAGGCGTTTAGCAGACTCGAGATACATCAGATTTTTGTGATCAGTCAAGACCACCACACGATGCTTAGCTCCCTCGAGCCAATGACGCCACTCCTCAAATGCCCACTTCATGGCCAACAACTCCCGATTACCAACATCATAGTTCCGCTCAGCAGGCGAAAACTTCCTGGAAAAGAAAGCACATGGTCTCATCACAGAGCAACCAGAGCCTCTCTGCGACAAAACAGCCCCTGCACCGATCTCAGAAGCGTCTACTTCAACCTGAAAGGGAAGTGAGACATCAGGCTGGCACAAAACAGGCGCCGAAGTAAACCGGCGCTTCAGCTCCCGGAAGGCCTCCACGGCCGCAGGAGCCCAATTAGCAACATCAGAACCTTTCTTGGTCATATCCGTCAGAGGTTTAACAACGCTAGAAAAGTTAGCAATAAAACGACGGTAGAAATTAGCAAAACCCAAAAACTTCTGAAGACTCTTAACAGACGTGGGTTGAGTCCAATCATGAATAGCTCGGACCTTGACTGGGTCCATCTCCACAGCAGAAGGGGAAAAAATAAAACCCAAAAAGGAAACCTTCTGCACTCCAAAGAGACACTTTGAGCCCTTCACAAACAAAGCATTATCGCGCAAAACCTGAAACACCGTCCTGGCATTCTGTTATGATCCCAATGGTAGAGGATCTCAGGGTTTTCAGCAAAGTCTGCAAACATAAAAAACTAGCTCATAGGGAGGTGTTAACTGAGCTGACCGCATACCTGATCCTAACCCACAACTAATAGCAGCCGGGGAACGTACGTACTTTGGTTCTAGACGTCTCGCGCCAGCCGGAGAACTAACTACCCCTTTCAGAGAAAATCAGACCTCACTTGCCTCAAGAGAAAGGTACCCCTAAGTAAAGACACGCCCCCAACAAATAATAACGGTGAGGTAAGAAGAAAGGACAAACGTAAGTATGAACTAGATTCAGCAAAGAGAGGCCCACTATATAATAGCAGAAATATAGAAAGCGGACTTATGCGGTCAGCGAAAAACCCTACAAAAATATCCACGCTGAATATCCAAGAACCCCCGCACCGACTAACGGTGTGGGGGGAGAATATCAGCCCCCTTAGAGCTTCCAGCAAAATCAGGAATCACATTATGAACAAGCTGGACAAAAAACAAAACAATACAAATGAACAAAAAATAAGAAAGCAGGACTTAGCTTATCTTGAAAAATCAGGACCAGTAGACAGGAGCAACCAGACAAGGACTGATTACATTGATGCCAGGCAATGGACTAAGAATCCAGGAAGTTTAAATAGGAACACCCAGGGTCTAACGAACCAGGTGACTACCAACCTGGGAAAGACAATCCAAGGCCATACCGCTAGTGACCACAAGAGGGAGCCAAAAAGTATAGTTCACAACAGACCCTGCCCTTGCGGGCTTACATTCTACAGGATTATGGGGAACGATACAGTAGGTCGAGAATTGCGGTAGCTCCAATGGTGTTGAGGTGGCCGTGTGGTCATTACAGGCTGTAAGATTCTTTAAAGAGGTGGGTTTTCAAGTTTCTTTTGAAGGATCCAAAAGTAGTGGATAACCAGATGTGTTGGGGCACTGAATTCCAGAGGATGGGTGATATTCGGAAGAAGTCTCGGAGGCGATTGGGTGAGGAGCAAATAAGCGTGGAGGAGAGGAGGAGGTCTTGGGAGGACCGGAGATTACGTGAGGGAAGATATTGAGAGGTTAGTGTGGAAATATACGGAGGAGAAAGATTATGGATGGCTTTGTAGGTCAGTGTTAGTAGTGTAAACTGGATACGCTGGGAAATTGGGAGCCAGTGAAGGGATTTGCAAAGAGGGGAAGCAGGAGTGTAACGATGAGAGAGATTATTTAGTCGGGCAGCTGAGTTAAGGATGGACTGGAGGGGTGCGAGAGTGTTAAAAGGTAGGCCACAGAGGAGTATGTTGCAGTTGTCGAGGTGGGAAATGATTAGGGCATGCACGAGCATTTTGGTAGAGTGTAGGTTGAGGAAAGGATGGATTCTGTAAATATTTTTGAGCTGGAGGCGACAGGAGGTGGCGAGAGCTTGGATGTGCGGTTTGAAGGACAGGGCAGAGTCAAAGATTACTCTGAGGCAGCGGATTTTGGGGACAGGGGAAAGTGTGATTTCATTTATTTTGATAGATAGATCAGGTAGGGAAGATGTGCGTGATGGAGGAAAGATAATGAATTCAGATTTGTCCACATTGAGCTTGAGGAAGCGGGAGGAGAAGAAGGAGGATATGGCTGATAGACACTCTGAGATTCTGGAGAGCAGAGAGGTGACATCTGGGCCAGAGAGGTAGATCTGAGTGTCATCGGCATATAGATGGTACTGGAAGCCATAGGACCTTATGAGTTGTCCCAGGCCGAGTGTATAGATTGAGAAGAGTAAGGGTCCTAGGACAGAGCCTTGGGGGACTCCAACAGAGAGGGGGTGAGATGAAGAGGTAGTATGGGAGTAGGAAACGCTAAATGTGTGGTTGTCAAGGTATGAGGAGATCCAAGATAGGGCAAGGTCTTTGACCCCAAAGGAAGAGAGGATCTGTAGTAGGAGGCAGTGGTCAACTGTGTCAAAGGCAGAGGACAGGACTAGGAGGAGGAGTATAGAGAATTGTCTGTTAGCTGTGGCTGTAAGTAAGTCGTTAGTAATTTTGGTCAGGACAGTCTCAGTGGAATGGTGGGGACGGAAGCCAGATTGTAGGTTGTCGAAGAGAGAGTTAGATGCAAAGTGAGAGGAAAGTTCAGCATGGACGTGCTGCTCAAGGAGTTTGGAAGCAAATGGGAGCAAAGATATGGGGCAATAGCTGGACATACTGCTTGGGTCAAGGGATGGCTTTTTGATGATAGGTGTGATTGTGGCATGTTTGAAGGCAGAGGGGAAGGTACCAGAAGTTAGTGAAAAGTTGAAGAGATGGGTTAGGGATACATTTATTATTAGTTAGTTTGCATATACCGGGGTGCGGGACAAGATCTGATTTATTGTCCACACTGTGGGGCTTGAGGTCAGGAGAGTGGATGATTCCTGGGTTGTCTCCTCACATGCATTTGAAGATCACCACAGAAGAATTAGCTGTGGTGGTAGCATGTTAAAGGGAATCTGTCACCTGAATTTGGCGGGCTATGTAAATGCCCCATTTTCGGTCCGATGGGCAGTGCTTCTTCTTTTTTCCTCCACCCCATCCTTCCCCGCTGTCCGCAATATTTTCCGGAATTGGAATAGGTGTCCTCCATAGTTTTCGCGTGCGCAATGCAATCTTGTCCAGCACTCACAGGACTCAGCTACGCATCCTGGCCTTGCAAAACCCTGACCTGGACTTTGCACAATTTAAGGACAGAGCCATCCAGGTGCTGCACGAACCTCAGCCCAGCCACACAGTGCCCCCTAAGCATCCAGCCCTCACGTACCACCAGGAGGTGGCATCATATCCACAGGTCCCTGTTGAGGCCGATGCACAGGTCCTAGATGATGATTCTTCCACAGGACTACGCCTCCAGGTGCAAGAGCTGACCAAGAGTGTTGCTGCATTAGCCCGGACCATACAGTCTCTACAGGAGGAATCCCCTAAGTAGAAGATCAAGCTGGCTTCCAGACCGGAGGACATCCCATGGCAATGACAGAAGAGGATCCCGCTGACCAGAGGGAGAGACGACGACCGCTATCACCAGGATGCATGACCCATCTGCCGCTGCTGCAACCAGGCAGGACACATTGCAAGGTACTGTCATTTAAACGAGCGACCCCTGGGGCAGAGGGCCAACCCCCAGGAATAGGATGACCAGGCCCACACAACTGGTGAGCCAAGTACATTGGAGGACGACCTGTTCTCCCCATTGTGATCGACAGCATCCCGATGAACGCTTTGTTGGACACCGGTTCTCAGGTTACAACTATGCCTTACATTCTTTATAAGCATTATTGGGCTGACACAGACATTACCTGTGGCCCAGATAGTGATCTAACAATAGCAGCCAGTAGTGGTCAGCCTTTGCCACAGGTGGGATACAAGGAGGTCACCATTAAAGTGGGAAGGATGGAATTAAAGGCCCAAGGAATGGTGATGACATTGACCAACGTGAATGTAACCCCATGAAGACCATTGGTACTAATGTTATTGAAAATTATCTTGCCCAGGTTATTGTCTTATTACAACAGGTGGCTGAAACTGCTGGTTCCAGTGAGCAGAGAGTCCTGCAAAAGGAAATCAGAGCCCTGGTACAGAGACAGCAGGTATCTGGTGGAGAAATTGGCAAAGTGAGTGATGAAATCCCCATTGCAATACCCCCCAGGAGTGAAATGTTAAAATGGTGTCGGGCAGCAATAGGTATCAGAGGTAAAGACTACCAGGCCCTGGTAGAACCTGTGTATTGAGATAGTAGGCCCACAATCATGACAGCCAGGGGAGTGGTTGAAGTCTGCAAGGGGAGGGTACCAGTACGTGTCCTTGACTGTGGAGACAAAGAGGTCCTTCTAACCAGATATGCCACACTTGCCAAACTGTTTACTGTTGATAATAATGTGATACAGGCAACAGAACCCTTGGTCCCATCCAATGGAGGACAATGGCTCTGCAGGACAAATGGAAGATTGGTGTCAGAAATTACACGTGGGCACTGATTCTACACCTTCACACCAGAAACAAGGGGCTTACCGGGTGGTCCATGGGTGTGAACGGGTATTCAGTAAACAGCCACTAGATTTGGGGCAGGTAAAAGGGGTACAACATCATATCCCCACGGGAAGTCATCCACCCATTAAGGAGACGTACCGGCTTGTACCTCCAGCTCATTACCAGTGTGCCAAAAGTATGTTTCGAGAGATGAAGGAGGCTGAGGTAATCGGAGATAGTTGTAGCCCCTGGGCAGCTCCATTAGTCCTCGTCAGGAAAAAGGATGGTGCCATGAGAATGTGTGTAGATTATAGGCAGATAAACCGCATTACACACAAGGATGCATACCCGTTGCCTGGAATAGAAGAGTCATTAGCTGCCTTAAAATCTGCTAACTACTTTTCCACCTTGGATCTCACCAGTGGGTACTGGCAGGTTCCCGTAGCAGAGGAGCATAAGAAGATGGCCTTCACATCACCAATGGGTCTCGCTGAATTTAATTACATGCCATTTGGACTGTGCAACGCCCCAGGAACACTTCAGAGAATGATGGAGTGCTGTCTCGGGCATAAGACTTATGAGGTCCACCTGAAGCACCTGGCCGAAGTGTTTGAAGCCCTGTCCAACTTTGGCTTGAAGGTAAAACCATCCAAATGTCACCTGTTGAAACCCAAAGTGCAGTACCTGGGCCATGTGGTGAGCTCTGAAGGAGTGGCACCAGACCCTGACAAGGTCACCGTGATCAAGAACTGGCCGAAACCCAGTAACATCCATGAAGTCCGACAGTTCCTCGGGTTGGTAGGCTACTACAGAAGATTTATTAAAGACTTCACCAAGATAGCCGCACCACTGCAAGACCTGTTAGTGGGCCAATCTAAGAAAATCAAGGGTAATAATACCCCGTTTGACTGGAACGACAGGCTGGAAGGATCCTTCACTCGGTTGAAGTTGTCTCTCATGGGAGATGAGGTACCCAGAATATGACCAACCGTTTGTGCTGTACACAGATGCCAGCAACGTGGTATTGGGAGCAGTACTGTCCCAGGTACAGAAAGGCAAGGAAAGGGTAATTGCTTACGCCAGCAGGAAGCTTTTCCCTACAGAAAGGAACCCCGAAAATTATAGTTCCTTTAAGCTGGAGTTCCTCGCCATCGTCTAGGCGGTAACAGAGAGGTTCAAGCACTACCTGGCCTCAGCAAGATTCACAGTTTACATGGACAACAATCTTCTGACTCACCTGGAAACAGCAAAACTAGGTGCCTTGGAGCAGCGTTGGATGGCCCGGTTGTCCAACGATGAATTCACCATCAAAGACCATGCAGGGCACAAGAATGTCAATGCCGACGCGTTATCCAGAATGCCCAACTTAGCAGAGGTGGAAGAGGATCCAGAGGTACTGGAAGAGGTCGAGTTACCAGCTTTCCATCATCCTGGAGCAACTCAGTACTCTCATTATGTGAAGAACAGGGGCTGAACCCATTGCCCCCACCATGGATGGACAAAGACCTGGCGGTCCGTCTGGTGAAAGTGCTGCTGACTCAGGCAGATTCACACCCTGGTCCAGATGATCCATAAGAGACGCAACAACTGTGGAAGGAGAAAGGCAAATTATTTATCTACGATGGTAAGCGGTGCTGAAGAAACATCGACCCATGCACTCATGAGTTAGTCTGGCAGATAGTGGTCCCAAGACAAGATGCGTCAATGGTTCTGGAAGCGTACCACGATGGAGCAGAACACTTAGGATGGAAGACGTTAGAGATCCTGTTATGTGGAGGGTTTTACTGAATTGGCATGAGAAAAGCCATCGAAAAGTGGTGACGAGAGTGTTGTCCATGTAACGTGCGCAGAAAGGACCGTGACATCCAGAGGGCTCCCCTACAGCCCATAGTCACCAAACAGCCACTTGAGCTGGTGGCCTTAGACCACGTGAAGCTAACTCCAAGCCGGTCAGGCTATGTCTACACTTTGACTATTGTGGACCATTACTCCAGATTCCTGGTAGTAGTACCTGTCAAGGACCAGACAGCAAAGACGGCAGCCAAAGCCTTCCAAGAGCACTTCTGTAGACCACATGGATATCCTGAGAAGGCACTTACTGATCAAGGACCAGCCTTTGAAGCGGAAGTGTTTCAAGAGTTCTGCAGCCTGTACGGATGCAAAAAGATTAGAACCACACCGTACCACCCGCAAACAAACGGAATCTATGAAAAGATGAACCAAGTAGTGATTGACTTAATGAAGACCTTGCCTTTACATGAAAATAACTTATGGCCAGAGATGTTGCCAGACTAAGTAGACTTGTACAATCACAGCGCAGTGAATTCCACCAACTGCACTCCAGCATACCTGATGAGAGGAAGATCTAGTAAACTACGAGTTGATCTAGAGATGGGAGTCCTAACCCCAGAAAAGACCTCATCTGATGCAGATTGGGATACTGAGAGACAACAAAAGTACCGCCAAGTACAAGAGTGCGTCGAAAGAAGTATATTAAATGCGAGACAAAACCAAGAGAGAGACTATAACCAACGTGCCCCTGTAATTCCCTTATCACCAGGTGAACAAGTGCTAAAACGTAAAAGGAGAATGCACAAACTTGACGACCAGTGGGAATGGGAAGCAGAACCGTATACTATCCTACCCTCAAACTTCGACAACACAAAAGTATGCCTTATAAGTAAAGATGGAGGAGAAACTTCAACTGCAGTATCCAGAGATCATCTTAAAGTATGCCCTGACAAACTGAGGAACAAAGAAGGGAATCCAGGAACTACTCAACCCGTGGTAGAAGAGGAAAAGAGAATTCACACCGTTCTGGGAAATTTTCCCCAGTCTTGGACTCAAGTATATCAGGCCATAGTGATACCTGTCTTGACTTTTCCCCAGCTGGAAATACCAGAGCAAAATGTGATTCCAGACCATCCTGAACCAGAAGAGACTTTACAACAGCGGGTTCAAGCAGCAAATGTCACTCCAGCAGTGGAACCAGAGAATCCACTCTCTGCTTTTGGTGAAACTGTCAGACCTATGGTGAATCTGTGAAGTCGCAGACAATTACCCAGTTTACCTACACAATGCAGGCCTACAAACAGTACATGGGTACACAACAGCAAACATGTTAGACCAGGAATTACGTCGGTCTATTCGTAGCACCAAGGGTCAAACCCCAGCATGTTACAGGGACTGTCAATAATTGGTGTTACCTGTTTGAAATGTTTGAATGTATCTTGTTACAGGTTTATAATCGACATTGAGGTAATGGACAGTGGATTACCCAAAAACTGTTTTTGTAAATAGTTTGGCACCCTCAAGGTATAGGGCATAGGGCATTCTAAGGGATGCTATACTGGAGTATCTGAAGAGGAATAACCTCATGACCCAGTATCAGCACGGGTTTACTAGGGACCGTTCATGTCAGACTAATTTGATCAGCTTCTATGAAGAGGTAAGTTCCGGACTGGACCAAGGGAGCCCAGTGGATGTAGTGTATATGGACTTTTCAAAAGCTTTTGATACGGTGCCTGTTATGATCCCTAGTGGCTTAGGATCACAAATCTGACCAGCTAAGTAAACGAAAATAGGACGAGCTCTGGGAATGTGGTAACTGGACTGACCGCAATCCTGATCCTAACCGCACACACTAAAGGTAGCCGGTGAACGTGCCTAGAAATCCTAGACGTCCCGACACAGCCTGAGAAACTAGCTACCCCTAGAGAGAAAGCAAAGACCTCACTTGCCTCAGAGAAATAACCTCAAAGATATAGAAAGCCCCCCACAAATAATAACGGTGAGTTAAGGGGAAAATACAAACGTAGAAATGAAACAGGTTTAGCAAAATGAGGCCCGCTAACACTAGATAGCAGAAGATAGCGAGGAAGCTGTGCGGTCAGTACAAAACCCTATACAAAAATATCCACGCAGAGAATGCAAGAACCCCCACACCAACTAACGATGTGAGGGGAGAAACTCTGCACCCCAGAGCTACCAGCAAGCGAGGAAATCACATATTAGCAAGCTGGACAGAACTCATCGTATTCTAAGAAACATATTGAACATAGATGAGCGGAAAATGCACAAACAAAAACTTAGCTTCTCTTGGAGAGACTGGTAACGAATGAAGTCAGGAGAGATTGAGGAGGGGTCACCGAACCCTCACCAGAGCCCCCAGGGCGATCAGGATGAGCCACATGGAAGGCATGAACCAAATCGGCCGCATGGACATCGGAGGCGACAACCCAGGAATTATCCTCCTGACCATAGCCCTTCCACTTAACTAAGTACTGAAGCCTCCGTCTTGAAATACGAGAATCCAAGATCTTCTCCACCACGTACTCCAATTCTCCGTCAACCAACACCGGAGCAGGAGGATCCACAGAAGGAACCACCGGCACCACATTCCTCCGCAACAATGACCGATGGAACACATTATGAATGGTAAACGATGCTGGGAGGTCCAAACGAAATGACACAGGGTTGAGGATTTCTAAAATCTTATAAGGACCGATGAAACGAGGCTTGAACTTAGGAGAGGAGACCTTCATAGGAACATAACGAGAAGACAACCATACCAAATCCCCCACACGGAGTCGGGGACCCACACAGCGACGGCGGTTAGCAAAGCGCTGAGCCTTCTCTTGTGACAACGTCAAATTGTCCACCACATGGTTCCAAATCTGCTGCAACCTATCCACCACAGAATCCACCCCAGGACAGTCAGAAGGCTCAACCTGACCAGAGGAAAAACGAGGATGAAAACCAGAATTACAAAAAAAGGCGAAACAAAAGTAGCAGAACTAGCCCGATTATTAAGGGCAAACTCGGCCAAAGGCAAAAAAGTCACCCAGTCATCCTGATCGGCAGAAACAAAACATCTCAAATAAGTTTCCAAGGTCTGATTAGTTCGCTCGGTTTGGCCATTCGTCTGAGGATGGAAAGCCGACGAAAAAGACAAATCAATGCCCATCTTAGCACAAAAGGACCGCCAAAATCTGGACACAAACTGGGATCCTCTGTCAGACACAATGTTTTCAGGGATGCCGTGCAAACGGACCACATTCTGAAAAAAGAGTGGAACCAAATCGGAGGAGGAAGGCAACTTAGGCAAGGGCACCAAATGGACCATTTTAGAAAAACGATCACACACCACCCAGATGACAGACATTCTCTGAGAGACTGGAAGATCCGAAATAAAATCCATGGAAATATGCGTCCAAGGCCTCTTCGGAACCGGCAAAGGCAAAAGCAAACCACTGGCATGAGAACAGCAAGGCTTAGCCCGAGCACAAATCCCACAGGACTGCACAAAGGAACGCACATCCTGCGACATGGAAGGCCACCAAAAGGACCTAGTCACCAAATCTCTGGTACCAAAAATCCCAGGATGACCCGCCAACACTGAAGAATGAACCTCGGTAATAACTCTGCTGGTCCATCTATCTGGGACAAACAGTCTCCCTGGTGGACAACGGTCAGGTCTATCCGCCTGAAATTCCTGTAACACCCGTCGCAAATCAGGGGATATGGCAGACAAAATCACCCCCTCTCTGAGGATACCAACCGGCTCTGAAACTCCAGGAGAGTCAGGCACAAAACTCCTAGAAAGAGCATCAGCCTTCACATTCTTCGAACCAGGAAGGTACGAGACCACGAAATCGAAACGGGAGAAAAACAACGACCAGCGAGCCTGTCTAGGATTCAACCGTTTGGCCGACTCGAGATAAATCAAATTTTTGTGATCAGTCAAGACCACCACACGATGCTTAGCTCCCTCTAGCCACTGTCGCCACTCCTCAAATGCCCACTTCATTGCCAACAACTCCCGATTACCAACATCATAATTCCGCTCAGCAGGCAAAAATTTTCTTGAAAAGAAAGCACATGGCTTCATCACAGAGCCATCAGAGCTTCTCTGCGACAAAACAGCCCCTGCTCCAATCTCAGAAGCATCAACCTCGACCTGGAAGGGAAGAGAGACATCTGGCTGACACAAGACTGGAGCCGAAGAAAACCGGCGCTTCAGCTCCTGAAAGGCCTCCACGGCCGCAGGAGACCAATTAGTCACATCAGAACCCTTTTTGGTCAAATCCGTCAAAGGCTTAACCACGCCAGAAAAATTAGCGATGAAGCGACGGTAAAAATTTGCAAAACCCAAGAACTTCTGAAGACTCTTAACCGATGTAGGTTGAGTCCAATCATGAATAGCCTGGACCTTGACTGGGTCCATCTCAATATTAGAAGGAGAAAAAATAAAGCCCAAAAAGGAAACCTTCTGGACTCCGAAGAGACATTTAGAGCCCTTCACAAATAAGGCATTGGCACGCAGTACCTGAAAAACCATCCTGACCTGTTTCACATGGGACTCCCAATCATCAGAAAAGACCAAAATATCATCCAGATACACAATCATAAATTTATCCAGATATTCCCTGAAGATGTCGTGCATAAAGGACTGAAATACAGAAGGGGCATTAGAAAGTCCAAAAGGCATCACCAAGTACTCAAAATGGCCTTCGGGCGTATTAAATGCTGTTTTCCATTCATCGCCCTGCTTTATACGCACAAGATTATACGCACCACGAAGATCAATCTTGGTGAACCAACTAGACCCCCTAATCCGAGCAAACAGATCAGACAACAATGGCAAAGGGTACTGAAATTTGACCGTGATTTTATTTAGAAGGCGATAATCTATACAGGGTCTCAAAGAACCATCCTTCTTGGCCACAAAAAAGAATCCTGCACCAAGAGGGGACGAGGACGGGCGAATATGTCCCTTCTCCAAAGACTCCTTTACATAACTCCGCATAGCGGCATGTTCTGGCACAGACAAATTAAACAGTCGTCCCTTAGGGAACTTACTACCAGTAGGGTTGAGCGAAACGGATCGTTCATTTTCATAAGTCGCCGACTTTTGGCAAAGTCGGCGTCTCATGAAACCGAGCCGATACCAGCGTTGCATCGGCCATGCGGTACGCAACTTTCGTGCCAAAGTCACGATTCGATGACGCTAAAAGCGCCATTTCTCAGCCAATGAAGGTGGACGCAGGGTGTGGGCAGCGTGATGACATAGATCTCAGTCCCAACCATCTTAGAGAAGGGCATTGCAGTGATTGGCTTGCTTTCTGCGGCGTCACAGGGGCTATAAAGGGGCGTTCCCGCCGACTGCCATCTTACTGCTGCTGATGTGAGCGTAGGGAGAGGTTGCTGCCGCTTCGTCAGAAGCAGGGATAGTGATAGGCAGGGTACATAAAGCTGCAAACCGCTTGTGCTGTAGCGATTTCCACTGTCCAACACCACCTTTTGTTTGCAGGGACAGTGGAAGCTACATTTTTTTTTCCTCAGCGCTGTCGCTCATTGGGCTGCCCTAGAAGGCTCCCTGACCCTGATAGCTGCGTTGCTGTACGACACTGTGCAAACCAACTGCTTTTTTCAAAGCACAAATCCTGTATTTCCTTCCTTTCTGCACAGGTATCCTGTGTGTTTGTCCACACTTTTGTGTGCACTGTGCAGCAGTCCTTTTTATAGCTGCCTGCCATACTTTTCTGAGATAACTGCAGGGAGATAAATATTGGCATGTCTGCCTCTGTGCCATTGCTGTGGGTGGCATCTCTCTCTCATTGTGTGGCACCGAAAACTAAAACCACTGTGTGATACTTGGCCATTTTTTTTTTTTTGGCTACATTCTCCCTTTTCCAAAATAAAAATTAGTGGGAGATAAATATTGGCAAGTCTGCCTCCGTGCCATTGCTGTGGGTGGCATCTCTCTCTCATTGTGTGGCACCGAAAACCACAGTGTGATACTTGGCCATTTTTTTTTTTTTTTGTTAAATTCTCCCTTTTCCAAAATAAAAATTAGTGGGAGATAAATATAGGCAAGTCTGCCTCCGTGCCATTGCTGTGGGTGGCATCTGTCTCTCATTGTGTGCCACCAAAAAGCACTGTGTAATACTGGGCCTTTTTGTTTTTTTGGGGTAAATTATCCCTTTAAAAAAAAAAATTATTAGTGGGAGATAAATATTGGCAAGTCTGCCTCCGTGCCAGTCCTGTGTGTGGCATCTGTCTCTCATTGTGTGCCACCGATAAGCACTGTGTAATACTAGGCCTTTTTGTTTTTTTGGGGTAAATTATCCCTTTAAAAAAAAAAAATTATTAGTGGGAGATAAATATTGGCAAGTCTGCCTCCGTGCCAGTCCTGTGTGTGGCATCTGTCTCTCATTGGGTGCCACCGATAAGCACTGTGTAATAATGGGCCTTTTTGTTTTTTTGGGGTAAATTATCCCTTTTAAAAAAAAAAATTATTAGTGGGAGATAAATATTGGCAAGTCTGCCTCCGTGCCAGTCCTGTGTGTGGCATCTGTCTCTCATTGTGTGCCACCGATAAGCACTGTGTAATACTGGGCCTTTTTGTTTTTTTTGGGTAAATTATCCCTTTAAAAAAAAAAATTATTAGTGGGAGATAAATATTGGCAAGTCTGCCTCCATGCCAGTCCTGTGTGTGGCATCTGTCTCTCATTGTGTGCCACCGATAAGCACTGTGTAATACTGGGCCTTTTTGTTTTTTTGGGGTAAATTATCCCTTTAAAAAAAAAAAATTATTAGTGGAAGATAAATATTGGCAAGTCTGCCTCCGTGCCAGTCCTGTGTGTGGCATCTGTCTCTCATTGTGTGCCACCAATAAGCACTGTGTAATACTGGGCCTTTTTGTTTTTTTGGGGTAAATTATCCCTTTAAAAAAAAAAAATTATTAGTGGGAGATAAATATTGGCAAGTCTGCCTCCGTGCCAGTCCTGTGTGTGGCATCTGTCTCTCATTGTGTGCCACCGATAAGCACTGTGTAATACTGGGCCTTTTTGTTTTTTTTGGGTAAATTATCCCTTTAAAAAAAAAAATTATTAGTGGGAGAGAAATATTGGCAAGTCTGCCTCCGTGCCAGTCCTGTGTGTGGCATCTGTCTCTCATTGTGTGCCACTGATAAGCACTGTGTAATACTGGGCCTTTTTGTTTTTTTTGGGTAAATTATCCCTTTAAAAAAAAAAAAATTATTAGTGGGAGATAAATATTGGCAAGTCTGCCTCCGTGCCAGTCCTGTTTGTGGCATCTGTCTCTCATTGTGTGCGCCACCGATAAGCACTGTGTAATACTGGGCCTTTTTGTTTTTTTTGGGTAAATTATCCCTTTAAAAAAAAAATTATTAGTGGGAGATAAATATTGGCAAGTCTGCCTCCATGCCAGTCCTGTGTGTGGCATCTGTCTCTCATTGTGTGCCACCGATAAGCACTGTGTAATACTGGGCCTTTTTGTTTTTTTGGGGTAAATTATCCCTTTAAAAAAAAAAAATTATTAGTGGGAGATAAATATTGGCAAGTCTGCCTCCGTGCCAGTCCTGTGTGTGGCATCTGTCTCTCATTGTGTGCCACCAATAAGCACTGTGTAATACTGGGCCTTTTTGTTTTTTTGGGGTAAATTATCCCTTTAAAAAAAAAAAATTATTAGTGGGAGATAAATATTGGCAAGTCTGCCTCCGTGCCAGTCCTGTGTGTGGCATCTGTCTCTCATTGTGTGCGCCACCGATAAGCACTGTGTAATACTGGTCCTTTTTGGTTTTTTTGGGTAAATTATCCCTTTAAAAAAAAAAATATTAGTGGGAGATAAATATTGGCAAGTCTGCTTGAGTGCTGCTCCTGTGTGTGCCATCTGTCTCAAATTATTGGGGCACAGAAAACCTAGTGTGTAACATTGGGCCTGATTTTCCTTTCAGTGTCAGGCACCTATAAAGGTATATGTAAATCCTACAGAAGTTTGAGTTCAACTTATAAGTTGTTTTACAGTAACAAATAGCGTTACTTTGGTTACGTTTTGCAAACAATGAGGAAGTCTAGTGGAAGAGGTCGTGGCCGTGGGCGGTCATTGTCAGCTGGTAATGATGGTAGTGGTGGTGGAGCATCAGGTGGTCGTGGTAAAAGCAGTACAGCACCTAAGTCTCGAGTTGTTGAGCCAGGTTCGTTGTCTGGCTACACAAGGCCTCGAACGCTCTCTTTTCTGGGAGTAGGAAAACCACTTTTGAAGCCGGAGCAGGAGGAACAAGTATTGGCTTTCATTGCTCACTCTGCCTCTAGCTCTTTCGCCTCCTCCTTGGAAAGTTCCAAATGTCAGAGCAGTGCATCATCAGTGGATGCTCCCGGTCAGGAAAAAGTCGCTTCCTTGTGTCCTTCACCCAGAACAACAGTGAAGGATGCGTCAGTCGACACAACAGGTTACTCCATGGAGCTCTTTACACATACCGTTCCTGGGTTAGACAGTGAAACAGTTAACAGGCCATGCCCATTAGAAGTTGAATCGGACATGGAGTGCACAGATGCACAGCCACAGCCAGATTACTATGCTGTTCCTTTGACTCAGACCAGAACATTGCCCTCGCAGCGTACTGAGCCAGAATCAAACCCAGCGGAGACTATGGTGCCCCGTCACGAACGCTATACCACCGGCTTACACGGTGACTCAGACGAAGTTGCACACGACGTAGAAGAGGAGGTCATAGATGACCCAGTTGTTGACCCCGATTGGCAGCCATTGGGGGAACAGGGTGCAGGCGGCAGTAGTTCTGAAGCGGAGGAGGAGGAGCCGCAGCAGGCATCAACATCACAACAGGTTCCATCTACCGGGCCCGTCTCTTGCCAAAAACGCGTAGCAAAACCAAAACCTGTTGGAGGACAGCGTGGCCATCCGGTTAAAGAAGCTCAGTCTGCAATGCCTGCAAAGTTATCCGATAGTAGAAAGAGTGCAGTCTGGCATTTTTTTAAACAACATCCAAATGATCAGCGCAAAGTCATCTGTCAAAAATGTTCAACTACCTTAAGCAGAGGTCAGAATCTTAAAAGTCTAAATACAAGTTGCATGCATAGACATTTATCCACCATGCATTTGCAAGCCTGGACTAACTACCAAACGTCCGTAAAGGTTGCAGCACCCTCGGCCAATGAAGCTAGTCAGCAACGCTACATCCCTTCCCTCACTGTAAACCCACCATTTCCCGCACGACCTGCAGTATCTGTGCAGCTTTCGTCGCCAGGCCAAAGAAGTCAGGGAATCGCCAGGTTTGCAGTAGGAAACACTGCATGTAGGGCACCGGCAAGAATACCATCTCCAACCCTCTCTCACTCACCCATGTCCACCGGCACCACCGCTAGTTCCACGATCTCCAGCTCTCCAGTCCAACTCACCCTACATGAGACTCTTGTTTGGAAAAGGAAGTACTCATCCTCGCATCCGCGTACACAGGGTTTGAACGCACACATTGCTAGACTAATCTCATTAGAGATGATGCCCTACCGGTTAGTTGAAAGCGAAGCTTTCAAAGCGCTGATGGACTACGCTGTACCACTCTACGAGCTACCCAGTCAGCACTTCTTTTCTAGAAAAGCCATCCCAGCCCTCCAACAGCATGTTAAAGACCGCATCGTCCATGCACTCAGGCAGTCTGTGACTGCAAAGGTGCACCTGACAACAGATGCATGGACCAGTAGGCATGGCCAGGGACGTTACGTGTCCATCACGGCACACTGGGTGAATGTGGTGGATGCAGGGTCCACAGGGGACAGCAATATTGGGACAGTTTTGCCTAGCCCACGGTCAAGGAAAGAGTTGGCTGTAGGCGTTCGCCCCCCCTCCTCCTCTTCCTTGTCCTCCTGCAGAAGCGAGAGCTCGTCCACACACCGCAGTCGCACATCCACTCCATCCGCAGCTGCCACTGTTGCACACCAGGTGTGCCATTATGGGACAGCTAGTGGCAAGCGTCAGCAGGCTGTATTGGCAATGAAGTGTTTGTGTGACAACAGACACACCGCGGAAGTTCTGTCCGAGTTCTTGCAGAATAAAACTCAGTCATGGCTGGGCACTGTACATCTTGAGGCAGGCAAGGTTGTGAGTGATAACGGAAGGAATTTCATGGCTGCCATAGACCTTTCCCAACTGAAACACATTCCTTGCCTGGCTCACACCTTAAACCTGGTGGTGCAGTGCTTCCTGAAAAGTTACCCGGGGTTACCCGACCTGCTCCTCAAAGTGCGCAGACTTTGCTCGCATATCCGCCGTTCGCCCGTACACTCCAGCCATATGCAGAACTATCAGCGGTCTTTGAACCTTCCCCAGCATCGCCTAATCATCGACATTTAGACAAGGTGGAACTCCACACTGCACATGCTTCAGAGACTGTGCGAACAGAGGCGTGCTGTTATGTTTTTGTGGGAGGATACACATACACGGGCAGGCAGTTGGATGGCAGACATGGAGTTGTCAGGTGTGCAGTGGTCGAAGCCAGAAGACCTGTGTCAAGTCCTTCAGTGTTTTGAGGAATGCACACGGCTGGTTAGTGCAGACAACGCCATAATAAGCATGAGCATCCCCCTAATGCGTCTGCTGATGCAAAGTTTGACGCACATAAAGGAGCAGGCGTCTGCAGCCGAGGAAGAGGAAAGCCTTGATGACAGTCAGCCATTGTCTGGTCAGGGCCGTGTAGAGGACGCGATAGCGGGCGAAGAGGAGGACGAGGAGGACGAGGAGGATGATGGGGATGAGTACTTTTTGAATGAGGAAGCTTCTCCTGGGACAACAGAAATTAGTGGAGTTTCAAGGCCGGGTTCTGTTTTTTAAGGGAGACAAGTGACGTAGATTTGCCTGTAACTGCCCCTCCAAGCAGCACAACCGCAGATTTGACAACTGGAACTTTGGCCCACATGGCGGATTATGCTTTACGTATCCTCAAAAGGGACACACGCATTATTAAAATGATGAGCGATGATGATTACTGGTTGGCCTGCATCCTTGACCCTCGCTATAAAGGCAAATTGCAAAAAATTATGCCACATGAGAACCTCAAACAAATCTTAGCAACCAAACAAGCTACTCTTGTAGACCGTTTGATTCAGGCATTCCCAGCACACAGCGCCGGTGATGGTTCTCACACAAGCTGCAGGGGGCTACATGGCAGAGGTGTTAGAGATGCACAGATCAGAAGTGGCGTTGGACAGAGGGGTTTTCTGACCAGGTTGTGGAGTGATTTTGCAATGACCGCAGACAGGACAGGTACTGCAGCATCCATTCAAAGTGACAGGAGACAACATTTGTCCAGTATGGTTACTAACTATTTTTCATCCCTTATCGATGTTCTCCCTCAACCGTCATTCCCATTTGATTACTGGGCATCAAAATTAAACACCTGGCCTGAATTGGCAGAATATGCATTGCAGGAGCTTGCTTGCCCAGTAGCTAGTGTGCTATCAGAATATCAGAAAGAGTATTCAGTGCTGCTGGTTCAATATTAACCGAAAAAAGGACTCGTCTGGCTACCCAAAATGTGGATGATCTCACCTTCATTAAAATGAACCACTCCTGGATTTCAAATTATTTTGCCCCACCTTTCCCGGCTGACACCTAGCTTTCCTATAAAAAGTGCTTGCTTGTGGACTGGTCTTACTGAGTGTTCCAATCTGTTAATTTGCAGCAGCTGTTTGTCCAGCATACGACATGTTTACACCTCCCGCAATGTGAAAACTCCCCCCACGAGGCCGTGGTCTCGCCACTTGGCTCAAGCACCCGTTAAAGAGCTGTTTGTCTGAAGAGGTGGGTGTGCCCGCTTTTGGTCGACGGCACTGCCACTGGGTCCCTCATAGTACAATGTAGTGTCTCTGGCGGTGGTGGTGTGCACCCAACGTCAGACACACCGTTGTAACATGAGGGGCCCTGGGGCGGTACCGCCGGCCACAAGAGAGTTCCCCCCCCCAGCTCAAACTGTGCTCTACCACGTGCAAAATTATCTCGCACAGCTCCACCAATGTTTAGTCTATTCGCTGACATCATTCAATGTCTGGCACTGACAATACCAATTTGTAGACATCTATGATGCTACTTAAAGTAGTCTGGGTCAGTGTCCTATATTGGCACCATTAAATATTTACTGCGAAATTACTATGTCAGAAACTCAGCAGATGAGCCCACCCCTGTACCTAAGTATGCCACCATTTTTAATTTTTTTTGGTTGTTTTGCGAGACATTAACATCTATTTATATTTTGGGAGTACTGGGTCAGACACTCCTTGCAATACTCCTCCACTGACCAGAATGCTGCCTGTGTATCCATGTAACCGATGTAAAACTGCCATGAGCCTATGTTTTGTTATTTTAGGCCTTTGATAGCCTGTCTGCGGTCCCTCCTTGCATTACTCCTCCACTGACCACAATGCTGCCTGTGTATCCATGTAACCGATGTAAAACTGCCATGAGCCTATGTTTTGTTATTTTAGGCCTTTGATAGCCTGTCTGCGGTCCCTCCTTGCATTACTCCTCCACTGACCACAATGCTGCCTGTGTATCCATGTAACCGATGTAAAACTGCCATGAGCCTATGTTTTGTTATTTTAGGCCTTTGATAGCCTGTCTGCGGTCCCTCCTTGCATTACTCCTCCACTGACCACAATGCTGCCTGTGTATCCATGTAACCGATATAAAACTGCCATGAGCCTATGTTTTGTTATTTTAGGCCTTTGATAGCCTGTCTGCGGTCCCTCCTTGCATTACTCCTCCACTGACCACAATGCTGCCTGTGTATCCATGTAACCAATGTAAAACTGCCATGAGCCTATGTTTTGTTATTTTAGGCCTTTGATAGCCTGTCTGCGGTCCCTACTTTCAATACTCCTCCTCCATTGACCACAAAGCTGCCTGTGTATCCATGTAACCTATTTTAAACTGCCTTGAGCCTATTTTTAGGTATTTTAGGCCTAGTAAGCCTGTCTGTGGTGCCTCCTTGCAATCCTCCTCCACTGACCACACCAATGCTGCCCGTTTACCCCTGGAACCTATTTCACAGTGCATAGAGCCTATTTTTTAATTTTATTTAATATTAATAAAGCCATGATGGACTACGCTGTACCACGCTATGAGCTACCCAGTTGACAATTCTTTTGCGAGAAAAGCCATCCCACCCCTCCACCAGCATGTAAAAGACCGCATTGTCCATGCACTCTGTCAATCTGTGAGTCCAAAGGTACACCTGACAACAGACACATGGACCTGTAGGCATGGCCACGGAAGGTTACGTGTCCTTTATGGCGCAATGGGTTAATGTATTGGATGCATGGTCCACACAGGGGACAGCCTGCTAAGTCTGTCTGCAGTCCCTAATTCAAGTTGTCCTCAACTGAATAAAGCTGAGCTTCAACCTTCTGGCTCTCATTAAGTGCTGTTTTTAAATAAAAAAATGGTGTTTAGGGCCTACTAACGGTGTCTGCCCCTGCCTGGTGTTTGTCCTTAACTGAATACAGCTGAGCTTCAACCTTCTGGCTCTCATTAAGTGCTGTGTTTTTAAAAATTGGTGGTTAGGGCCTACTAACGGTGTCTGCCCCTCCCTGGTGTTGCCCTCAACTGAATACAGCTGAGCTTCTACCTTCTGGCTCTCATTAAGTGCTGTTTTTAAATACAAAAATGGTGTTTAGGGCCTACTAACGGTGTCTGCCCCTGCCTGGTGTTTGTCCTCAACTGAATACAGCTGAGCTTCAACCTTCTGGCTCTCATTAAGTGCTGTGTTTTTCGTCAGAAGCAGGGATAGTGATAGGCAGGGTACATAAAGCTGCAAACCGCTTGTGCTGTAGCGATTTCCACTGTCCAACACCACCTTTTGTTTGCAGGGACAGTGGAAGCTACATTTTTTTTTCCTCAGCGCTGTCGCTCATTGGGCTGCCCTAGAAGGCTCCCTGACCCTGATAGCTGCGTTGCTGTACGACACTGTGCAAACCAACTGCTTTTTTCAAAGCACAAATCCTGTATTTCCTTCCTTTCTGCACAGGTATCCTGTGTGTTTGTCCACACTTTTGTGTGCACTGTGCAGCAGTCCTTTTTATAGCTGCCTGCCATACTTTTCTGAGATAACTGCAGGGAGATAAATATTGGCATGTCTGCCTCTGTGCCATTGCTGTGGGTGGCATCTCTCTCTCATTGTGTGGCACCGAAAACTAAAACCACTGTGTGATACTTGGCCATTTTTTTTTTTTTGGCTACATTCTCCCTTTTCCAAAATAAAAATTAGTGGGAGATAAATATTGGCAAGTCTGCCTCCGTGCCATTGCTGTGGGTGGCATCTCTCTCTCATTGTGTGGCACCGAAAACCACAGTGTGATACTTGGCCATTTTTTTTTTTTTTTGTTAAATTCTCCCTTTTCCAAAATAAAAATTAGTGGGAGATAAATATAGGCAAGTCTGCCTCCGTGCCATTGCTGTGGGTGGCATCTGTCTCTCATTGTGTGCCACCAAAAAGCACTGTGTAATACTGGGCCTTTTTGTTTTTTTGGGGTAAATTATCCCTTTAAAAAAAAAAATTATTAGTGGGAGATAAATATTGGCAAGTCTGCCTCCGTGCCAGTCCTGTGTGTGGCATCTGTCTCTCATTGTGTGCCACCGATAAGCACTGTGTAATACTAGGCCTTTTTGTTTTTTTGGGGTAAATTATCCCTTTAAAAAAAAAAAATTATTAGTGGGAGATAAATATTGGCAAGTCTGCCTCCGTGCCAGTCCTGTGTGTGGCATCTGTCTCTCATTGGGTGCCACCGATAAGCACTGTGTAATAATGGGCCTTTTTGTTTTTTTGGGGTAAATTATCCCTTTTAAAAAAAAAAATTATTAGTGGGAGATAAATATTGGCAAGTCTGCCTCCGTGCCAGTCCTGTGTGTGGCATCTGTCTCTCATTGTGTGCCACCGATAAGCACTGTGTAATACTGGGCCTTTTTGTTTTTTTTGGGTAAATTATCCCTTTAAAAAAAAAAATTATTAGTGGGAGATAAATATTGGCAAGTCTGCCTCCATGCCAGTCCTGTGTGTGGCATCTGTCTCTCATTGTGTGCCACCGATAAGCACTGTGTAATACTGGGCCTTTTTGTTTTTTTGGGGTAAATTATCCCTTTAAAAAAAAAAAATTATTAGTGGAAGATAAATATTGGCAAGTCTGCCTCCGTGCCAGTCCTGTGTGTGGCATCTGTCTCTCATTGTGTGCCACCAATAAGCACTGTGTAATACTGGGCCTTTTTGTTTTTTTGGGGTAAATTATCCCTTTAAAAAAAAAAAATTATTAGTGGGAGATAAATATTGGCAAGTCTGCCTCCGTGCCAGTCCTGTGTGTGGCATCTGTCTCTCATTGTGTGCCACCGATAAGCACTGTGTAATACTGGGCCTTTTTGTTTTTTTTGGGTAAATTATCCCTTTAAAAAAAAAAATTATTAGTGGGAGAGAAATATTGGCAAGTCTGCCTCCGTGCCAGTCCTGTGTGTGGCATCTGTCTCTCATTGTGTGCCACTGATAAGCACTGTGTAATACTGGGCCTTTTTGTTTTTTTTGGGTAAATTATCCCTTTAAAAAAAAAAAAATTATTAGTGGGAGATAAATATTGGCAAGTCTGCCTCCGTGCCAGTCCTGTTTGTGGCATCTGTCTCTCATTGTGTGCGCCACCGATAAGCACTGTGTAATACTGGGCCTTTTTGTTTTTTTTGGGTAAATTATCCCTTTAAAAAAAAAATTATTAGTGGGAGATAAATATTGGCAAGTCTGCCTCCATGCCAGTCCTGTGTGTGGCATCTGTCTCTCATTGTGTGCCACCGATAAGCACTGTGTAATACTGGGCCTTTTTGTTTTTTTGGGGTAAATTATCCCTTTAAAAAAAAAAAATTATTAGTGGGAGATAAATATTGGCAAGTCTGCCTCCGTGCCAGTCCTGTGTGTGGCATCTGTCTCTCATTGTGTGCCACCAATAAGCACTGTGTAATACTGGGCCTTTTTGTTTTTTTGGGGTAAATTATCCCTTTAAAAAAAAAAAATTATTAGTGGGAGATAAATATTGGCAAGTCTGCCTCCGTGCCAGTCCTGTGTGTGGCATCTGTCTCTCATTGTGTGCGCCACCGATAAGCACTGTGTAATACTGGTCCTTTTTGGTTTTTTTGGGTAAATTATCCCTTTAAAAAAAAAAATATTAGTGGGAGATAAATATTGGCAAGTCTGCTTGAGTGCTGCTCCTGTGTGTGCCATCTGTCTCAAATTATTGGGGCACAGAAAACCTAGTGTGTAACATTGGGCCTGATTTTCCTTTCAGTGTCAGGCACCTATAAAGGTATATGTAAATCCTACAGAAGTTTGAGTTCAACTTATAAGTTGTTTTACAGTAACAAATAGCGTTACTTTGGTTACGTTTTGCAAACAATGAGGAAGTCTAGTGGAAGAGGTCGTGGCCGTGGGCGGTCATTGTCAGCTGGTAATGATGGTAGTGGTGGTGGAGCATCAGGTGGTCGTGGTAAAAGCAGTACAGCACCTAAGTCTCGAGTTGTTGAGCCAGGTTCGTTGTCTGGCTACACAAGGCCTCGAACGCTCTCTTTTCTGGGAGTAGGAAAACCACTTTTGAAGCCGGAGCAGGAGGAACAAGTATTGGCTTTCATTGCTCACTCTGCCTCTAGCTCTTTCGCCTCCTCCTTGGAAAGTTCCAAATGTCAGAGCAGTGCATCATCAGTGGATGCTCCCGGTCAGGAAAAAGTCGCTTCCTTGTGTCCTTCACCCAGAACAACAGTGAAGGATGCGTCAGTCGACACAACAGGTTACTCCATGGAGCTCTTTACACATACCGTTCCTGGGTTAGACAGTGAAACAGTTAACAGGCCATGCCCATTAGAAGTTGAATCGGACATGGAGTGCACAGATGCACAGCCACAGCCAGATTACTATGCTGTTCCTTTGACTCAGACCAGAACATTGCCCTCGCAGCGTACTGAGCCAGAATCAAACCCAGCGGAGACTATGGTGCCCCGTCACGAACGCTATACCACCGGCTTACACGGTGACTCAGACGAAGTTGCACACGACGTAGAAGAGGAGGTCATAGATGACCCAGTTGTTGACCCCGATTGGCAGCCATTGGGGGAACAGGGTGCAGGCGGCAGTAGTTCTGAAGCGGAGGAGGAGGAGCCGCAGCAGGCATCAACATCACAACAGGTTCCATCTACCGGGCCCGTCTCTTGCCAAAAACGCGTAGCAAAACCAAAACCTGTTGGAGGACAGCGTGGCCATCCGGTTAAAGAAGCTCAGTCTGCAATGCCTGCAAAGTTATCCGATAGTAGAAAGAGTGCAGTCTGGCATTTTTTTAAACAACATCCAAATGATCAGCGCAAAGTCATCTGTCAAAAATGTTCAACTACCTTAAGCAGAGGTCAGAATCTTAAAAGTCTAAATACAAGTTGCATGCATAGACATTTATCCACCATGCATTTGCAAGCCTGGACTAACTACCAAACGTCCGTAAAGGTTGCAGCACCCTCGGCCAATGAAGCTAGTCAGCAACGCTACATCCCTTCCCTCACTGTAAACCCACCATTTCCCGCACGACCTGCAGTATCTGTGCAGCTTTCGTCGCCAGGCCAAAGAAGTCAGGGAATCGCCAGGTTTGCAGTAGGAAACACTGCATGTAGGGCACCGGCAAGAATACCATCTCCAACCCTCTCTCACTCACCCATGTCCACCGGCACCACCGCTAGTTCCACGATCTCCAGCTCTCCAGTCCAACTCACCCTACATGAGACTCTTGTTTGGAAAAGGAAGTACTCATCCTCGCATCCGCGTACACAGGGTTTGAACGCACACATTGCTAGACTAATCTCATTAGAGATGATGCCCTACCGGTTAGTTGAAAGCGAAGCTTTCAAAGCGCTGATGGACTACGCTGTACCACTCTACGAGCTACCCAGTCAGCACTTCTTTTCTAGAAAAGCCATCCCAGCCCTCCAACAGCATGTTAAAGACCGCATCGTCCATGCACTCAGGCAGTCTGTGACTGCAAAGGTGCACCTGACAACAGATGCATGGACCAGTAGGCATGGCCAGGGACGTTACGTGTCCATCACGGCACACTGGGTGAATGTGGTGGATGCAGGGTCCACAGGGGACAGCAATATTGGGACAGTTTTGCCTAGCCCACGGTCAAGGAAAGAGTTGGCTGTAGGCGTTCGCCCCCCCTCCTCCTCTTCCTTGTCCTCCTGCAGAAGCGAGAGCTCGTCCACACACCGCAGTCGCACATCCACTCCATCCGCAGCTGCCACTGTTGCACACCAGGTGTGCCATTATGGGACAGCTAGTGGCAAGCGTCAGCAGGCTGTATTGGCAATGAAGTGTTTGTGTGACAACAGACACACCGCGGAAGTTCTGTCCGAGTTCTTGCAGAATAAAACTCAGTCATGGCTGGGCACTGTACATCTTGAGGCAGGCAAGGTTGTGAGTGATAACGGAAGGAATTTCATGGCTGCCATAGACCTTTCCCAACTGAAACACATTCCTTGCCTGGCTCACACCTTAAACCTGGTGGTGCAGTGCTTCCTGAAAAGTTACCCGGGGTTACCCGACCTGCTCCTCAAAGTGCGCAGACTTTGCTCGCATATCCGCCGTTCGCCCGTACACTCCAGCCATATGCAGAACTATCAGCGGTCTTTGAACCTTCCCCAGCATCGCCTAATCATCGACATTTAGACAAGGTGGAACTCCACACTGCACATGCTTCAGAGACTGTGCGAACAGAGGCGTGCTGTTATGTTTTTGTGGGAGGATACACATACACGGGCAGGCAGTTGGATGGCAGACATGGAGTTGTCAGGTGTGCAGTGGTCGAAGCCAGAAGACCTGTGTCAAGTCCTTCAGTGTTTTGAGGAATGCACACGGCTGGTTAGTGCAGACAACGCCATAATAAGCATGAGCATCCCCCTAATGCGTCTGCTGATGCAAAGTTTGACGCACATAAAGGAGCAGGCGTCTGCAGCCGAGGAAGAGGAAAGCCTTGATGACAGTCAGCCATTGTCTGGTCAGGGCCGTGTAGAGGACGCGATAGCGGGCGAAGAGGAGGACGAGGAGGACGAGGAGGATGATGGGGATGAGTACTTTTTGAATGAGGAAGCTTCTCCTGGGACAACAGAAATTAGTGGAGTTTCAAGGCCGGGTTCTGTTTTTTAAGGGAGACAAGTGACGTAGATTTGCCTGTAACTGCCCCTCCAAGCAGCACAACCGCAGATTTGACAACTGGAACTTTGGCCCACATGGCGGATTATGCTTTACGTATCCTCAAAAGGGACACACGCATTATTAAAATGATGAGCGATGATGATTACTGGTTGGCCTGCATCCTTGACCCTCGCTATAAAGGCAAATTGCAAAAAATTATGCCACATGAGAACCTCAAACAAATCTTAGCAACCAAACAAGCTACTCTTGTAGACCGTTTGATTCAGGCATTCCCAGCACACAGCGCCGGTGATGGTTCTCACACAAGCTGCAGGGGGCTACATGGCAGAGGTGTTAGAGATGCACAGATCAGAAGTGGCGTTGGACAGAGGGGTTTTCTGACCAGGTTGTGGAGTGATTTTGCAATGACCGCAGACAGGACAGGTACTGCAGCATCCATTCAAAGTGACAGGAGACAACATTTGTCCAGTATGGTTACTAACTATTTTTCATCCCTTATCGATGTTCTCCCTCAACCGTCATTCCCATTTGATTACTGGGCATCAAAATTAAACACCTGGCCTGAATTGGCAGAATATGCATTGCAGGAGCTTGCTTGCCCAGTAGCTAGTGTGCTATCAGAATATCAGAAAGAGTATTCAGTGCTGCTGGTTCAATATTAACCGAAAAAAGGACTCGTCTGGCTACCCAAAATGTGGATGATCTCACCTTCATTAAAATGAACCACTCCTGGATTTCAAATTATTTTGCCCCACCTTTCCCGGCTGACACCTAGCTTTCCTATAAAAAGTGCTTGCTTGTGGACTGGTCTTACTGAGTGTTCCAATCTGTTAATTTGCAGCAGCTGTTTGTCCAGCATACGACATGTTTACACCTCCCGCAATGTGAAAACTCCCCCCACGAGGCCGTGGTCTCGCCACTTGGCTCAAGCACCCGTTAAAGAGCTGTTTGTCTGAAGAGGTGGGTGTGCCCGCTTTTGGTCGACGGCACTGCCACTGGGTCCCTCATAGTACAATGTAGTGTCTCTGGCGGTGGTGGTGTGCACCCAACGTCAGACACACCGTTGTAACATGAGGGGCCCTGGGGCGGTACCGCCGGCCACAAGAGAGTTCCCCCCCCCAGCTCAAACTGTGCTCTACCACGTGCAAAATTATCTCGCACAGCTCCACCAATGTTTAGTCTATTCGCTGACATCATTCAATGTCTGGCACTGACAATACCAATTTGTAGACATCTATGATGCTACTTAAAGTAGTCTGGGTCAGTGTCCTATATTGGCACCATTAAATATTTACTGCGAAATTACTATGTCAGAAACTCAGCAGATGAGCCCACCCCTGTACCTAAGTATGCCACCATTTTTAATTTTTTTTGGTTGTTTTGCGAGACATTAACATCTATTTATATTTTGGGAGTACTGGGTCAGACACTCCTTGCAATACTCCTCCACTGACCAGAATGCTGCCTGTGTATCCATGTAACCGATGTAAAACTGCCATGAGCCTATGTTTTGTTATTTTAGGCCTTTGATAGCCTGTCTGCGGTCCCTCCTTGCATTACTCCTCCACTGACCACAATGCTGCCTGTGTATCCATGTAACCGATGTAAAACTGCCATGAGCCTATGTTTTGTTATTTTAGGCCTTTGATAGCCTGTCTGCGGTCCCTCCTTGCATTACTCCTCCACTGACCACAATGCTGCCTGTGTATCCATGTAACCGATGTAAAACTGCCATGAGCCTATGTTTTGTTATTTTAGGCCTTTGATAGCCTGTCTGCGGTCCCTCCTTGCATTACTCCTCCACTGACCACAATGCTGCCTGTGTATCCATGTAACCGATATAAAACTGCCATGAGCCTATGTTTTGTTATTTTAGGCCTTTGATAGCCTGTCTGCGGTCCCTCCTTGCATTACTCCTCCACTGACCACAATGCTGCCTGTGTATCCATGTAACCAATGTAAAACTGCCATGAGCCTATGTTTTGTTATTTTAGGCCTTTGATAGCCTGTCTGCGGTCCCTACTTTCAATACTCCTCCTCCATTGACCACAAAGCTGCCTGTGTATCCATGTAACCTATTTTAAACTGCCTTGAGCCTATTTTTAGGTATTTTAGGCCTAGTAAGCCTGTCTGTGGTGCCTCCTTGCAATCCTCCTCCACTGACCACACCAATGCTGCCCGTTTACCCCTGGAACCTATTTCACAGTGCATAGAGCCTATTTTTTAATTTTATTTAATATTAATAAAGCCATGATGGACTACGCTGTACCACGCTATGAGCTACCCAGTTGACAATTCTTTTGCGAGAAAAGCCATCCCACCCCTCCACCAGCATGTAAAAGACCGCATTGTCCATGCACTCTGTCAATCTGTGAGTCCAAAGGTACACCTGACAACAGACACATGGACCTGTAGGCATGGCCACGGAAGGTTACGTGTCCTTTATGGCGCAATGGGTTAATGTATTGGATGCATGGTCCACACAGGGGACAGCCTGCTAAGTCTGTCTGCAGTCCCTAATTCAAGTTGTCCTCAACTGAATAAAGCTGAGCTTCAACCTTCTGGCTCTCATTAAGTGCTGTTTTTAAATAAAAAAATGGTGTTTAGGGCCTACTAACGGTGTCTGCCCCTGCCTGGTGTTTGTCCTTAACTGAATACAGCTGAGCTTCAACCTTCTGGCTCTCATTAAGTGCTGTGTTTTTAAAAATTGGTGGTTAGGGCCTACTAACGGTGTCTGCCCCTCCCTGGTGTTGCCCTCAACTGAATACAGCTGAGCTTCTACCTTCTGGCTCTCATTAAGTGCTGTTTTTAAATACAAAAATGGTGTTTAGGGCCTACTAACGGTGTCTGCCCCTGCCTGGTGTTTGTCCTCAACTGAATACAGCTGAGCTTCAACCTTCTGGCTCTCATTAAGTGCTGTGTTTTTAAAAATTGGTGGTTAGGGCCTACTAACGGTGTCTGCCCCTCCCTGGTGTTGCCCTCAACTGAATACAGCTGAGTTTCTACCTTCTGGCTCTCATTAAGTGCTGTTTTTAAATAAAAAAATGGTGTTTAGGGCCTACTAACGGTGTCTGCCCATGCCTAGTGTTTGTCCTCAACTGAATACAGCTGAGCTTCAACCTTCTGGCTTTCAGCATATAGTATCAGATATTAAACTGCATTTGGCCTTCAACTTTGGTTACGGCCTACTAACGGTGTCTGCCCCTCCCTGGTGTTGCCCTCAACTGAATACAGCTGAGCTTCTACCTTCTGGCTTTCGGCCTATAGTATCAGATATTAAACTGCATTTGGCATTCAACTTTGGTTACGGCCTACTAAAGGTGTCTGCCCCTGCCTGGTGTTTGTCCTCAACTGAATACAGCTGAGCTTCAACCTTCTGGCTCTCATTAAGTGCTGTGTTTTTAAAATTTGGTGGTTAGGGCTTACTAACGGTGTCTGCCCCTCCCTGGTGTTGTCGTCAACTGAATACAGCTGAGCTTCTACCTTCTGGCTCTCATTAAGTGCTGTTTTTAAATACAAAAATGGTGTTTAGGGCCTACTAACGGTGTCTGCCCCTACCTGGTGTTTGTCCTCAACTGAATACAGCTGAGCTTCAACCTTCTGGCTCTCGTTAAGTGCTGTTTTTAAATTAAAAAAATGGTGTTTAGGGGCTACTAACGGTGTCTGCCCCTGCCTGGTGTTTGTCCTCAACTGAATACAGCTGAGCTTCAACCTTCTGGCTCTCATTAAGTGCTGTGTTTTTAAAAATTGGTGGTTAGGGCCTACTAACGGTGTCTGCCCCTCCCTGGTGTTGTCCTCAACTGAATACAGCTGAGCTTCTACCTTCTGGCTCTCATTAAGTGCTGTTTTTAAATAAAAAAATGGTGTTTAGGGCCTACTAACGGTGTCTGCCCCTGCCTGGTGTTGTCCTCAACTGAATAAAGCTGAGCTTCTACCTTCCGGCTCTTATTAAGCTTTTTTTTTTTTTTTTAATTGCCGGATGGGGCCTAATACCTCTGTTTGCTGCTCCCTGGTGTTTGTCCTCAACTGAATAAAGCTGACCTTCTACCTTCTGGCTGTCATTAAGTGCTGTTTTTAAATAAAAAAATGGTGTTTAGGGCCTACTAACGGTGTCTGCCCCTGCCTGGTGTTTGTCCTCAACTGAATACAGCTGAGCTTCAACCTTCTGGCTCTCATTAAGTGCTGTGTTTTTAAAATTTGGTGGTTAGGGCCTCCTAACGGTGTCTGCCCCTCCCTGGTGTTGTCCTCAACTGAATACAGCTGAGTTTCTACCTTCTGGCTCTCATTAAGTGCTGTTTTTTAAAAAAAAAAATGGTGTTTAGGGCCTACTAACGGTGTCTGCCCCTCCCAGGTGTTGACCTCAACTGAATACAGCTGAGCTTCAACCTTCTGGCTTTTGGCCTACAGTAGCTGATATTAAAATGCATTTGGCCTACTAGTGTGGTTGGGCCCTTAAAACAGTGTCTGCTGCTCCTGGGTTTGTTACTCCACTGAACAAAGCAATGCCGCCTGTTTAGTCCTGTGACCAATTTTGAACTGCATTTAGCCTACTTTATTCTTTGGCCCTATATCTGTTTCCTCCTCATCCTGCCCATTGCCCAGCCACTGCTAGATGAGTCTGCTGGTACATTGACCTAGACCACTACATTCCCCTTGCACTCTACACAGCCAGAATCTGACCCTGCTGAAAGTAAGGTTCCCCTTCCCGCATGTTATACCACCTTACACAGGGACAAAGAGGAAGGTGCAGATGAAAGTGCAGGTTCCTTCATCAGGTGGGGGGGGCATACTCGTTGGCGACGTCACTGGCACAGGGCCCCTCAGAGTACGCAAAAGTGTCGCTGCTGGTGGGAGGCGCCCCCGCCATGCAAACACACCGCCGTACTTTGAGGGGCCCTGTGCCAGTGCCAATGCGAACGAGTGGGCCCCCCTGCTTGCTCAGGATCACAGCACTTGCAACGTTGAAATACTTACCTCTCCCTGCTCCACCGCCGTGACGTAGTCCACGTTTCCTGGGCCCACTAAAGGCTTGAACCAGCCCTACCCCCCACAACTTTTGCCAAATGACCCCCAATTTCCTATGCCCAACTATTATTATAAAGTTAATTAAGATTGACAAGCTTCAGAAACAAGAATGGATGTTTTTGGCATTAAAATGGGCACTGTAGGTGTTTTCCTGGCCTCCACTCACTGCCGACTATGCTTCCCCATTGACTTGCATTGGGTTTCGTGTTTCGGTCGATCCCCGACTTTTAGCGATAATCGGCCGACTGCACTCGACTCGACTCTGGACAAAGTCGGGTTTCACAAAACCCGACTCGATCTTAAAAAAATGAAAGTTGCTCAACCCTAACTACCAGGAATCAGATTTATAGCACAATCACAATCCTTATGAGGAGGTAGGGCACTGGATTTGGGCTCATCAAATACATCCTGGTAGTCCGACAAAAACTCAGGGACTTCGGAAGGCGTAGAGGAAGCAATTGATACCAAAGGAGCATCGCCGTGACTTCCCTGGCAACCCCAGCTTAACACAGACATTGCTTTCCAATCCAAGACTGGATTATGAGCTTGAAGCCATGGCAGACCCAACACGACAACATCATGTAAATTATGTAGCACAAGAAAACGAATCACCTCCTGATGTGCAGGAGTCATACACATGGTCACTTGAGTCCAGTATTGAGGTTTATTCTTAGCCAATGGCGTAGCATCAATTCCCTTCAGTGGAATAGGAAACTGCAAAGGCTCTAAGACAAAAAGACAGCGCCTGGCAAATGATAAATCCATCAGATTCAGGGCGGCACCTGAAACTACAAAAGCCATAACAGAGTAGGATGACAGAGAGCAAATCAAAGTAACAGACAAAATGAATTTAGGCTGTACAGTACCAATGGTGACAGATTTAGCGATCTTTTTTGTGCGCTTAGAACAATCTGAGATGACATGAGCAGAATCACCACAGTAGAAGCACAACCCATTCTGACGTCTATGATTTTGCTGTTCAATTCTGGTCAGAATCCTGTCACATTGCATAGATTCAGGTTTCTGTTCAGAAAACACCGCCAGATGGTGCGCAGGTTTGCGCTCCCGCAAACGCCAATCAATTTGAATGGCCAAAGCCATTGACTCATTCAGACTCGCAGGCGTGGGGAACCCCACCATAACATTCTTAAGGGCTTCGGAAAGACCTTTTCTGAAAATTGCTGCCAGGGCACACTCATTCCATTGAGAAAGCACTGACCATTTCCTGAATTTCTGACAATAAACCTCTGCTTCATCCTGACCCTGAGAGAGGGCCAGCAAAGCCTTTTCTGCCTGGTCCTCAAGATTATGTTCCTCATAAAGCAATCCAAGCGACAGAAAAAACGCATCCACATTCAGCAATGCAGGGTCTCCTGGCGCTAGGGAGAATGCCCAATCCTGAGGGTCGCCACGTAACAAGGAAATAATAATTTTAACTTGCAGAGCAGGATTACCAGAGGAATGAGGTCTCAAAGAAAGGAATAACTTGCAATTATTCTTAAAATTCAAAAACCTAGATCTATCTCCAGAAAACAACTCAGGAATAGGTATTTTAGGCTCTGACATAGAACTGGAAACAACATAATCCTGAATGCTTTGTACCCTTGCAGTAAGCTGATCCATATTAGAAGTCAAACTCTGAATATCCATGTCTGCAGCTGAATTCAGAGCCACCCAGAGATTAAGGGGAGGAGAGAAGCTAGGCAAACTGCAGCAGAGAAAAAAAATGCACTCAGGACTTCTCTTATCCCGCTTCTGCGATGCATTTAACACTTTCAGGCCTGCTGTACTGTTATGATCCCTAGTGGCTTAGGATCACAAATCTGACCAGCTAAGTAAACGAACATAGGACGAGCTCTGGGAATGTGGTAACTGGACTGACCGCAATCCTGATCCTAACCGCACACACTAAAGGTAGCCGGTGAACGTGCCTAGAAATCCTAGACGTCCCGACACAGCCTGAGAAACTAGCTACCCCTAGAGAGAAAGCAAAGACCTCACTTGCCTCAGAGAAATAACCCCAAAGATATAGAAAGCCCCCCCACAAATAATAACGGTGAGTTAAGGGGAAAATACAAACGTAGAAATGAAACAGGTTTAGCAAAATGAGGCCCGCTAACACTAGATAGCAGAACATAGCGAGGAAGCTGTGCGGTCAGTACAAAACCCTATACAAAAATATCCACGCAGAGAATGCAAGAACCCCCACACCAACTAACGATGTGAGGGGAGAAACTCTGCACCCCAGAGCTACCAGCAAGCGAGGAAATCACATATTAGCAAGCTGGACAGAACTCATCATATTCTAAGAAACATATTGAACATAGATGAGCGGAAAATGCACAAACAAAAACTTAGCTTCTCTTGGAGAGACTGGTAACGAATGAAGTCAGGAGAGATCAGAATAGCACTGAATACATCGACAGCAGGCAACAAATGAAAGTCCAGGTGAGTTAAATAGGAAACCTACCTAGCAGGTGACGAGGCAGCTGATCCCAGCCACAGACCCGCAGAAAGACAAGAGAGCCACCAGAGGGAGCCCAAAGATACAACTCACACAGTACCACTCGTGACCACAAGAGGGAGCCCGAGAGCAGAGTTCACAACAGGTGCCACACAAAAGGTTGATGCATAAAATGAGAATAATGGGGATAGGGGGAAATATGTGCAAGTGGGTTGAGAGCTGGCTCAGGGATAGGAAACAAAGGGTGGTTATTAATGGAGCACACTCGGACTGGGTCGCGGTTAGTAGTGGGGTACCACAGGGGTCAGTATTGGGCCCTCTTCTTTTTAACATATTTATTAATGACCTTGTAGGGGGCATTCAGAGTCGAATTTCAATATTTGCAGATGACGTTGCCAACGAGTATGCCCCCCCACCTGATGAAGGAACCTGTACTTTCATCTGCACCTTCCTCTTTGTCCCCATGTAAGGTGGTATAGTATGCGGGAAGGGGAACCTGACTTTCAGCAGGGTCAGATTCTGGCTGTGTAGTGCAAGGGGAATGTAGTGGTCTGGGTCAATGTACCAGCAGAGTCATCTAGCAGTGGCTGGGCAATGGGCAGGATGACGAGGAAACACAGATATATTCCAAAATAATAAAGTAGGCTAAATGCAGTTCAAAACTGGTAACAGGACTAAACAGGCGGCATAGCTTTATTCAGCGGAGGACAACTGTAATGAGAGGCTGACAATTAGTAGGCCCAATAAAGTAAGTAGGCTAAATGCAGTTCAAAATCGGTAACAGGACAAAACTGGCGGCATAGCTTTGTTCAGCGGAGGACAACTGTAATGAGAGGCTGGCAGTTAGTAGGCCCAATAAAGTAAATAGGCTAAATGCAGTTCAAAATAGATAACAGGAGTAAACTGGCGGCATAGCTTTGTTCAGCATAGGACAACTGTAAGGAGTGGCGTAGACAGACTTAGTAGGCCTAAAATAAAAAGGTAGGCTAAATGCAGTTCAAAATTGGTAACAGGAGTACACAGGCAGCATAGCTTTGTTCAGCAGAGGACAATTGTAAGGAGTGGCAGACACAGTTAGTAGGCCCCAAAAAGTAAATAGGCTAAATGCAGTTCAAAACTGGTAACAGGAGTAAACAGACGGCAAAGCTTTGTTCAATGGAGGACAACAGTAATGAGTGGCGCAGACACAGTTTGTAGGCCCACATTAAAAAGTAGGCTCCAAACAGGTCAAAAATGGTAACAGGAGTAAACAGGCGGCATAGCTTTGTTCAATGGAGGACAGCTGTAATGAGTGGCACAGACAGACTTAGTAGGCCTAAAATAAAAAAGTAGGCTAAATGCAGTTCAAAATTGGTAACTGGAGTACACAGGCGGCATAGCTTTGTTCAGTGGAGGACAGGTGTATTGAGTGGCGCAAACAGAATTAGTAAGCCTAAAATAAAAAAGTAGGCTAAATGCAGTTCAAAATTGGTAACAGGAGTACACAGGCGGCATAGCTTTGTGCAGTGGAGGGGCAGACACAGTTAGTAGGCCCAACCAAACAAGTAGGCCAAATGCAGTTTAATATTTGAAACAGGAGTAAACTGGCGGCTCAGCTTTGTTCAGTGGAGGAGAAAAGCATGGACCGGCAGATACCGTTAGTAGGCCCAACCAAACAAGTTGGCCAAATGCAGTTTAATATTCGAAACAGGAGTAAAGTGGCGGCTCAGCTTTGTTCAGTGGAGGAGAAAAGCAAGGAGCGGCAGACACAGTTAGTAGGCCCAACCAAATAAGTAGGCCAAATGCAGTTTAATATTCGAAACAGGAGTAAAGTGGCGGCTCAGCTTTGTTCAGTGGAGGAGAAAAGCAAGAAGCGGCAGACACAGTTAGTAGGCCCAACCAAACAAGTAGGCCAAATGCAATTTAATATTCGAAACAGGAATATAGTGGCGGTTCAGCTTTGTTTAGTGGAGGAAAACACCAAGGAGCGGCAGACCCTGTTACTAGGCCCCAACCCAAGTAGTATGGCAACTGTAGTGTTAAATTTAAAAATACTTAATGAGAGCCGGAAGATTGAAGCTCAGACAAGGAAACCCGGAGGAGAACACCAAGGAGGAGGAGAACACCAAGGAGCGGCAGACACCATTACTAGGCCCCAACCCAAGTAGTATAGCAACTGTAGTGTTACATTTAAAAATACTTAATGAGAGCCGGAAGATTGAAGCTCAGACAAGGAAACCCAGAGGAGAACACCAAGGAGGAGGAGAACACCAAGGAGCGGCAGACACCGTTACTAGGCCCCAACCCAAGTAGTATGGCAACTGTAGTGTTAAATTTAAAAATACTTAATGAGAGCCGGAGGATTGAAGCTCAGACAAGGAAACCCGGAGGAGAACACCAAGGAGGAGGAGAACACCAAGGAGCGGCAGACCCTGTTACTAGGCCCCAACCCAAGTAGTATGGCAACTGTAGTGTTACATTTAAAAATACTTAATGAGAGCCGGAAGATTGAAGCTCAGACAAGGAAACCCGGAGGAGAACACCAAGGAGGAGGAGGAGAACACCAAGGAGCGGCAGACACCGTTACTAGGCCCCAACCCAAGTAGTATGGCAACTGTAGTGTTACATTTAAAAATACTTAATGAGAGCCGGAAGATTGAAGCTCAGCTTTTTCAGTGGAGGACAGCGTGATTTAGTGGCGCAGACAGACAAAGGGAGTATCGTATGTGTTAACTAAAAAAGTTGGCTCTATGCAGTTTTAAATTGGTTACAGGGGTACACAGGCAGCATTGGTGTGGTCAGTGGAGGACAATTGCAAGGAGGGACCGCAGACAGACTTCCTAGGCCTAAAATAATAATTTAGGCTCTATGCAGCTTAAATTTGGCAACAGGAATACACAGGCAGCATTGGTGTGGTCAGCGGAGGACAATTAGAAGGAGGGACCGCAGACAGACTTCCTAGGCCTAAAATAATAAATTAGGCTCTATGCAGCTTAAATTTGGCAACAGGAATACACAGGCAGCATTGTTGTGGTCAGTGGAGGACAATTGCAAGGAGGGACCGCAGACAGACTTCCTAGGCCTAAAATAATAAATTAGGCTCTATGCAGCTTAAATTTGGCAACAGGAATACACAGGCAGCATTGGTGTGGTCAGTGGAGGACAATTGGAAGGAGGGACCACAGACAGACTTCCTAGGCCTAAAATAATAAATTAGGCTCTATGCAGCTTAAATTTGGCAACAGGAATACACAGGGAGCATTGGCGTGGTCAGTGGAGGACAATTGGAAGGAGGGACCGCAGACAGACTTCCTACGCCTAAAATAATAAATTAGGCTCTATGCAGGTTCCATTATGTGGCAGGGGTACACAGGCAGCATTGGTGTGGTCAGTGGAGGACAATTGGAAGGAGTGTCTGACACAGTAAGTACTCTGAGTCCCAAAACCTAAAGTGATGTTAATGTATCCAAAACAAAAATAAACCTCCCCCCCAAAAAAGAAGGGTGGCATACTTAGGTACAGGGCTGTGCTCCTATGCTGACTTTCAGACATTGTGATTTGGCGCAAAGTATTTACTGGTGCAAATGTAGGACAGGGCCCGTGACTATTTTAACTAGCATCATACATGTCAACAAACTGTTATTGTCTGTGCCAGGCATGGAAGGATTTCAGCGCCTATACTAAACAGTGGCGGAGCAGCGACAGATAATTTAGCAAGTGGTAGAGCACTGTTTGACCTTGGGGGGGACACTCTCTCCTGGCCGGCGGTACAAGCCCAGGGCCCCTCATGTTACAACGGTGTGTCTGACGTTGGGTGCGCGCCACCACCGCCAGAGACACTTCATTGTACTATGAGGGACCCAGTGCCAGTCCCGTCGACCAAAAGTGGGCACACGCACCTCTTCAGACAAATGGCACTCTGATGGGTGCTTGCGACAAGTGGCGAGACCACGGCCCCGTGGGGGGAGTTAGTGCATTTAGGGAGGTGAAAACATGTCGGATTCTGGACAAACAGCAGCTGCAAATTAAGAGATTGGAACAGTCAGTAACACCAGTCCCAAAGCAAGACCTTTTTACAGGAAAGCTAGGTGTCAGCTGGGAAAGGTGGGGCAAAATAATTTGAAATCCATGAGTGGTTCATTTTTATGAAGGCTAGCGCATCAACATTTTGGGTAGCCAGACGAGTCCTTTTTTCGGTCAGTATTTAACCAGCAGCACTGAATACTCTTTCTGATAGCACACTAGCTGCTGGGCAAGCAAGCTCCTGCAATGCATATTCAGCCAATTCAGGCCAGGTGTCTATTTTGGATGCCCAGTAATCAAAGGGGAATGACGGTTGAGGGAGCACATCGGTAATGGAGGAAAAATAGTTAGTAACCATACTGGACAAATGATGTCTCCTGTCACTTTGAATGGATGCTGCTGTACCTGTCGTGTCTGCGGTCATTGCAAAATCACTCCACAACCTTGTCAGAAAACCCCTCTGTCCTACGCCACTTCTGATCTGTGCACCTCTAACACCTCTGCCCTGGTGCCCCCTGCGGCTCGTGTGAGAACCATCACCGGCGCTGTGTGCTGGGAATGCCTGCATCAAACAGTCTACAAGAGTAGCTTGTTTGGTTGCCAATATCTGTTCGAGGTTCTCATGTGGCATGATATTTTGCAATTTGCCTTTATAGCGAGGATCAAGGAGGCAGGCCAACCAGTAATCGTCATCTGTCATCATTTTTAAAATGAATGGGTCCCTTTTGAGGATACGCAAGGCATAATCCGCCATGTGGGCCAATGTTCCAGTTGTCAAGTCAGTGCTTATGCTGGGTTGAGGAGCACTTTCTGGCAAATCCACTTCACTTGTCTCCCTCAAAAACCCAGAACCAAGCCTTGCACCGCCAGCAGTTTCTATTGCCCCCTGAGAAGCTTCCTCATCCAACAAATAGTCATCCCCATCATCCTCCTCTTCCTCCTCCTCTTCGCCCGCCACCTCGTCCTGTAGACTTCCCTGAGCAGACAATGGCTGACTGTCATCAAGGCTTCCCTCGTCCTCGGCTGAATACGCCTGTTCCTTTATGTGCGTCAAACTTTGCATCAGCAGACACATTAGGGGGATGCTCATGCTTATTATGGCGTTGTCTGCACTAACCAGCCGTGTGCATTCCTCAAAACACTGAAGGACTTGACACAGGTCTTGGAGCTTCGACCACTGCACAGCTGACAACTCCATGTCTGCCATCCAACTGCCTGCCCGTGTATGTGTATCCTCCCACAAATACATAACAGCACGCCTCTGTTCGCACAGTCTTTGAAGCATGTGCAGTGTGGAGTTCCACCTTGTTGCAACGTCGATGATTAGGCAATGCTGTGGAAGGTTCAAAGCCCGCTGATGGTTATGCATACGGCTGGAGTGTACAGGCGAACGGCGGATGTGAGAGCAAAGTCTGCGCACTTTCAGCAGCAGGTCGGGTAACCCCGGATAACTTTTCAGGAAGCACTGCACCACCAGGTTTAAGGTGTGAGCATGGCAAGGAATGTGTTTCAGTTGTGAAAGGGCTATGGCAGCCATAAAATTCCTTCCGTTGTCACTGACTACCTTGCCTGCCTCAAGATGTACAGTGCCCAGCCATGACTGAGTTTCTTGCTGCAAGAACTCGGACAGAACTTCCGCGGTGTGTCTGTTGTCGCCCAAACACTTCATTGCCAATACAGCCTGCTGACGCTTGCCACAAGCTGTTCCATAATTGGACACCTCGTGTGCAACAGTGGCAGCTGCGGATGGAGTGGTGGTGCGACTGCGGTCTGTGGACAAGCTCTCGCTTCTGCTGGAGGACGAGGAGGGGAAGGGGGGACGAACGCCTACAGCCAACTGTTTCCTACACCATAGGCTAGGCAGAACTGTCCCAATATTACTGTCCCCTCTGGACCCTGCATCCACCACATTAACCCAGTGTGCCGTGATGGAGACGTAACGCCCCTGCCCATGCCTACTGGTCCATGCATCTGTTGTCAGGTGCACCTTTCTACTCACAGATTGCCTGAGCGCATGGACAATGCGGTCTTTTACATGCTGGTGGAGGGCTGAGATGGCTTTTCTCGAAAAGAAGTGTCGACTGGGTAGCTCGTAGCGTGGTACAGCATAGTCCAACAGGGCTTTGAAAGCTTCGGTTTCAACTAACCGGTAGGGCATCATCTCTAACGAGATTAGTCTAGCAATGTGGGTGTTCAAACCCTGTGTACGCGGATGCGAGGATGAGTACTTCCTTTTCCTAACGAGAGTCTCATGTAGGGTAAGCTGGACTGGAGAGCTGCATACGGTGGAACTAGCGGTGGTGCCGGTGGACATGGGTGACTGAGAGAGGGTTGGTGACGGTATTCTTGATGGTGCCCTACATACAGTTTTTCCGACCACGAACCTGGTGATTCCCTGACTGCTTTGGCCTTGCGACGAAACCGCCACATTACTTGCAGGTGGTGTGGTAAACGGTGGGCTTACAGGGAGGGAAGGGATGTCGCCTTGCTTATTAGCTTCATTGTGAGAGGGTGCTACAACATTAAGGGACGTTTGGTAGTGTGTCCAGGCTTGCAAGTGCATGGTGGTTAAATGTCGATGCATGCAACTTGTATTTGAATTTTTAACATTCTGACCTCTGCTGAAGGTCCTGGAGCATTTCTTACAGATGACTTTGCGCTGATCATTGGGATCTTGGTTAAAAAAATTCCACACTGCACTCTTCCTATCGGATACCTTTTCAGGCATTGCACACTGAGCTACTTGAACCTGATGGCCACGCTGTCCTACAACTGGTTTTGGTTTTGCCACACGTTTTTGGCCAGATACAGGCCTGCCAGATGTTGCGATGTTGATGTCTGCTGCGGCTCCTCCTCCTCCGCTTCAGAGCTACTGCAGCCTGCACCCTGTTCCCCCAATGGCTGCCAATCAGGGTCAACAACTGGGTCATCTATGACCTCCTCTTCTATGTTCTGTGCACCTTCCACTGGGTCACCGTGTAAGCCGGTGCTATAGCGTTTGTGACGGAGATCCGTAGTCTCCTCTGGGTCAGATTCTGGATCAGTACACTGCGAGGGCAATGTTCTGATCTGAGTCAAAGGAACAGCATTATAATCTGGCTGTGGCTGTGCATCTGTGCACTCCATGTCCGATTCATCTTGTAATGGGCATGGCCTGTTACCAATTTCACTTTCGAACCCAGGCACGGTATGTGTAAAGAGCTCCATGGAGTAACCAGTTGTGTCGCCTGACGCATCCTTCACTGTTGTTCTGGGTGAAGGACGCAAGGAAGCGACTTGTTCCTGAGCGGGAGCATCCACTGACGACACACTGCTCTGACATTTGGCACTTTCTGAGGAGGAGGAGAAAGAGGTAGAGGCAGAGTCAGCAATGAAAGCCAATACTTGTTCCTGCTGCTCCGGCTTCAAAAGCGGTTTTCCTACTCCCAGAAAAGTGAGCCTTCGAGGCCTTGTGTAGCCAGACGATGACGCTGGCTCAACAACTCGAGACTTAGGGGCTATATTGCTTTTCCCACGACCACCTGATGCTCCACAACCACCACCACTAACATCATTACCAGCTGGCAATGAATGCCCACGGCCACAACCTCTTCCACCAGACTTCCTCATTATTGGAAAAATGTAATCAAACTAACAACCGTTATGTGGTCCAGTAAAACCAGGAAGAAGGTGTACGTGAACTGGTTGTGAATTTAAATCTCCCTTTTTTATGTGTGGGAGAATCCAGGGAAAAATCAGGCCCACTGTATTACACAACAACACAGTTTGATTTGCAGAAAGAGGCTGGCAGATATGGCACTAACAAGAGTGACGCAGATAAAAACACTGGCTATAGAAATGTCCCTATTTATGTGTGGGAGAATCCAGGGAAAAATCTGGCCCACTGTATTACACAACAACACAGTTATGTTGGCAGAAAGAGGCTGGCAGATATGGCAGTAACAGGAGTGACGCAGATAAAAACACTGGCAATAGAAATGTCCCTATTTATGTGTGGGAGAATCCAGGGAAAAATCAGGCCCACTGTATTACACAACAACACAGTTTGATTTGCAGAAAGAGGGTGGCAGATATGGCACTAGCCGGAATGACGCAGATGCACCCACAGGCAATAGAAATGTCCCTCTTTTTTTGGATATGGGAGACAAGGGATTGAATCAGGCCCACTATATCACGGTATAGTTCCTGTGGCACAAAATGACTGACAGATACCACAGACAGCACTCACACAGATGCACAGGTTTGGCAAGATTATTATCCCTTTATTTTATTTTTTGGGGGGTATATGTGAGACAAGTGATGTAATCAGGCCCACTGCTACACAGTAGGTTTTCTGTGGCAGAAATTAAAAAAAAAAAAAGATGCGACACACACGACTGGCACTAATGCAGATTTGCCAATCTTAATCTCCCACTTTTATTTTTTTTTCTGGGAGAATTAGGAAGAAATCAGCCCCACTGCTACACAGTAGGTTTTCTGTGGCAGAAATAAAAAAAAAAAAAAGATGCCACACACAGGACTGGCACTAATGCAGATTTGCCAATCTTAATCTCCCACTTTTATTTTTTTTTCTGGGAGAATTAGGAAGAAATCAGCCCCACTGCTACACAGTAGGTTTTCTGTAGCAGAAATTAAAAAAAAAAAAGATGCCACACACAGGACTGGCACTAATGCAGATTTGCCAATCTTAATCTCCCACTTTTATTTTTTTTTCTGGGAGAATTAGGAAGAAATTATTATTTTTTATTATTATTATTATTATTATTTATTTATGTAGCACCATTAATTCCATGGTGCTGTACATGAGAAAGGGGTTACATACAGAGTTAGAGATATCATTTACAGTAAACAGGTTTACAGTGATACACTGGTACAGAGGGGAGAGGACCCTGTCATTGCGGACTTACATTCTATGGGATAGTGGGGAAGAGACAGAAGGTAGGGGTGAGGCGGCCGCAGCTCTGGTGGTGGTGAGGCGGCGGCTCGATTATTGTAGGCTGTAGGCTTTCCTGAAGAGATGGGTTTTCAGGTTCCATCTGAAGGATCCGAGGGTGGTGGATAATCGGACGTGTTGAGTGTTATGGACTGGTGATTTAGGAGCGACATGCGACTAGCTCTGAGCAGGTGGTAACTATACTGACCGCAGTTCCTGATCTTAACACAACACTAGAAGTAGCCGTGGGATGTTCCTGTCACTCCCTAGACACCTCGTCACAGCCTGAGAGCTAACTACCCCTAAAGGTAGAAACAGGAAAGCTATCTTTCCTCAGAGAAAATCCCCAAAGGATAGACAGCCCCCCACAAATAATGACTGTGAGTGGAGAGGGAAATGACATACGTAGAATGAAACAAGATGTAGCAAAGGAGGCCACTTCTAGCTAGATAGATAGTACAGGACAGAACACTGTGCGGTCAGTAATAAAAACTAGAAAAAGTCCACCGCAGAGAATGCAAAAATCTCCACACCTGACTAAAGGTGTGGAGGGCAAAATCTGCTGCCCAGAGCTTCCAGCTTAGCTGAATAGATCCATACTGATAAGCTGGACAAATGAGAAAAACATAGAATGTGCTGAACAATAAAGTCCACAACAAGTGGACTGCAAAAGGACAAGCAAGGACTTATCTTTGCTGAACTGGTCAGAGTGTCAGGGAAATCCAAAGAGCCGTGACTCCAAGCAGGAACAATTGACAACTGGCATTGATTGAGGGATAAGGCCAGACTAAAATAGCCAAGCCAGAAAGACAATCAGTGGAAGCAACTGCTGATGCTAAATCCAAGAAGCAGCCATTCCAGTCAAAACCACCGGAGGGAGCCCAAGAGCAGAACTCACAAAAGTGCCACTTACAACCACCGGAGGGAGCCCAAGAGCGGAATTCACAACAGTACCCCCCCCCCTGAGGAGGGGTCACCGAACCCTCACCAGAGCCCCCCGGCCGATCAGAACGAGCCAAGTGAAAAGCACGAACGAAATCGGCGGCATGGACATCGGAGGCAACCACCCAAGAATTATCCTCCTGGCCATAACCCTTCCACTTGACAAGATACTGAAGCCTCCGTCTCGAAAAACGAGAATCCAAAATGTTCTCAACCACATATTCCAAATCCCCCTCAACCAACACCGGGGCAGGAGGATCAACAGAGGGAACAACGGGTACCACATATCTCCGCAACAAAGATCTATGGAAAACATTGTGGATGGCAAAAGAGGCTGGAAGGGCCAAACGAAAAGACACTGGATTGATAATCTCAGAAATCTTATAAGGACCAATAAACCGAGGCTTGAACATAGGGGAAGAAACCTTCATAAGAACATGACGAGAAGATAACCAGACTAAATCCCCCACCTGAAGCCGAGGACCAACACACCGACGGCGGTTAGCAAAACGTTGAGCCTTTTCCTGAGACAACGTCAAATTGTCTGCCACATGAGTCCAAATCTGCTGTAACCTGTCCATCACAGAATCCACACCAGGATAATCAGAAGGCTCAACCTGCCCTGAAGAAAAACGAGGATGGAAACCAAAATTACAAAAAAAAGGCGAAACCAAAGTAGCCGAACTGGCCCGATTATTAAGGGCAAACTCGGCCAATGGCAAGAAAGCCACCCAATCATCCTGATCAGCAGACACAAAGCATCTCAAATAGGTTTCCAAGATTTGATTAGTTCGCTCAGTTTGGCCATTTGTCTGAGGATGGAACGCGAAGAAAAAGACAAATTAATGCCCATCCTAGCACAAAAGGCCCGCCAAAACCTAGAAACAAACTGGGAACCTCTGTCAGACACAATATTTTCCGGAATGCCATGCAAACGAACCACATGCTGAAAAAACAATGGAACCAAATCAGAGGAGGAAGGCAATTTAGGCAAAGGTACCAAATGGACCATTTTAGAGAATCGGTCACAAACCACCCAGATAACAGACATCCTCTGGGACACAGGAAGATCCGAAATAAAATCCATGGAAATATGCGTCCAGGGCCTCTCAGGGACAGGCAAAGGCGAAAGCAACCCACTAGTGCGGGAACAGCAAGGCTTAGCCCGGGCACAAGTCCCACAGGACTGCACAAAAGAACACACATCCCGCGACAAGGAAGGCCACCAAAAGGACCTAGCAACCAAATCTCTTGTACCAAAAATCCCAGGATGACCAGCCAACACCGAACAATGGACCTCAGAAATTACCTTACTTGTCCATCTATCAGGAACAAACAGCTTCCCCATAGGACAGCGGTCAGGTTTATCAGCCTGAAATTCCTGAAGCACCCGCCGTAAATCAGGGGAGATGGCAGAAAGAATCACCCCTTCCCTAAGAATGCCAACCGGCTCAAGGACTCCAGGAGAATCAGGCAAAAAACTCCTAGAGAGGGCATCCGCTTTAACATTCCTAGATCCCAGAAGATATGAGACCACAAAATCGAAACGGGAAAAAAACAGGGACCATCGAGTCTGTTCAGCCGCTTGGCTGACTCGAGGTAAATCAGATTCTTATGATCGGTCAAGACCACAACGCGGTGCTTGGCTCCCTCAAGCCAATGTCGCCACTCCTCAAATGCCCACTTCATAGCCAACAACTCCCGATTGCCGACATCATAATTGCGTTCCGCAGGCGAAAACTTTCGGGAAAAGAAGGCACACGGTTTCATCAAGGAACCATCAGAATTCCTCTGTGACAAAACGGCCCTTGCCCCAATCTCAGAAGCGTCAACCTCAACCTGAAAAGGAAGAGAAACATCTGGCTGACGCACCACAGGGGCAGAAGTAAATCAGCGTTTAAGCTCCTGAAAGGCCTCAACAGCTGCAAAGGACCAATTTGTCACATCAGCACCTTTCTTCGTCAAATCGGTCAAGGGCTTAACCACACTGGAAAAGTTGGCAATGAAACGACGATAAAAATTAGCAAAGCCCAAAAATTTCTGAAGGCTCTTCACAGATGTGGGTTGAATCCAGTCATGAATGGCCTGGACCTTAACAGGATCCATTTCTATAGACGAAGGAGAAAAAATAAACCCCAAAAAAGAGACTTTCTGAACTCCAAATAGACACTTAGACCCCTTCACAAATAAGGCATTATCACGAAGGATCTGGAATACCATCCTGACCTGCTTCACATGAGACTCACAATCATCGGAAAAAATCAAAATATCATCCAAATACACAATCAAGAATTTATCAAGATAATTGCGGAAAATATCATGCATGAAGGACTGAAATACAGAAGGAGCATTAGAAAGCCTGAAAGGCATCACAAGGTATTCAAAATGGCCTTCGGGCATATTAAATGCAGTTTTCCATTCGTCACCCTGTTTAATACGAACAAGAAGATTATATGCCCCTCGAAGGTCAATCTTGGTAAACCAACTAGCCCCCTTAATCCGAGCAAACAAATCAGAAAGCAAAGGTAAAGGGTATTGGAATTTGACCGTGATCTTATTAAGAAGGCGATAATCAATACAGGGTCTCAAGGAGCCATCCTTCTTGGCAACAAAAAAGAATCCCGCTCCCAATGGTGACAAAAACGGCCGAATATGCCCCTTCTCCAAAGACTCCTTAACATAACTCCACATGGCGGCATGCTCTGGCACAGACAGATTGAAAAGTCGGCCCTTAGGGAACTTACAGCCAGGAATCAAGTTAATAGCACAATCACAGTCCCTATGAGGAGGAAGGGAACTGGACTTGGGCTCATCAAATACATCCTGGAAATCCGACAAAAACTCAGGAACTTCAGAAGAGGGGGAAGAGGAAATTGACATCAAAGGAACGTCACTATGTACCCCCTGACAACCCCAACTAGTCACAGACATAGATTTCCAATCCAGCACTGGATTGTGTACTTGTAACCATGGAAAACCCAGTACAACAACATCCTGTAAATTATGCAACACCAGAAAACGGCAATCTTCCTGATGTGCTGGAGCCATGCACATAGTCAGCTGAGTCCAATACTGAGGTTTATTCTTGGCCAACGGTGTAGCATCAATACCCCTCAAAGGAATAGGGCTCTGCAAAGGCTGCAAAGAAAAACCACAGCGCCTGGCGAATTCCAAGTCCATTAAATTGTGGTGCACCACTTTGCGCTCGCGCAGGCGCCGATCAATCTGAATGGCTAGAGACATAGGTTCGCTCAAACCAACAGGCGTGGGGAACCCCACCATAACATCTTTAAGGGCTTCAGAAAGACCCTTTCTGAAAATTGCTGCCAGAGCGTCCTCATTCCATTTAGTGAGCACAGACCATTTTCTAAATTTCTGGCAGTATAATTCTGCCGCTTCCTGACCCTGACACAGGGCCAACAAGGTTTTTTCCGCATGATCCACAGAGTTAGGTTCGTCATACAATAATCTGAGCGATTGAAAAAATGCATCTACATTAAGCAATGCCGGATCCCCTGACTCAAGGGAGAATGCCCAGTCCTGAGGGTCACCACGCAGCAGAGAAATAACTATTTTAACTTGCTGAATGGGATCACCAGAGGAACGGGGTTTCAGAGCAAAAAACAATCTGCAGTTATTTTTAAAGTTCAAAAACTTGGATCTATCCCCATAAAACAAATCTGGAGTAGGAATTCTAGGCTCTAAAGCCGGAGTCTGAACAACATAATCTTGGATACTCTGTACTCTTGCAGCAAGCTGATCCACACGAGAAAACAAACCCTGAACATCCATGCCCGCGCCTAAATCCTGAACCACCCAGAGATTAAGAGGAAGGAAAAAGACAAAACAGACTAAAGAAAAAAAAATGGCTCAGAACTCTTTTTCTTTTCCTTCTTTTGAGATGCATTCAACTCATTTTTGGCCAGTTGTACTGTTATGGACTGGTGATTTAGGAGCGACATGCGACTAGCTCTGAGCAGGTGGTAACTATACTGACCGCAGTTCCTGATCTTAACACAACACTAGAAGTAGCCGTGGGATGTTCCTGTCACTCCCTAGACACCTTGTCACAGCCTGAGAGCTAACTACCCCTAAAGGTAGAAACAGGAAAGCTATCTTTCCTCAGAGAAAATCCCCAAAGGATAGACAGCCCCCCACAAATAATGACTGTGAGTGGAGAGGGAAATGACATACGTAGAATGAAACAAGATGTAGCAAAGGAGGCCACTTCTAGCTAGATAGATAGTACAGAACAGAACACTGTGCGGTCAGTAATAAAAACTAGAAAAAGTCCACCGCAGAGAATGCAAAAATCTCCACACCTGACTAAAGGTGTGGAGGGCAAAATCTGCTGCCCAGAGCTTCCAGCTTAGCTGAATAGATCCATACTGATAAGCTGGACAAATGAGAAAAACATAGAATGTGCTGAACAATAAAGTCCACAACAAGTGGACTGCAAAAGGACAAGCAAGGACTTATCTTTGCTGAACTGGTCAGAGTGTCAGGGAAATCCAAAAGAGCCGTGACTCCAAGCAGGAACAATTGACAACTGGCATTGATTGAGGGATAAGGCCAGACTAAAATAGCCGAGCCAGAAAGACGATCAGTGGAAACAGCTGCTGATGCTAAATCCAAGAAGCAGCCATTCCACTGAAAACCACCAGAGGGAGCCCAAGAGCAGAACTCACAAAAGTGCCACTTACAACCACCGGAGGGAGCCCAAGAGCAGAATTCACAACAGTTGAGGCATGGAATTCCAGAGGATGGGGGATATTCGGGAGAAATCTTGGAGGCGATTGTGTGATGAACGAATAAGTGTGGAGGAGAGTAGGAGGTCTTGGGATGAACGAAGATTACATGAGGGAAGATAGTGGGAGATTACTTCAGAGATATAGGGAGGAGACAGGTTGTGGATGGCTTTGTAGATCAGTGTTAGTAGTTTGAACTGGATTCGTTGGGGGATTGGGAGCCAGTGGAGGGATTTGCAGAGGGGAGAAGCAGGGGAGTAGCGAGGAGAGAGGTGGATTAGGCGGGCAGCAGAGTTGAGGACAGACTGGAGTGGTGCAAGAGAGTTAGCGGGGAGGCCACAGAGGAGGGTGTTGCAGTAATCGAGGCGGGAGATGATGAGAGCATGCACAAGAGTTTTGGTAGATTGTGGACTGGGGAAGGAACGGATTCTGGCAATATTTTTGAGTTGGAGGCGACAGGAGGTGGCAAGAGCTTGGACATGAGGTTTGAAGGACAGGGCAGAGTCAAGAGTTACTCCGAGGCAGCGGATTTCAGAAGCAGGAGAGAGCGTGATGCCGTTCACCATAATAGATAGATTAGGTATGGGGGATACGTGAGGTGGGGGAAAGATGATGAATTCGGTTTTGTCTACATTGAGTTTTAGGAAGCGAGAGGTGAAGAAGGAGGATATGGCTGACAGACACTTCGGGATTCTGGACAGCAGGGAGGTGACATCTGGGCCAGAGAGGTAGATCTGAGTGTCATCTGCATACAGGTGGCACTGGAAGCCATGGGACTTTATGAGTTGTCCTAGGCCAAGGGTATAGATGGAAAAAAGTAGGGGTCCTAGGACAGAGCCTTGAGGGACTCCAACAGAGAGAGGGCAGGATGAGGAGGTAGTGTGGGAGTGGGAAATGCTAAATGTGCAGTTGGATAGGTATGAGGCAATCCAGGACAGGGCGAGGTCTTTGATGCCAAGGGAAGAAAGAATTTGTAGCAGTAGGCAGTGATCGACTGTGTCGAAAGCAGAGGACAGGTCAAGAAGGAGGAGGATGGAGAACTGTCTGTTAGCTTTGGGTGTGACTAGGTCATTAGTAATTTTTGTCAGGGCAGTTTCGGTGGAGTGGTGGGGGCAGAAGCCAGATTGGAGGTTGTCAAGGAGAGAGTTAGATGAGAGGTGGGAGGAAAGTTGACCATGGACATGCTGCTCAAGGAGTTTTGAAGCAAACGGGAGCTGTGATATGGGGCGATAGCTGGGCATAGCAGTTGGGTCAAGGTTAGTTTTTTTGAGGATGGGTGTGATGGTGGCATGTTTGAAGGCAGAGGGGAAGGTACCAGAAGAGAGCGATAGGTTGAAGAGATGGGTTAGGGCTGGAATAAGCGTGTTAGGCTATGTTCACATTTGCGGTCCGCGCCGCAGCGTCGGGCGCCGCAGCGGCGCCGCATGCATCATGCGCCCCTATATTTAACATGGGGGCACATGGACATGCAGTGCACTTGCGTTTTGCACCGCATGCGTCACTGCGGCGCACGCGTTCGGGCGCAGGGGACGCAGCAAGTTGCATTTTTGCTGCATCCAAAATCAATAGAAAAAAGGACGCATGCGGCGCAAAACGCAGCGTTGTGCATGCGTTTTGCCGCGTTTTTGTTTGCGTTGTGCGTTGCGGCGCCGACGCTGCGGCGCACAACGCAAATGTGAACGTAGCCTAAGTGAGGTTGGGGAGCAGGTGGGAAGGCATGGGGTCAAGTGCACAGGTGGTGAGGTGTGATTTGGAAAAGAGGCGAGTAAGCTCTCCTTCAGTGATGTTGGAGAGGGAGGTTATTAGGGAAGGGCAGAGGTCTGGTACATGGAGTGGTTGGGGTGATGGACAAGTAAAGGTTTGCCTTGTTTGGTCGAACTTGTTTTTGAAGTAGGTGGCAAAGTCCTCGGAAAAGATGAAGGGAGTTGGAGGTGGCAGTGGTGGGCGGAGGAGAGAGTTAAATGTGCTGAACAGTTGTTTTGGGTTGTAGGATAGTGAAGATACAAGGTTAGTGAAATAGGTCTGTTTAGCAGAGGTGAGGGCTGATTTGAAGTCAAATGTAGCTTGTTTGAAGGCAGTGAAGTCGTCTGGCAGGTGTGTTTTCTTCCAACGCCGCTCCGCAACCCTGGATGCTTGTCGAAGTTTTTTTGTGACATTGTTATGCCAAGGTTGCCTATTGGTTTGTTGCACTGTGCCATGCGTGAGAGGGGCGACTGAGGCTATGGCTGATGTGAGGGTCGAGTTATAGAAAGCGGTGGCGCTGTCCGTGTCATGCAGTGAAGATATGGAGGACAGGGGTAGGAGAGAGTCTGAGAGTCTGTGAGTGTCTAGATGTGCGAGGTTTCTGCGAGGATGTGGTAATGGCTGGACATGGGGGGCAGGTGAGGAGGACAAGGATGAGAAGGTGAGTAGATGGTGGTCAGATAGGGGGAAGGGAGAGTTTGTGAGATTAGATAAGGAACAAAGGCGGGTGAAGATGAGGTCTAGTGTATGTCCGTCTGTGTGGGTGGCTGTGGTGGACCAATGGGTGAGTCCAAAGGATGAAGTAAGGGTCAGTAGTTTGGAGGCTGCTGGCTGGTGGGTGTCAGTCGGGATATTAAAGTCACCCATGATGATGGTGGGGATGTCGGCAGAGAGAAAGTGAAGGAGCCAGGTGGAGAATTGGTCGATGAAGGCAGTGGCTGAGCTCGGTGGTCGGTATATGACAGCCATTTGGAGATTGGTGGGAGCGTAAATACGGACAGAGTGAACCTCGAAAGAAGGGAGGATAAGGGAGGGTGGGGGTTGGATAGGGTTGAAGGAGCAGTTTTTAGAAAGAAGGATACCCACTCCTCCACCATGTCTGTTGCCGGAGCGAGGAGTGTGGGTAAATTGGAGCTCAGTGCTGCAGGCGAGGCCGTGTCAGGGGGCGTCAGCCAGGTCTCAGTGAGGGCCAGGAAGAAAAGGTTGCGAGATGAAATCAGCCCCACTGCTACACAGTAGGTTTTCTGTGGCAGAAATTTAAAAAAAAAAAGATGCCACACACACGACTGGCACTAATGCAGATTTGCCAATCTTAATCTCCCACTTTTATTTTTTTTTCAGGGAGAATTAGGAAGAAATCAGGCCCACTGTTAAAACAGTAGGTTTTCTGTGGCAGAAAAACAAAGACAGATGCCACACACAGGACTGGCACTGATGCAGATTTGCCAATCTTAATCTCCCACTTTTATTTTTTTTTTCTGGGAGAATTGTGAATAAATCGGGGCCACTGTATTAGAGTATATTTTCTGTAGCAAAAAGTGGCTTGAAGAGATATAACCAAAAAAAAAAAAAAGGGACTGTACTACAATTACTATCTCCCTACAGTTATCTCTGAAAAGTATGTCAGGCAGCAATAAAAAGGACTGCTGCACACAAAAGTCAAAAGTGTGGACAAACAAACAAGATAGATAGCTGTGCAGAGATGAAGGAGCAACAGGATTTGTGCTTTGAAAAAAGCAGTTGGTTTGCACAGCGGTGTACACACAGCAACGCAGCTATCAGAGAGCCTTATAACCTACAGAGCTGTTACACAGAAATCGAGCCTCCACTGTCCCAAAAAGAAAAGGTGGTGTTGGACAGTGGAAATCGCTACAGCACAAGCGGTTTGGGGCTTTATGTACCCTGCCTAACGCTATCCCTGCTTCTGACGAAGCGGCAGCAACCTCTCCCTATGCTCAGATCAGCAGCAGTAAGATGGCGGTCGGCGGGAACGCCCCTTTATAGCCCCTGTGACGCCACAGAAAGCAAGCCAATCACTTCCATGCCCTTCTCTAAGATGGTGGGGACCAGGACCTATGTCATCACGCTGCCCACACTCTGCGTGCACCTTCATTGGCTGAAAAATGGCACTTTAAGTGTCATATGAAACGCGACTTTGGAGCGAAGATCGTGTACCGCATGGCCGATCCCACACTGGAATCGGGTCGGGTTTCATGAAACCCGACTTTGCCAAAAGTCGGCGACTTATGAAAATGACCGATCCTTTTCGCTCAACCCTAGTGATCTGACTCTTGTGATGATAACTGGGGAGTCTGTAGAGCTACTGCAGGACACGTGACACCACGACGTCTCCTAGCGCATAGCGCGCGTTTAGCGCTGACCAACAATTTTGGAGTCCTCTTTATAACTCTAGCCCTATTATACCTGGGTAGTGTTGGTTTAGGTGGTTTATGCAGGCCGTAGCTGACCATATCCAGTCATAATGGGCTAGCTGCAGATGTTGTCTCCCCATCCAGCTGCAGATTCCGGAGTGCATATAATTCGGCCTTATTAGCATGTGTTGGGATTAGTGTTGATAATAATTTTTCAAAAGTATCACAAAAAAACATTATTTTGGGGACCCTGAGTTTGTAGCGTAAGTAGCGGCTGAACTGTTCCTGAAACACCGCCATTTCAGCGGTGCCCCAGCCAATGGAATCATGCTGCAGATTTGTAGATGCTGCCTGAATCCTTGGCTTTTTACACACCTTAACAGCCGATGGTAGCGACCTCTTTAACCGTTTCTTAACATTAACAGAGTTAGATACACAGACATGAGATGTGCCACTGCCACCCAAATTAGAGGCTCCTGAGGGGCCGGCCCCAGAGGAATTAGCAGGTACAGTTAGACATGCCGCTGGCGGTTGCATAGTGTGTGCCACGCATATAATGAGCGGTTCTATGGATGATTGCTTACCATCAGCGAGCTGATCAATTGCGCGATCAAGCGCTTCGCCAGCCATCGGAGCTGCGGTACCCACGGCGCTGGATGTGGTCGGTGGCTCTGTAATATGCTTTGTTTTTCACTTATGTTTTTGGGGTGGCTCTACCGCTTCTGGGCATAGTCGCGGTGGGTCGTTCACACGGCTGGTCGATGGCTGTCCAGCACTTGAATGGAGTATTTCACGATGGTCCGCCGGTACAGGGTTTCCTGCGCCCTGCACCACACAGATCGGTGATAGCGGGGATGTTCTAACAACTCCATTAGCCAACTGTATCGCCGTCCACACTGGTACTGCTTCATTCTCGGAGAGGTGTAGCGGCTGTGGAGGTGCGGGAGGTGTTTTTCTCATGACTTTGCTTTTAGCTGCAGGAAAGATTATATATGTGTCAGATATGTGTGGTACCAGGATCTCATTGGAGAAGCACGTGTATCATTGATTGTACAGAGACTGTGCATGTATATCAAAATATACACTTACGGACTAACGGTGTGGGGTGGATGATTGCCGTGGTGGCTTCTGGAGCTTCTGTGAGGTTCTCCATTAGCAGGTGTAAATTCTCTTTTGTGAAAATTCTTCTAGGCTTCAGTTTACTAGCTATAAATAAAGATGTAGGACTTAGTAGAGGCGTGGTGGATTTTCTCAGAGCGGTTGTGCAAAAACGCGTTTTCATACGATTGCTACCTTTTCCTTTCTTGCTCGCTGGCCCTCGCATTTTTTTAGGGGTTCTAGAAACAGGGCTGTTTCTCGGTGTGGGGGCCTGGTACAACAGGTCTTCAGTGGACATCTGATTGTGTTCCGAGGTAATTGGTTCTGGAATCAGGTCGATATCTGTAAAGAATTAATATATATTTACACGTCTAAATACTTAAAAGATATTCAGGCTGACATCTGTAAAGAATTAATATATATTTTCACGTCTAAATACTTAAAAGATATATATATATATATACACACAGACATACAACGCACCTATGATGTCTTGCGCCAAATTCCACACAGAAGCGTCAGCTTCATTAGTGTTGCTATACTCAGCTCTGGCTGTATCACACTCCAGAGCAGACACACTGAAGCTGTTTAAAAAATCATCGGGCATGGTCCTGATAAATTCATCTTGAACAGGAAAGAATAAAACAATATAAAAATAATATACAAAACAGCCCTTACTTAGAATGGCACACTAGCAGATGCATTTATATAAAGCTTGAAACATACCTAATACCGAATCCTCAACTTGGTCGGAAAAATCCAAAAAATTTTGGGATTTCATCTAAAATAAATTATCTGTGTAAATTTTTGTGCTATCTATATTAATTTTACAACACAGACAAACTCATTTATATACCGCAACAAATAAATTTGCGCCTAGTGTATAAATATGTTTATACTAAGCAAATCACAGGTAACACGGTTAAGTCTTTCTATATTAATTTTGCACCACAAATATGGTTTATACAGTAAAACTATATTATACAGCGCAACTAAATATGCACCTAATGTATAAATATGACTATAAATATGTCTATGTTAAACAAAACATATGTAATAAGTAAGTACGCTAGTTAGGGTGTATTAACAGCTATTAACTACTGTATTACACAAATTATGTCATAATAAATATACGGTTAAATTATTAAAACATTTAATGCCGCTAACCATCAATATAATACTAACTTATTAAAACAAATAACAACCTTAATTATGGTTTTAGCTATACATAGTTAAATATAATTAAGCATTTGCGAATAATAAGACAAAGTAGAATAATACGGCGCTCTGTATATACTTACATTTAGAATAGCTCAGAGATTAGCCTGGTCTGACTTCTGGTGGATGTCTGGTGTAGTGCAGTGGTACAGACAGCTGTATTTATTCCGAGTGTCAGAAAACAAGCCAACTGTTAACACCCAGAAACACACCCAGTTACGCCCCGCCACACGCCTTCTGTTAACACCCAGAGCACACCCATACAGATAATTATTGCTTGTATTAACTCAAGCATGATATAGTCGGATTAAAACAGGCAATTTTATACAGCTGAATTACTGAAAGAAGCAGACGGTTATTGGTCATCGAGATACAATCATTTTATTCAATCATGACATCTAAATTGTATGATGCCATATTAAAAAAACAATATTTTACACCTAAAACCCCAGGGTCATTCTGCGGAATTGACAAATTATTTAGAGAGACAAGAGACCGTGGAATAAAGAAATCGGATGTGACTGGCTGGTTGAATAAACAAGATGCCTACACTCTACACAAACCTGTTAGAAAACACTTTTTGACAAATAAAATTTATGTCTCGGACATTGATGTGCAGTGGCAAGCGGATCTCGTAAGTAGTGTTGAGCGATACCGTCCGATACTTGAAAGTATCGGTATCGGAAAGTATTGGCCGATACCGGCAAAGTATCGGATCCAATCCGATACCGATACCCGATACCAATACAAGTCAATGGGACTCAAGTATCGGACGGTATTCCTGATGGTTCCCAGGGTCTGAAGGAGAGGAAACTCTCCTTCAGGCCCTGGGATCCATATTAATGTGTAAAATAAAGAATTAAAATAAAAAATATTGCTATACTCACCTCTCCGACGCAGCCTGAACCTCAGCGAGGGAACCGGCAGCGTTGTTTGCTTAAAATTCGCGCTTTTCTTTCCTTACACAGCAAGCCGTGACGTAATTTCAGGTCCTTAAGGATTTTAAAATTATGTCCCGGCTTTTTGATTGGTTGCGTCGCAGTCACATGGGCGACGCAACCAATCACAAGCCGTGACGTCACGGGAGGCTGGACACGCGCGCATTTTAAAATGCGCGTGAGTCCAGCCTCCCGTGACGTCACGGCTTGTGATTGGTTGCGTCGCTGTCAACCAATCACAAGCCGGGAAGCCATTTTTAAATGCGCGCGTGTCCAGCCTCCCGGCTTGTGATTGGTTGACCGCGACGCAACCAATCACAAGCCGGGACGTCACGGGAGGCTGGACTCGCGCGCATTTTAAAATGCGCGCGTGTCCAGCCTCCCGACTTGTGATTGGTTGACCGCGACGCAACCAATCACAAGCCGTGACGTCACGGGAGGCTGGACACGCGCGCATTTTAAAATGCGCGCGTGTCCAGCCTCCCGTGACATCACGGCTTGTGATTGGTTGTGTCGCCCATGTGACTGCGACGCAACCAATCACAAAGCCGGGACGTAATTTTAAAATCCTTAAGGACCTGAAATTACGTCACGGCTTGCTGTGATTGGTTGCGTCGCCCATGTGACTGCGACGCAACCAATCACAAAGCCGGAGCGTAATTTTAAAATACTGAATGACCTGAAATTACGTCACGGCTTGCTGTGATTGGTTGCGTTGCGGTCACATGGGCGGCACGCGACCAATCACAAGCCGGGACCTCACGTAAGGAAAGAAAAGCGCAAATTTTAAACAAAGAACGCTGCCGCTTCCCTCCGTGAGGTCCAGGCTGCGTCGGAGAGGTGAGTATAGCAATATTTTTTATTTTAATTTTCTCTTTTACACATTTTTACATTAATGTTGTTTCGATACCGATACCCGATACCACAAAAGTATCGGATCTCGGTATCGGAATTCCGATACCCGCAAGTATCGGCCGATACCCGATACTTGCGGTATCGGAATGCTCAACACTACTCGTAAGTTTAATTGACTATTCAAGGGAAAATGATAATGTCAAATACATCCTGACGGTGATTGATACTCTATCGAGATACGCATGGTGCGTGGCCTTGTCAAACAAGACCGGCGCAAGTGTAGCCAGATCGTTCGAATTAATATTTCAAAATGGTAAGCGCATACCGAAGAAATTGCAGACGGATCGCGGCAGAGAATTTATAAATTCACAACTCAAGCAACTATGTAATATGCATAATATTCACCACTTTTTTACCAATAATGATGTGAAGGCATCTATGGTAGAGCACTTTAATCGCACATTAAAAACCCGTATGTGGCGCTATCTTACACAGCATAATACATTTAGGTATATTGATATTTTACCGGATTTGGTGCATAGCTACAATCATACTTATCATTCTACCATACGCTGTAGTCCCGCTGAAGTGAGTACGCAAAACGTGATGCAAATCTGGCGCAATATTTACAGTTCTACTATTACTAATAAACCGATTAAACCGTCTTTAAAGGTTGGAGATTATGTCAGAATATCGCGCTATAATTACCGCAGTCTCCAATAAATTTCACAAACCTCTTTATAAAATTAGTGATTTAGCCAGCGAGGCTGTAGAGGGGTCATTTTATAAGGAAGAGCTGCAAAAAATACCTATGGATGAGAATCGTGTCTACAGAGTAGAAAAGATTTTGAGAAAAAAACGTGTCGGGAGTGTGAGTCACTGCTTCGTCAAATGGCTGGGATACACCGAAAAACTCAATAGTTGGATCCCGGCTTCTGAGTTGGCAGATATATAGCCATGGAAGCGGGTTCGTTTTTCATCACATTAACCAGCAATTCCTCAATTAAAAAATAAACCGACAACACCATATCGAATTACAATACCAAGTTAGCGAGGGCCGTTCATCTTTCAGACGCTTATGAAGTGGTGTTAACGGAAATACAGTACCCCCATACGTGGAACACGTTTGAGGCTTTTGAAGGGAACTTCTACGCTGCAAAAACACAACGATCCGTTAGAACATTGTCACATAAAATCAGGATTTTACTCGAACATTCATAAGCTGGTTGGCGCGGTCAATGCCCGAATAGAGGCACTGAATTTATCCACGCCTGCCTACAGAATACGGTATGATGAGCTACGCCGAGAGGTGATCCTGCTCGACCCAGCCCCTATACAGTTTGCTCTGGGTACTAAGCTAAAATTTATATTCGGCCTACAGACCGTCGATGACTCCCCTGTTGCTTTAATGCCGTGGAATTGCCGCTTTTACCCCGATTCAAAGGCTGGTTTTTATTCGCTTTTTGTATACACTGATATAATTCAACATCAGCTTGCAGGCGACAGTTACGTTCAACTGTTACGAACCGTAGAAGTTAGCGGCGATGATAATGATATTGTCACGGTGCGCTACACGCGTCCCGATTACATACCGCTGTGCAAACAACACTTTGACTCCTTAAACATTACAGTCATGTCGGACCAGGCTACGCCGGTTAAATTCAGATACGGCAAGTGTATAGTGTGATTACATTTTAGACTGCGACAGTATTGACACGATAAAATGGTGTCTCAAAGGGTGTATGGAGATCCCGCTGTTTATGCCCGCTACTATACTGCCCAGTCGGGGGACGGGCTAGAGGGATTCCATGGGAGCGAGTACATGTATGGCTTTGGCCTGGCCGGGATATTTAAAGGCTTATTTCGTCACGCCGTGCCGCTTTTCAGAAAAGGCTTAGAATTAGTAAAACCGCACATAAAGATGGCGGTCCGGAACATTGCGATGGACGCCGTCACGACCGCCTCAACGGCCCTTATGAAACGGATAAATACACAACCACAGCAAGACGGATCTGGGATAATTTATGTCACTAAAAAAGCACAAAAAAGAAAGGCGCGCTTGCCCCCCTTTACCACCGATGCTCATGAATAAAACTACCACCAAGAGACGCCACCGTCAGAAATGAGTAAGACGCTCTGCGGACGACATCTTCTAATCAGTTATCATGGCTTTCCTGCATGACGCTTCTGTAGAGTGCGCAAAATCTGAACTCGATATTTTTGATGTACCCCCGACACAAACAAGTATAGAGAAATCTCTATTTGTAGAAGTACAACCGGTTGTGGCTCTGTCAGACAATGGTCCGTTGGAATTTTTCATATCTGGGAGCGGCGATTATTATTATGATCTAAACAACACGCTGTTGTACATAAGCTGTCGCATCGTGAAGCATGATAATACGGCTATCGCCGATGGTGCCCGTGTGGCCCTCATAAATTACCCTCTAGCCACCCTTTTTAACCAGGTCGATATTACTCTGGGAGATCGACCTATCTCACAATCGGACAATCTCTACAGCTATAGAGCGTACATAGAGACCCTTTTAAATTACAGCTCGCAGACGCTAGCATCACAATTTACAGCCAGTTTGTTCTATAAAGACACTGCGGGCCATCATAATGACTGGAGCTTGGATGGCGCAAATGCAGGGTTTATCAAAAGAGCCAATGCTGCTTCTCGCTCAAAGCCCATCGACCTCTTGGGGCCCATTTTTGGGGATATATTTAATCAGCCAAAGTTAATATTGAATGGTCTTGACCTTAAGGTTAAGTTAACAAGAAATAAGGATGCTTTCTGCCTCATGTCCGCAGAAGCCGAGCCGCTGAAGGTGCAAATCTCGCAAGCGGCTCTCTATGTGAAAAGAGTGCAGGTGTCTCCGGCTGTCCAAATCGGCCACAGCCAGGCCCTCCTATCCGCAACCGCCAAGTACGCTATTGACCGAACATGTCTGAAAGTGTACAGCATTGCGGGGCGTGGATCACGAACCACGAGAACCTCTTCCTAGGCCAGATACCAAAGACTGTTATATTGGGGTTTGTAGATAATGACGCCTTCAGCGGTTCATACTCGAAAAATTAGTTGCACTTCCACCACTACCACGTCAACCACGCCGCTTTATATCTGGACGACCAGCAGATACCCGCGAGACCTTATAATCCTAATTTTAATGATGATTTAGCCATCAGAGAGTATATGGCGCTTGCCCATATGTTTGGCAGGCAAAAGGCTGATTGTGCCATGGTGATAGATCATGAAGAATTTATGGCCGGATTCACTCTATTTGCTTTTGATTTATCGCCTGATCAAGAGCCTGGAGGCCATTTCTCGCTCATTAAAACAGGCAACCTACGTGCTGAAGTTCGCTTTGCGCTAACGACACCCCACACGATAAATATGATTGTTTTTGCAGTCAACCACACCATTCTGGAAATTAATAATAGGCGTGAGATCTTGTACGATTTTAGTTAAGTAACGATGGACAGTCTGCAGCTTACAGCGATACTGTAGGCCGATAATTATACAGACCGCATATTCGCAGGTGTGTTTCCGTGTGATTTGCTTCCGGAAGAAAGAGTGACTCAGAGACCCGTGGCATATATCGTGAATACAGACCCTGCGAATCAAGCTGGACACCACTGGGTATTAATCGTACTCTGCGATGATAAGACGGGCATATTTTTTGATAGTTATGGGTTTCGTGCGGACAATATTATCTTCCCACGCGATTTTGTGGCATTCCTGAACAAAAATTGTGACTTGTATTGTTATCAAGACGTCCAAATCCAAGATATGTATAGTCGTGTATGTGGACATTATTGCATATATGTTTTGCACCATTTAGCGCTTGGGTTACCATTCACGAAGCTTTTACAACATTTCACTCCTGACTTGCAAAGAAATGATAGAATCGTATCAGAGTTTGTGGAATCAAAATTAGCAACTTTAAAGAACCGTTATAACACTCGTCATCTTTTTCATCAAAAATGTATGTGTCTTTGTGCACAGTTGTATTGAGATTTAGCTAACATTATCATGCTGTGTATATCACGCTGTAATCCACATACAATGTATTGTGTCTGATACATACTTTAATAAAGCCTTTTAAAACCCATATGCAGCGCCCACACTGCCGCAGGGCCTAGGGGTACCCGGTACCGGGCCTCAGAGTCTCTGTTCTGGGGGTTGTCACGGCGGCTAGGCCCGGTCCGTGGCCCTGCCTGTCAGGGGGACATCCGGTGAAAGAGTGGTGAATGATGATGTAGTTGTGAAGTGCCGGTCGCAGTAAATAACGAGGACACCAGGTTGCAGTCTCTTTACCTCTTTACTGACGATCTCTGGGTCCTCAGTCCGGGATCAGGATAACCAGGCTGCACAAGTCCGGCCGGTCCAATGGCACCTCCAGAGTTCTCTTTGCAGGTGGAAATCTGTGCATTCCTACTAGCGCTATGTGTTGTGGTCCTTCCCTGCTGTGCTTACGGAAAGTCCCCACAACTGTTGTGTCTGTTTCTTAAGTTCCCTCACAACTCGATTAGATGATGTTCTGCTAATCTTCCGTCCCTCCCTGATGTTACGGTTAGGACAGCACCCGTATGACGGGTAGGCTCGGAGCTCTTCCGGGACCCTAGAGTCGCCCCTCTCCACAAGTTGCCCCCTATGTCTTCGTAGGTGATTTAGGTGAGACAGCCCGCCTATGACTGACTGTCCTGCCGTTGGTTTGAAGTATTGCTTGGAGCTAGATATATAAATACTTCCTCGGCGTTCCGGCCGCCGGCTGTGCGCCTCAGTAGGATGTTGCCTCGGTCTTACAGCACGACTCCTACTGGTACTCTCCTTGTTGCTTTGATCTCGTTTCTCACTCAGCACAATATATCTCGCTTCTGATCCTTTCTTAGGGCACCGCCGCTATGCTCAGCAGGCACGGTCCCGTGACATTCTTCCTTGTTGCCAGGCCTCTGTCAGGGTCCCAAACCTGACAGAGACCCTACCGAATATTCCCCCACAACACCCGCTGCCACAAGGTGTTGCCTGGTTCCAACCCAGTCAGCTTTCTGAACTCACTTCCTGCCTGACCCCCAGTTTACCCACAGTGGTGAGGAGTGGCCTAATAAATAGCACCCTTAGCTCCCCCTGGAGGCCCGACTGTGAAATGTATTGGTGTATGTGATACCTGGTCAGATGAACTCCTTCAGTGCCATCAGACGTACCATAGCTCCCCTTAGCGGCAGAGCTTCAGTACTGCAACGACCAGGACTCTGGGGCGCTGCACATACAATGATTGTCATCTTTTCATAATATTGAGAATTATACCGTGGACACTATCTGTACAGGGTGGGGCGTCTCTGTCCTTGTGGCTATCTATTTTATCTGTTAACCAGTGTGACTGTGGTTAGCCGCCCGTGCTTTGCTTGGACATTATCTGTACAGGGTGGGGCGTTATCACACCTAACACAACCCTTTATCTGTACAGGGTAGGGGCGCTATCACACCTAACACAACCCTTTATCTGTACAGGGTGGGGCGTTATCACACCTAACACAGCCCAGGACACACTGAAAAATTATGCTGCCGGGGCTTTCATTCTAAATATGTAGCGGTCAGCGATTACAGAAGCCACAAACAACTGTTTGTGTTAATCTCGCAGCACTTGCAAATAAGAGCAAATGCCACAACTACACAAAGATAAAGAATACATTCTAGCTAGCTAAGTGAGTTGAATGAGCCTGATACTATAATTGCTAGCAGCTGCTAAAATGTGACTCTACTGACCATTAACTAGACAGCCAGAGTTTCTGTATCCCATATACAATGTATTGTGTCTGATACATACTTTAATAAAGTCTTTTTAAAAATCATACAATGACTGGCATATGTGCTCATTGGAAATAAAACACACTGCCCTGATTACAGAATGCAATCGCACAACAACTACATATGAAATACTAATATAAAAAACAATACTGGGATAATAATCGCTGTATCAAATTAACAATATCAGACTATATCAAAGGCTGACAGCCAGACAAGGAGGTACAGCTGGCTGACAGGGCGGGGAGGGGTTACACACTTTGATAGGGGCGGGCCCACCTGTCAGATTGAGTTTGACGAAACCACCCAATGATACACTACTCACGTTCCCTCTCCTCATCAAACATGTCCCCCACCCACTCATCATACAGCACCACTATCCTAGCCAAAGTAATAACAAAAGTAGTAGTAGTAATGTGATGATTTACCGAATTGTGACAAAATTTTGCTGACTTTGAGTAAAAATGCTTGTGAAACCAAGCATAAATCTGATTTGAGATTGATGTTTTCTGTATAAGTTCGCTCATCTCTACTATTCAGCTCACTGGACAATTCCTTGTTAACCCAGATACTAGTACCTGTGTTGTTTGTGATTGTCTCCACTCTGAGTTCCTGATTGTTTCCACCTGCATTGAACACCCTACTTAAAGCTGGCATAGCACTTCCTTCCTTGTGAGATTATTGAGCTACCAGCCAATAATCAAGCTTCCTTTCACCTGCTCCTTCATTCCAAGATTATACTGCTGCTTCCATGCACCTGTAACAAGGTGGCATGGGGTGGTAGTTGTGGGCGAGTGTACTAAGTCACAGTCAGTGAACGCCCCGGCACCTTGCACATGGAAAGACAGGTGATGTCTCAGTCCTGCGGTACAGTCAGTTACTTTCAGCACATATTCACTTCTGTTGCAGAGAACGAGGTCTCAGTACACACCACAAGCCAAAGTTCTATTCCAACGGCAAAAACTTTACTGAACACGGTGCAAACAAGACATGTCTGCTCTGTCCCTGCGATTTCAGAAGGTTGCACAACACCAGCTCCCGTCCTGGTCCCGAACTCCGTATCTCTCCTGGGGTCGATCCTGTGGAGCCAGTGCCCATCCACACTGCCGTCAATTTTTTCCCACGACCGGGGAAACCTCTGTCCTTGCTATGTTGCATGTCCTGCCTTGGGCAACCTGCCTGGGCTCTCTGCTCCAATAGCAGGAAGTCCCTTCCCTAAGTCCAGAGGCTTTGCACTAGCCCTTTTTTTAACTTCTCCCAACAGTTTAACTCATTCGGTCCCAAAATTAAATATATACAAGTACATGCACATTCAGGATACAACATATGACAATGACATTACCATATAAAAAATTAGTGAACCATCAGGGTGCCTGCATGTGACACATGTGCTCGGTGTAAAAGAGAGAAGAGGCACGTGAGGGTCCTGCCACCTCCTTACACACCAACCCCTGTCTATTCCTGACTACGCTACCTAATGATCCTTTAATTACATTGCTGCTCCTGTTTTCCAACCCCTTGGCTATTCATGACTACGCTACTTGCTGATCCTTTAACTACATTGCTGCTCCTGTGCACTGACCCCTTGGCTATTCCTGACTATGTTATCTACTAGTGCTGTCCCTAGTGGTTGCAATACCACTGCTCCAACCCAGGTCAGTTTAGAACATAGAGATAGTTGTAGCTTCAAGGTATGCTTACTGAAATAATGCATGTATTAACTGCTATGGCTGTCAAATATTTTCCTTAGCTTAAAGTGTGAACTTTGTCCAGCAGGTGGTAGTAATGAATAGCAAAATTAGAATCATGAACTACCTTATTGTAAATACAATCGTAGTTGGTAAATCTTCTAATTTGTGTTCTTTCATATATAGGGAGCTCTGTTATTTCTCACAAATTGTTTGAAGAATAAAAAGCTTTTTTGTTTTTAATTGAGAGGATGGAATAATTGTTGACATAGTTGGCATATGAACAAATTCTTAAAGTTGAGTCCTCCATCATAATACAAATAATAAAGATAAATAAGTTCTAGACTAGTGTGACTGATGCACTGGCATCTAAAAATACAGTAAAATATTCTTGATCAGTACTGTATTTTAAAATATTCTTAAATATTGAACCATCATAGAAAACTTTTTAATACACAGCCTTACTAAAAGATCCCTTTTGTACTCAAAGGAATATAGTAATTGGCTATATCTGCTCTGTCTTTTACATCTGTTCTGGTGACATTATTTTGTCTAGATTAAAACAATAAAAAAAAGTCTGAATTGAAAACGTTTTTGATAAACTTTAGTTTTTAGCATCATCTTTAGTTTTAGCAAAACTTTCCTCCACCACCTCCAAAATCAATTGTTTTGGAAAAGAACAAATGTTTCCAATTTTCTTCAGGCCTCTTCACTTATGGACATTCCTGCACTCTTTCCGAGGGCAGTTAGTTTCCGCATTAAGCACAGCTTGTCATCCTCCTGTCAGGCTCATCCTGGAAACTTTTCTGTGGGCCTAGTGCCGCATATCCAATTCTCACCCTTGGAGTGCCAGCTTTCTACGTGAGGACTAGGCTTGGAAGTAGTAGCATAGCTACTGCGAGGGCAATGGGGACAGTCGCTCCAGGCCTCTCACGCAAAAGTGCCCTTTCGGAGCGACCACTGCCAATGACTGTATCGGCATGCTCAGCATGCCTATACAGCTATGCGCTGTGGTTGGGCAGGAAGACATGGTTTCGCTCTGCTACCGCCCCACTTTATGTAGGCCTTAGGTTGCTTTAGCCATCAGAATGACACGGTGACACAGTGGATGAGTCCCATGTGGAGAAATATTATGACATCATTGCGCCTTGATTCTGACATTCTGTGCGCGCCCCTGTACAATGACATCACTGCATTGGCCCACCCATGCCTTGCCTGTCTGTAGACAGACTCATCAGGATCCGGGATTAGGTAAATATATGATCTTTTTAAAATTCTAAAAGTACTTGTATGGACACTGTTAGGTCATCATGCAATGTGAGGTCTACTGTTGGGGTCATTATACAGTGTATGGACTCCTGTTGAATCTATGATACAGAGTGGGACTATGCTGGGGGCCATTATTACAAAACCAAAAAAGGGACAAATCATGTGGTGTGCATAGCAAATTTTACCATGCTCATTGACACACCCCAAGCTAAACCCATTTACTATTTCTTTGTACCCTGACAGGAGGAGATGTCTGAGGGGGTTGTGGCAGTGAGGGACATTCATCAGTTGCTCATGACTTCTGGGATTAGACCCAAATTTGGGACTGGTCCGTTGTATCTACGACATTTGGCACTATGGAACAGATCGATTCACGGGACTCAGGCATCCAGGTTTGGGGTACATGGTGGCTGGACAGGAGGCATGCAGATTTCCCTGGCTCCGCTTTTGATTAGCCAGGGCTGGTGCAATGTCATCTGTGCATTCTGCTAATCTGTAGTTGGGACCTATGGATTTATTTTTTTCTCTTTCTTTCATAGTCGTATGTTGTGAACTCTGTTCTCGAACTCCCTCCTGTGGTCAGTAATGGTATTTCTGTGAGTTCTGTCCGTGGGCTCCCTCTGGTGGCTGAAAGTGGAACTGCTGGTCTTGAAGTGGCTTCCTCAGCTGCATCATTTAGGACTGGGCTGGTTCCTCTATTTAACTCCGCTCAGATCGTTACTTGATGCCAGCTGTCAATGTATCAGTTCTGTATCAGAAGCTAAGTCCCTGCTAAGCTCTTTTGTTGTTCATTTGTGTGCTGAATATATTTCTTAGTACCTGCTAAGTTTCTGTCCAGCTGGTTATAATGATATTGTCTTGCTAGCTGGAAGCTCTGGGTTGCAGAGGGGCACCACCGCACCGTGAGTCGGTGCGGGTTTTTTTTGCTCACTCTGCGTGGCTTTTTGTAGTTTTTTGTGCTGACCGCAAAGATCCCTTTATCTATCTTCTGTCTATTTAGTATGAATGGCCTCCTTTGCTGAAACCTGTTTCATTCCTGTGTTTGTGCCTTCCTCTTAACTCACAGTCAATATATGTGGGGGGCTGCCCTTTTCCTTTGGGGAATTTCTCTGAGGCAAGGTGAGGCTGTATTTCTCTTTAGGGGTAGTTACCTCTCAGGCTGTGAAGAGTCCTCTAGGCAGAGTTAGGCAGGATCCACGGCTAATTCTAGTGTGTGTGATAATAGGATGAGGGTTGCGGTCTGCAGAGCTCCCACTTCCCAGAGCTCGTCCTATTTTGCAGTTTGGCTATCTGGTCATTCCAGGAGCTCCTAACCACCAGGTCCATAACAGTCGTAACAGCCCAGGTGTCCGGGTTTCCACAATGGCATTGCCTCCCTCATAGGGGGTGATGTCATTCCTGGAAGCAAGGAGGGATCCCCTTTCCAGGTACATCAGCATGCAACAACTTGCAGACTCCAGACCAGAAGGGGGAGCTCTATCACCTGTTTTAGGGGAGCTTCCCTATAAGATCTGGCTGGAGGCGGGGTTAGTTAGTTAGTCTTGGTGTGTGAGTCTGAGAGGAAGGAAGAGGAGGCAAGTGAGGAGAACCTGAGAGATTGGAGCTGCGACTGAGCTCACCCCAGGACTGAGCGCCAAAGACCTGACAACGGAGTCCGTGGTTGTGTGGGAACTGCAGGCTCAGCAACTAAAACTGGAGGGCAGGAGATTGCAAGTCTCCAGGCCCCAACTAACACCCTGAGGCACAGCAGCATACTAGAGCACTGAGTCACCACGAGTGAGTGACACCTGGAACAGGCTCAAGCTGCCTGCCATGCAGGGAATGTTCTTTCATGGACAGACAGCAATAGGGACTTGTGGAAAGCTTAAGGTATCAAGGACATAGGGAGCAGTGCAGAGAGAAGGCCTCCAAATCCACCTGGCTAGGTGGATCCTGAAATGCTTCAAGGCTGCCCTGAACCTCCATGATCACCTGTCATCAGTGCCCCGGACTGCACCTGCAATTAAAGGTAAAGAAGCTACAGTCCTTATGTCCTCCAATCATTTCCTGCACCCTCATTCCTGCACCCCAACGTCCATCATCCCATATAAACTGTTCTGGTAGCCCTGGAGCCCCACTCCACCTGTGGGGAGAAAAACCATCTCAGCTGCAACATAACCGGCCCCATCAATAGCCGAACTCCATAGGTGGTGTCACGTGAAATCTCCTACAAACATTCCCTCACCACTTTTATTGCACGCCCAGGGCCACGGACCAGGTCACTGCTGCCCTGACCACCCCTTTAAGAATCATCCAACCTGGTTCCGAGTGCCCCACGACCCTAGCGGTGTCGCACTTTCTCATTTGTACACAAGCTTCACTATATGACATCTTGCTTTTTTGTTTTTAAGCCCATGTTCACACATTGCATAATACTGCTACACAATAGCACTCTAGTACAGAAAAGCTTTGGTTCTGAGCTTAATTAAAATAACTGCAATTTTTAACATGCATTTTATTTGGCTCTAAATTGAAGACTTAGAGGAAAAAGGACCAAAACTGAACAGTACAGCAACGTCTTTAAACGCACAGTGGGCGCAGTTTTCATGAAATCACATCCACTTTGTTTGGACAGTTAAAACAGAGAAGGATTTCTGTGGAAAAAAAGGTGCAGAAAAAATACAGCATTTATGCTATGTATGAAAACAGCCTAAATGTCCAAAGTGGTGATTTCATGAAAACTCTAGCCCTCGGTGCTTCTAAAGACGCTGCACAACTGTGTGGTTTTGGCATATTTTTCCTCTATATTCTTCTATGTGGCCCTTGAAAAATATGCATGTAAAAAAATATGCTGTTGTATTTTTAGTGTAAAATCAAACTTTTCTGTACTATTGAAAAAGTATTAAGATGATACTAATCAGAAAAGATTGTTATTGCTTTGTATGGTGCGAACACCTGCTGAAAACATGAAGACAAAATTGCAAAGCAAATACACAGCATTTACGGTACAAGTGACCATGACTTAAGTGTTATATTTTTATTACATTTTTTTATGAGTTTAATGGAGAAAAAGCAATCATTCCCTTTATTTTTTTTACTTCATTTGCTGACCATGCTAATCTGATCGCTGTGCTGTTTGGGTTGTTATGATTTCAGGGACACAAAATATGTTCATGCTATTTGCTGATTTTTAATGTTTATTATTGTTTTTTTTAAAGTGCAGTACTAATTGCATTTTTGTACTTGTTTTTCATTAATTTTTATTAATTTTATAGGAATAAGAAAACAGACTTTTTCTTTATCTCTAGAACACAGAGACATAGAAATAGACTGTTATGTACAGATATATCTCTATGTATCAGTATAATCTGCTTGTGGGCTATGCAGCTTCAAGTATATAAAATTCTTCCATACTGATTAGTTCAGAGTTTAGCCCTTATATCTAGTTGCTGTCTGCAATGATAGAGGTTATGGGTTTGATTCCCAGGGAGAACACATTTCAAGAAAATAAGATAATTATTCATATAATTAATATAAGTGTGTTCTGAGCAGAGATGATGGCCCTGCCCACCGAGGAAGAGGAATTAGAGGAGTGATGAAGATGTCAGAGAGAGTGAGTGGAAGTTAATACATATCTCTGACCTGCTGGAATAGTGAGACTGTCCCCACAAATCAGGACAGTTATGCTGAATCCATGACATTTGGGAGATATGCAGTGTTGGTGCCATCGTACAATGTGAGGACTACTGTGGGGGCCATGATACAGTGTGGGGCCATCATACAGTGTGGTGGCTTCTGTGGGGGTTACCAAACAGTGTTGGAGCTATTGTGGGTGCCTTCTTACAGTATAGGGGCATTATATAAGTGGAAAACATCAAACAGTGTGGGTACTACTGTGGGGGGGGGGGGCATCAAACAGTGTAGGGGGAATCATACTGTGTATAGGGAAGCTCTGGGCCCATTGTACTGTGCATGGGGAGCTATTGGCCCATTGTATTGTGCATAGGGGAAGCTGTAGAACAATTGTATTGTGCATATCTAAGCTTTAGGCCCATGATACTGTGTATAGGGAAGCTGTGTGGAAATCACAACTGTGGGTACATCAAACTGTGTAGTGGACCTGTGCGCGGGCATTAAACTGCATAGAGGAGCTGTGGGGTCATCTGTTGTGAATTCTGCTCTTGGGTTCCCTCCGGTGGTTGTTGGTGGTAGTGCAGTTGCCTCTGGGTTGCAATCCTGGGCAGGTGTTTCTGCTGATTGCAGCTCTGACTGGGCTATTTAGGTGTGCAGGATCCATTAGCCCTTGCCAGTTGTCCATTGTTCTTGGAGGTGTGACATCTCTGTCTGGTTCCTCCTGCTCTGCTGCCAATTCAGCTAAGATAAGTGTCTGGTTTTTGTCTCTGCAGCACACATGCTGTGTGCTTTACAATTCAGTGTAATTCATTGTGTTTTTTGTCCAGCTTAGACTGTGTTTGGATTTTTTCAGTCATGTTGGATTCTCAGGAGATGCAGATATACATTCCATGTCTTTAGTTAGATGTGGTATTTTTGTATTATCTGCTGTGGATATTTTTAGGGTTTTAATACTGACCGCTTAGTACTCTGTCCTATCCTTTTCTATTTAGCTAGAGGTGCCTCTTTTGCTAAATCCTGTTTTCTGCCTGTGTGTGTCTTTCCTCTTTTATTCACAGTCAATATTTGTGGGGGGCTGCCTATCCTTTGGGGTTCTGCTCTGAGGCAAGATAGAATTCCCATTTCCATCTACAGGGGTATTTAGTCCTCCGGCTGTGTCGAGGTGTCTAGGACGTGTTAGGTACACCCCACGGCTACTTCTAGTTGCGGTGTCAGTTTAGGGATTGTGGTCAGTACAGGTTCCACCTTCTCCAGAGAAAGTCTCATGCGGCTCCAAGGTCACCAGATCATAACAGTCATCATGCTGTGCAAAGGGGAGCTGTACACCTATTATACTGTCTATTCAGGTGCTGTGGAGGAATCATACTGTGTATAAGGGGATGTGAGGACATCATACTGTATATAAGGGAGCTGTGGAGGCATCATACTGTACATAGAAAGCTGTGGGGACATTATACTGTGTATAGGGAAGCTGTACATAGGGAGACTCAGGGGACATTATTACTGTACACCAGGGTGATTTAGGTGTCATTATTATTGTAAATGGGTGGACTCAGAACATTATTACAGTGAATGGATGGACTCAGTGGACATTATTTTAGTAAATGGAGCACTGAGGGGACATTATTACATTTTAAGTGGGCACTTAAATGTGAGCATAGAATCATAGAATGTAAGAGTTGGAAGGGATTTCAAGGGTCATTGTATCCAACCACCTGCTCAATGAAGGATTCACTAAACCATCTCAGATGTCTGTCCAGCTGTGACAGCCCTTCAGATATTTGTAGACAGCTATTAAGTCTCCTCTTAGCCTTCTTTTTTGGAAGCTAAACAGTCTCAGATTCTTAAACCGTTCCTCGTAGGACATACTTTGTAGTACACTTACCATGCTGGTAGCTCTTCTCTGAACTTGCTCCAGTTTTTCAATGTATTTTTTTTAAATGTGGTGCCCAGAATTGAACACATCATTCTAGATGAGGCCTGACCCAGGAAGAGTAGAGAGGGATTATTACTTCACGTGATCTAGACTCTGTGCTTCTCTTAATGCATCATAGAACTGTGTTTGCCTTTTTTATGCTGCATCACACTGTTGGCTTATGCACAGTCTGTGATCTATTAGTATACTTGTCTTTTTCACACGTGCTGTTGCTTAGTTCTATTCCTCCAATTCTATAGATGTAATGTTTGTTTTTCTTGCCCAGATATAGAATCTTGCATTTCTCCCTTTTAAATACTATTTTATTAATTGCTGCCCATTGTTCAAGCTTATCTAGATCCTTCTGAATCTTTCCTCTGTCTTCTCTAGTGTTAGCTATTCGTCCTAGCTTTGCATCATCTGCTAATTTGATTAGTTTACCTTCAGTTCCCTTATCTAGATCATTTATAAAAATGTTGAACAACACTAGAACCAGAACAGAGCCCTTTGGTACCCCATTTGAAACACTTTTCCATTGGATGTGCAACCATTTATTACCACTCTTTGAGAACGATCACTGTTGTGAATTCCATTTTTGGGCTCCCTCCTGTGGTTGTGAATGGTACTTTTGTGAGTTCTGCCCTTGGGCTCCCTCTGGTGGTTTCGAGTGGAACTGCTGCTCCTTGAGTTTAGCTGTAGCAGCTACTTTCACTGATCGTCTCTCCTGGCTTTGCTATTTAACCGGGCTCTGGTCTTCAGTTCATGCCAGCTGTCAATGTTTCTGGGTTGGATTCAGATCTCTCCTTGGATTTCTCTTATGGCCGGTCCATTCAGCAAAAGATAAGTTTTTGCTAGTTCTTTGGTTGTCCATTTGCTGTGGACTTTATTGCTCAGCTCTTGTTATGTTTCCTTTTGTCCAGCTTGTCATTATGATATATTCAGGCTAGCTGGAAGCTCTGGGGAAGCAGATTTGCCCTCCACACCGTGAGTCGGTGTGGAGATCATTTTTGTAAACTCTGCGTGGATTTTTAGTTTTTAATACTGACCGCACAGTATCCTTTCCTATTCTGTCTAGATTAGTATTGGCCTCCTTTGCTAAAATCTGTTTTCATTTCTGTGTATGTCATTTCCCTCTCCACTCACAGTCAATATTTGTGGGGGGCTATCTTTCCTTTGGGGGTTTTCTCTGAGGCAAGATAGCTTTCTGTTTCCATCTTTAGGGGTAGTTAGTTCTCAGGCTGTGACGAGGTGTCCAGGGAGTGACAGGAACATCCCACGGCTATTTCTAGTGTTGGTGTTAGGATTAGGAACTGCGGTCAGTATAGATTCCACCTTCTCAGAGCTCGTCCCATGTTGCTCCTTAACCACCAGGTCATAACAGATCACTGAGCCAGCTATGAATCCAACTAATTCGCACGTCAAGCCCATACTTGGTCACTTTTTTAATAAGGGTAGTATGAGATACTTTATCAAATGCTTTGATACAGTTGAAATATACTATATCTACCACATTTCCCTGATCCACCCAGTCAGTGATTCCATCATAGAAGGAAATTAGATTAGTCTGGCATGACTTGTTTGCTATAAACCCATGGGTGGGGTGGCTCTGGTTAATTACTGTATTCTTATCAAAGTACTTACGTATATGCTGTTTAATAATTTGTTCAAATATCTTTCCTGGTATAGAAGTAAGGCTCTCTGGCCAGTAATTTCCTTCTTTCTCTTTCTGAATGAACAACATTTGCCCTCCAATCTTCTGGGACTTCTCCTGTTTTCCAGGTTTTTTCAAAGATTCTGACTACTTGTTTTGTAATTTCCACTGTTAACTCTTTCACTCTTTCAGTATTCATCTGGGCCAGGAGATTTTAATTATTTTAAATTAGCTAAGTGTTCCCTCATCATCTCTTTGTTTATGGATAGTGTGGATTATTTTATTCCTTGTATGGTACCATGAAGATCAGATGAAGTTACAGTGGGTACGGAAAGTATTCAGACCCCTTTAAATTGTTCACTCTTTGTTTCATTGCAGCCATTTGGTAAATTCAAAGAAGTTCATTTTTTTCTCATTAATGTACACTCTGCAACCCATCTTGACTAGTGCTGAGCGATACCGTCCGATACTTGAAAGTATCGGTATCGGAAAGTATCGGCCGATACCGGCAAAGTATCGGATCTAATCCGATACCGATACCCGATACCAATACAAGTCAATGGTAGTGTTGAGCGATACCTTCCGATATCGGAAAGTATCGGTATCGGAAAGTATCGGCCGATACCGTCAAAGTATCGGATCTAATCCGATACCGATACCCGATCCCAATGCAAGTCAATGGGACGAAAATATCGGAATTAAAATAAACCCTTTCTTTCCTTGTAGGTTCATTCTACATGAAGGAAAACAACTAAGAATAATGTAGGATGTATTGGGGGAGGTGGCGGAGACATTAAAGGCACAGAGTTTTAGCCCAATCAAATAGAATAGCAGGATTTTTATTTTTTTTATGACGTTCGGCGTTAGAAAGATTTTGACTATGTTAATTTTTTATTTATTTTGTCAGATATTGATGTTTCACTACTTCCATGCCCTTCACCCTCTTTTTTACTTCTCCCACACTTTCTTCTTCATTATCCTCATCGTCAGCTTCTGTGACATCAACTTCTTCACCTTATTCATCTTCTTCTTCATCTTCTACCTATTTTTTTTTTTTTGTTACATTGTTCATATTCTTTTTATTTAACTATTATCTTCTACATATTCAACTTCTTCATCATATTCTTATTTGTGACAGGCATTCCCGTAGTTGTTATCTATAAAAGTTTGAAGATTACACCTTCCGTTCTGCCTGTCACAAAAGAGTTACATTTGTCCGCGTTCAGTTTGGCCTGCAGCATCAGGCTTTATCCAGGGGCACCACGAGGAGGAACGGACTTACCCCCATACACTGCTTAGTCTTCTTCTGCTTATAATTTAGATAACATCTTTTGCTCTGATATTTAGTGTTATGCTTAATGTTCTTCTGCTCTTTGTTCTGCAGCCTCTTGTTCTTCTGCTTCTCGGTCTTCCAGGTCGTCGTCGTCTCCAGGGTCGTCGTCTCCGGGGTCGTCGTCATCGGGGTCGTCTTCAGGGTCATCGTCTCCAGGGTCGTCGTCATCTCGGTGGTTGTCGTCTCTGGTGTCGTCATCATCTTAGGGGTGGTCTTCCGGGTCATCGTCTTTAGGGTCTTGAACTTGGAAATGTAGCAGAAGGTACAAGAAGGCTGAGAAAATGCCGAGAAACAGCTGATGGAACTGGAACTCGGATGGCTACCCGAAGGTCCAAGAGCCAATGGAACTACCGTGGACCAGCTGACGTTACTGGAACCCGGTTACTAAGCAGGAGGTACCTGTGCCTGAAAGCACTACCAAGGACCACCTGACGTTGGTGGAACTCGGATACCCAGAGGGAGGCACCTAAGCCAAAGGCTCTGCCCGGAACCAGCTGACGGTACTGGAACCAGGATGGGGAGCAGAAGGTACAAGAGCAAAAGACACTGCCGAGAACCAGCTGACGGTACTGGAACCCGGATGGGTAGCCGAAGGTCCAAGAGCCAATGGAACTACCGAGGACCAGCTGACGTTACTGGAACCCGGTTACTAAGCAGGAGGTGCCCGTGCCTGAATACACTACCAAGGACCACCTGACGTTGGTGGAACTCGGATACCCAGAGGGAGGCACCTAAGCCAAAGGCTCTGCCCGGAACCAGCTGACGGTACTGGAACCAGGATGTGGAGCAGAAGGTACAAGAGCAAAAGACACTGCCGAGAACCAGCTGACGGTACTGGAACCTGGATGGGTAGCCGAAGGTCCAAGAGCCAATGGAACTACCAAGGACCAGCTGACGTTACTGGAACCCGGTTACTAAGCAGGAGGTACCCGTGCCTGAAAGCACTACCAAGGACCACCTGACGTTGGTGGAACTCGGATACCCAGAGGGAGGCACCTAAGCCAAAGGCTCTGCCCGGAACCAGCTGACGGTACTGGAACCAGGATGGGGACCTATTCAAGCTTGTCTTCCTAGAGCCCCAACTAGCGGTGTTGGAGCAAAGGGTCAGCAGGGGGAGCAGAGTGTAGGCCGAAGCCTGCACTGGAGGCATTTTTAGGTCTGTTGTGTCTGCGTGGCTGTTGCAGGACACGTTGCCGGCTACACAGCAGGGGAACAGCTGGCGGTGCTGAACCCCACTGACACATTGGCGATGTGTTTGGCTCTGTGCAGCCAGCACTTCCAAACAGCAACTAGTGGTGTTGGAGCCCGGGCTCTGCAGGTGGAGCAGAGTGTAGGCCGAAGCCTAATTGAACCGATTTTAAAAGTAACCTTTAACCCCCCCTCAGGGGTTACAAACTAGAAGAGCCACAGCTTATGCAGCAGTAGTGCTGCACAAGTCAAAGGTTGCTCTTTTAATTTTTCTCCTTGCACACGCTGAATGAAACACGTATAACATTTAGCCCTTTATACAGTCAAACTGTGTTGGAGGCGAGAGTTCCCTTCGTAATGAGACGCAGCACAGATGTCAAGAATCCCACCTTGGTGCTGGGCGCAGCCTCCTGAGCATTGTTATTTGCTGTACAGGAGTCTGCGCTGTCGTTTCATCCCTTGGCCTTGCGCTGTTAGCGCTGCCCATCTTCTGACATTATTTAATGTCGGCCATTGCGGTTTGCGATGACCATGAATCCCAGCCCCGCAGTGTCTTTACATAGTTAAAACACTGCGGGGCTGGGATTCATGGCCTGGCGCAGTACATATGTTTGCCTCTCACACTCGGGTCCTTACACCCGCTTCAGACTGTGCGGCGTCAGCTTATCCCTTATCGCATGCCATGGCCATGAAGCCGCACAGTCTGAAGAAGGCGGAAGGAGATGAGGGACAGGCGAACATATGCACTGCTCATGCCCATCAATCACACCCTCGCAGTCCAAATAAATAAGACACCGAGGGGCGTTGTGTGGGTCAGGGCGGCCGCAGATGCGCAGCCAGCCAAACAATGATGCCAGAAGACGGGCAGCACTACCAAGGGGGTTGCAGCGTGTCATTACAAAGGAAAGTCACATCTCCGGGACGGTTAAATGGTCACAGAGGACACATTTTAGACGTGTTCCGTTCCCCATGGGCAAGGAGAATAAGTTTCTGAGCCACCTTGCACACATGCAGCATTACTGCTGTACAAGGTGGCTGTAAAACATAGAAACGCCTGGGGGAGGGGGGACAGGTTCCCTTCAATTTCAGTTCTTGTGTCTGCGTGGCGGTCGCAGGACACGTTGCCGGCTACACAGCAGGGGAACAGCTGGCTGTGCTGGACCCCACTGACACACTGGCTGGTGTTTTTCTCTGTGCAGCTAGCACATCTGGGCCCCAACTGGCGGTGTTAGAGCCCAGGGTCAACAGGAGGAGCAGGGGGAGCGGAGTGTAGGCCGAAGCCTGCACTGGCGGCAGCGTTGGGTCTGTTGTGTCTGCGTGGCTGTTGCAGGACACGTTGCCGGCTACACAGCAGGGGAACAGCTGGTGGTGCTGAACCCCACTGACACATTGGCGAGGTTTTTGGCTCTGTGCAGCCAGCACTTCCGGACAGCAACTAGCGGTGTTGGAGCCCGGGCTCTGCAGGTGGAGCAGAGTGTAGGCCGAAGCCTAATTGAACCGATTTTAAAAGTAACCTTTAACCCCCCCTCAGGGGTTACAAACTAGAAGAGCCACAGCTTATGCAGCAGTAGTGCTGCACAAGTCAAAGGTTGCTCTTTTAATTTTTCTCCTTGCACACGCTGAATGAAACACGTATAACATTTAGCCCTTTATACAGTCAAACTGTGTTGGAGGCGAGAGTTCCCTTCGTAATGAGACGCAGCACAGATGTCAAGAATCCCACCTTGGTGCTGGGCGCAGCCTCCTGAGCGTTGTTATTTGCTGTACAGGAGTCTGCGCTGTCGTTTTATCCCTTGGCCTTGCGCTTTTAGCGCTGCCCATCTTCTGACATCATTTAATGTCGGCCGTTGCGGTTTGCGATGACCATGAATCCCAGCCCCGCAGTGTCTTTACATAGTTAAAACACTGCGGGGCTGGGATTCATGGCCTGGCACAGTACATAAGTTCGCCTCTCACACTCGGGTCCTTACACCCGCTTCAGACTGTGTGGTGTCAGCTGATCCCTTATCGCATGCCATGGCCATGAAGCCGCACAGTCTGAAGAAGGCGGAAGGAGATGAGGGACAGGCGAACATATGCACTGCTCATGCCCATCAATCACACCCTCGCAGTCCAAATAAATAAGACACCGAGGGGCGTTGTGTGGGTCAGGGCGGCCGCAGAGGCGCAGCCAGCCAAACAATGATGCCAGAAGATGGGCAGCGCTACCAAGGGGGTTGCAGCGTGTCATTACAAAGGAAAGTCACACCTCCGGGACAGTTAAATGGTCACAGAGGACACATTTTAGACGTGTTCAGTTCCCCATGGGCAAGGAGAATAAGTTTCTGAGCCACCTTGCACACATGCAGCATTACTGCTGTACAAGGTGGCTGTAAAACATAGAAACGCCTAGGGGAGGGGGGACAGGTTTCCTTCAATTTCAGTTCTTGTGTCTGCGTGGCGGTCGCAGGACACGTTGCCGGCTACACAGCAGGGGAACAGCTGGCAGTGCTGGACCCCACTGACACATTGGCTGGTGTTTTTCTCTGTGCAGCTAGCACATCTGGGCCCCAACTGGCGGTGTTAGAGCCCAGGGTCAGCAGGAGGAGCAGGGGGAGCGGAGTGTAGGCCGAAGCCTGCACTGGCGGCAGCTTTGGGTCTGTTGTGTCTGCGTGGCTGTTGCAGGACACGTTGCCGGCTACACAGCAGGGGAACAGCTGGCGGTGCTGAACCCCACTGACACATTGGCGAGGTGTTTGGCTCTGTGCAGCCAGCACTTCCGGACAGCAACTAGCGGTGTTGGAGCCCGGGCTCTGCAGGTGGAGCAGAGTGTAGGCCGAAGCCTAATTGAACCGATTTTAAAAGTAACCTTTAACCCCCCCTCAGGGGTTACAAACTAGAAGAGCCACAGCTTATGCAGCAGTAGTGCTGCACAAGTCAAAGGTTGCTCTTTTAATTTTTCTCCTTGCACACGCTGAATGAAACACGTATAACATTTAGCCCTTTATACAGTCAAACTGTGTTGGAGGCGAGAGTTCCCTTCGTAATGAGACGCAGCACAGATGTCAAGAATCCCACCTTGGTGCTGGGCGCAGCCTCCTGAGCATTGTTATTTGCTGTACAGGAGTCTGCGCTGTCGTTTCATCCCTTGGCCTTGCGCTGTTAGCGCTGCCCATCTTCTGACATCATTTAATGTCGGCCGTTGCGGTTTGCGATGGCCATGAATCCCAGCCCCGCAGTGTCTTTACATAGTTAAAACACTGCGGGGCTGGGATTCATGGCCTGGCGCAGTACATATGTTTGCCTCTCACACTCGGGTCCTTACACCCGCTTCAGACTGTGCGGCGTCAGCTGATCCCTTATCGCATGCCATGGCCATGAAGCCGCACAGTCTGAAGAAGGCGGAAGGAGATGAGGGACAGGCGAACATATGCACTGCTCATGCCCATCAATCACACCCTCACAGTCCAAATAAATAAGACACCGAGGGGCGTTGTGTGGGTCAGGGCGGCCGCAGATGTGCAGCCAGCCAAACAATGATGCCAGAAGACGGGCAGCGCTACCAAGGGGGTTGCAGCGTGTCATTACAAAGGAAAGTCACATCTCCGGGACGGTTAAATGGTCACAGAGGACACATTTTAGACGTGTTCCGTTCCCCATGGGCAAGGAGAATAAGTTTCTGAGCCACCTTGCACACATGCAGCATTACTGCTGTACAAGGTGGCTGTAAAACATAGAAATGCCTGGGGGAGGGGGGACAGGTTCCCTTCAATTTCAGTTCTTGTGTCTGCGTGGCGGTCGCAGGACACGTTGCCGGCTACACAGCAGGGGAACAGCTGGCGGTGCTGGACCCCACTGACACATTGGCTGGTGTTTTTCTCTGTGCAGCTAGCACATCTGGGCCCCAACTGGCGGTGTTAGAGCCCAGGGTCAACAGGAGGAGCAGGGGGAGCGGAGTGTAGGCCGAAGCCTGCACTGGCGGCAGCGTTGGGTCTGTTGTGTCTGCGTGGCTGTTGCAGGACATGTTGCCGGCTACACAGCAGGGGAACAGCTGGTGGTGCTGAACCCCACTGACACATTGGCGAGGTGTTTGGCTCTGTGCAGCCAGCACTTCCGGACAGCAACTAGCGGTGTTGGAGCCCGGGCTCTGCAGGTGGAGCAGAGTGTAGGCCGAAGCCTAATTGAACCGATTTTAAAAGTAACCTTTAACCCCCCCTCAGGGGTTACAAACTAGAAGAGCCACAGCTTATGCAGCAGTAGTGCTGCACAAGTCAAAGGTTGCTCTTTTAATTTTTCTCCTTGCACACGCTGAATGAAACACGTATAACATTTAGCCCTTTATACAGTCAAACTGTGTTGGAGGCGAGAGTTCCCTTCGTAATGAGACGCAGCACAGATGTCAAGAATCCCACCTTGGTGCTGGGCGCAGCCTCCTGAGCGTTGTTATTTGCTGTACAGGAGTCTGCGCTGTCGTTTTATCCCTTGGCCTTGCGCTTTTAGCGCTGCCCATCTTCTGACATCATTTAATGTCGGCCGTTGCGGTTTGCGATGACCATGAATCCCAGCCCCGCAGTGTCTTTACATAGTTAAAACACTGCAGGGCTGGGATTCATGGCCTGGCGCAGTACATATGTTCGCCTCTCACACTCGGGTCCTTACACCCGCTTCAGACTGTGTGGTGTCAGCTGATCCCTTATCGCATGCCACGGCCATGAAGCCGCACAGTCTGAAGAAGGCGGAAGGAGATGAGGGACAGGCGAACATATGCACTGCTCATGCCCATCAATCACACCCTCGCAGTCCAAATAAATAAGACACCGAGGGGCGTTGTGTGGGTCAGGGCGGCCGCAGAGGCGCAGCCAGCCAAACAATGATGCCAGAAGACGGGCAGCGCTACCAAGGGGGTTGCAGCATGTCATTACAAAGGAAAGTCACACCTCCGGGACGGTTAAATGGTCACAGAGGACACATTTTAGATGTGTTCAGTTCCCCATGGGCAAGGAGAATAAGTTTCTGAGCCACCTTGCACACATGCAGCATTACTGCTGTACAAGGTGGCTGTAAAACATAGAAACGCCTGGGGGAGGGGGGACAGGTTCCCTTCAATTTCAGTTCTTGTGTCTGCGTGGCGGTCGCAGGACACGTTGCCGGCTACACAGCAGGGGAACAGCTGGCGGTGCTGGACCCCACTGACACATTGGCTGGTGTTTTTCTCTGTGCAGCTAGCACATCTGGGCCCCAACTGGCGGTGTTAGAGCCCAGGGTCAGCAGGAGGAGCAGGGGGAGCGGAGTGTAGGCCGAAGCCTGCACTGGCGGCAGCTTTGGGTCTGTTGTGTCTGCGTGGCTGTTGCAGGACACGTTGCCGGCTACACAGCAGGGGAAAAGCTGGCGGTGCTGAACCCCACTGACACATTGGCGAGGTGTTTGGCTCTGTGCAGCCAGCACTTCCGGACAGCAACTAGCGGTGTTGGAGCCCGGGCTCTGCAGGTGGAGCAGAGTGTAGGCCGAAGCCTAATTGAACCGATTTTAAAAGTAACCTTTAACCCCCCCTCAGGGGTTACAAACTAGAAGAGCCACAGCTTATGCAGCAGTAGTGCTGCACAAGTCAAAGGTTGCTCTTTTAATTTTTCTCCTTGCACATGCTGAATGAAACACGTATAACATTTAGCCCTTTATACAGTCAAACTGTGTTGGAGGCGAGAGTTCCCTTCGTAATGAGACGCAGCACAGATGTCAAGAATCCCACCTTGGTGCTGGGCGCAGCCTCTTGAGCGTTGTTATTTGCTGTACAGGAGTCTGCGCTGTCGTTTTATCCCTTGGCCTTGCGCTGCTAGCACTGCCCATCTTCTGACATCATTTAATGTCGGCCGTTGCGGTTTGCGATGACCATGAATTCCAGCCCCGCAGTGTCTTTACATAGTTAAAACACTACGGGGCTAGGATTCATGGCCTGGCGCAGTACATATGTTCGCCTCTCACACTCGGGTCCTTACACCCGCTTCAGACTGTGCGGCGTCAGCTGATCCCTTATCGCATGCCACGGCCATGAAGCCGCACAGTCTGAAGAAGGCGGAAGGAGATGAGGGACAGGCGAACATATGCACTGCTCATGCCCATCAATCACACCCTCGCAGTCCAAATAAATAAGACACCGACTGGCGTTGTGTGGGTCAGGGCGGCCGCAGAGGCGCAGCCAGCCAAACAATGATGCCAGAAGACGGGCAGCGCTACCAAGGGGGTTGCAGCGTGTCATTACAAAGGAAAGTCACACCTCCGGGACGGTTAAATGGTCACAGAGGACACATTTTAGACGTGTTCAGTTCCCCATGGGCAAGGAGAATAAGTTTCTGAGCCACCTTGCACACATGCAGCATTACTGTTATACAAGGTGGCTGTAAAACATAGATACGCCTGGGGGAGGGGGGACAGGTTCCCTTCAATTTCAGTTCTTGTGTCTGCGTGGCGGTCGCAGGACACGTTGCCGGCTACACAGCAGGGGAAAAGCTGGCGGTGCTGGACCCCACTGACACATTGGCTGGTGTTTTTCTCTGTGCAGCTAGCACATCTGGGCCCCAACTGGCGGTGTTAGAGCCCAGGGTCAGCAGGAGGAGCAGGGGGAGCGGAGTGTAGGCTGAAGCCTGCACTGGCGGCAGCTTTGGGTCTGTTGTGTCTGCGTGGCTGTTGCAGGACACGTTGCCGGCTACACAGCAGGGGAACAGCTGGTGGTGCTGAACCCCACTGACACATTGGCGAGATGTTTGGCTCTGTGCAGCCAGCACTTCCGGACAGCAACTAGCGGTGTTGGAGCCCGGGCTCTGCAGGTGGAGCAGAGTGTAGGCCGAAGCCTGCACTGGAGCAAGTTGAAAGGGAACCTTTAACCCCCCCCCCCTCCCAGGCATTTGTAGCTGAAAGAGCCATCTTGTACAGCACAAATGCTGGAAAAGGTAAACGTAGCTCTTTTAATTATGGTCCTTGCAAACGCTGAACTTGACACTTTTGAAATGTGTCCCCTCACACCGTTAAACCGTCCGGTCGGTGGAACTTTCCTTTGTCATGTGACGCATCACAGCCGTCATTCTTACCCCCTTGACGCCGTGCGCCGCCTCCTGAGCGTTGTTTGAATCTGTCCCGGATCCTGCGCTGTTATTTTAGCCCTTGGCCATGCACACATTTTGCGCTGTCCATCTTCTGACATCATTTGGTGTCAGGCTGGCTGCGCCTGTGCGGCCGCGCTGGCCAAGATCCCGCCTCGCTGTGTCATCTAATGTAATCACTCTGCGGATCTGTGATCCATGGGCATGAGCAGTGCATATCCTCGCCTCTCACTCCCCTCCCTACGGCTTCTTCAGACTGTGCGGCGTCACGGCCATGGCATGCTATTAGGGATCAGCTGACGGCGCACAGTCTGAAGAAGGCGTAGGGAGATGAGTGAGAGGCGGAGGTTCAGATATGCACTGCGCATGTCCATGCATCACAGGCCCGCAGTGGGATTAAATCAGAAGACACTGCGAGGCGGGATCTCGGCCAGCGCGGCCGCACAGGCGCAGCCAGCCTGACACCAAATGACGTCAGAAGACGGGCAGCGCAAAATGTGTGCATGGCCAAGGGCTAACATAACAGCGCAGGATATGGGACAGATTCAAACAACGCTCAGGAGGCGGAGCACGGCGCCAAGGGGGTAAGAATGATGGCTGTGCTGCGTCACATGACAAAGGAAAGTTCCACCTACCGGACGGTTTAACGGTGTGAGGGGACACATTTCATAAGTGTTAGGTTCAGCATGTGCAAGGAGCACCACGAAAAGAGGCACTTTTTCCTTTTGCATCATTACTGCTGCACAAGGTGGCTCCTTCAGTAACAAACGCCTGGGGGGGGACAGGTTCCCTTAAATTTAACTTGTTGTGCCTGCGTGGCGGTCACAGTACACGTTGCCGTATACACAGCAAGGGAACAGCTGGTGGTGCTGAACCCCACTGACACATTGGCGAGGTGTTTGGCTCTGTGCGGACAGCACTTCTGGACAACAACTAGCGGTGTTGGAGCCCAGGGACAGGAGGAGGAGGAGGTGGAGGAGATAGGAGGGATTGCCACACACACAGCTGGGGAACAGCTGACGTTACTGAACCCCAATAACAGAAGAGCGACTGTTGGGACTATGCGGACAGCACTTCTGGACAGCAACTAGCAGTGTTGGAGCCCAGGGACAGGAGGAGGAGGAGGTGGAGGAGATAGGAGTGATTGCCACACACACAGCAGGGTAGCAGCAGGCATTACTGAACCCCACTAACACATTGGCGAGGTGTTTGGCTCTGTGCGGACAGCACTTCTGGACAATAACTAGCGGTGTTGGAGCCCAGGGACAGGAGGAGGAGGAGGTGGAGGAGATAGGAGGGATTGCCACACACACAGCTGGGGAACAGCTGACGTTACTGAACCCCAATAACAGAAGAGCGACTGTTGGGACTGTGCGGACAGCACTTCTGGACAGCAACTAGCGGTGTTGGAGCCCAGGGACAGGAGGAGGAGGTGGAGGAGATAGGAGTGATTGCCACACACACAGCAGGGGAGCAGCAGGCATTACTGAACCCCACTAACACATTGGCGAGGTGTTTGGCTCTGTGCGGACAGCACTTCTGGACAGCAACTAGCGGTGTTGGAGCCCAGGGACAGGAGGAGGAGGTGGAGGAGATAGGAGGGATTTCCACACACACAGCAGGGGAGCAGCTGACGTTACTGAACGCCAATAACAGAAGAGCGACTGTTGGGACTGTGCGGACAGCACTTCTGGACAGAAACTAGCGGTGTTGGAGCCCAGGGACAGGAGGAGGAGGAGGTGGAGGAGATAGGAGTGATTGCCACACACACAGCAGGGGAGCAGCTGACGTTACTGAACCCCAATAACAGAAGAGCGACTGTTGGGACTGTGCAGACAGCACTTCTGGACAGCAACTAGCGGTGTTGGAGCCCAGGGACAGGAGGAGGAGGAGGTGGAGGAGATAGGAGGGATTGCCACACACACAGCAGGGGAGCAGCTGACGTTACTGAACCCCAATAACAGAAGAGCGACTGTTGGGACTGTGCGGACAGCACTTCTGGACAGCAACTAGCGGTGTTGGAGCCCAGGGACAGGAGGAGGAGGAGGTGGAGGAGATAGGAGTGATTGCCACACACACAGCAGGGGAGCAGCAGGCATTAATGAACCCCACTAACACATTGGCGAGGTGTTTGGCTCTGTGCGGACAGCACTTCTGGACAGCAACTAGCGTTGTTGGAGCCCAGGGACAGGAGGAGGAGGAGGTGGAGGAGATAGGAGGGATTGCCTCACACACAGCAGGGGAGCAGCTGACGTTACTGAACCCCACTAACACATTGGCGAGGTGTTTGGCTCTGTGCGGACAGCACTTCTGGACAGCAACTAGCGGTGTTGGAGCCCAGGGACAGGAGGAGGAGGAGGTGGAGGAGATAGGAGGAATTGCCACACACACAGCTGGGGAACAGCTGACGTTACTGAACCCCAATAACAGAAGAGCGACTGTTGGGACTGTGCGGACAGCACTTCTGGACAGCAACTAGCGGTGCTGGAGCCCAGGGACAGGAGGAGGAGGAGGTGGAGGAGATAGGAGGGATTGCCACACACACAGCAGGGGAGCAGCTGACGTTACTGAACCCCAATAACACATTGGCGAGGTGTTTGGCTCTGTGCGGACAGCACTTCTGGACAGCAACTAGTAGTGTTGGAGCCCAAGGACAGGAGGAGGAGGAGGTGGAGGAGATGGGAGGGATTGCCACACACACAGCTGGGGAACAGCTGACGTTACTGAACCCCAATAACAGAAGAGCGACTGTTGGGACTGTGCGGACAGCACTTCTGGACAGCAACTAGCGGTGTTGGAGCCCAGGGACAGGAGGAGGAGGAGGTGGAGGAGATAGGAGTGATTGCCACACACACAGCAGGGGAGCAGCAGGCATTACTGAACCCCACTAACACATTGGCGAGGTGTTTGGCTCTGTGCGGACAGCACTTCTGGACAGCAACTAGCGGTGTTGGAGCCCAGGGACAGGAGGAGGAGGTGGAGGAGATAGGAGGGATTTCCACACACACAGCAGGGGAGCAGCTGACGTTACTGAACCCCAATAACAGAAGAGCGACTGTTGGGACTGTGCGGACAGCACTTCTGGACAGCAACTAGCGGTGTTGGAGCCCAGGGACAGGAGGAGGAGGAGGTGGAGGAGATAGGAGTGATTGCCACACACACAGCAGGGGAGCAGCTGACGTTACTGAACCCCAATAACAGAAGAGCGACTGTTGGGACTGTGCAGACAGCACTTCTGGACAGCAACTAGCGGTGTTGGAGCCCAGGGACAGGAGGAGGAGGAGGTGGAGGAGATAGGAGGGATTGCCACACACACAGCAGGGGAGCAGCTGACGTTACTGAACCCCAATAACAGAAGAGCGACTGTTGGGACTGTGCGGACAGCACTTCTGGACAGCAACTAGCGGTGTTGGAGCCCAGGGACAGGAGGAGGAGGAGGTGGAGGAGATAGGAGTGATTGCCACACACACAGCAGGGGAGCAGCAGGCATTAATGAACCCCACTAACACATTGGCGAGGTGTTTGGCTCTGTGCGGACAGCACTTCTGGACAGCAACTAGCGTTGTTGGAGCCCAGGGACAGGAGGAGGAGGAGGTGGAGGAGATAGGAGGGATTGCCTCACACACAGCAGGGGAGCAGCTGACGTTACTGAACCCCACTAACACATTGGCGAGGTGTTTGGCTCTGTGCGGACAGCACTTCTGGACAGCAACTAGCGGTGTTGGAGCCCAGGGACAGGAGGAGGAGGAGGTGGAGGAGATAGGAGGGATTGCCACACACACAGCTGGGGAACAGCTGACGTTACTGAACCCCAATAACAGAAGAGCGACTGTTGGGACTGTGCGGACAGCACTTCTGGACAGCAACTAGCGGTGCTGGAGCCCAGGGACAGGAGGAGGAGGAGGTGGAGGAGATAGGAGGGATTGCCACACACACAGCAGGGGAGCAGCTGACGTTACTGAACCCCAATAACACATTGGCGAGGTGTTTGGCTCTGTGCGGACAGCACTTCTGGACAGCAACTAGTAGTGTTGGAGCCCAAGGACAGGAGGAGGAGGAGGTGGAGGAGATGGGAGGGATTGCCACACACACAGCTGGGGAACAGCTGACGTTACTGAACCCCAATAACAGAAGAGCGACTGTTGGGACTGTGCGGACAGCACTTCTGGACAGCAACTAGCGGTGTTGGAGCCCAGGGACAGGAGGAGGAGGAGGTGGAGGAGATAGGAGGGATTGCCACACACACAGCAGGGGAGCAGCTGACGTTACTGAACCCCAATAAGAGGAGCAACTGTTGACTGTGCGTACAGCACTACCAGGCAACAACTAGCGGTGTTGGAGCCCAGGGACAGCAGGAGAAGCAGAGGAACACAATGTAGGCCGAAGCCTGATTGGAGAAAGTAGAAAGGGAACCTTTAACCCCCCCCCAAGGCGTTTGTAGCTGAAAGAGCCAGCTTGTGCAGCACAAAAGATGCAAAAGGAAAAGGTGGCTCTTTTCATTATGCTCCTTGCAAACACAGAACTAAACACTTATAAAATGTGTCCCCTGAAACCGTGAGACCGTCCCGGAGGTGGGACTTTCCTTCGTAATATGACGCAGCACAGCTGTCATTCCTACCCCCTTGGCGCCGTGCCCCGGCTCCTCAGCGTTGTTTGATTCCGTCCCGGAGCCTGCGCTGTTATGTTATCCCTTGGCCAGGCACACTTAGCGCTGCCCATCTTCTGACATCATTTGGTGTCAGGCTGGCTGTGCCTGTGCGGCTGCACTGGCCGAGAGCCCGCCTCGCAGTGTCGTCTAATGTAATCCCACCGCGGGCCTTGGATCCGTGGCCATGCGCAGTGCATATCCTCGCCTCTCACTCCCCTCCCTACGGCTACTTCAGACTGTGCGGCGTCACGGCCGTGGCATGCTATTAGGGATCAGCTGACGGCGCACAGTCTGAAGAAGGCGTAGGGAGATGAGTGAGAGGCGGAGGTTCAGATATGCACTGCGCATGTCCATGGATCTCAGGCCCCCAGTGGGATTAAATCAGAAGACACTGCGAGGCGGGCTCTCGGCCAGCGCGGCCGCACAGGCGCAGCCAGCCTGACATCAAATGATGTCAGAAGATGGGCAGCGCTAAGTGTGCCTGGCCAAGGGATAACATAACAGCGCAGGCTCCGGGACAGAATCAAACAACGCTGAGGAGCCGGGGCACGGCGCCAAGGGGGTAGGAATGACAGCTGTGCTGCGTCATATTACGAAGGAAAGTCCCACCTCCGGGACGGTTTTACGGTATCAGTGGACACATTTTATAAGTGTTAAGTTCTGCGTGTGCAAGGAGCTAAACAAAAATAGCTACCTTTTCCTTGTGCAGCATTACTGCTGCACAAGGTGGCTCTATCAGTAACAAACGCCTTGGGGGGGGGGCAGGTTCCCTTAGATTTCAGTTGTTGTGCCAGCGTGGTGGTCGCAGGACACATTGCCGGCTACACAGCTGGGGATCAGCTGACGTTACTGAAACCCAATAACACTGGGTCGTATGTTTTGACTGTGCAGACGGCACTTCTGAGCCTCAACTGGCGGTGTTGGAGCCCAGGAATTTAAGTTCAGGTGGTAGAAAGATGAACACAACAGGAGACCTGGATAACGTAGACAGTCACCTAATTATTTAATCAGGAAGAGGAGTGGCAAATTCCTGTGAGATCCAGGCCTTGTTCATTTTCAGGAAAGTAAGCCGGTCAACGTTATCGGAGGATAGTCGCATGCGACGGTCAGTTAGTACACCACCTGCAGCACTAAAGACGCGTTCCGATAATACACTAGCCGCAGGGCAAGCCAGCACCTCCAATGCATACTGGCTTAGCTCTGGCCATGTATCCAGCTTTGAGACCCAAAACTTGAAAGGTGAAGAGCCGTCTGGGAGTACAGCAAGAGGGCAAGACATGTAGTCTGTCACCATCTGACGGAACCGTTGCCTCCTGCTGACTGGAGCCGTCTGTGATGGTGTAGACTTTTGTGGCGGGCACAGAAAACTGTGCCACAGTTGGGCCATACTGGTCTTGCCTTGGGCAGAGGCACTGCTTCTGCTCCCTCTTTGTGCAGAGCCTCCACCACTCCCTGGACGCACTGAGCTGCTTTGTAATGCACTAGCAGCACTTCTCTCACTTGGAATGGAGAAGATGATGGAATTCACCAGTGTGTCTTGGTACTCCCGCATTTTTCGCTCCTGGTTCAACGGTGTGATGAGGCTTTCTACGTTGTCCCGGTATCGAGGATCGAGGAGGGTGAACACCCAATAATCAGACATGTTGAGAATGTGGGCGATGCGGCGGTCGTTTCTCAGGCACTGCAGCATGTAATACACCATGTGCTGCAGACTGCCAACTGCCCAAGAAACGCTGTCCCCTGCTGGAGGCGTGATCTCTGCCCGCTCGTCATCACCCCACCCTCGCTGTACACACTGAGTACTGGACAATTGTGTAACTCCCTCCTCTGGACGGATGTCTTCCTCCTCCATTGACTCCTCCTCATCCTCCTCACAAACTGTCCCCTGCCTACGCGTTTGTGAGGAACCACGTGGCGCTGACTGTCCAGAAGATGATGGAAATGGTGAATCCTCATCCTCCACCTCTTCCACAACATCATCCCTTAGCGCTTGCAGTGATTTTTCAAGCAGGGAGATAAGGGGGACAGTCATGCTGACTAGTGCATCATCTGCACTCGCCATCCGCGTGGAATAATCGAAGGGACGCAAAACCTGGCAGACGTCATACATAGTGGCCCACTCTGTGGTTGTGAAGTCTGAACGGCGCGGAGTGTGACTTCTTTGCGCCTGATGCAGCTGGTACTCCAATACAGCTTGCTGCTGCTCACACAACCGCTCCAACATATGTAACGTGAAATTCCACCTGGTAGGTAGGTCACATATGATGCGATGTTCCGGCAGGTGGTGTCGGCGCTGCAGAGCCGCAATGCGCGCTTTTGCCGTGCTGGAACGCCGCAAGTGAGCACACTCTAGGCGGACCTTGTGCAGCAGTGCATCAAGATCCGGATAGTCCCTCAAAAAACTCTGCACGACCAAATTGAGCACATGTGCCAGACATGGGATGTGAGTGAGGTTGCCGAGGCCCAGAGCTGCCACCAGATTTCGGCCATTATCACACACTACCATGCCTGGCTGGAGATTCGCTGGCACAAACGACACATCGCTCTCCTGCTTGATGGCATTCCAGAGCTCCTGCGCTGTGTGGCTTCGATTCCCCAAAGAAATTAATTTCAAGACGGCCTGTTGACGTTTGGCCACGGCTGTGCTCATGTCGGTCGTAACAGGTAAACGTTCATCACGGGTCCATGTGGAGGTGGACTGTGACGGCTCCTGCAGCAATGATTCTGAGGAACTGGTGTAAGAGGAGGAGTCAATGCGTACAGAATGGATTCCTGCAATCCTTGGAGTGGGCAGGACACGTCCTGCGCCACTCGCACGATCTGTACCCGGCTCAACGACATTAACCCAATGGGCAGTGAGGGAAAGGTATCGCCCCTGTCCATGTTGACTGGTCCACGCATCGGTGGTGAGGTGGACCTTGCTACTGACGGCATTCAGTAGCGCGTGTTTTATGTGTCCCTCCACATGCTTGTGCAGGGCAGGGACGGCTTGCCTGCTGAAGTAAAAGCGGCTGGGCACATTGTACTGTGGGACTGCCAATGACATCAAGTCACGGAAGCTGTCAGTCTCCACCAGCCTGAATGACAGCATTTCCAGTGACAGAAGTTTGGCAATGCCTGCAGTCAGAGCCTGTGCTCGTGGGTGGTTTGACGAGAAAGGCCGCCTTTTCTCCCATGCCTGTACTACCGATGGCTGTAGACTGGGCTGGGAGTGTGTGGATGACTGGGAAAGTGGTGCTGCGGGTGGAATTACAGCGGGTCTCTGGACAACAGGGCCAGAGGTTCTTCCACGGCGATCCTGGGAGGAAGCCGAACCAGCTGCATGTGAGCTGGAGGAAGAGGCAACACGAGCTGAAGAGGTGGTAGCTGCCGCTGTTGGTTGGCCTAGCACTTCAGTGTGTTTTTCTAACTCCGCCGCGTGCCTGGTGCGCACATGTTTCCACATGTTGGAGGTATTGAGGTTGCTGACATTTTGACCTCTTTTGACTTTGTGATGACACACCTTGCATTTGACATAGCAAATGTCATCTGCAACTGTGTCAAAAAAGGACCAGGCACTGCAAGTCTTGGGAGCGCCCTTTTTGGCTTTTGGAAGAGACATGCTCCTAACGGGTGCCAAAGCGGAGGCTGCAGGATGCGCAGTCTTCCCCCTCCCTCTCCCTCTTTGGGCCGTACGGGGAATCTCTTCCTCAGAGCTGCTCCCACCACCTTCCTGTCCCTCACGCCAAGATGGGTCAACGACCTCATCATCTACACTACCCTCTGCCCCCAACTGCTCCTCCTGGGTAGTCTCATCAGCAGAGCATGCACCAGAAAGTGGCACCTGAGTGTCATCAGCGGATGCGTCCTGCGATGTGGTGACCGGAGGCACTGGCCCACCCACCTCTTCAGAGGAAGAGAGAAAAAGCGGTTGGGCATCACTGCACCCTGCTTCTTCTTCCATTTCTCCAATGCTGCTTGGCTGGCCCCCTGTTTCCAAGCCAAGCGATTCAGAGAACAGAAGTAGAGACGGCTCCTGTCCTGGGCTCTCTGTCTGCCTGGGCAATTTGGCAGGTGGTGAAGAGACAGATGGCTGCTCTCCAGTGCTCTGTGTCTGAGAGGATGTGGCACTAATTGAAGTTGATGCATTAGCTGCCATCCATCCGACAACGGCTTCAATTTGTTCTTCACGCAGCAGCGGTGTACGGCGCTCTGCGACAAAGCTGCGCATGAAGGACTGTTCCCTGGTGAAAGTGGGTGCTGATGAGTCACCGGTGCCCGCAGCAGGCACAGAATCCCCACGTCCTCTCCCTGCTCCACGCCCACGCCCATGTGCCTTACTCACTGCCTTCTTCATCTTGGTTGACTGATAAAGATAAGCAGAAAAGTACTAACGGCTTTGTGTGCTTATTCCTGAACAACTCCTAACAGGTATAAGAAACACTAATTTTCTAAAGTGTGGACTAGACTTTAATATGAGCTAAAGTGGCCTACACAAATGTAAAGTCAGTGGTGTCACTGGTGTGTTTGGTGAACTTTATTATTTATTTATTTTTTGGGGGCTGAACTGACAACAGAGAGAGCTGCAGTCACACGGAGACCGTGCAGACAGCCGTAAACGGTGCTGCAAGGCCCAAAAACCCTCCTCTACGTTATCCTATGTAGTGTTTTTCCACAAGTTAGCTGGAGACGGGTGGAAAGACACTAATAGGAATTTTTTGAAAAAATGTGCAGCAGCCTGCACTACTTAAAACAAAAGGAAAATTGATTTTTCGGTATGACGCAGTGAAGAACCCTGAGCTGGAGACAACCAGGCTATGGCTGCTCACAGACTACAGGGCGAGCTGCAGTCACACGGAGACTGTGCAGACAGCCGTAAACGGCGCTGCAAGGCCCAAAAACCCTCCTCTACGTTATCCTATGTAGTGTTTTTCCACAAGTTAGCTGGAGACGGGTGGAAAGACACTAATAGGAATTTTTTGAAAAAATGAGCAGCAGACTACACTACTTGAGAAAAAAAAAAAAAAAAAAACAGTATGAGGCAATGAACCACCCTCCCTGAACTGAATACAACCAGCTATGGATGGCCTATGGCTGCACTCAGACTAGAGAGTGGGCTGCACTCACACACACACACACACACAGACCTTGCAGATCGCTGTGAAAACAGCGCTACAAGGCAAAAGCAAGGTGATTAGTAGGTGAACACAGCGGTTGCTAAATTAGCCTTTGAAAAGCACAAAGAAGCAAATCGCTATCTCTAAACTGGCCCTCAGTCAGCAAACAGCGTCCTGTCACTAACTGAATTCACAGCAGAGTGAGCGCAAAATGGCGCCAGCGACTTTTAAACTGCATCATAACATAATTTCAGGAGCCAATCACAGCCTTGCCAGTAGTTTCAGGCCCTTCATGCTGAACAGGATGTGCCCACACTTGGAATCATTCTCATTGGCTGAATTCGTACAAATTTGTGCAGTTTGAATCCTGGGAACTTCCGATTCCGGTATCCGATACGCGGCAAGTATCGGATCTCGGTATCGGAATTCCGATACCGCTAAGTATCGGCCGATACCCGATACTTGCGGTATCGGAATGCTCAACACTAGTCAATGGGACTCAAGTATCGGACAGTATCCCTGATGGTTCCCAGGGTGTGAAGGAGAGGAAACTCTCCTTCAGGCCCTGGGATCCATATCAATGTGTAAAATAAAGAATTAAAATAAAAAATATTGCTATACTCACCTCTCCGACGCAGCCTGGACCTCACCGAGGGAACCGGCAGCGTTCTTTGCTTAAAATGCGCGCGTTTACTGCTTTCCGTGACGTCACGGCTTGTGATTGGTCGCGTGCCGCCCATGTGGCCGCGACGCGACCAATCACAGCAAGCCGTGACTTAATTTCAGGTCCTGAATGCAGAATTAGGAATTCAGGACCTGAAAATTACGTCACGGCTTGCTGTGATTGGTCGCGTCGCGGTCACATGGGCGGCACGCAACCAATCACAAGCCGTGACGTAGTTTTAAAATGCGCGCGTTTCCTGCCTCCCATGACGTCACGGCTTGTGATTGGTTGCGTCGCCCATGTGACCGCGACGCGAGCAATCACAAGCCGTAACGTAATTTTAAAATCCTGAATGCCTAGAATTAGGCATTCAAGACCTGGAAATTACGTCACGGCTTGCTGTGATTGGTCGCGTCGCGGCCACATGGGCAGCACGCGACCAATCACAAGCCGTGACGTCACGGAAAGCAGTAAACGCGCGCATTTTAAGCAAAGAACTCTGCCGGTTCCCTCGGTGAGGTCCAGGCTGCGTCGGAGAGGTGAGTATAGCAATATTTTTTATTTTAATTCTTTATTTTACACATTAATGTTGTTTCGATACCGATACCCGATACCACAAAAGTATCGGATCTCGGTATCGGAATTCCGATACCTGCAAGTATCGGCCGATACCCGATACTTGCGGTATCGGAATGCTCAACACTAATCTTGATTGAAAAAAACAGAAATGTAGTAATTTTTGCAAATTTATTAAAAAAGAAAAACTGAAATATCACATGGTCATAAGTATTCAGACCCTTTGCTCAGTATGATGAAGAAGCACCCTTTTGAGCTAGCACAGCCATGAGTCTTCTTGGGAATGATGCAACAAGTTTTTATCACCCGGATTTGGGGATCCTTGCAGATCCTCTCCACTTTCGTCAGGTTGGATGGTGAACATTGGTGGACACCCATTTTCAGGTATCACCAGAGATGCTCAATTGGGTTCAGGCCAGGGCTCTGGCTGGGCCAGTCAAGAACGGTCACAGAGTTGTTCTGAAGCCACTCCTTTGTTATTTTAGCTGTGTGCTTAGGGTCATCGTCTTGTTGGAAGGTGAACCTTCGGCCAATTCTGAGGTCCAGAGCACTCTGGAAGAGGTTTCATCCAGGATATCTCTGCACTTGGCCGCATTCATGTTTCCTTCAATGACAACCAGTCGTCCTGTCCCTGCAGCTGAAAAACACCCCCATAGCATGTTGCTGCCACCACCATGTTTCACTGTTGGGATCCTATTGGGCGGGTGTTATGATCCTTAGTGGCTTAGGATAACAACTCTGACCAGCTAAGTAGGAGAACATAGGACGAGCTCTGGGGATGTGGGAACTGGACTGACCGCAAACCTGATCCTAACCGCACACACTATAGGCAGCCGTGGAACGTACCTAAAATTCCTAGACGTCTCTTCACAGCCTGAGAAACTGGCTACCCCTAGAGAGAAATAAAATCCTCACTTGCCTCAGAGAAATAACCCCAAAGTTTAGAACAGCCCCCCACAAATAATAACGGTGAGTTAAGGAGAAAGCACAAACATGGAAATGAAAACAGGTTCAGCAAATGAGGCCCGCTAATCGCTAAATAGAAAGAGGATAGCAAAGAATCTGTGCGGTCAGTAAAAAACCCTATCAAAAATATCCACGCAGAAAATGCAAGAACCCCCACACCAACTAACGATGCGAGGGGAGAAACTCTGGACCCCAGAGCTACCAGCAAGCAAGAGAATCACATATTAGCAAGCTGGACTGAACTCATCATATACTGAAAAACATATTATACAAGATGAGCAAAAATGAACTAGCAAAACTTAGCTTCTCAGAAGAGACAGGTAACGAATGAAGTCAGGAGAAATCCAAACCAGTACTGAATACAACGACAGCAGGCAAAAAGTGAAGGTCCAGGTGAGTTAAATAGGAAACCTGAATAGCAGGTAACGAGACAGGTGGTCCCAGCCACAGACCTGCAGAATAACAAAAGAGCCACTAGAGGGAGCCCAAAGATAGAACTCACACAGTACCACTCACGACCACCGGAGGGAGTCCGAAAACAGAGTTCACAACAGTACCCCCCCTTGAGGAGGGGCCACCGAACCCTCATCAGAACCCCCAGGGCCATCAGGATGAGCCACATGGAAGGCACGAACCAAATCGGCCGCATGAACATCAGAGGCGACAACCCAGGAATTATCCTCCTGACCATAGCCCTTCCACTTAACCAAATACTGAAGCCTTCGTCTTGAAATATGAGAATCCAAGATCTTCTCCACCACGTATTCCAATTCTCCCTCAACCAACACCGGAGCAGGAGGCTCAACAGAAGGAACCACAGGCACCACATACCTCCGCAACAAAGACCTATGGAACACATTATGAATGGAAAACGATGCTGGGAGGTCCAAACGAAATGACACAGGGTTGAGGATTTCCAAAATTTTATAAGGACCGATGAAACAAGGTTTAAACTTGGGAGAAGAAACCTTCATAGGCACATAACGAGAAGACAACCACACCAAATCCCCCACACGAAGTTGGGGACCCACACAGCGACGACGGTTAGCAAAGCACTGAGCCTTCTCTTGTGACAACGTCAAATTGTCCACTACAAGGTTCCAAATCTGCTGCAACCTATCCACCACAGAATCCACCCCAGGACAGTCAGAAGGCTCAACCTGACCCGAGGAAAAACGAGGATGAAAACCAGAATTACAAAAAAAAGGCGAAACCAAAGTAGCAGAACTAGCCCGATTATTAAGGGCAAACTCGGCCAATGGCAAAAAAGTCACCCAATCATCCTGGTCAGCAGAAACAAAACATCTTAAATAAGTTTCTAAGGTCTGATTAGTTCGCTCGGTTTGGCCATTCGTCTGAGGATGGAAGGCCGACGAAAAAGACAAATCAATGCCCATCTTAGCACAAAAGGACCGCCAAAATCTGGACACAAACTGGGATCCTCTGTCAGACACAATGTTTTCAGGGATGCCATGCAAACGAACCACATTCTGAAAACACAGTGGAACCAAATCAGAGGAGGAAGGCAACTTAGGCAAGGGCACCAAATGGACCATTTTAGAAAAATGATCACAAACCACCCAGATGACAGACATTCTCTGAGAGACTGGAAGATCCGAAATGAAATCCATGGAAATATGCGTCCAAGGCCTCTTAGGAACAGGCAAAGGCAAAAGCAATCCAGTGGCACGAGAACAGCAAGGCTTAGCCCGAGCACAAATCCTACAGGACTGCACAAAGGAACGCACATCCCGCGACAAGCAAGGCCACCAGAAGGACCTAGCCACCAAATCTCTGGTACCAAAAATCCCAGGATGACCTGCCAACACCGAAGAATGAACCTCGGAAATAACTCTGCTGGTCCATCTATCTGGGACAAACAGTCTCTCTGGTGGACAACGGTCAGGTCTATCCGCTTGAAATTCCTGTAACACCCGTCGCAAATTTGGGGAAATGGCAGACAAAATCACCCCCTCTCTGAGGACACCAGCCGGCTCTGAAACTTCAGGAGAATCAGGCACAAAACTCCTAGAAAGAGCATCAGCCTTCACGTTCTTTGAACCAGGAAGGTACGAGACCACGAAATCGAAACGGGAGAAAAACAACGACCAGCGAGCCTGTCTAGGATTCAACCGCTTGGCAGACTCGAGATAAATCAAATTTTTGTGATCAGTCAAGACCACCACACGATGTTTAGCTCCCTCAAGCCAATGTCGCCACTCCTCAAATGCCCACTTCATTGCCAACAACTCTCGATTACCAACATCATAATTCCGCTCGGCAGGCGAAAATTTTCTTGAAAAGAAAGCACATGGCTTCATCACAGAGCCATCAGAGCTTCTCTGCGACAAAACAGCCCCTGCTCCAATCTCAGAAGCATCAACCTCGACCTGGAAGGGAAGAGAGACATCTGGTTGACATAAGACTGGAGCTGAAGAAAACCGGCGCTTCGGCTCCCGGAGACCAATTAGTTACATCAAAACCCTTCTTGGTCAAATCCGTCAAAGGCTTAACCACACCAGAAAAATTAGCGATGAAGCGACGGTAAAAATTAGCAAAACCCAAGAACTTCTGAATACTCTTAACCGATGTAGGTTGAGTCCAGTCATGAATAGCCTGGACCTTGACTGGGTCCATCGCAATAGTAGAAGGAGAAAAAATAAAGCCCAAAAAGGAAACCTTCTGGACTCCGAAGAGACATTTTGAGCCCTTCACAAATAAGGCATTGGCACGCAGTACCTGAAAAACCATCCTGACCTGTTTCACATGGGACTCCCAATCATCAGAAAAGACCAAAATATCATCTAAATACACAATCATAAATTAATCCAAATATTCTCGGAAAATGTCGTGCATGAAGGACTGAAACACAGAAGGGGCATTAGAAAGTCCAAAAGGCATCACCAAGTATTCAAAATGGCCTTCGGGCGTATTAAATGCTGTTTTCCATTCGTCACCCTGCTTTATACGCACCAGATTATACGCACCACGAAGATCTATCTTGGTGAACCAACTAGACCCCCTAATCCAAGCAAACAGATCAGACAACAATGACAAAGGATACTGAAATTTGACCGTGATTTTATTTAGAAGGCGATAATCTATACAGGGTCTCAGAGAACCATCCTTCTTGGCCACAAAAAAGAATCCTGCGCCAAGAGGGGACGAGGATGGACGAATATGTCCCTTCTCCAAAGGCTCCTTTATATAACTTCACATAGCAGCATGTTCTGGTACAGACAAATTAAACAGTCGTCCCTTAGGGAACTTACTACCAGGAATCAAATTTATAGCACAATCACAATCCCTATGAGGAGGTAGGGCACTGGATTTGGGCTCATCAAATACATCCTGGTAGTCTGACAAAAATTCCGGGACTTCAGAAGGAGTAGAGGAAGCAATTGATACCAAAGGAGCATCGCCATGAATTCCCAGGCAACCCCAACTTAACACAGACATTGCTTTCCAATCCAAGACTGGATTATGAGCCTGCAGCCATGGCAGACCCAACACGACAATGTCATGCAGATTATATAGCATAAGGAAGCGAATCACCTCCTGATGTGCAGGAGTCATACACATGGTCACTTGAGTCCAGTACTGAGGTTTATTCTTGGCCAATGGTGTAGCATCAATTCCCTTCAATGGAATAGGGAACTGCAAAGGCTCCAAGACAAAACCACAGCGCTTGGCGAATGACAAATCCATAAGATTCAGGGCAGCACCTGAATCTACAAAAGCCATAACCGAGTAGGAAGACAGAGAGCAAATCAACGTAACAGACAAAATGAATTTAGGCTGTACAGTACCAATGGTGACAGATTTAGCGAACTTTTTTGTACGCTTAGAACAATCTGAGATGACATGAGCAGAATCACCACAGTAGAAGCACAACCCATTCCGACGTCTATGATTTTGCCGTTCAATTCTGGTCAGAATCCTGTCACATTGCATAGACTCAGGTTTCTGTTCAGAAAACATCGCCAGATCATGCACAGGTTTGCGCTCCCGCAAACGCCGATCAATCTGAATGGCCAAAGCCATTGACTCATTCAGACTCGCAGGCGTGGGGAACCCCACCATAACATTCTTAAGGGCTTCAGAAAGACCTTTTCTAAAAATTGCTGCCAGGGCACACTCATTCCATTGAGTAAGCACCGACCACTTTCTAAATTTCTGACAATAAACCTCTGCTTCATCCTGACCCTGAGAGAGGGCCAGCAAAGCTTTTTCTGCCTGGTCAACAAGATTAGGTTCCTCATACAGCAATCCAAGTGCCAGAAAAAACGCATCCACATTCAGCAATGCAGGATCTCCTGGCGCCAGGGAGAATGCCCAATCTTGAGGGTCACCACGCAACAAGGAAATAATAATTTTAACTTGCTGAGCAGAGTTACCAGAGGAACGAGGTCTCAAAGAAAGAAATAACATGCAATTATTCTTAAAATTCAAAAACCTTGATCTATCTCCAGAAAACAACTCAGGAATAGGTATTTTAGGCTCTGACATAGGACTGTGAATGACATAATCCTGAATGCTTTGTACCCTTGTAGTAAGATGATCCATACTAGAAGTCAAACTCTGAATATCCATGTCTGCAGCTGAACTCAGAGCCACCCAGAGATAAAGGGGAGGAGAGAAGCTAGAGAAACTGCAGCAAAGAAAAAAAAATGCACTCAGGACTTCTCTTATCCCGCTTCTGTGATGCATTAACACTTTATGGCCTGCTGTACTGTTATGATCCTTAGTGGCTTAGGATCACAAATCTGACCAGCTAAGTAGGAGAACATAGGACGAGCTCTGGGGATGTGGGAACTGGACTGACCGCAAACCTGATCCTAACCGCACACACTATAGGCAGCCGTGGAACGTACCTAAAATTCCTAGACGTCTCTTCACAGCCTGAGAAACTGGCTACCCCTAGAGAGAAATAAAAGCCTCACTTGCCTCAGAGAAATAACCCCAAAGTTTAGAACAGCCCCCCACAAATAATAACAGTGAGTTAAGGAGAAAGCACAAACATAGAAATGAAAACAGGTTCAGCAAATGAGGCCCGCTAATTGCTAAATAGAAAGAGGATAGCAAAGAATCTGTGCAGTCAGTAAAAAACCCTATCAAAAATATCCACGCAGAAAATGCAAGAACCCCCACACCAACTAATGATGCGAGGGGAGAAACTCTGCACCCCAGAGCTACCAGCAAGCAAGAAAATCACATATTAGCAAGCTGGACTGAACTCATCATATACTGAAAAACATATTATACAAGATGAGCAAAAATGAACTAGCAAAACTTAGCTTCTCAGAAGAGACAGGTAACGAATGAAGTCAGGAGAAATCCAAACCAGTACTGAATACAACGACAGCAGGCAAAAAGTGAAGGTCCAGGTGAGTTAAATAGGAAACCTGAATAGCAGGTAACGAGACAGGTGGTCCCAGCCACAGACCTGCAGAATAAAAAAAGAGCCACCAGAGGGAGCCCAAAGATAGAACTCACACAGTACCACTCACGACCACCGGAGGGAGTCCGAAAACAGAGTTCACAACAGCGGGTGACGAGTAGTGCCTGGTTCTCCACACATACTGCTTAGAAATATCACCAAAAAGGTCTATATTTGTCTCATCAGACCAGAGAATCTTATTTCTCATAGTCTAGGAGTCCTTTATGTGTTTTTTAGCAAACTCTCTGCAGGCTTTCATATGTCTTGCACTGAGGAGAGGCTTCCGTCGGGCCACTCTGCCATAAAGGTCTGACTGGTGGACGGCTGCAGTAACAGTTGACTTTGTGGAACTTTCTCCATTCTCCCTACTGCATCTCAGGAGCTCAGCTACAGTGATCTTAGGGTTCTTCTTTACATCTCTCACCAAGGCTCTTCTCCACATCTCTCACCAAGGCTCTTCTCCTACGATTATTCAGTTTGGCTGGACGGCCGGTCTAGGAAGACTTCTGGTGGTCCTAAACTTCTTCCATTTAAGGACTATGGAGGCCACTGTGCTCTTATGAGCCTTGATTACTGCAGAAATTCTGTTGTAACCTTGGCCAGATCTGTGCCTTGCCACAATTCTGTCTCTGAGCTCCTTGGCCAGTTCCTTTGACCTCATGACTCTCTTTTGGTCTGACATGCACTGTGAGCTTTGAGGTCTTATATACACAGGTGTGTGCCTTTCCAAATCAAGTCGTAACAGTTTAATTAAACACAGCTGGCCTCTAATGAAGGAGTAGAACCATCTCAAGGAGGATCACAAGGAAATGGTCAGCATTAGGGTTGAGCGACTTTTATTTTTATAGGATCGGGTCGGGTTTCACGAAACCCGACTTTCTCAAAAGTCGGGTCGAGTGAAATCGGCCGATCCTATAAAAAAGTCGGGGTCGGCCGAAACACGAAACCCAATGCAGTGCAATGGGATACTATGGTTCCCAGGGTCTGAAGGAGAGGAAACTCTCCTTCAGGCCCTGGGATCCATATTTAAGTGTAAAATAAAGAATTAAAATAAAAAATATTGATATACTCACCTGTTATGACCCCAGTGGACAGGGTCTCAGAGGAACGTGTAAGTCTGCGAGATTCAAAAATCCAGCTCATAGGGCTGTGGTAACTGGGTTGACCAAATAGCTACTCCTAACGCCAACACTAGAAGTAGCCGGGGATCATGCCTACGGTGATCGCTAGATGACTCGCGCCAGCCGGAGAATCTAACTACCCCTAGGAGAAGAAAACAAAGACCTCTCTTGCCTCCAGAGAAAGGGACCCCAAAGCAAGATACAAGCCCCCCACAAATAATAACGGTGAGGTAAGAGGAAATGACAAACACAGAAATGAACCAGGTTCAGCAAAGAGAGGCCAGCTTACTAATAGCAGAATATAGCAAGATAACTTATCTGGTCAACAAAAACCCTATAAAAATCCACGCTGGAGATTCAAGAACCCCCGAACCGTCTAACGGTCCGGGGGGAGAACACCAGCCCCCTAGAGCTTCCAGCAAAGGTCAGGATACAGATTGGAACAAGCTGGACAAAAATACCAAACTAAACAAAAGCAAAAAGCAAGGAAACAGACTTAGCTTGAAATACAGGAACCAGGATCATAGGACAAGAGCACAACAGATTAGCTCTGATTTCAACGATGCCAGGCATTGAACTGAAGGTCCAGGGAGCTTATATAGCAACGCCCCTGAACTAACGGCCCAGGTGAGGATATAGGAAAAGACAGAAGCTCCAGAGTCAAATCACTAATGACCACTAGAGGGAGCAAAAAGCAAAATCACAACAGTACCCCCCCCTTAGTGAGGGGTCACCGAACCCTCACCACGACCACCAGAGCGATCAGGACGAGCGGCGTGAAAGGCACGAACTAAATCGGCCGCATGAACATCAGAGGCGACCACCCAGGAATTATCTTCCTGACCATAGCCCTTCCACTTGACCAGGTACTGAAGCCTCCGCCTGGAGAGACGAGAATCCAAGATCTTCTCCACCACGTACTCCAACTCGCCCTCAACCAACACCGGAGCAGGAGGCTCAGCAGAAGGAACCACAGGCACAACGTACCGCCGCAACAAGGACCTATGAAACACGTTGTGGATAGCAAACGACACAGGAAGATCCAGGCAAAAGGATACAGGATTAAGGATTTCCAATATCTTGTAAGGACCAATAAAACGAGGTTTAAATTTGGGAGAGGAAACCTTCATAGGAACAAAGCGGGAAGAAAGCCACACCAAATCCCCAACACGTAGTCGGGGACCCACACCGCGGCGGCGGTTGGCAAAGCGCTGAGCCCTCTCCTGTGACAACTTCAAGTTGTCCACCACAAGATTCCAGATCCGCTGCAACCTATCCACCACAGAATCCACCCCAGGGCAGTCAGAAGGTTCCACATGACCCGAAGAAAAACGAGGGTGGAAACCAGAGTTGCAGAAAAACGGCGAAACCAAGGTGGCGGAACTAGCCCGATTATTAAGGGCAAACTCAGCCAACGGCAAGAAGGTCACCCAATCGTCCTGATCAGCAGAGACAAAACACCTCAAATAAGCCTCCAAAGTCTGATTAGTTCGCTCCGTCTGTCCATTAGTCTGAGGATGGAAAGCAGACGAAAACGACAAGTCAATGCCCATCCTACTACAAAAGGATCGCCAGAATCTGGAAACGAACTGGGATCCTCTGTCTGACACAATATTCTCAGGGATGCCGTGCAAACGAACCACGTTCTGGAAAAATACAGGAACCAGATCGGAAGAGGAAGGCAGCTTAGGCAAAGGAACCAAATGGACCATCTTGGAGAAGCGATCACATATCACCCAGATAACAGACATGCCTTGAGACACCGGAAGATCAGAAATGAAATCCATGGAGATATGTGTCCAAGGTCTCTTAGGGACAGGCAAGGGCAAGAGCAACCCGCTGGCACGAGAACAGCAAGGCTTAGCTCGAGCACAAGTCCCACAGGACTGTACAAATGACCGCACATCCCTAGACAAGGAAGGCCACCAAAAGGATCTGGCCACCAGATCTCTGGTGCCAAAAATTCCTGGGTGACCTGCCAACACCGAGGAATGAACCTCAGAAATGACTCTGCTGGTCCACTTATCAGGCACAAACAGTCTGTCAGGTGGACAAGAATCAGGCCTATCAGCCTGAAATCTCTGCAACACACGTCGCAGATCTGGAGAAATAGCTGACAAGATAATACCATCCTTACGAATACCAACAGGTTCAGCGACTCCAGGAGCATCAGGCACAAAGCTCCTGGAAAGAGCATCGGCCTTCACATTTTTTGAACCTGGTAAATACGAGACAACAAAGTCAAAACGGGAGAAAAACAATGACCAGCGGGCCTGTCTAGGATTCAGGCGTTTAGCAGACTCGAGATACATCAGATTTTTGTGATCAGTCAAGACCACCACACGATGCTTAGCACCCTCGAGCCAATGACGCCACTCCTCAAATGCCCATTTCATGGCCAACAACTCCCGATTGCCCACATCATAATTTCGCTCCGCAGGCGAAAACTTCCTAGAGAAAAAGGCGCAAGGTCTCATAACAGAGCAACCAGGGCCTCTCTGCGACAAAACGGCCCCTGCTCCAATCTCTGAAGCATCCACCTCAACCTGAAAGGGAAGCGAGACATCAGGCTGGCACAAAACAGGCGCCGAAGTAAACCGACGTTTCAACTCCTGGAAAGCCTCCACGGCAGCAGGAGCCCAATTAACCACATCGGAGCCCTTCTTGGTCATATCCGTCAAAGATTTCACAATGCTAGAAAAGTTAGCGATAAAACGACGGTAGAAGTTAGCGAAACCCAAGAACTTCTGAAGACTCTTAACTGACGAGGGCTGAGTCCAATCAAGAATAGCTCGGACCTTGACTGGGTCCATCTCCACAGCAGAAGGGGAAAAAATGAACCCCAAAAAGGGAACCTTCTGTACACCAAAAAGACACTTTGAGCCCTTGACAAACAAAGAATTTTCACGCAAAATTTTAAAGACCATCCTGACCTGCTCCACATGCGAGTCCCAATTATCAGAAAAAACCAGAATATCATCCAGATAAACGATCAAAAATTTATCCAGATAGTTCCGGAAAATGTCATGCATAAAGGACTGAAAAACTGAAGGGGCATTAGAGAGCCCAAAAGGCATCACCAAGTACTCAAAATGACCTTCGGGCGTATTGAATGCGGTTTTCCATTCATCCCCTTGCTTAATGCGCACAAGGTTGTACGCACCACGAAGGTCTATCTTGGTAAACCACTTGGCACCTTTAATCCGGGCAAACAAGTCAGACAACAGCGGCAAAGGATACTGAAATTTGACAGTGATCTTATTTAAAAGCCGATAGTCAATACAAGGCCTCAAAGATCCGTCCTTTTTAGCCACAAAAAAGAATCCCGCACCAAGAGGGGAAGAAGACGGACGGATGTGTCCTTTCTCCAGAGACTCCTTGATATATGAACGCATAGCGGTATGTTCAGGTATCGACAGATTAAACAGTCTTCCCTTAGGAAATTTACTGCCTGGAATCAAATCTATTGCACAGTCACATTCCCTATGAGGAGGCAATGCACTGGACCTGGACTCGCTAAAGACATCCTGATAATCAGACAAATACTCCGGAACTTCCGAAGGCGTAGAAGAAGCAATAGACACAGGCAGGGAATCCTCATGAATACCACGACAGCCCCAACTAGACACTGACATAGCCTTCCAGTCAAGGACTGGATTATGGGTCTGTAACCATGGCAGCCCCAAAACAACCAAATCATGCATTTTATGTAGAACGACAAAACGTATCACCTCGCGGTGTTCAGGAGTCATGCACATGGTAACCTGTGTCCAATACTGCGGTTTATTTTCTGCTAATGGCGTAGCATCAATACCCCTAAGAGGGATAGGATTTTCTAATGGTTCAAGAATAAAACCACAGCGCTTAGCAAATGAGAGATCCATAAGACTCAGGGCAGCACCTGAATCTACAAACGCCATGACAGGATAAGATGACAGTGAGCAAATCAAAGTTACAGACAGAATAAACTTAGGATGCAAATTACCAACAGTGACAGGACTAACAACCTTAGATATACGTTTAGAGCATGCTGAGATAACATGTGTAGAATCACCACAGTAGTAGCACAAGCCATTCCGGCGTCTATGAATTTTCCTCTCATTTCTAGTCAGGATTCTATCACATTGCATCAAATCAGGTGTCCGTTCAGACAACACCATGAGGGAATTTGCGGTTTTTCTATCACATTGCATCACATCAGGTGTCTGTTCAGACAACAACATGAGGGAATTTGCGGTTTTGCGCTCCCGCAACCGCCGGTCAATTTGAATAGCCAGGGACATGGTATCATTCAGACCTGTGGGAATGGGAAAACCCACCATAACATTCTTAATGGCCTCAGAAAGGCCATTTCTAAAATTAGCGGCCAGTGCACACTCGTTCCAATGTGTCAGCACGGACCATTTCCGAAATTTTTGGCAATACACCTCAGCCTCGTCCTGGCCCTGAGACATAGCCAGCAAGGCTTTCTCTGCCTGAATCTCAAGATTGGGTTCCTCATAAAGTAAACCGAGCGCCAGAAAAAACGCATCAATATCAGCCAATGCCGGATCTCCTGGCGCCAACGAAAAAGCCCAATCTTGAGGGTCACCCCGTAAGAATGAAATAACAATTTTTACTTGTTGAGCAGAGTCTCCAGACGAACAAGGTTTCAGGGACAAAAACAATTTACAATTATTCCTGAAATTCCTAAACTTAAATCGGTCTCCTGAAAACAGTTCAGGAATCGGAATCTTGGGTTCAGACCTAGGATTTCTGGTAACATAATCTTGTATACCCTGCACACGAGCGGCAAGCTGGTCCACACTTGTAATCAAGGTCTGGACATTCATGTCTGCAGCAAGCTTAAGCCACTCTGAGGTAAAGGGGAAAAGAAAAAAAAAAAAAATGAGAGAGGGAAAAAAAAAACTCAAATTTTCTTTCTTATAATCCCACTTCTGCAATGCATTAAACATTTAATACTGGCCTGGCATACTGTTATGACCCCAGTGGACAGGGTCTCAGAGGAACGTGTAAGTCTGCGAGATTCAAAAATCCAGCTCATAGGGCTGTGGTAAATGGGTTGCCTACGGTGATCGCTAGATGACTCGCGCCAGCCGGAGAATCTAACTACCCCTAGGAGAAGAAAACAAAGACCTCTCTTGCCTCCAGAGAAAGGGACCCCAAAGCAAGATACAAGCCCCCCACAAATAATAACGGTGAGGTAAGAGGAAATGACAAACACAGAAATGAACCAGGTTCAGCAAAGAGAGGCCAGCTTACTAATAGCAGAATATAGCAAGATAACTTATCTGGTCAACAAAAACCCTATAAAAATCCACGCTGGAGATTCAAGAACCCCCGAACCGTCTAACGGTCCAGGGGGAGAACACCAGCCCCCTAGAGCTTCCAGCAAAGGTCAGGATACAGATTGGAACAAGCTGGACAAAAATACCAAACTAAACAAAAGCAAAAAGCAAGGAAACAGACTTAGCTTTAAATACAGGAACCAGGATCATAGGACAAGAGCACAACAGATTAGCTCTGATTTCAACGATGCCAGGCATTGAACTGAAGGTCCAGGGAGCTTATTTAGCAATGCCCCTGAACTAACGGCCCAGGTGAGGATATAGGAAAAGACAGAAGCTCCAGAGTCAAATCACTAATGACCACTAGAGGGAGCAAAAAGCAAAATCACAACACTCACCTCTCCGACACAGCCTGGACATCGTCGTTGGTAACCGGCATCTTCCGTTCCTAAGAATGGCACTTGAAAGACCTTTCGAATGCTTCACGGCTTGTGATTGGTCGCGGTGGCCCACGTGACCGCTGAGCGACCAATCACAAGCCGTGACGTAATCCTCAGGTCCTTAAATTCCTCATTCTAGGAATTTAGGCCATGAGAATTACATCACGGCTTGTGATTGGTCGCTGAGCGGTCACGTGGGCCGCTGCGACCAATCACAAGCCGTGACGTCATCGAAAGGTCCTGTACGCGCTCATTCTTAAGAAGGAAGGCTGCCGGAAAGAAGCCGAGGGTGAGTATATTTCTATTAGGTATATACTCACCCTCGGACGCGCCCTGCTTCTTTCCGGCAGCCTTCCATCTTAAGAATGAGCGCGTACAGGACCTTTCGATGACGTCGTGGCGGCCCACGTGACCGCTCAGCGACCAATCACAAGCCGTGACGTAATTCTCATGGCCTAAATTCCTAGAATGAGGAATTTAAGGACCTGAGAATTACGTCACGGCTTGTGATTGGTCGCTCAGCGGTCACGTGGGCCGCCGCGACCAATCACAAGCCGTGAAGCATTCGAAAGGTCTTTCAAGCGCCATTCTTAGGAACGGAAGATGCCGGTTACCAGCGGCGATGTCCAGGCTGCGTCGGAGAGGTGAGTATATCAATATTTTTTATTTAATTCTTTATTTTACACTTAAATGTGGATTCCGATACTAAGTTCCGATATCGCAAACATATCGGAACTCGGTATCGGAATTCCGATACCAGGTTCAGAAGATCGCCGACCTCATGGCCGACCCCACACAGGGGTTGGGTCGGGTTTCATGAAACCCGACTTTGCCAAAAGTCGGCGAATTCTGAAAATGGCCGACCCGTTTTGCTCAACCCTAGTCAGCATGTGACTTAAATATGAGTGTCTGAGCAAAGGGTTTGAATACTTATGACCATGTAATATTTCAGTTTTTCTTTTTTAATAAATTTGTAAAAATTTCTACATTTCCGCTTTTTTCAGTCAAGAAAGGGTGCAGATTGTACAATAGTGAGAAAAAAAATCAACTTTTTTGAATTTACCAAAAGGCTGCAATGAAACAAAGAGTGAAAAATTTAAAGGGGTCTGAATATTTTCCCTACCCACTGTACATCTGAGTCCTTACTGGTCTTCCTCCTCTTGTAATCCAAAATTTGAGGATAGCATGATTGCTGCCTCCTAAATTTCCAGCCACCTTTACTTCCTCAACCATTTCCTTTCCATTGGTAAGAATTAGGTCCAAGATTGAAGATCATCTTGTTTTAGATGAAATCTTGACTTGTGGATTGGATGGGCCTTCAGTCCACCTTAAAACAACCATAACAATCAGTAAATTTAGTCACTTGAATAAATACACAAAACACATTAGTTTGTTGAAATAACCACAGCTTTATTTAAATCACAGGATTAAACAATCACAGTAGGAGTTAACAAAAGTGCTAGTCCATTGGGATTCCCAACTACTGTGATAACCCTAGCTCTCTGACAGACATAACCAGGCCAGTCAGACATAAAGGTGCAGCATACTCTGGCGTACCATTCAAAAATAACCAGTAACATTTTAGTACACTAATGACCCTACTGAAGATCCTCATTTCTGTGCTTAACAGAGGTGTCCACTGTAAATTGATTTTACCATTACGAGATCTATCCTGCTGGCCACTTAGCTGAACGTGTACACCACCATGAGAATTTACATGATTAGTTAAAACTAGTTTGCTGCAACTCGTCTGCAACTTGAATCCTAAACTGCCACCAAAGAGACCATTGGACACTTTAAATGGGCTCGATCATCATAAACTGCTGTGATGCAGTGACCCCTGTAACAGGTAGGGGGCGCTGCATGGTCTCCCCAGTATGCGCACGGAGGCGTATTGAGGCCGTGAGAATCCATGGCAGTTGTATGCATGGATGTGATAGTGAGACAAGTGAGACAGTGTCCGGCATTGTGGTTAATGGGAGGTATGTGTCGCAGAGGAGGAGGTCTTCTGCACTGTAAGTCTCCCTTGATATGGGGAGATGCTCCCTACAATGCAACCCGGAGTATTTGGTCTTTGGTGCACATGAGCACTAAGATGGTGTTTAGTGAATCTGGGTCCGGGTTGCGGGTAGCTATGAGAGATGGGAGGATCTGGCTACCCATATATCTCACCACTGGGTGAGGGCACTCACTGTACCTTGTTCCCTGCAGGATTATGAGGACCTGCAGTGATGTCAGGATCACGTGACCAGCCCATGTGATCCATTACTGTGGGTGTGGTTACAGGTACATAATGTGGCCAGGGTGTGGGTCACATGGTTCCTGAGGGCTGTGTATGTTCCTGTGTGGGAAGACCTGGGAGAAGGCTTCCTGGAAGCACATGCTGGCGTTGGGAGGTCCTGGGAGGAGGACCGGATCCCTGAACAGCACAAGGAAAGGACTATGTGCCTTAATGAACTGTGCGGCATGCAGTCACCCAGGACAACTGAACAAAGTAAGGTCCTGCATCTTTACTGATTGTACTTCAAAGCCGTATACTGTGAAGTGCTAAGTATATGTGAGGTCTGTGATGTGTAACATGGCCTTCCGTGGTTTATGCGGAGTGGATAATAAACCACATGGACTATTTATGTGAGAAAAAAACGTGCCTGTCTATGTTTATCCTGCTGCCAAGCGAGTATTCCCCAGTACGCTAGTGAGTGCTATCTCACACTGCACATAATAAAATCATCAAACAATTCTAAATGCCATGGAAAAACAACATACAAGTAACCTTTAATTATTCCAAAATTCCAGAGTAATGATAGATTAATTAAAATGTGACACTTCTAAATTGTGGCTTGCAAGCTCTAAAAGACTGAAGGCAGTAAATCAGGGCAATATTCTGTCTTGTTGCTGGTGGATTGGGAATAGGGTCATGTCCATTAAGAAGGATGTGGTGTAAGTGTAGGAGGAGGTAGATAAGCACCGCATAGCATTGTAACCAGACTAGTGGCCAACTGTGTATACTTCATTACCTATCCTGTTGCAGTGGTGCATCGCTGTCGTTCAAAACATTGAAACTGTGCATGGTAAAAGGCATTTACTGTCCTTTTCCATAATTGCTGTTCCATGAGTTGATGATCTAGTGCACTTTCAAACTCAATGCCAGGTTTAAAGATCAGCCTACATTCTCTTGGTGAGTGCATAGAGCGAGTACACCTTTCAGATTGGGTGAGGCTGAGTGCATGCTATCATTTCTCGAAATTGAGCAAAAGGAGAGGGACGTTTCTGGTTGACCACCTTGCTGCTGTAATAGTAGTCTTTACATGCTGTAGTAGTATTTAATCGTAGCTTTATGTCGTCTTTCAAAGTTCTTGCTGAACACTGTTCCAAAAATAGTCTACATGAAACTCGTAATAAATAGTGTTGAGCATTCCGATACCGCAAGTATCGGGTATCGGCCGATACTAGCGGTATCGGAATTCCGATACTTGGCGCGTATCGGATACCGGAATCGGAAGTTCAATGATTCAAAATTCAGAAATTCAGCCAATGAGAAAGATTCCAAGTGTGGGCACATCCTGTTTAGCATGGAGGGCATGAAACTACTGGCAAGGCTGTGATTGGCTGCTGAAATGATGTCATGATGCAGTTTAAAAGTCGCTGGCGCCATTTTGCGATCACTCTGCTGTGAATTCAGTTAGTGACAGGACGCTGTTTGCTGACTGAGGGACAGTTTAGAGATAGCGATTTGCTTCTTTGTGCTTTCCAAAGGCTAATTTAGCAACCGCTGTGTTCACCTACTATTCACCTTCCTTTTGCCTTGTAGCGCTGTTTTCACAGCGATCTGCAAGGTCTCTCTGTGTGTGTGTGTGTGAGTGCAGCCCACTCTCTAGTCTGAGTGCAGCCACATAGGCCATCCATAGCTGGTTGTATTCAGTTCAGGGAGGGTGGTTCATTGCCTCATACTGTCCTTTTTTTTTTTTTTTTTGAAGTAGTGCAGGCTGCTGCACATTTTTTCCAAAAATTCCTATTAGTGTCTTTCCACCCGTCTCCAGCTAATTTGTGGAAAAACACTACATAGGATAAAGTAGAGGAGGGTTTTTGGGCCTTGCAGCGCCGTTTACGGCTGTCTGCACGGTCTCCGTGTGACTGCAGCTCGCCCTGTAATCTGTGAGCAGCTATAGCCTGGTTGTCTCCAGCTCAGGGTTTTTCACTGCGTCATACCGCCAAATCAATTTTCTTTTTTTTCAAAGTAGTGTAGTCTGCTGCTAATTTATTTTAAAAAATCCTATTAGTGTCTTTCCACCCGTCTCCAGCTAATTTGTGGAAAAACACTACATAGGATAAAGTAGAGGAGGGTTTTTGGGCCTTGCAGCGCCGTTTACGGCTGTCTGCACGGTCTCCGTGTGACTGCAGCTCGCCCTGTAGTCTGTGAGCAGCCGTAGCCTGGTTGTCTGCAGCTCAGGGTTTTTCACTGCGTCATACCGCCAAATCAATTTTCTTTTTTTTCAAAGTAGTGTAGTCTGCTGCTAATTTATTTTAAAAAATCCTATTAGTGTCTTTCCACCCGTCTCCAGCTAATTTGTGGAAAAACACTACATAGGATAAAGTAGAGGAGGGTTTTTGGGCCTTGCAGCGCCGTTTACGGCTGTCTGCACGGTCTCCGTGTGATTGCAGCTCTATCCGTTGTCAGTTCAGCCCCAAAAAAATAAATAAATAATAAAGTTCACCAAACACACCAGTTACACACCACTTTACATTTGTGTAGGCCACATTAGCTCATATTCAAGTCTAGTCCACACTTAAGAAAATTAGTGTGTCTTATACCTGTTAGGAGTAGTTGCTCAGGAATAAGCACACAAAGCTGTTAGTACTTTTCTGCTTATCTTTATCAGTCAACCAAGATGAAGAAGGCAGTGAGTAAGGCACGTGGGCGTGGGCGTGGGCGCGGAGCAGGGAGGGGACGTGGGGATTCTGTGCCTGCTGCGGGCACCGGTGAGTCATCAGCACCCACTTTCACAAGGGAACAGTCGTTCATGCGCAGCTTTGTCGCCGAGCGCCGTACACCGCTGCTGCGTGAAGACCAAATTGAAGCCGTTGTGGGATGGATGGCAGCTAATGCATCAACTTCCATTAGTGCCACATCCTCTCAGACACAGAGCACTGGAGAGCAGCCATCTGTCTCTTCACCACCTGCAAAATTGCCCAGGCAGACAGAGATCCCAGGACAGGAGCAGTCTCTACTTCTGTTCTCTGAATCATCTCTTGGCTTGGAAACAGGGGGCCAGCCAAGCAGCATTGGAGAAATGGAAGAAGAGGCAGGGTGCAGTGATGCCCAACAGCTTTTTCTGTCTTCCTCTGAAGAGGCGGGTGGGCCAGTGGCTCCGGTCACCACCTCGCAGGCCGCATCAGCTGATGATGACACTCAGGTGCCACTTACTGGTGCGTGCTCTGCTGCTGAGACTACCCAGGAGGAGCAGTTGGGGGCAGAGGGTAGTGTAGATGATGAGGTCCTCGACCCATCTTGGCGTCAGGGACAGGAAGGTGGTGGGAGCAGCTCTGAGGAAGAGATTCCCCGTACGGCCCAAAGAGGGAGAGGGAGGGGGAAGACTGCGGATCCTGCAGCCTCCGCTTTGGCACCCGTAAGGAGCATGTCTCTTCCAAAAGTCAAAAGGGGGGCTCCCAAGACTTGCAGTGCCTGGTCCTTTTTTGACACAGTTGCAGATGACATTTGCTATGTCAGATGCAAGGTGTGTCATCAAAAAATCAAAAGAGGTCAAAAAGTCGCCAACCTCAATACCTCCAACATGTGGAAACATGTGCGCAACAGGCACCCGGCGGAGTTAGACAAACACACTGAAGAGCTAGGCCAACCAACAGCGGCAGCTACCACCTCTTCAGCTCGTGTTGCCTCTTCCTCTAGCTCACACGCAGCTGGTTCGGCTTCCTCCCAGGATCGCCGTGGAAGAACCTCTGGCCCTGTTGTCCAGAGACCCGCTGTCATTCCACCCGCAGCACCACTTTCCCAGTCAACCACACACTCCCAGCCCAGTCTACAGCCATCGGTAGTACAGGCATGGGAGAAAAGGCGGCCTTTCTCGTCAAACCACCCACGAGCACAGGCTCTGACTGCAGGCATTGCCAAACTTCTGTCACTGGAAATGCTGTCATTCAGGCTGGTGGAGACTGACAGCTTCCGTGACTTGATGTCATTGGCAGTCCCACAGTACAGTGTGCCCAGCCGCTTTTACTTCAGCAGGCAAGCCGTCCCTGCCCTGTACAAGCATGTGGAGGGACACATAAAACACGCGCTACTGAACGCCGTCAGTAGCAAGGTCCACCTCACCACCGATGCGTGGACCAGTCAACATGGACAGGGGCGATACCTTTCCCTCACTGCCCATTGGGTTAATGTCGTTGAGCCGGGTACAGACCGTGCGAGTGGCGCAGGACGTGTCCTGCCCACTCCAAGGATTGCAGGAATCCATTCTGTACGCATTGACTCCTCCTCTTACACCAGTTCCTCAGAATCATCGCTGCAGGAGCCGTCACAGTCCACCTCCACATGGACCCGTGATGAACGTGTACCTGTTACGACCGACATGAGCACAGCCGTGGCCAAACGTCAACAGGCCGTCTTGAAATTAATTTTTTTGGGGAATCGTAGCCACACAGCGCAGGAGCTCTGGAATGCCATCAAGCAGGAGAGCGATGTGTGGTTTGAGCCAGCGAATCTCCAGCCAGGCATGGTAGTGTGTGATAATGGCCGAAATCTGGTGGCAGCCCTGGGCCTCGGCAACCTCACTCACATCCCATGTCTGGCACATGTGCTCAATTTGGTCGTGCAGAGTTTTTTGAGGGACTATCCGGATCTTGATGCACTGCTGCACAAGGTCCGCCTAGAGTGTGCTCACTTGCGGCGTTCCAGCACGGCAAAAGCGCGCATTGCGGCTCTGCAGCGCCGACACCGCCTGCCGGAACATCGCATCATATGTGACCTACCTACCAGGTGGAATTCCACGTTACATATGTTGGAGCGGTTGTGTGAGCAGCAGCAAGCTGTAATGGAGTACCAGCTGTATCAGGCGCAAAAAAGTCGCAGTCAGCGCCGTACAGACTTCACAACCAGAGTGGGCCACTATGAAGGATGTCTGCCAGGTTTTGCGTCCCTTTGATTATTCCACGCGGATGGCGAGTGCAGATGATGCACTAGTCAGCATGACTGTCCCCCTTATCTGCCTGCTTGAAAAATCACTGCAAGCGCTAAGGGATGATGTTGTGGAAGAGGTGGAGGATGAGGATTCACCACTTCCATCATCTTCTGGACAGTCTGCGCCACGTGGTTCCTCACAAACGCGTAGGCAGGGGACAGTTTGTGAGGAGGATGAGGAGGAGTCAATGGAGGAGGAAGACATCCGTCCAGAGGAGGGAGTTCCCGAATTGTCCAGTACTCAGTGTGTACAGCGAGGGTGGGGTGATGACGAGCGGGCAGAGATCACGCCTCCAGCTGGGGACAGCGTTTCTTGGGCAGTTGGCAGTCTGCAGCACATGGTGGATTACATGCTGCAGTGCCTGAGAAACGACCGCCGCATCGACCACATTCTCAACATGTCTGATTATTGGGTGTTCACCCTCCTCGATCCTCGCTACCGGGACAACGTAGAAAGCCTCATCACACCGTTGAACCGGGAGCGAAAAATGCGGGAGTACCAAGACACACTGGTCAGTTCCATCATCTTCTCCATTCCAACTGAGAGAAGTGCTGCTAGTGCATTCCAAAGCAGCTCAGTGCGTCCAGGCAGTGGTGGAGGCTCTGCACAAAGAGGGAGCAGAAGCAGTGCCTCTGCCCAAGGCAAGACCAGTATGGCCGAACTGTGGCACAGTTTTCTGTGCCCGCCACAAAAGTCTACACCATCACAGACGGCTCCAGTCAGCAGGAGGCAACGGTTCCGTCAGATGGTGACAGACTACATGTCTTGCCCTCTTGCTGTACTCCCAGACGGCTCTTCCCCTTTCAAGTTTTGGGTCTCAAAGCTGGATACATGGCCAGAGCTAAGCCAGTATGCATTGGAGGTGCTGTCTTGCCCTGCGGCCAGTGTATTATCGGAACGTGTCTTTAGTGCTGCAGGTGGTGTACTAACTGACCGTCGCATGCGACTATCCTCCGATAACGTTGACCGGCTTACTTTCCTGAAAATGAACAAGGCCTGGATCTCGCAGGAATTTGCCACTCCTCCTCCTGATTAAATAATTAGGTCACTGTATACGTTATCCAGGTCTCCTGTTGTGTTCATCTTTCTACCACCTGAACTTAAATTCCTGGGCTCCAACACCGCCAGTTGAGGCTCAGATGTGCCGTCTGCACAGTCAAAACATACGACCCAGTGTTATTGGGTTTCAGTAACGTCAGCTGATCCCCAGCTGTGTAGCCGGCAATGTGTCATGCGACCGCCACGCTGACACAACAACTGAAATGTAAGGGAATCTGTCCCCCCCCCCCCAAGGCGTTTGTTACTGAAAGAGCCACCTTGTGCAGCAGTAATGCTGCACAAGGAAAAAGGTAGCTATTTTGGTTTTGCTCCTTGCACACGCAAAACTTAACACTTATAAAATGTGTCCACTGATACCGTAAAACCGTCCCGGAGGTGGGACTTTCCTTCGTAATATGACGCAGCACAGCCGTCATTCCTACCCCCCCGGCGCCGCGCCCCGGCTCCTCAGCGTTGTTTGATTCCGTCCCGGAGCCTGCGCTGTTATGTTATCCCGTGGCCAGGCACACTTAGCGCTGCCCGTCTTCTGGCATCATTTGGTGTCAGGCTGGCTGCGCCTGTGCGGCCACGCTGGCCGAGAGCCCGCCTCGCAGTGTCTTCTGATTTAATCCCACTGGGGGCCTGGGATCTATGGACATGCGCAGTGCATATCTGAACCTCCACCTCTCACTCATCTCCCTATGGCTTCTTCAGACTGTTCGGTGTCAGCTGGTCCCTAATAGCATGCCACGGCCGTGACACCGCACAGTCTGAAAAAGAAGCCGTAGGGAGGGGAGTGAGAGGCGAGGATATGCACTGCGCATGGCCATGGATCCCAGGCCCCCAGTGGGATTACATCAGAAGACACTGCGAGGCGGGCTCTCGGCCAGCGCGGCCGCACAGGCGCAGCCAGCCTGACACCAAATGATGTCAGAAGATGGGCAGCGCTAAGTGTGCCTGGCCACGGGATAACATAACAGCGCAGGCTCCGGGACGGAATCAAACAACGCTGAGGAGCCGGGGCACGGCGGCGGGGGGGTAGTAATGATGGCTGTGCTGCGTCATATTACGAAGGAAAGTCCCACCTCCGGGACGGTTTCACGGCTTCAGGGGACACATTTTAAAAGTGTTTAGTTCTGTGTTTGCAAGGAGCATGATGAAAAGAGCCACCTTTTCCTTTTGCATCTTTTGTGCTGCACAAGCTGGCTCTTTCAGCTACAAACGCCTTGGGGGGGGGGTTAAAGGTTCCCTTTCGACTTTCTCAGGCTTCGGCCTACATTGTGTTCCTCTGCTTTTCCACCTGCCCCTGGGCTCCAACACCGCTAGTTGCCGTCCAGAAGTGCTGTACGCACAGTCAACAGTCGCTCCTCTGTTATTGGGGTTCAGTAACGTCAGCTGTTCCCCTGCTGTGTGTGTGGCAATCCCTCCTACCCCCTCCAACCTCCTCCAACCTCCTCCTCCTCCACCTGTCCCTGGGCTCCAACACCGCCAGTTGCCGTCCAGAAGTGCTGTACGCACAGTCAACAGTCCCTCCTCTGTTATTGGGGTTCAGTAACGTCAGCTGTTCCCCTGCTGTGTGTGTGGCAATCCCTCCTACCTCCTCCAACCTCCTCCAACCTCCTCCTCCTCCACCTGTCCCTGGGCTCCAACACCGCCAGTTGCCGTCCAGAAGTGCTGTACGCACAGTCAACAGTCCCTCCTCTGTTATTGGGGTTCAGTAACGTCAGCTGTTCCCCTGCTGTGTGTGTGGCAATCCCTCCTACCTCCTCCAACCTCCTCCAACCTCCTCCTCCTCCACCTGTCCCTGGGCTCCAACACCGCCAGTTGCCGTCCAGAAGTGCTGTACGCACAGTCAACAGTCCCTCCTCTGTTATTGGGGTTCAGTAACGTCAGCTGTTCCCCTGCTGTGTGTGTGGCAATCCCTCCTACCTCCTCCAACCTCCTCCAACCTCCTCCTCCTCCACCTGTCCCTGGGCTCCAACACCGCCAGTTGCCGTCCAGAAGTGCTGTACGCACAGTCAACAGTCCCTCCTCTGTTATTGGGGTTCAGTAACGTCAGCTGTTCCCCTGCTGTGTGTGTGGCAATCCCTCCTACCTCCTCCAACCTCCTCCAACCTCCTCCTCCTCCACCTGTCCCTGGGCTCCAACACCGCCAGTTGCCGTCCAGAAGTGCTGTACGCACAGTCAACAGTCCCTCCTCTGTTATTGGGGTTCAGTAACGTCAGCTGTTCCCCTGCTGTGTGTGTGGCAATCCCTCCTACCTCCTCCAACCTCCTCCAACCTCCTCCTCCTCCACCTGTCCCTGGGCTCCAACACCGCCAGTTGCCGTCCAGAAGTGCTGTACGCACAGTCAACAGTCCCTCCTCTGTTATTGGGGTTCAGTAACGTCAGCTGTTCCCCTGCTGTGTGTGTGGCAATCCCTCCTACCTCCTCCAACCTCCTCCAACCTCCTCCTCCTCCACCTGTCCCTGGGCTCCAACACCGCCAGTTGCCATCCAGAAGTGCTGTACGCACAGTCAACAGTCCCTCCTCTGTTATTGGGGTTCAGTAACGTCAGCTGTTCCCCTGCTGTGTGTGTGGCAATCCCTCCTACCTCCTCCAACCTCCTCCAACCTCCTCCTCCTCCACCTGTCCCTGGGCTCCAACACCGCTAGTTGCCGTCCAGAAGTGCTGTACGCACAGAGCCAAACACCTCGCCAATGTGTTAGTGGGGTTCAGCACCGCCAGCTGTTCCCCTGCTGTGTATACGGCAACGTGTACTGCGACCGCCACGCAGGCACAACAAGTTAAATGTAAGGGAACCTGACCCCCCCCCCCCCCCAGGCGTTTGTTACTGAAGGAGCCACCTTGTGCAGCAGTAATGATGCAAAGGGAAAAAGTGCCTCTTTTCGTGATGCTCCTTGCACATGCTGAACCAAACACTTATGAAATGTGTCCCCACACAGCGTTAAACCGTCCGGTAGGTGGAACTTTCCTTTGTCGTGTGACGCAGCACAGCCATCATTTTTACCCCCTTGGCGCCGTGCGCCGCCTCCTCAGCGTTGTTTTAATCTGTCCCGGAGCCTGCGCTGTTAGGTTAGCCCTTGGCCATGCACACATGTTGCGCTGCCCGTCTTCTGACCTCATTTGGTGTCAGGCTGGCTGCGCCTGTGCGGGTGCGGTGGCCGAGATCCCGCCTCGCAGTGTCGTCTAATGTAATCCCACCGCGGGCCTGTGATCCGTGCCCGTGCGCAGTGCATATCCTCTCCTCTCACTCCCCTCCCTACGGCTTCTTCAGACTGTGCGATGTCAGCTGGTCCCTAATAGCATGCCACGGCCGTGACACCGCACAGTCTGAAAAAGCCGTAGGGAGGGGAGTGAGAGGAGAGGATATGCACTGCGCACGGGCACGGATCACAGGCCCGCGGTGGGATTACATTAGACGACACTGCGAGGCGGGATCTCGGCCAGCGCACCCGCACAGGCGCAGCCAGCCTGACACCAAATGATGTCAGAAGACGGGCAGCGCAAAATGTGTGCATGGCCAAGGGCTAACCTAACAGCGCAGGCTCCGGGACAGATTAAAACAACGCTGAGGAGGCGGCGCACGGCGCCAAGGGGGTAAAAATGATGGCTGTGCTGCGTCACACGACAAAGGAAAGTTCCACCTACCGGACGGTTTAACGCTGTGAGGGGACACATTTCATAACTGTTAGGTTCCGCATGTGCAAGGACCATAATTAAAAGAGCTAAGTTTACCTTTTCCAGCATTAGTGCTGTACACAATGGCTCTTTCAGCTACAAACGCCTGGGGGGGGGGGGGGTTAAAGGTTTCCTTTCTACTTGCTCGAGTGCAGGCTTCGGCCTACACTCCACTCCCCCTGCTCCTCCTGCTGACCCTGGGCTCCAACACCGCCAGTTGGGGCCCGGTACTGCTAGCTGCACAGAGAAAAACACCTCGCCAATGTGTCAGTGGGGTTCAGCACCGCCAGCTGTTCCCCTGCTGTGCAGCCGGCATCGTGTCCTGCGACCGCCACGCAGACACAACAGACCCAAAGCTGCCGCCAGTGCAGGCTTCGGCCTACACTCCCCTCCCCCTGCTCCTGCTCCTCCTCCTCCTGCTGACCCTGGGCTCTAACAAACCGCCAGTTGGGGCCCAGATGTGCTAGCTGCACAGAGAAAAACACCATCCAATGTGTCAGTGGGGTCCAGCACCGCCAGCTGTTCCCCTGCTGTGCAGCCGGCAACGTGTCCTGCAAAAGCCACGCAGACACAAGAACTGAAATTGAAGGGAACCTGTCCCCCCTCCCCCAGGCGTTTTTACGTTATCCAGCCACCTTGTACAGCGGTAATGCTGCATGTGTGCAAGGTGGCTCAGAAACGTATTCTCCTCGCACATGTGGAACTGAAAACACGTCTGAAATGTGTCCTCTGTGTGACCATGTAACCGTCCCGGTGGTGTGACTTTCCTTTGTAATGACACGCTGCAACCCCCTTGGTAGCGCTGCCCGTCTTCTGGCATCATTGTTTGGCTGGCTGCGCCTCTGCGGCCGCCCTGACCCACACAACGCCCCTCGGTGTCTTATTTATTGGGACTGCGAGGGTGCGATTCATGGGCAGGATCAGTGCATCAGTTTGCCTGTCCCTCCTCTCCTTCCGCCTTCTTCGGACTGTGCGGCTTCATGGCCGTGGCATGCGATAAGGGATCAGCTGACGCCGCACAGTCTGAAGCGGGTGTAAGGACCCGAGTGTGAGAGGCGAACATATGTGCTGCGCCAGGCCCTGAATCCCAGCCCCGCAGTGTTTTAACAATGTTAAGACACTGCGGGGCTGGGATTCATGGGCATCGCGAACCGCACCGGCCGACATTACATGATGCCAGAAGATGGGCAGCGCTAACGGCGCTAGGCCAGGGGATAACACGACAGCGCAGACTCCTGTACAGCAAATAACAACGCTCGGGAGGCTGCACCCAGCACCAAGGTGGGATTCTTGACACCTGTGCTGCGTCTCATTACAAAGGGAACTCTCGCCTCCATTACACAGTTTGACTGTATAAAGGGCTAAATGTTATACGTGTTCCATTCAGCGTGTGCAAGGAGAAAAATTACAAGAGCAACCTTTGACTTGCGCAGCACTGCTGCTGCATAAGCTGTGGCTCTTCTACTTTGTAACCCCTGAGGGGGGGTTAAAGGTGACTTTTGAAATCGGTTCAATTAGGCTTCGGCCTACACTCTGCTCCACCTGCAGAGCCCGGGCTCCAACAACGCTAGTTGCTGTCCGGAAGTGCTGGCTGCACAGAGCCAAACACCTCGCCAATGTGTCAGTGGGGTCCAGCACCGCCAGCTGTTCCCCTGCTGTGTAGCCGGCAACGTGTCCTGCAAAAGCCACGCAGACACAACACACCCAAAGCTGCCGCCTGTGCAGGCTTCGGCCTACACTCCCCTCCCCCTGCTCCTCCTCCTCCTGCTCCTCCTCCTGCTGTCCCTGGGCTCTAACACACCGCCAGTTGGGGCCCAGATGTGCTAGCTGCACAGAGAAAAACACCAGCCAATGTGTCAGTGGGGTCCAGCACCGCCAGCTGTTCCCCTGCTGTGCAGCCGGCAACGTGTCCTGCAAAAGCCACGCAGACACAAGAACTGAAATTGAAGGGAACCTGTCCCCCCTCCCCCAGGCGTTTTTACGTTATCCAGCCACCTTGTACAGCGGTAATGCTGCATGTGTGCAAGGTGGCTCAGAAACGTATCCTCCTCGCACATGTGGAACTGAAAACACGTCTGAAATGTGTCCTCTGTGTGACCATTTAACCGTCCCGGTGGTGTGACTTTCCTTTGTAATGACACGCTGCAACCCCCTTGGTAGCGCTGCCCGTCTTCTGGCATCATTGTTTGGCTGGCTGCGCCTCTGCGGCCGCCCTGACCCACACAACGCCCCTCGGTGTCTTATTTATTGGGACTGCGAGGGTGTGTTTGATGGGCATGAGCAGTGCATCAGTTCGCCTGTCCCTCATCTCCTTCCGCCTTCTTCAGACTGTGCGGCTTCATGGCCGTGGCATGCGATAAGGGATCAGCTGACGCCGCACAGTCTGAAGCGGGTGTAAGGACCCGAGTGTGAGAGGCGAACATATGTGCTGCGCCAGGCCCTGAATCCCAGCCCCGCAGTGTTTTAACAATGTTAAGACACTGCGGGGCTGGGATTCATGGGCATCGCGAACCGCACCGGCCGACATTACATGATGCCAGAAGATGGGCAGCGCTAACGGCGCTAGGCCAGGGGATAACACGACAGCGCAGACTCCTGTACAGCAAATAACAACGCTCGGGAGGCTGCACCCAGCACCAAGGTGGGATTCTTGACACCTGTGCTGCGTCTCATTACAAAGGGAACTCTCGCCTCCATTACACAGTTTGACTGTATAAAGGGCTAAATGTTATACGTGTTCCATTCAGCGTGTGCAAGGAGAAAAATTACAAGAGCAACCTTTGACTTGCGCAGCACTGCTGCTGCATAAGCTGTGGCTCTTCTACTTTGTAACCCCTGAGGGGGGGTTAAAGGTGACTTTTGAAATCGGTTCAATTAGGCTTCGGCCTACACTCTGCTCCACCTGCAGAGCCCGGGCTCCAACAACGCTAGTTGCTGTCCGGAAGTGCTGGCTGCACAGAGCCAAACACCTCGCCAATGTGTCAGTGGGGTCCAGCACCGCCAGCTGTTCCCCTGCTGTGTAGCCGGCAACGTGTCCTGCAAAAGCCACGCAGACACAACACACCCAAAGCTGCCGCCTGTGCAGGCTTCGGCCTACACTCCCCTCCCCCTGCTCCTCCTCCTCCTGCTCCTCCTCCTGCTGTCCCTGGGCTCTAACACACCGCCAGTTGGGGCCCAGATGTGCTAGCTGCACAGAGAAAAACACCAGCCAATGTGTCAGTGGGGTCCAGCACCGCCAGCTGTTCCCCTGCTGTGCAGCCGGCAACGTGTCCTGCAAAAGCCACGCAGACACAAGAACTGAAATTGAAGGGAACCTGTCCCCCCTCCCCCAGGCGTTTTTACGTTATCCAGCCACCTTGTACAGCGGTAATGCTGCATGTGTGCAAGGTGGCTCAGAAACGTATCCTCCTCGCACATGTGGAACTGAAAACACGTCTGAAATGTGTCCTCTGTGTGACCATTTAACCGTCCCGGTGGTGTGACTTTCCTTTGTAATGACACGCTGCAACCCCCTTGGTAGCGCTGCCCATCTTCTGGCATCATTGTTTGGCTGGCTGCGCCTCTGCGGCCGCCCTGACCCACACAACGCCCCTCGGTGTCTTATTTATTGGGACTGCGAGGGTGTGTTTGATGGGCATGAGCAGTGCATCAGTTCGCCTGTCCCTCATCTCCTTCCGCCTTCTTCAGACTGTGCGGCTTCATGGCCGTGGCATGCGATAAGGGATCAGCTGACGCCACATAGTCTGAAGCAGGTGTAAGAACCCAAGCGAGAGGCGAACATATGTACTGCGCCAGGCCATGAATCCCAGCCCCGCAGTGTTTTAACTATGTCAATACACTGCGGGGCTGTGATTCATGGGCATCGCGAACCGCACCAGCCAACATTAAATGAGGTTAGAAGATGGGCAGCGCTAACAGCGCTAGGCCAGGGGATAACACGACAGCGCAGACTCCTGTACAGCAAATAACAACGCTCGGGAGGCTGCACCCAGCACCAAGGTGGGATTCTTGACATCTGTGCTGCGTCTCATTACAAAGGGAACTCTCGCCTCCATTACACAGTTTGACTGTATAAAGGGCTAAATGTTATACGTGTTCCATTCAGCGTGTGCAAGGAGAAAAATTACAAGAGCAACCTTTGACTTGCGCAGCACTGCTGCTGCATAAGCTGTGGCTCTTCTACTTTGTAACCCCTGAGGGGGGGTTAAAGGTGACTTTTGAAATCGGTTCAATTAGGCTTCGGCCTACACTCTGCTCCACCTGCAGAGCCCGGGCTCCAACAACACTAGTTGCTGTCCGGAAGTGCTGGCTGCACAGAGCCAAACACCTCGCCAATGTGTCAGTGGGGTCCAGCACCGCCAGCTGTTCCCCTGCTGTGTAGCCGGCAACGTGTCCTGCAAAAGCCACGCAGACACAACACACCCAAAGCTGCCGCCTGTGCAGGCTTCGGCCTACACTCCCCTCCCCCTGCTCCTCCTCCTCCTGCTCCTCCTCCTGCTGTCCCTGGGCTCTAACACACCGCCAGTTGGGGCCCAGATGTGCTAGCTGCACAGAGAAAAACACCAGCCAATGTGTCAGTGGGGTCCAGCACCGCCAGCTGTTCCCCTGCTGTGCAGCCGGCAACGTGTCCTGCAAAAGCCACGCAGACACAAGAACTGAAATTGAAGGGAACCTGTCCCCCCTCCCCCAGGCGTTTTTACGTTATCCAGCCACCTTGTACAGCGGTAATGCTGCATGTGTGCAAGGTGGCTCAGAAACGTATCCTCCTCGCACATGTGGAACTGAAAACACGTCTGAAATGTGTCCTCTGTGTGACCATTTAACCGTCCCGGTGGTGTGACTTTCCTTTGTAATGACACGCTGCAACCCCCTTGGTAGCGCTGCCCGTCTTCTGGCATCATTGTTTGGCTGGCTGCGCCTCTGCGGCCGCCCTGACCCACACAACGCCCCTCGGTGTCTTATTTATTGGGACTGCGAGGGTGTGTTTGATGGGCATGAGCAGTGCATCAGTTCGCCTGTCCCTCATCTCCTTCCGCCTTCTTCAGACTGTGCGGCTTCATGGCCGTGGCATGCGATAAGGGATCAGCTGACGCCACATAGTCTGAAGCAGGTGTAAGAACCCAAGCGAGAGGCGAACATATGTACTGCGCCAGGCCATGAATCCCAGCCCCGCAGTGTTTTAACTATGTCAATACACTGCGGGGCTGTGATTCATGGGCATCGCGAACCGCACCAGCCAACATTAAATGAGGTCAGAAGATGGGCAGAGCTAACAGCGCTAGGCCAGGGGATAACACGACAGCGCAGACTCCTGTACAGCAAATAACAACGCTCAGGAGGCTGCACCCAGCACCAAGGTGGGATTCTTGACATCTGTGCTGCGTCTCATTACAAAGGGAACTCTCGCCTCCATTACACAGTTTGACTGTATAAAGGGCTAAATGTTATACGTGTTCCATTCAGCGTGTGCAAGGAGAAAAATTACAAGAGCAACCTTTGACTTGCGCAGCACTGCTGCTGCATAAGCTGTGGCTCTTCTACTTTGTAACCCCTGAGGGGGGGTTAAAGGTGACTTTTGAAATCGGTTCAATTAGGCTTCGGCCTACACTCTGCTCCACCTGCAGAGCCCGGGCTCCAACAACGCTAGTTGCTGTCCGGAAGTGCTGGCTGCACAGAGCCAAACACCTCGCCAATGTGTCAGTGGGGTCCAGCACCGCCAGCTGTTCCCCTGCTGTGTAGCCGGCAACGTGTCCTGCAAAAGCCACGCAGACACAACACACCCAAAGCTGCCGCCTGTGCAGGCTTCGGCCTACACTCCCCTCCCCCTGCTCCTCCTCCTGCTGTCCCTGGGCTCTAACACACCGCCAGTTGGGGCCCTAGGAAGACAAGCTTGAATAGGTCCCCATCCGGGTTCCAGTACCGTCAGCTGGTTCTCGGCAGTGTCTTTTGCTCTTGTACCTTCTGCTCCCCATCCTGGTTCCAGTACCGTCAGCTGGTTCCGGGCAGAGCCTTTGGCTTAGGTGCCTCCCTCTGGGTATCCGAGTTCCACCAACGTCAGGTGGTCCTTGGTAGTGCTTTCAGGCACGGGTACCTCCTGCTTAGTAACCGGGTTCCAGTAACGTCAGCTGGTCCTCGGTAGTTCCATTGGCTCTTGGACCTTCGGCTACCCATCCGGGTTCCAGTACCGTCAGCTGGTTCTCGGCAGTGTCTTTTGCTCTTGTACCTTCTGCTCCCCATCCTGGTTCCAGTACCGTCAGCTGGTTCCGGGCAGAGCCTTTGGCTTAGGTGCCTCCCTCTGGGTATCCGAGTTCCACCAACGTCAGGTGGTCCTTGGTAGTGCTTTCAGGCACGGGTACCTCCTGCTTAGTAACCGGGTTCCAGTAACGTCAGCTGGTCCTCGGTAGTTCCATTGGCTCTTGGACCTTCGGGTAGCCATCCGAGTTCCAGTTCCATCAGCTGTTTCTCGGCATTTTCTCAGCCTTCTTGTACCTTCTGCTACATTTCCAAGTTCAAGACCCGAAAGACGATGACCCGGAAGACCACCCCTAAGATGATGACGACACCAGAGACGACAACCACCGAGATGACGACGACCCTGGAGACGATGACCCTGAAGACGACCCCGATGACGACGACCCCGATGACGACGACCCCGATGACGACGACCCTGGAGATGACGACCCTGGAGATGACGACGACAACCTGGAAGACCGAGAAGCAGAAGAACAAGAGGCTGCAGAACAAAGAGCAGAAGAACATTAAGCATAAGACTAAATATCAGAGCAAAAGATATTATCTAAATTATAAGCAGAAGAAGACTAAGCAGTGTATGGGGGTGAGTCCGTTCCTCCTCGTGGTGCCCCTGGATAAAGCCTGATGCTGCAGGCCAAACTGAACGCGGACAAATGTAACTGTTTTGTGACAGGCAGAACGGAAGGTGTAATCTTCAAACTTTTATAGATAACAACTACGGGAATGCCTGTCACAAATAAGAATATGATGAAGAAGTTGAATATAAAAAAGATAATAGTTAAATAAAAAGAATATGAACAATGTAAAAAAAAAAATATATATATACGTAGAAAAGAAGAAGATGAATAAGGTGAAGAAGTTGATGTCACAGAAGCTGATGATGAGGATAATGAAGAAGAAAGTGTGGGAGAAGTAAAAAATAGGGTGAAGGGCGTGGAAGTAGTGAAACATCAATATCTGACAAAATAAATAAAAAATTAACATAGTCAAATTCTTTCTAACGCCGAACGTCATAAAAAAATTAAAAATACTGCTATTCTATTTGATTGGGATAAACCCCTGTGCCTTTAATGTCTCCGCCACCTCCCCCAATACATCCTACATTATTCTTAGTTGTTTTCCTTCATGTAGAATTAACCTACAAGGAAAGAAAGGGTTTATTTTAATTCCGATATTTTCGTCCCATTGACTTGCATTGGGATCGGGTATCGGTATCGGATTGGATTCCGATACTGTGACGGTATCGGCCGATACTTTCCGATACCGATACTTTCCGATATCGGAAAGTATCGCTCAACACTAGTAATAAAGCTATTATTAGAGAAAAGGAATTTGGCGCCTCTTCACAAGCACGATTGTGTTTTTTCTTCCCTAGCACGGTCTACCTTGTTTCTTCAAGAACTTCACTGCTTCTGCAGCCATTGTTATCAGCACTGAGCTACTACCTGCTCTGAAGAAGGCCAATATTGGCCAAAATGTCAAAATTGCATAGTGGATCCTTTTTAAATGCGCAATAAAAACTTTCATGAATTCAGCTTCTAATATTGGAGTGCCAAATTCATTTTCTGTTTTATGGAGTGAAACCCTATTTGAGCACCCAGCAAAAGTGCCACACAGCCTTCTAATAAAGCTATTATTAGATATTATCATAGCATGGAACAACTACACTCACCGGCCACTTTATTATGTACACCATGCTAGTAACGGGTTGGACCCCTTTTGCCTTCAGAACTGCCTCAATTCTTCGTGGCATAGATTCAACAAGGTGCTGGAAGCATTCCTCAGAGATTTTGGTCCATATTGACATGATGGCATCACACAGTTGCCGCAGATTTGTCGGCTGCACATCCCAAAGATGCTCCATACAAGGCAGGATGGATCCATGCTTTCATGTTGTTTACGCCAAATTCTGACCCTACCATCCGAATGTCGCAGCAGAAATCGAGACTCATCAGACCAAGCAACGTTTTTCCAATCTTCTACTGTCCAATTTCGATGAGCTTGTACAAATTGTAGCCTCAGTTTCCTGTTCTTAGCTGAAAGGAGTGGTACCCAGTGTGGTCTTCTGCTGCTGTAGCCCATCTGCCTCAAAGTTCGACGCACTGTGCGTTCAGAGATGCTCTTAGGCCTACCTTGGTTGTAACGGGTGGCAATTTGAGTCACTGTTGCCTTTCTATCAGCTCGAACCAGTCTGCCCATTCTCCTCTGACCTCTGGCATCAACAAGGCATTTCCGCCCACAGAACTGCCGCTCACTGGATTTTTTTTCTTTTTCGGACCATTCTCTGTAAACCCTAGAGATGGTTGTGCGTGAAAATCCCAGTAGATCAGCAGTTTCTGAAATACTCAGACCAGCCCTTCTGGCACCAACAACCATGCCACGTTCAAAGGCACTCAAATCACCTTTCTTCCCCATACTGATGCACGGTTTGAACTGCAGGAGATTGTCTTGACCATGTCTACATGCCTAAATGCACTGAGTTGCCGCCATGTGATTGGCTGATTAGAAATTAAGTGTTAACAAGAAGTTGGACAGGTGTACCTAATAAAGTGGCCAGTGAGTGTACTTTTCCAGTGGGCAGCACGGTGGTTCAGTGGATAGCACTGCAGCCTTGAAGCGCTGGAGTCCTTGGTTGTAATCCCACCTTGGACACCATCTGCAAGGAGTTTGCATGTTCTCCCCGTGTTTGCGTGGGTTTCCTCCGGGCACTCCGGTTTCCTCCCACATTCCAAAGACATACTGATAGGGAATTTAGATTGTGAGCCCCATCGGGGACAGTGATGATAATGTGTGCAAAACTGTAAAGCGCTGCGGAATATGTTAGCGCTATATAAAAATAAAGATTATTATTATTATACTAGCAATGCGTTCAACCAGAAAAGTACATCTCCTTTTACTTCTCAATATAAAAGCAAATGAAGATTTCCTGATAACCGCAGGCAGCATGACTGTGGCAGCTGTATACTCTATGGGCATACAATGGAGTTGTGACAAGTACAACATGGCCAGGTAAGCACAACTTTCACCTCCCCTTATCTTCCTCTAACCTATACTGTTAGGTGTGAACTATGTCCTGTGATTCTTGGAAAGTGTTAGGTAGTTATGTGATATAATGTGAATTGAAATGTATTGTGCTATGAAAATGAACATCATATAAGGAATGCAAAGACTTAAAGTGCAATGTGAGTAGTGTACAGTGATTGTAGTTAGGTGATGTCAATAGATTAAGATATAAGACATAAGATAGAGTGTGAAAAGCATTGTAAGTGTAATATGCTTAGTGCATACTGAAAAAAGAGGCATACTGTTTGTAAAGAGAGATCTGCCCAGCAACAGGCTGCAGGATCAGATATAGTTAAGTGTTTGTTCTAGCCCACAGTGGCAGGCATTAGGGTCAGTAAAAAAGAGACTACTTCATGGATAGAGAGAGATCACAGTTAGAACTTATTGATGACAATAACAAGGTCAAGTTCAAGTGGAAGTAGGCTAATAGCAGAAGCAAGTACATATTGTTCATGGAAGTGTGAGGCCTTACAGAATTCCTCGTGGACATTCCTTAAACAGTTTCTGTCTAGATTCAGGTGCAATAGAGAGCACATCAACGCCTGCTGAACAGAGGAAGATGGACATGAAACCATGGGAAAGATAACAGATCTCAGTAATACTGCGGTACTGAACTGGGAATCCCTGGGGCTGACAGGATTGGTGGATTTCAAGAAGAATTCATAGAAATGCTGGAAATGTACTGTGCTATGGAAACAAAAGACAGAAAGTGTTGTGTCCAATAATGATGTACTTGAACTGTTTAGTAAACTTTTATGTGCTGAATCGAACTGCATGTCCCCTGATTCATAAGCGGTTGTTCCTGTATATGGAGAACTGAAGACGGAGGGGACTTGTGGCCTACAAGTGAGTGTAACGCACCCTACAAGAGATAGCTTATTGGAACGGGGACGAGATTTTGCTGAAAGTTCCAGGGCATCAAGGAGCAGCAGTTTATCCATGGCTACCACCCTCTGGTACCTTACAAGTTCCATAGTTGGCAGGATGCAAATTCCTCATATCAAGAAAGTGGAGTAAAGAAGAACTTTGTGATGCTCAAAATGATGACTATTGGAAGTCACAAAATGGTGACCGAAGTTTGTCCTAAGATAGTGGACCATGGCGCACGAGGCAGAGGAAGCCCCACCTCTCATCACATCAGAGGCAAAAATGGCAAGAAGACTCATCCAGCCTGAGAAAGGTCCTTTCTAGAGGGTTCTACCTGTAACGATCAGTGCCCACCCATGGTGGGGTCAATGGAAGAAAAATAAACCACGCTCGTTGTAGCAAGCCAAGGGAGAACAGGTAGAGACTCCCAAGAAATGTCAGGTGAGCCAGAAAAGCCCCACCCTTGAAGAGGTGGAGCAATTAAAAAGTACACCTACAGCAGAGCGGGCCAGAGCCATTGTTGGTGAGTGAGGAGAAGAGGAAGCAGGAAAAGATGGAGCGCTATAGGTTCCTTTTAGAGTGACATGGCCGGTGGCATGGCATAGCATTCCATGGGGGACTGGGACAGTTTGAGTGGAAGCAGAGACTGGCTTGGCAGATGGAGGAAGTGCAGCTGGAAGATGGGGATCCTCAGGCGACCAGTCAACCTAGGCAGGAGGAAGCAAGCAAGTAAGCCACAAGGGCCTCTACACCACCAAGCCCTACACCACGTACCCACAAAAGCAGCAGATATACTGCCTCCAGCAATGCTTCCTCTACAAGCAGTATGAAGACTTCACTTCTGACAGAGGCAAGTGCTGCTGTGTTGGCAGTCTATGTGTGTCCATTAGGGTTGAGCGAAACGGATCGTTCATTTTCATAAGTCACCGACTTTTGGCTAAGTCGGCGTCTCATGAAACCCGATCCGATCCCTGTGTGGGGTCGGCCATGCGGTACGCAACTTTCGCGCCAAAGTCGCGTTTCAATGACGCTAAAAGCGTCATTTCTCAGCCAATGAAGGTGGACGCAGAGTGTGGGCAGCGTGATGACATAGATCTCAGTCCCCACCATCTTAGAGAAGGGCATTGCAGTGATTGGCTTGCTTTCTGCCGCGTCACAGGGGCTATAAAGGGGCGTTCCCGCCGACCGCCATCTTACTGCTGCTGATCTGAGTGTAGGGAGAGGTTGCTGCCGCTTCGTCAGAAGCAGGGATAGTGTTAGGCAGGGTACATAAAGCCACAAACCGCTTGTGCTGTAGCGATTTTCACTGTCCAACACCACCTTTTGTTTGCAGGGACAGTGGAAGCTACATTTTTTTTCCTCAGCGCTGTCGCTCATTGGGCTGCCCTAGAAGGCTCCCTGACCCTGATAGCTGCGTTGCTGTACGACACTGTGCAAACCAACTGCTTTTTTCAAAGCACAAATCCTGTATTTCCTTCCTTTCTGCACAGCTATCTTGTGTGTTTGTCCACACTTTTGTGTGCAGCAGTCCTTTTCATAGCTGCCTGCCATACTTTTCTGAGATAACTGCAGGGAGATAAATATTGGCAAGTCTGCCTCCGTGCCAGTCCTGTGTGTGGCATCTGTCTCCCATTATGTGTGCGCCACCGAAAACCAGTGTGTGATACTTGGCCATTTTTATTTTTTTTTTACAAATTCTCCCTTTTCTAAAAAAAAAATTAGTGGGAGATAAATATTGGCAACTGCCTCTGTGCCAGTCCTGTGTGTGGCATCTGTCTCTCATTGTGTGCCACCGAAAACCAGTGTGTGATACTTGGCCATTTTTTTTGGGGGGGTACATTCTCCCTTTTAAAAAAAAATAATAATTAGTGGGAGATAAATATTGGCAACTGCCTCTGTGCCAGTCCTGTGTGTGGCATCTGTCTCTCATTGTGTGCCACCGAAAACCAGTGTGTGATACTTGGCCTTTTTTTTGGGGGGGGGGGTACATTCTCCCTTTAAAAAAAAAAAATAATTAGTGGGAGATAAATATTGGCAACTGCCTCTGTGCCAGTCCTGTGTGTGGCATCTGTCTCTCATTGTGTGCCACCGAAAACCAGTGTGTGATACTTGGCCATTTTTTTTTGGGGGGGGGGTATATTCTCCCTTTTAAAAAAAAAAAATAATTAGTGGGAGATAAATATTGGCAACTCTGCCTCTGTGCCAGTCCTGTGTGTGGCATCTGTCTCTCATTGTGTGCGCCACCGAAAACCACTGTGTAATACTGGGCCTTTTTTTTTTGGGGGGGGGGTAGATTCTCCCTTTAAAAAAAAAAAAAAAAAAGTGGGAGATTAAGATTGGCATTTCTGCTTGAGTGCTCGTCCTGTGTGTGCCATCTGTCTAAAATTATTGGGGCACAGAAAATCTAGTGTGTAACATTGGGCCTGATTTTCCTTTCAGTGTCAGGCACCTATAAAGGTATATGTAAATCCTACAGAAGTTTGAGTTCACCTTATAAGTTGTTTTACAGTAACAAATACCGTTACTTTGGTTACGTTTTGCAAACAATGAGGAAGTCTAGTGGAAGAGGTCGTGGCCGTGGGTGGTCATTGTCAGCTGGTAATGATGGTAGTGGTGGTGGAGCATCAGGTGGTCGTGGTAAAAGCAGTACAGCACCCAAGTCTCGAGTTGTTGAGCCAGGTTCGTTGTCTGGCTACACAAGGCCTCGGACGCTCTCTTTTCTGGGAGTAGGAAAACCACTTTTGAAGCCGGAGCAGGAGAAACAAGTATTGGCTTTCATTGCTGACTCTGCCTCTAGCTCTTTCGCCTCCTCCTCGGAAAGTGCCAAATGTCAGAGCAGTGCATCGTCAGTGGATGCTCCCGGTCAGGAACAAGTCGCTTCCTTGTGTCCTTCACCCAGAACAACAGTGAAGGATGCGTCAGTCGACACAACAGGTTACTCCATGGAGCTCTTTACACATACCGTTCCTGGGTTAGACAGTGAAACAGTTAACAGGCCATGCCCATTAGAAGTTGAATCGGACATGGAGTGCACAGATGCACAGCCACAGCTAGATTACTATGCTGTTCCTTTGACTCAGACCAGAACATTGCCCTCGCAGTGTACTGAGCCAGAATCAAAACCAGCGGAGACTATGGTGCCCCGTCACAAACGCTATACCACCGGCTTACACGGTGACACAGACGAAGTTGCACACGACATAGAAGAGGAGGTCATAGATGACCCAGTTGTTGACCCCGATTGGCAGCCATTGGGGGAACAGGGTTCAGGCAGCAGTAGTTCTGAAGCGGAGGAGGAGGAGCCGCAGCAGGCATCAACATCACAACAGGTTCCATCTACCGGGCCCGTATCTGGCCACAAACGCGTGGCAAAACCAAAACCAGTTGGAGGACAGCGTGGCCATCCGGTTAAAGAAGCTCAGTCTGCAATGCCTGAAAAGGTATCCGATAGTAGAAAGAGTGCAGTCTGGCATTTTTTAAACAACATCCAAATGATCAGCGCAAAGTCATCTGTCAAAAATGTTCAAGTATCTTAAGCAGAGGTCAGAATCTTAAAAGTCTAAATACAAGTTGCATGCATAGACATTTATCCACCATCCATTTGCAAGCCTGGACTAACTACCAAACGTCCCTAAAGGTTGCAGCACCCTCGGCCAATGAAGCTAGTCAGTAACGCTACATCCCTTCCCTCACTGTAAACCCACCATTTCCCGCACCACCTGCAGTATCTGTGCAGCTTTCGTCGCCAGGCCAAAGCAGTCAGGGAATCACCAGGTTTGCAGTAGGAAACACTGCATGTAGGGCACCGGCAAGAATACCATCTCCAACCCTCTCTTACTCACCCATATCCACCGGCACCACCGCTAGTTCCACGATCTCCAGGTCTCCAGTCCACCTCACCCTGCATGAGACTCTTGTTAGGAAAAGGAAGTACTCATCCTTGCATCCGCGTACACAGGGTTTGAACGCCCACATTGCTAGACTAATCTCATTAGAGATGATGCCCTACCGGTTAGTTGAAAGCGAAGCTTTCAAAACGCTGATGGACTACACTGTACCACGCTATGAGCTACCCAGTCGGCACTTCTTTTCTAGAAAAGCCATCCCAGCCCTCCAACAGCATGTTAAAGACCGCATCGTCCATGCACTCAGGGAGTCTGTGACTACAAAGGTGCACCTGACAACAGATGCATGGACCAGTAGGCATGGCCAGGGACGTTACGTGTCCATCATGGCACACTGGGTGAATGTGGTGGATGCAGGGTCCACAGGGGACAGCAATATTGGGACAGTTCTGCCTAGCCCATGGTCTAGGAAACAGTTGGCTGTAGGTGTTCGCCCCCCCTCCTCCTCCTGCAGAAGCGAGAGCTTGTCCACAGACCGCAGTCGCAAATCCACTCTATCCGCAGCTGCCACTGTTGCACACCAGGTGTGCCATTATGGGACAGCTAGTGGCAAGCGTCAGCAGGCTGTATTGGCAATGAAGTGTTTGGGCGACAACAGACACACGGCAGAAGTTCTGTCAGAGTTCTTGCAGACTGAAACTCAGTCATGGCTGGGCACTGTACATCTTGAGGCAGGCAAGGTAGTGAGTGATAATGGAAGGAATTTCATGGCTGCCATAGCCCTTTCCCAAATGAAACACATTCCTTGCCTGGCTCACACCTTAAACCTGGTGGTGCAGTGCTTCCTGAAAAGTTACCCGGGGTTACCCGACCTGCTCCTCAAAGTGCGCAGACTTTGCTCGCATATCCGCTGTTCGCCCGTACACTCCAGCCGTATGCAGAACTATCAGCGGTCTTTGAACCTTCCCCAGCATCGCCTAATCATCGACGTTGCAACAAGGTGGAACTCCACACTGCACATGCTTCAGAGACTGTGCGAACAGAGGCGTGCTGTTATGTTTTTGTGGGAGGATACACATACACGGGCAGGCAGTTGGATGGCAGACATGGAGTTGTCAGGTGTGCAGTGGTCGAAGCTACAAGACCTGTGTCAAGTCCTTCAGTGTTTTGAGGAATGCACACGGCTGGTTAGTGCAGACAACGCCATAATAAGCATGAGCATCCCCCTAATGCGTCTGCTGATGCAACGTTTGACGCACATAAAGGAGCAGGCGTCTGCAGCCGAGGAAGAGGAAAGCCTTGATGACAGTCAGCCATTGTCTGGTCAGGGCCGTGTAGAGGACGCGGTAGCGGGCGAAGGGGAGGAGGAGGAGGACGAGGAGGATGATGGGGATGAGTACTTTTTGAATGAGGAAGCTTCTCCTGGGCCAACAGAAATTAGTGGAGTTGCAAGGCCGGGTTCTGTTTTTTTAAGGGAGACAAGTGACGTAGATTTGCCTCTAACTGCCCCTCCAACCAGCACAACCGCAGATTTGACAACTGGAACTTTGGCCCACATGGCAGATTATGCCTTACGTATCCTCAAAAGGGACACACGCAATATTAAAATGATGAGCGATGATGATTACTGGTTGGCCTGCATCCTTGACCCTCGCTATAAAGGCAAATTGCAAAATATTATGCCACATGAGAACCTCGAACAAATATTAGCAACCAAACAAGCTACTCTTGTAGACCGTTTGATTCAGGCATTCCCAGCACACAGCGCCGGTGACGGTTCTCACACAAGCTGCAGGGGGCTACATGGCAGAGGTGTTAGAGGTGCACAGATCAGAAGTGGCGTTGGACAGAAGGGTTTTCTGACCAGGTTGTGGAGTGATTTTGCAATGACCGCAGACAGGACAGGTACTGCAGCATCTATTCAAAGTGACAGGAGACAACATTTGTCCAGTATGGTTACTAACTATTTTTCATCCCTTATCGATGTTCTCCCTCAATTGTCATTCCCATTTGATTACTGGGCATCAAAATTAGACACCTGGCCTGAATTGGCAGAATATGCGTTGCAGGAGCTTGGTTGCCCAGCAGCTAGTGTGCTATCAGAAAGAGTATTCAGTGCTGCTGGTTCAATATTAACCGAAAAAAGGACTCGTCTGGCTACCCAAAATGTGGATGATCTCACCTTCATTAAAATGAGCCACTCCTGGATTTCAAATTATTTTGCCCCACCTTTCCCGGCTGACACCTAGCTTTCCTATAAAAAGGTCTTGCTTGTGGACTGGTTTTACTGAGTGTTCCAATCTCTTAATTTGCAGCAGCTGTTTGACCAGCATACGACATGTTTACACCTCCCCCAATGGGAAAACTCCCCCCACGGGGCCGTGGTCTCGCCACTTGTCGCAAGCACCCGTTAGTTACAGTGCTGTTTGTCAGAAGAGGTGGGTGTGCTCGCTTTTGGTCGACGGCACTGCCACTGGGTCCCTCATAGTACAATGTAGTGTCTCTGGCGGTGGTGGTGCGCACCCAACGTCAGACACACCATTGTAACATGAGGGGCCCTGGGGCGGTACCGCCATCCACAAGAGAGTCCCCCACCCCAGCTCAAAATGTGCTCTACCACGTGCAAAATTATCTCACACAGCTCCACCAATGTTTAGTCTATGCGCTGACATCATTCAATGCCTGGCACTGACAAACAATGCCAATTTGTTGACATCTATGATGCTAGTTAAAGTAGTCTGGGTCAGTGTCCTATATTGACACCAGTAAATACTAATTTACTGCCAAATTACTTTGTCAGAAACTCAGCAGATGAGCCCACCCCTGTACCTAAGTATGCCACATTTTGTTTTTTTTTGGTTGTTTTGCGAGACATTAACATCTATTTATTTTTTGTGAGTACTAACTGTGTCAGACACTCCTTGCAATCCTTCTCCACTGACCACAATGCTGCCTGTGTATCCATGTAACGGATGTAAAACTGCCATGAGCCTATTGTTTGTTATTTTAGGCCTTTGTTAGCCTGTCTGCGGTCTATACTTGCAATACTCCTCCTCCGCTGACCACAAAGCTGCCTGTGTATCCATGTAACTGATGTAAAACTGCCATGAGCCTATTGTTTGTTATTTTAGGCCTTTGTTAGCCTGTCTGCGGTCCCTACTTGCAATCCTCCTCCGCTGACCACAAAGCTGCCTGTGTATCCATGTAACCGATGTAAAACTGCCATGAGCCTATTGTTTGTTATTTTAGGCCTTTGTTAGCCTGTCTGCGGTCTATACTTGCAATACTCCTCCTCCGCTGACCACAAAGCTGCCTGTGTATCCATGTAATGGATGTAAAACTGCCATGAGCCTATTGTTTGTTATTTTAGGCCTTTGTTAGCCTGTCTGCGGTCTATACTTGCAATACTCCTCCTCCGCTGACCACAAAGCTGCCTGTGTATCCATGTAACGGATGTAAAACTGCCATGAGCCTATTGTTTGTTATTTTAGGCCTTTGTTAGCCTGTCTGCGGTCTATACTTGCAATACTCCTCCTCCGCTGACCACTAAGCTGCCTGTGTATCCATGTAACCGATGTAAAACTGCCATGAGCCTATTGTTTGTTATTTTAGGCCTTTGTTAGCCTGTCTGCGGTCTATACTTGCAATACTCCTCCTCCGCTGACCACAAAGCTGCCTGTGTATCCATGTAACCGATGTAAACTTGCCATGAGCCTATTGTTTGTTATTTTAGGCCTTTGTTAGCCTGTCTGCGGTCTATACTTGCAATACTCCTCCTCCGCTGACCACAAAGCTGCCTGTGTATCCATGTAACGGATGTAAAACTGCCATGAGCCTATTGTTTGTTATTTTAGGCCTTTGTTAGCCTGTCTGCGGTCCCTACTTGCAATACTCCTCCACTGACCACTAAGCTGCCTGTGTATACATGTAACCGATGTAAAACTGCCATGAGCCTATTGTTTGTTATTTTAGGCCTTTGTTAGCCTGTCTGCGGTCTATACTTGCAATACTCCTCCTCCGCTGACCACAAAGCTGCCTGTGTATCCATGTAACGGATGTAAAACTGCCATGAGCCTATTGTTTGTTATTTTAGGCCTTTGTTAGCCTGTCTGCGGTCCCTACTTGCAATACTCCTCCACTGACCACTAAGCTGCCTGTGTATCCATGTAACCGATGTAAAACTGCCATGAGCCTATTGTTTGTTATTTTAGGCCTTTGTTAGCCTGTCTGTGGTCCCTACTTGCAATACTCCTCCACTGACCACTAAGCTTCCTGTGTATCCATGTAACCGATGTAAAACTGCCATGAGCCTATTGTTTGTTATTTTAGGCCTTTGTTAGCCTGTCTGCGGTCCCTACTTGCAATACTCCTCCACTGACCACTAAGCTGCCTGTGTATCCATGTAACCGATGTAAAACTGCCATGAGCCTATTGTTTGTTATTTTAGGCCTTTGTTAGCCTGTCTGCGGTCCCTACTTGCAATACTCCTCCACTGACCACTAAGCTGCCTGTGTATTCATGTAACTGATGTAAAACTGCCATGAGCCTATTGTTTGTTATTTTAGGCCTTTGTTAGCCTGTCTGCGGTCTATACTTGCAATACTCCTCCCTTGCTGACCACAAAGCTGCCTGTGTATCCATGTAACGGATGTAAAACTGCCATGAGCCTATTGTTTGTTATTTTAGGCCTTTGTTAGCCTGTCTGCGGTCCCTACTTGCAATACTCCTCCACTGACCACTAAGCTGCCTGTGTATCCATGTAACCGATGTAAAACTGCCATGAGCCTATCGTTTGTTATTTTAGGCCTTTGTTAGCCTGTCTGCGGTCTATACTTGCAATACTCCTCCTCCGCTGACCACAAAGCTGCCTGTGTATCCATGTAACAGATGTAAAACTGCCATGAGCCTATTGTTTGTTATTTTAGGCCTTTGTTAGCCTGTCTGCGGTCTATACTTGCAATACTCCTCCTCCGCTGACCACAAAGCTGCCTGTGTATCCATGCAACGGATGTAAAACTGCCATGAGCCTATTGTTTGTTATTTTAGGCCTTTGTTAGCCTGTCTGCGGTCCCTACTTGCAATACTCCTCCACTGACCACTAAGCTGCCTGTGTATCCATGTAACCGATGTAAAACTGCCATGAGCCTATTGTTTGTTATTTTAGGCCTTTGTTAGCCTGTCTGTGGTCCCTACTTGCAATACTCCTCCACTGACCACTAAGCTTCCTGTGTATCCATGTAACCGATGTAAAACTGCCATGAGCCTATTGTTTGTTATTTTAGGCCTTTGTTAGCCTGTCTGCGGTCCCTACTTGCAATACTCCTCCACTGACCACTAAGCTGCCTGTGTATCCATGTAACCGATGTAAAACTGCCATGAGCCTATTGTTTGTTATTTTAGGCCTTTGTTAGCCTGTCTGCGGTCTATACTTGCAATACTCCTCCTCCGCTGACCACAAAGCTGCCTGTGTATCCATGTAACCGATGTAAAACTGCCATGAGCCTATCGTTTGTTATTTTAGGCCTTTGTTAGCCTGTCTGCGGTCTATACTTGCAATACTCCTCCTCCGCTGACCACAAAGCTGCCTGTGTATCCATGTAACTGATGTAAAACTGCCATGAGCCTATTGTTTGTTATTTTAGGCCTTTGTTAGCCTGTCTGCGGTCTATACTTGCAATACTCCTCCTCCGCTGACCACAAAGCTGCCTGTGTATCCATGCAACGGATGTAAAACTGCCATGAGCCTATTGTTTGTTATTTTAGGCCTTTGTTAGCCTGTCTGCGGTCCCTACTTGCAATACTCCTCCACTGACCACTAAGCTGCCTGTGTATCCATGTAACCGATGTAAAACTGCCATGAGCCTATTGTTTGTTATTTTAGGCCTTTGTTAGCCTGTCTGTGGTCCCTACTTGCAATACTCCTCCACTGACCACTAAGCTTCCTGTGTATCCATGTAACCGATGTAAAACTGCCATGAGCCTATTGTTTGTTATTTTAGGCCTTTGTTAGCCTGTCTGCGGTCCCTACTTGCAATACTCCTCCACTGACCACTAAGCTGCCTGTGTATCCATGTAACCGATGTAAAACTGCCATGAGCCTATTGTTTGTTATTTTAGGCCTTTGTTAGCCTGTCTGCGGTCTATACTTGCAATACTCCTCCTCCGCTGACCACTAAGCTGCCTGTGTATCCATGTAACCGATGTAAAACTGCCATGAGCCTATTGTTTGTTATTTTAGGCCTTTGTTAGCCTGTCTGCGGTCTATACTTGCAATACTCCTCCTCCGCTGACCACAAAGCTGCCTGTGTATCCATGTAACCGATGTAAACTTGCCATGAGCCTATTGTTTGTTATTTTAGGCCTTTGTTAGCCTGTCTGCGGTCTATACTTGCAATACTCCTCCTCCGCTGACCACAAAGCTGCCTGTGTATCCATGTAACGGATGTAAAACTGCCATGAGCCTATTGTTTGTTATTTTAGGCCTTTGTTAGCCTGTCTGCGGTCCCTACTTGCAATACTCCTCCACTGACCACTAAGCTGCCTGTGTATACATGTAACCGATGTAAAACTGCCATGAGCCTATTGTTTGTTATTTTAGGCCTTTGTTAGCCTGTCTGCGGTCTATACTTGCAATACTCCTCCTCCGCTGACCACAAAGCTGCCTGTGTATCCATGTAACGGATGTAAAACTGCCATGAGCCTATTGTTTGTTATTTTAGGCCTTTGTTAGCCTGTCTGCGGTCCCTACTTGCAATACTCCTCCACTGACCACTAAGCTGCCTGTGTATCCATGTAACCGATGTAAAACTGCCATGAGCCTATTGTTTGTTATTTTAGGCCTTTGTTAGCCTGTCTGTGGTCCCTACTTGCAATACTCCTCCACTGACCACTAAGCTTCCTGTGTATCCATGTAACCGATGTAAAACTGCCATGAGCCTATTGTTTGTTATTTTAGGCCTTTGTTAGCCTGTCTGCGGTCCCTACTTGCAATACTCCTCCACTGACCACTAAGCTGCCTGTGTATCCATGTAACCGATGTAAAACTGCCATGAGCCTATTGTTTGTTATTTTAGGCCTTTGTTAGCCTGTCTGCGGTCCCTACTTGCAATACTCCTCCACTGACCACTAAGCTGCCTGTGTATTCATGTAACTGATGTAAAACTGCCATGAGCCTATTGTTTGTTATTTTAGGCCTTTGTTAGCCTGTCTGCGGTCTATACTTGCAATACTCCTCCCTTGCTGACCACAAAGCTGCCTGTGTATCCATGTAACGGATGTAAAACTGCCATGAGCCTATTGTTTGTTATTTTAGGCCTTTGTTAGCCTGTCTGCGGTCCCTACTTGCAATACTCCTCCACTGACCACTAAGCTGCCTGTGTATCCATGTAACCGATGTAAAACTGCCATGAGCCTATCGTTTGTTATTTTAGGCCTTTGTTAGCCTGTCTGCGGTCTATACTTGCAATACTCCTCCTCCGCTGACCACAAAGCTGCCTGTGTATCCATGTAACAGATGTAAAACTGCCATGAGCCTATTGTTTGTTATTTTAGGCCTTTGTTAGCCTGTCTGCGGTCTATACTTGCAATACTCCTCCTCCGCTGACCACAAAGCTGCCTGTGTATCCATGCAACGGATGTAAAACTGCCATGAGCCTATTGTTTGTTATTTTAGGCCTTTGTTAGCCTGTCTGCGGTCCCTACTTGCAATACTCCTCCACTGACCACTAAGCTGCCTGTGTATCCATGTAACCGATGTAAAACTGCCATGAGCCTATTGTTTGTTATTTTAGGCCTTTGTTAGCCTGTCTGTGGTCCCTACTTGCAATACTCCTCCACTGACCACTAAGCTTCCTGTGTATCCATGTAACCGATGTAAAACTGCCATGAGCCTATTGTTTGTTATTTTAGGCCTTTGTTAGCCTGTCTGCGGTCCCTACTTGCAATACTCCTCCACTGACCACTAAGCTGCCTGTGTATCCATGTAACCGATGTAAAACTGCCATGAGCCTATTGTTTGTTATTTTAGGCCTTTGTTAGCCTGTCTGCGGTCTATACTTGCAATACTCCTCCTCCGCTGACCACAAAGCTGCCTGTGTATCCATGTAACCGATGTAAAACTGCCATGAGCCTATCGTTTGTTATTTTAGGCCTTTGTTAGCCTGTCTGCGGTCTATACTTGCAATACTCCTCCTCCGCTGACCACAAAGCTGCCTGTGTATCCATGTAACTGATGTAAAACTGCCATGAGCCTATTGTTTGTTATTTTAGGCCTTTGTTAGCCTGTCTGCGGTCTATACTTGCAATACTCCTCCTCCGCTGACCACAAAGCTGCCTGTGTATCCATGCAACGGATGTAAAACTGCCATGAGCCTATTGTTTGTTATTTTAGGCCTTTGTTAGCCTGTCTGCGGTCCCTACTTGCAATACTCCTCCACTGACCACTAAGCTGCCTGTGTATCCATGTAACCGATGTAAAACTGCCATGAGCCTATTGTTTGTTATTTTAGGCCTTTGTTAGCCTGTCTGTGGTCCCTACTTGCAATACTCCTCCACTGACCACTAAGCTTCCTGTGTATCCATGTAACCGATGTAAAACTGCCATGAGCCTATTGTTTGTTATTTTAGGCCTTTGTTAGCCTGTCTGCGGTCCCTACTTGCAATACTCCTCCACTGACCACTAAGCTGCCTGTGTATCCATGTAACCGATGTAAAACTGCCATGAGCCTATTGTTTGTTATTTTAGGCCTTTGTTAGCCTGTCTGCGGTCTATACTTGCAATACTCCTCCTCCGCTGACCACAAAGCTGCCTGTGTATCCATGTAACAGATGTAAAACTGCCATGAGCCTATTGTTTGTTATTTTAGGCCTTTGTTAGCCTGTCTGCGGTCTATACTTGCAATACTCCTCCTCCGCTGACCACAAAGCTGCCTGTGTATCCATGTAACGGATGTAAAACTGCCATGAGCCTATTGTTTGTTATTTTAGGCCTTTGTTAGCCTGTCTGCGGTCCCTACTTGCAATACTCCTCCACTGACCACTAAGCTGCCTGTGTATCCATGTAACCGATGTAAAACTGCCATGAGCCTATTGTTTGTTATTTTAGGCCTTTGTTAGCCTGTCTGTGGTCCCTACTTGCAATACTCCTCCACTGACCACTAAGCTTCCTGTGTATCCATGTAACGGATGTAAAACTGCCATGAGCCTATTGTTTGTTATTTTAGGCCTTTGTTAGCCTGTCTGCGGTCTATACTTGCAATACTCCTCCTCCGCTGACCACTAAGCTGCCTGTGTATCCATGTAACCGATGTAAAACTGCCATGAGCCTATTGTTTGTTATTTTAGGCCTTTGTTAGCCTGTCTGCGGTCTATACTTGCAATACTCCTCCTCCGCTGACCACAAAGCTGCCTGTGTATCCATGTAACCGATGTAAACTTGCCATGAGCCTATTGTTTGTTATTTTAGGCCTTTGTTAGCCTGTCTGCGGTCTATACTTGCAATACTCCTCCTCCGCTGACCACAAAGATGCCTGTGTATCCATGTAACGGATGTAAAACTGCCATGAGCCTATTGTTTGTTATTTTAGGCCTTTGTTAGCCTGTCTGCGGTCCCTACTTGCAATACTCCTCCACTGACCACTAAGCTGCCTGTGTATACATGTAACCGATGTAAAACTGCCATGAGCCTATTGTTTGTTATTTTAGGCCTTTGTTAGCCTGTCTGCGGTCTATACTTGCAATACTCCTCCTCCGCTGACCACAAAGCTGCCTGTGTATCCATGTAATGGATGTAAAACTGCCATGAGCCTATTGTTTGTTATTTTAGGCCTTTGTTAGCCTGTCTGCGGTCTATACTTGCAATACTCCTCCTCCGCTGACCACTAAGCTGCCTGTGTATCCATGTAACCGATGTAAAACTGCCATGAGCCTATTGTTTGTTATTTTAGGCCTTTGTTAGCCTGTCTGCGGTCTATACTTGCAATACTCCTCCTCCGCTGACCACAAAGCTGCCTGTGTATCCATGTAACCGATGTAAACTTGCCATGAGCCTATTGTTTGTTATTTTAGGCCTTTGTTAGCCTGTCTGCGGTCTATACTTGCAATACTCCTCCTCCGCTGACCACAAAGCTGCCTGTGTATCCATGTAACGGATGTAAAACTGCCATGAGCCTATTGTTTGTTATTTTAGGCCTTTGTTAGCCTGTCTGCGGTCCCTACTTGCAATACTCCTCCACTGACCACTAAGCTGCCTGTGTATTCATGTAACCGATGTAAAACTGCCATGAGCCTATTGTTTGTTATTTTAGGCCTTTGTTAGCCTGTCTGCGGTCTATACTTGCAATACTCCTCCTCCGCTGACCACAAAGCTGCCTGTGTATCCATGTAACGGATGTAAAACTGCCATGAGCCTATTGTTTGTTATTTTAGGCCTTTGTTAGCCTGTCTGCGGTCCCTACTTGCAATACTCCTCCACTGACCACTAAGCTGCCTGTGTATCCATGTAACCGATGTAAAACTGCCATGAGCCTATCGTTTGTTATTTTAGGCCTTTGTTAGCCTGTCTGCGGTCTATACTTGCAATACTCCTCCTCCGCTGACCACAAAGCTGCCTGTGTATCCATGTAACTGATGTAAAACTGCCATGAGCCTATTGTTTGTTATTTTAGGCCTTTGTTAGCCTGTCTGCGGTCTATACTTGCAATACTCCTCCTCCGCTGACCACAAAGCTGCCTGTGTATCCATGCAACGGATGTAAAACTGCCATGAGCCTATTGTTTGTTATTTTAGGCCTTTGTTAGCCTGTCTGCGGTCCCTACTTGCAATACTCCTCCACTGACCACTAAGCTGCCTGTGTATCCATGTAACCGATGTAAAACTGCCATGAGCCTATTGTTTGTTATTTTAGGCCTTTGTTAGCCTGTCTGTGGTCCCTACTTGCAATACTCCTCCACTGACCACTAAGCTTCCTGTGTATCCATGTAACCGATGTAAAACTGCCATGAGCCTATTGTTTGTTATTTTAGGCCTTTGTTAGCCTGTCTGCGGTCCCTACTTGCAATACTCCTCCACTGACCACTAAGCTGCCTGTGTATCCATGTAACCGATGTAAAACTGCCATGAGCCTATTGTTTGTTATTTTAGGCCTTTGTTAGCCTGTCTGCGGTCCCTACTTGCAATACTCCTCCACTGACCACTAAGCTGCCTGTGTATTCATGTAACTGATGTAAAACTGCCATGAGCCTATTGTTTGTTATTTTAGGCCTTTGTTAGCCTGTCTGCGGTCTATACTTGCAATACTCCTCCCTTGCTGACCACAAAGCTGCCTGTGTATCCATGTAACGGATGTAAAACTGCCATGAGCCTATTGTTTGTTATTTTAGGCCTTTGTTAGCCTGTCTGCGGTCCCTACTTGCAATACTCCTCCACTGACCACTAAGCTGCCTGTGTATCCATGTAACCGATGTAAAACTGCCATGAGCCTATCGTTTGTTATTTTAGGCCTTTGTTAGCCTGTCTGCGGTCTATACTTGCAATACTCCTCCTCCGCTGACCACAAAGCTGCCTGTGTATCCATGTAACAGATGTAAAACTGCCATGAGCCTATTGTTTGTTATTTTAGGCCTTTGTTAGCCTGTCTGCGGTCTATACTTGCAATACTCCTCCTCCGCTGACCACAAAGCTGCCTGTGTATCCATGCAACGGATGTAAAACTGCCATGAGCCTATTGTTTGTTATTTTAGGCCTTTGTTAGCCTGTCTGCGGTCCCTACTTGCAATACTCCTCCACTGACCACTAAGCTGCCTGTGTATCCATGTAACCGATGTAAAACTGCCATGAGCCTATTGTTTGTTATTTTAGGCCTTTGTTAGCCTGTCTGTGGTCCCTACTTGCAATACTCCTCCACTGACCACTAAGCTTCCTGTGTATCCATGTAACCGATGTAAAACTGCCATGAGCCTATTGTTTGTTATTTTAGGCCTTTGTTAGCCTGTCTGCGGTCCCTACTTGCAATACTCCTCCACTGACCACTAAGCTGCCTGTGTATCCATGTAACCGATGTAAAACTGCCATGAGCCTATTGTTTGTTATTTTAGGCCTTTGTTAGCCTGTCTGCGGTCTATACTTGCAATACTCCTCCTCCGCTGACCACAAAGCTGCCTGTGTATCCATGTAACGGATGTAAAACTGCCATGAGCCTATTGTTTGTTATTTTAGGCCTTTGTTAGCCTGTCTGCGGTCCCTACTTGCAATACTCCTCCACTGACCACTAAGCTGCCTGTGTATCCATGTAACCGATGTAAAACTGCCATGAGCCTATTGTTTGTTATTTTAGGCCTTTGTTAGCCTGTCTGTGGTCCCTACTTGCAATACTCCTCCACTGACCACTAAGCTTCCTGTGTATCCATGTAACGGATGTAAAACTGCCATGAGCCTATTGTTTGTTATTTTAGGCCTTTGTTAGCCTTTCTGCGGTCTATACTTGCAATACTCCTCCTCCGCTGACCACAAAGCTGCCTGTGTATCCATGTAACGGATGTAAAACTGCCATGAGCCTATTGTTTGTTATTTTAGGCCTTTGTTAGCCTGTCTGCGGTCTATACTTGCAATACTCCTCCTCCGCTGACCACAAAGCTGCCTGTGTATCCATGTAACAGATGTAAAACTGCCATGAGCCTATTGTTTGTTATTTTAGGCCTTTGTTAGCCTGTCTGCGGTCCCTACTTGCAATACTCCTCCACTGACCACTAAGCTGCCTGTGTATACATGTAACCGATGTAAAACTGCCATGAGCCTATTGTTTGTTATTTTAGGCCTTTGTTAGCCTGTCTGCGGTCTATACTTCCAATACTCCTCCTCCGCTGACCACAAAGCTGCCTGTGTATCCATGTAACGGATGTAAAACTGCCATGAGCCTATTGTTTGTTATTTTAGGCCTTTGTTAGCCTGTCTGCGGTCTATACTTGCAATACTCCTCCTCCGCTGACCACTAAGCTGCCTGTGTATCCATGTAACCGATGTAAAACTGCCATGAGCCTATTGTTTGTTATTTTAGGCCTTTGTTAGCCTGTCTGCGGTCTATACTTGCAATACTCCTCCTCCGCTGACCACAAAGCTGCCTGTGTATCCATGTAACCGATGTAAACTTGCCATGAGCCTATTGTTTGTTATTTTAGGCCTTTGTTAGCCTGTCTGCGGTCTATACCTGCAATACTCCTCCTCCGCTGACCACAAAGCTGCCTGTGTATCCATGTAACGGATGTAAAACTGCCATGAGCCTATTGTTTGTTATTTTAGGCCTTTGTTAGCCTGTCTGCGGTCTATACTTGCAATACTCCTCCTCCGCTGACCACAAAGCTGCCTGTGTATCCATGTAACAGATGTAAAACTGCCATGAGCCTATTGTTTGTTATTTTAGGCCTTTGTTAGCCTGTCTGCGGTCCCTACTTGCAATACTCCTCCACTGACCACTAAGCTGCCTGTGTATACATGTAACCGATGTAAAACTGCCATGAGCCTATTGTTTGTTATTTTAGGCCTTTGTTAGCCTGTCTGCGGTCTATACTTGCAATACTCCTCCTCCGCTGACCACAAAGCTGCCTGTGTATCCATGTAACGGATGTAAAACTGCCATGAGCCTATTGTTTGTTATTTTAGGCCTTTGTTAGCCTGTCTGCGGTCTATACTTGCAATACTCCTCCTCCGCTGACCACTAAGCTGCCTGTGTATCCATGTAACCGATGTAAAACTGCCATGAGCCTATTGTTTGTTATTTTAGGCCTTTGTTAGCCTGTCTGCGGTCTATACTTGCAATACTCCTCCTCCGCTGACCACAAAGCTGCCTGTGTATCCATGTAACCGATGTAAACTTGCCATGAGCCTATTGTTTGTTATTTTAGGCCTTTGTTAGCCTGTCTGCGGTCTATACTTGCAATACTCCTCCTCCGCTGACCACAAAGATGCCTGTGTATCCATGTAACGGATGTAAAACTGCCATGAGCCTATTGTTTGTTATTTTAGGCCTTTGTTAGCCTGTCTGCGGTCCCTACTTGCAATACTCCTCCACTGACCACTAAGCTGCCTGTGTATACATGTAACCGATGTAAAACTGCCATGAGCCTATTGTTTGTTATTTTAGGCCTTTGTTAGCCTGTCTGCGGTCTATACTTGCAATACTCCTCCTCCGCTGACCACAAAGCTGCCTGTGTATCCATGTAATGGATGTAAAACTGCCATGAGCCTATTGTTTGTTATTTTAGGCCTTTGTTAGCCTGTCTGCGGTCTATACTTGCAATACTCCTCCTCCGCTGACCACTAAGCTGCCTGTGTATCCATGTAACCGATGTAAAACTGCCATGAGCCTATTGTTTGTTATTTTAGGCCTTTGTTAGCCTGTCTGCGGTCTATACTTGCAATACTCCTCCTCCGCTGACCACAAAGCTGCCTGTGTATCCATGTAACCGATGTAAACTTGCCATGAGCCTATTGTTTGTTATTTTAGGCCTTTGTTAGCCTGTCTGCGGTCTATACTTGCAATACTCCTCCTCCGCTGACCACAAAGCTGCCTGTGTATCCATGTAACGGATGTAAAACTGCCATGAGCCTATTGTTTGTTATTTTAGGCCTTTGTTAGCCTGTCTGCGGTCCCTACTTGCAATACTCCTCCACTGACCACTAAGCTGCCTGTGTATTCATGTAACCGATGTAAAACTGCCATGAGCCTATTGTTTGTTATTTTAGGCCTTTGTTAGCCTGTCTGCGGTCTATACTTGCAATACTCCTCCTCCGCTGACCACAAAGCTGCCTGTGTATCCATGTAACGGATGTAAAACTGCCATGAGCCTATTGTTTGTTATTTTAGGCCTTTGTTAGCCTGTCTGCGGTCCCTACTTGCAATACTCCTCCACTGACCACTAAGCTGCCTGTGTATCCATGTAACCGATGTAAAACTGCCATGAGCCTATCGTTTGTTATTTTAGGCCTTTGTTAGCCTGTCTGCGGTCTATACTTGCAATACTCCTCCTCCGCTGACCACAAAGCTGCCTGTGTATCCATGTAACTGATGTAAAACTGCCATGAGCCTATTGTTTGTTATTTTAGGCCTTTGTTAGCCTGTCTGCGGTCTATACTTGCAATACTCCTCCTCCGCTGACCACAAAGCTGCCTGTGTATCCATGCAACGGATGTAAAACTGCCATGAGCCTATTGTTTGTTATTTTAGGCCTTTGTTAGCCTGTCTGCGGTCCCTACTTGCAATACTCCTCCACTGACCACTAAGCTGCCTGTGTATCCATGTAACCGATGTAAAACTGCCATGAGCCTATTGTTTGTTATTTTAGGCCTTTGTTAGCCTGTCTGTGGTCCCTACTTGCAATACTCCTCCACTGACCACTAAGCTTCCTGTGTATCCATGTAACCGATGTAAAACTGCCATGAGCCTATTGTTTGTTATTTTAGGCCTTTGTTAGCCTGTCTGCGGTCCCTACTTGCAATACTCCTCCACTGACCACTAAGCTGCCTGTGTATCCATGTAACCGATGTAAAACTGCCATGAGCCTATTGTTTGTTATTTTAGGCCTTTGTTAGCCTGTCTGCGGTCTATACTTGCAATACTCCTCCTCCGCTGACCACAAAGCTGCCTGTGTATCCATGTAACAGATGTAAAACTGCCATGAGCCTATTGTTTGTTATTTTAGGCCTTTGTTAGCCTGTCTGCGGTCTATACTTGCAATACTCCTCCTCCGCTGACCACAAAGCTGCCTGTGTATCCATGTAACGGATGTAAAACTGCCATGAGCCTATTGTTTGTTATTTTAGGCCTTTGTTAGCCTGTCTGCGGTCCCTACTTGCAATACTCCTCCACTGACCACTAAGCTGCCTGTGTATCCATGTAACCGATGTAAAACTGCCATGAGCCTATTGTTTGTTATTTTAGGCCTTTGTTAGCCTGTCTGTGGTCCCTACTTGCAATACTCCTCCACTGACCACTAAGCTTCCTGTGTATCCATGTAACGGATGTAAAACTGCCATGAGCCTATTGTTTGTTATTTTAGGCCTTTGTTAGCCTTTCTGCGGTCTATACTTGCAATACTCCTCCTCCGCTGACCACAAAGCTGCCTGTGTATCCATGTAACGGATGTAAAACTGCCATGAGCCTATTGTTTGTTATTTTAGGCCTTTGTTAGCCTGTCTGCGGTCTATACTTGCAATACTCCTCCTCCGCTGACCACAAAGCTGCCTGTGTATCCATGTAACAGATGTAAAACTGCCATGAGCCTATTGTTTGTTATTTTAGGCCTTTGTTAGCCTGTCTGCGGTCCCTACTTGCAATACTCCTCCACTGACCACACCAATGCTGCCCGTGTACCCCTGGAACCTATTTAAAAGTTCATAGAGCCTAGTTATATATTTTATTTACTATTAATAAGGCCATGATGGACTACGCTGTACCATGCTACAAGCTAACCAGTCGACACTTCTTTTGCGAGAAAAGCCAACACAACCCTCCAACAGCATGTAAAAGACCGCATTGTCTATGCAATCTGGCAATCTGTGAGTACAAAGGTGCACCCGACAACAGACGCATGGACCTGTTGGTATGGCCACGGAAGGTTCGTGTCCATTACGGTGCAATGGGTTAATGTGGTGGATGCATGGTCCACAGGGGACAGACTACTAAGTCTGTCTGCAGTCCATAACTCAAATTGTCCTCCACTGTCTAAATCGGAGCTTCAACCTTCAGGCTCTCAATAAGTGCTTTTGTAATTAAAAATTGGTGTTTAGGGCCTACTAACGGTGTCTGCCCCTGCCTGGTGTTTGTCCTCAACTGAATAAAGCTGAGCCTCTACCTTCTGGCTCTTATTAAGTGCTGTTTTTTAAAAACTTGGTGGTTAGGGCCTACTAACGGTGTCTGCCCCTCCCTGGTGTTTGTCCTCAACTGAATAAAGCTGAGCTTCTACCTTCTGACTTTCGGCCTATAGTATCAGATATTAACCCCTTCCCGACATGTGACGGAATAGTACGTCACATGTCGGGACCCCCGCTTTGATGTGCGCTCCGGCGGTGAGCGCACATCAAAGTCGCGACATGTCAGCTGTTTTTTACAGCTGACATGTGCGCGCAATAGCGGCGGGTGAAATCGCGATCACCCGCCGCTATTAACTAGTTAAATGCCGCTGTCAAGCGCAGACAGCGGCATTTAACTACCGCATCCGGCCGTGCGGCCGGATATGAGCGCATCGCCGACCCCCGTCACATGATCGGGGGTCGGCGATGAGTCAGGAAGGTAACCATAGAGGTCCTTGAGACCTCTATGGTTACTGATTGCCGGTGGCTGTGAGCGCCCCCCTGTGGTCGGCGCTCACAGCACACCTGCAAATCTGCTGTGTAGCAGCGATCTTATGATCACTGCTGCATAGCAGAGCCGATCGGGCTGTGCCTGCTTCTAGCCTCCCATGGAGGCTATAGAAGCATGGCAAAAGTAAAAAAAAAAAGTTTTTAAAAATGTGAAAAAAATAAAAAAAATATAAAAGTTTAAATCACCCCCCTTTCGCCCCAATCAAAATAAATCAATAAAAAAAACCCCCAACCTACACATATTTGGTATCGCCGCGTTCAGAATCGCCCGATCTATCAATAAAAAAAAAGCATTAACCTGATCGCTAAATGGCGTAATGAGAAAAAAATTCGAAACGCCAGATTTACGTTTTTTTGGTCGCCACGACATTGCATTAAAATGCAATAACGGGCGATCAAAAGAACGTATCTACACCAAAATGCTATCATTAAAAACGCCAGCTCGGCACGCAAAAAATAAGCCCTCACCCAACCCCAGATCACGAAAAATGGAGACGCTACGAGTATCGGAAAATGGCGCAATTTTGTTTTGTTTTGTTTTTTGCAAAGTTTGGAATTTTTTTTCACCACTTAGGTGAAAAATAACCTAGTCATGTTAGGTGTCTATGAACTCGTAGTGACCTGGAGAATCATAATGGCAGGTCAGTTTTAGCATTTAGTGAACCTAGCAAAAAAGCCAAGCAAAAAACAAGTGTGGGATTGCACTTTTTTTGCAATTTCACTGCACTTGGAATTTTTTTCCCGTTTTCTAGTACACGACATGCTAAAACCAATGATGTCGTTCAAAAGTACAACTCGTCCCGCAAAAAATAAGCCCTCACACGGCCAAATTGACGGAAAAATAAAAAAGTTATGGCTCTGGGAAGGAGGGGAGCGAAAAACGAAAACGGAAAAACGGAAAAAGCTCCGGGGGTGAAGGGGTTAAACTGCATTTGGCCTTCAACTTTGGTTACGGCCTACTAACGGTGTCTGCCCCTGCCTGGTGTTTGTCCTCAACTGAACAAAGCTGAGCTTCTACCTTCTGGCTCTCATTAAGTGCTGTTTTTTTAAAAATTGGTGTTTAGGGCCTACTAACAGTGTCTGCCCCTGCCTGGTGTTTGTCCTCAACTGAATAAAGCTGAGCATCTACCTTCTGGCTTTCGGCCTATAGTATCAGAAATTAAACTGCATTTGGCCTTCAACTTTGGTTATGGCCTACTAACGGTGTCTGCCCCTGCCTGGTGTTTGTCCTCAACTGAATAAAGCTGAGCTTCTACCATCTGGCTCTCATTAAGTGCTGTTTTTTAAAAAATTGGTGTTTAGGGCCTACTAACGGTGTCTGCCCCTGCCTGGTGTCTGTCCTCAACTGAATAAAGCTGAGCTTCTACCTTCTGGCTTTCGGCCTATAGTATCAGATATTAAACTGCATTTAGCCTTCAACTTTGGTTACGGCCTACTAACGGTGTCTGCCCCTGCCTGGTGTTTGTCCTCAACTGAATAAAGCTGAGCTTCTACCTTCTGGCTCTCATTAAGTGCTGTTTTTTTAAAAAATTGGTGTTTAGGGCCTACTAATGGTGTCTGCCCCTGCCTGGTGTTTGTCCTCAACTGAATAAAGCTGAGCTTCTACCTTCTGGCTTTCGGCCTATAGTATCAGAAATTAAACTGCATTTGGCCTTCAACTTTGGTTACGGCCTACTAACGGTGTCTGCCCCTGCCTGGTGTTTGTGCTCAACTGAACAAAGCTGAGCTTCTACCTTCTGGCTCTCATTAAGTGCTGTTTTTTTTTAAAATTGGTGTTTAGGGCCTACTAACGGTGTCTGCCCATGCCTGGTGTTTGTCCTCAACTGAATATAGCTGAGCTTCTACCTTCTGGCTCTTATTAAGTGCTGTTTTTTAAAAACTTGGTGGTTAGGGCCTACTAACGGTGTCTGCCCCTCCCTGGTGTTTGTCCTCAACTGAATAAAGCTGAGCTTCTACCTTCTGGCTTTCGGCCTATAGTATCAGATATTAAACTGCACTTGGCCTTCAACTTTGGTTATGGCCTACTAACGGTGTCTGCCCCTGCCTGGTGTTTGTCCTCAACTGAATAAAGCTGAGCTTCTACCTTCTGGCTCTCATTAAGTGCTGTTTTTTTAAAAATTGGTGTTTAGGGCCTACTAACGGTGTCTGCCCCTCCCTGGTGTTTGTCCTCAACTGAATAAAGCTGAGCTTCTACCTTCTGGCTTTTGGCCTATAGTATCAGATATTAAACTGCATTTGGCCTTCAACTTTGGTTACGGCCTACTAACGGTGTCTACCCCTGCCTGGTGTTTGTCCTCAACTGAATAAAGCTGAGCTTCTACCTTCTGGCTCTCATTAAGTACTGTTTTTTTAAAAATTGGTGTTTAGGGCCTATTAACGGTGTCTGCCCCGGCCTGGTGTTTGTCCTCAACTGAATAAAGCTGAGCTTCTACCTTCTGGCTTTCGGCCTATAGTATCAGAAATTAAACTGCATTTGGCCTTCAACTTTGGTTACGGCCTACTAACGGTGTCTGCCCCTGCCTGGTGTTTGTCCTCAACTGAATAAAGCTGAGCTTCTACCTTCTGGCTCTCATTAAGTGCTGTTTTTTTAAAAATTGGTGTTTAGGACCTACTAACGGTGTCTGCCCCTGCCTGGTGTTTGTCCTCAACTGAATAAAGCTGAGCTTCTACCTTCTGGCTTTTTGCCTATAGTATCAGAAATTAAACTGCATTTGGCCTTCAACTTTGGTTACGGCCTACTATCGGTGTCTGCCCCTGCCTGGTGTTTGTCCTCAACTGAATAAAGCTGAGCTTCTACCTTCTGGCTCTCAATAAGTGCTTTTGTAATAAAAATTGGTGTTTAGGGCCTACTAACGGTGTCTGCCCCTGCCTGGTGTTTGTCCTCAACTGAATAAAGCTGAGCTTCTACCTTCTGGCTTTTGGCCTATAGTATCAGAAATTAAACTGCATTTGGCCTTCAACTTTGGTTACGGCCTACTATCGGTGTCTGCCCCTGCCTGGTGTTTGTCCTCAACTGAATAAAGCTGAGCTTCTACCTTCTGGCTCTCAATAAGTGCTTTTGTAATTAAAAATTGGTGTTTAGGGCCTACTAACGGTGTCTGCCCCTGCCTGGTGTTTGTCCTCCACTGTCTAAATCGGAGCTTCAACCTTCAGGCTCTCAATAAGTGCTTTTGTAATTAAAAATTGGTGTTTAGGGCCTACTAACGGTGTCTGCCCATGCCTGGTGTTTGTCCTCAACTGAATAAAGCTGAGCTTAAACCTTCTGGCTCTCATTAAGTGCTGTTTTTTTTTAAAACTTGGTGGTTAGGGCCTACTAACGGTGTCTGCCCCTCCCTGGTGTTGTCCTCCACTGTATAAAGCTGAGCTTCAGTCTTTAGGCTTTTGGCCTAAAGTATCAGATATTAAACTGCATTTGGCCTATTAGTGTGTTTGGGCCCTTAAAACAGTGTCTGCTGCTCCTGGGTTTGCTACTCCACTGAACAAAGCAATGCCGCCTGTTTAGTCCTGTTACCAATTTTGAACTGCATTTAGCCTACTTTATTCTTTGGCCCTATATCTGTTTCCTCCTCATCCTGCCCATTGCCCAGCCACTGCTAGATGAGTCTGCTGGTACATTGACCTTGACCACTACATTCCCCTTGCACTCTACACAGCCAGAATCTGACCCTGCTGAAAGTAAGGTTCCCCTTCCCGCATGTTATACCACCTTACACAGGGACAAAGAGGAAGGTGCAGATGAAAGTGCAGGTTCCTTCATCAGGTGGGGGGCATACTCGTTGGCGACGTCACTGGCACAGGGCCCCTCAGAGTCCGCAAAAGTGTCGCTGCTGGTGGGAGGCGCCCCCCCGCCATGCAAACACACCGCTGTACTTTGAGGGGCCCTGTGCCAGTGCCAATGCGAATGAGTGGGCCCCCCCTGCTTGCTCAGGATCACAGCACTTGCAACGTTGAAATACTTACCTCTCCCTGCTCCACTGCCGTGACGTAGTCCACGTTTCCTGGGCCCACTAAAACCTTGAACCAGCCCTACCCCCCACAACTTTTGCCAAATGACCTCCAATTTCCAATGCCCAACTATTATTATAAAGTTAATTAAGATTGACAAGCTTCAGAAACAAGAATGGATGTTTTTGGCATTAAAATGGGCACTGTAGGTGTTTTCCTGGCCTCCACTCACTGCCGACTATGCTTCCCCATTGACTTGCATTGGGTTTCGTGTTTCGGTCGATCCCCGACTTTTAGCAATAATTGGCCGACTGCACTCGACTCGACTCTGGACAAAGTCGGGTTTCACAAAACCCGACTCGATCTTAAAAAGATGAAAGTCGCTCAACCTTAGTGTCCATGCTTCCATTCGACTACTTACGTGGGACAATCATGTGCTAAAGAAACATGGGTCTGAGGGTGGCCGTGGAACCTAAAATGGTCATCGTGGTGAACAGCTCAACTCTGACCAATTTTACCAGTGCTCGTTGCACTTAAATAAAAAATAACTGTTTTGCGTTCCTGTGGGCATCAGGTTGAGCATTGACTGGAGCCTCAGGTGTTGGCCAAGGACAGCAGAAGGTTTGTGTTTCCCCCATTGTTTTGTTTTGCACACGTTTGCACATCCCCCTGCTGGATTAAGGGACTGTGAACTGCTAAAGGGTCTCAAACCCTTTTCTGTCCCTTATGCCTGTGCACATTGCCCCCCATGCACTCTGTCCCATTTACCCCTGGAGTCTGATCTGTGTCTTCCACAAACTTATCCCCAAGGGACTGTGAGCCTTGCCTGTGCAATTAAAGGGACTGTTGTTCACAAAAGGGGGAGGTAATATAATGGATGTTTCAGCTGGGTCAGGACTGTATGGACCATGTCCTTGCTATAGGGGCAGATGTTTGGGGAGGTGGGATGGACAACTTGAAGTCCAAACTGGGTTGATGAAACTGAACCGTTACAATGGACTGTTGACCAGCTGTTGTTGTGTAGGCCTAAGGGCCATTGTTCTGAAGGAACTCAAGCTGTATGCGCTGAGGTCCCAACCAAGTGGGACTGGAATCAGTGCTGACCAGCAGGGCACACTTTACTTCCCACTTGGAAGAAAAGAACATTAATTTTTGGGGGATTTTAAGCGTTTGGTGTTGCATTGTTGTCGTCTCGGTTCCTGAATGGTCAAGGATGACAATATTTAAAGAGGGAATTAAAACAGCAAAAAAGGCAGCAGTGTTTACCTGCCCATGCCTCAGAACTAATGCACTATCAGGATGCAGCAAACCAATATAGTAAAGATGGCGACAACATGGGTGCAAAATGAGCACGGGAAGTAAAGGAAGGAGGACAGCTTGAGCCTTACGCCCAGCTTGTTTTTTTCAAGAAAACAAGTAATTATTATTATTATTATTTATTTATATAGCACCATTAATTCCATGGTGCTGTACTTGAGAAAGGGGTTACATACAGGGTTACAGATATCATTTACAGTAAACACGTTTACAGTGACAGACTGGTACAGAGGGGAGAGAGGACCCTGTCCTTGCGGACTTACATTCTATGTAATGCATTTTCATGTGCTAATGAAGAGCTTCAGTTCCTACTCTACTTGAGCCAGGACATCCCCTGCTTATTTTTCCCCTACATAACCTGTACACTGCTAAATCTTTGTTGCTTGGGGACATTAACAAAAAGTAAGCCTGTTAAGCCTTGCTTTCAACAAACAGCAGTTGCTGCATTACTTGCTCCCAAGCCTACCAGAAGAAGCAGATCTGTTTCTGGAAGATCTTTTAGCCAAACATCCGATGTTAGGACAGATGGCATCAATGTTCATATACATATACGATGCATCAGCACACTGCAACTAATGAATGCATGAACTCCAATATTGTTGCAAATGTTAAAAATGTAAATGTACTTAATTAGTGTTTTTTTTAATTAAAGATCGCAAAAGCCATCCAGCCACATCAAGGTGACCTTTTAATATGGTTTATCCCTACCACTAATGCCCAGCACCCTTATCTACCCATCATTCCAACATAAGGTTATGATTACAATCTATGCCTGGTTTCCTTTTCACTACCCATTCATGTGAAGCTGTTTTTGGCACACAGAGAGGTAAGACATTAATAATAGGGATCATCAATATAAAAAAGGTCACCTTGATGTGGTTGGATGGCTTTTAGGCTCTATGATCAAAAACACTAAGTACCTTCCCGTTTTTAACTTTTGCAGCAATATTAGATTTCATGTATGCAGTAATCTCAGTGTGCTGGCACATAGTGTATGTACTGTACATGTTTGTATATTGGCCACATTTGTGTGTCTCTATATTAAAGGGAACCTGTCACCCCCAAAATCGCTGGTGAGGTAAGCTCACCGGCATCAGGGGCTTATCTACAGCATTCTGTAATGCTGTAGATAAGCCCCCGATGTTACCTGAAAGAGGAGAAAAAGACGTTAGATTATACTCACCCAGGGGTGGTCCCGCTGCGGTCCGGTCGGATGGGTGTCTCCGGTCCACTCCGGCGCCTCCCATCTTCGTTCCATGACGTGACGTCCTCTTCGGGTATTTACGCCGCGGCTCAGGCGCAGGCGTATTTTGTCTGCCCTGTTGAGGGCAGAGCAAAGTACTGCAGTGCGCAGGCGCCAGAAAGGTCAGAGAGGCCCGGCGCCTGCGCACTGCAGTACTTTGCTCTGCCCTCAACAGGGCAGACAAAGTACGCCTGCGCCGGAGCCGTGGCATAAAGACCCGAAGAGGACGTCATGGAACGAAGATGGGAGGCGCAGGAGCGGACCGGAGACACCCATCCGACCGGACCGCAGCGGGACCGCCCCTGGGTGAGTATAATCTAACGTCTTTTTCTCCTCTTTCAGGTAACATCGGGGGCTTATCTACAGCATTACAGAATGCTGTAGATAAGCCCCTGATGCCGGTGAGCTTACCTCACCCTCGATTTTGGGGGTGACAGGTGCCCTTTAATTAAATATTAAAGGTGTGCGGGTCCTATTTTTTCATTATTGTGCCATCAATGTTCAGTCCATGTGCTGTCCATGATTAACATTACAAAGATAGGAGAAGCTTTGTAATTGATTAATTTATTTGTATATTTATTTATTCACATATGAAAATTACTAATGAAACACTAATAGTAAAAGTTAATACACTGACCAAATGCTGGTGAGACTCGGTTCTAAAATACTGATGCCAATCATACCATTTTTATTTGTATGTGAGCAAACAAAGATGTCTAAGCAAGGCCTTAGTCTTAGACTACTATGTTAATCTACTTCACTATTACAGTTATAAAACACAATATCTGCAGTGTTTGACTAACTTTTTATGGCGTTCTCACCCGTTAACTATTCTCTATAGCACCAGCCTTTTATGTATTCCTTTCTGTGAGCTGTGACATCTTCTCACTATCAAGATTCATCGCAAATTTGCCATTGCATTCCCGGACCATGATAGTGCAGCGCCCCAGAGTCCTGGTCATTGCAGTACTGATGCTCCGCCGCTAAGGGGAGTGATGGTACGTCTGATGGCACTGAAGGAGTTCACCTGACCAGGTATCACAGACACAATACACTTCATAGTCTGGCCTCCAGGGGGAGCTAAGGGCACTATGTATTAGGCCACTCCTCACAATCTGGTAAAACTGGGGGTTAGATAGAAAGTTAGAGAGAAAGCTGACTGGGTTGGAACCAGGCAACATCCTGTGGCAGAGGGTGTTGCGGGGGAAGATTCAGGGGGGTCCCTGTCAGGGGTGGGATCCTGACAGAGGCCTAGCGAACAGGAAAGAACGTTAAGGAACCGCGCCTGCACTACATCGCGGCGGTATCTCAAAAATGGACAAGAAGCGAGGTTTATTGTGAAGAGTGAGAAACGAGATCAAAGCAAAAAGGAGATTAAAGCCAGTAGGAGTCGTGCTGTAAGATCGAGGCAACATCCTACTGAGGCGCGTAGCCGGTGGCCGGGAACGCCGAGGAAGTATTGGGCTCCAAGCATTACTTCAAACCAACGGCAAGACAGTTAATTATAGGTTGGCTGTCTCACCTAAATCACCTATGCAGACATAGGGGGCAACTGTGGGAGAGGGGCATCACTAAGGTCCCGGAAGAACTCCAGGCCTACCCGTCATACGGGTGCGTCCTATCCATATCATCTGTGGGACGGAGAAGAACATCAGAATAGACAGAAGTTGTGGGAAAGAACATCAGAAATAGACACAACAGTTGTGAGGACTATCCCGTGGTGCTCAGCAGGGAAGTACTACAACACACAGGCGCTAGAAGGAAGGCACAGATTTCCACCTGCAAAGGGAACTCTGGAGGTGCCATTGGACCGGCCGGTCTCAGCCAGCCCTGTTAACCGTACTCTGGACTGAGGATCTTGAAGCCTTCAGTAAAGAGGTAAAGAGACTGCAACTCTGTGTCCTCGTCATTTATTGCTACCTGCACCGCACACCACCATTCACCCCTTTCATTGGACGCCCCTTAGCAGGGTCACGGACCGGGTCTAGCCACCGTGACAACCCCAGAACCGAGACAGAGAGGCCCGGTATCCAGTACCCCGCGGCCCTGCGTCTGGGGGTGCTCCAAACTTGGCGTCACGAACAGGATCTATTTAAGCCTGAAGAATCAGGTCATGTGAGCCTTGGAACTGTGATTTATTGTGTGCTTGGACTGTTACTTGTTGCAAAGACTGTGTATTGCCATTTCCCGCCAAAACTGCCGCCATCATAGCGCTAAGGAGAGCGCAGGAGAAGAAGAAGGGCGTGGAAGTGGGCGTAGACAAGCTGAAGAGCGCGAAAGACAATGGCCGCCCAGTCTAAATACTTCTGTGTCCTGAGGATGTGTCTGTCAGCGGCTGAGGTCCGCCTTCTCATCCTCTTTGGAGGGTGGAGACCATGGAGACGGGGCCGCCCATGAAAGAGAGCGCGGGAAGAAGACACCGCGGAGGAGGCAAAGATGGCGACGTCGGAAGCACCGCATGGGGATGACCCGATGCAGCACGAGGCTGCACTACCCGTCACAGCCCCAGATTCGCCATCATTGCAGGGACTGGCCCTTACGGAGTTACCGCTGGGCAGACCCAACTGGCCACCATCTGAGGAGTGTGTGGCTGCAGCTGAGGCCCGGCAGATAGCACGCCGCCGGGAGGCCGACGATCGTGTGATCTCTCGGCTGGGCCAGCCTACGGAGGTCCGCCTATCTCCGGTGTCCCCCGCTTCCTCCATCCCGGCCGCGGCAGAGTGTGAGCTGCAGGCACAGGGGCTGAGGATCCTGCCGGAGGCGGAACACCTGCGGCGCCTGATGACGGCATGGAGAAATAGACCCCAACCAACGGTCCAGATCGACCTGACGGGTGCTGAGGCAGTTCCACCCTTGCACTGGGGTGTGGTGGTATTCTTTAACCCTCGGGAAGGAAGGGGAGTCATACAGGAAATTGGAGAGCCGCAGCAGGTCCGTGTTGACCGGAAGGAAGTGGAGCCCTGCGATGGAAGATATGACAAAGACCGCGACTTGGAGCCCGGGGACGCAGTGACCTATACCCGGTGGAGGAGGGAGGTCGGCTGGATGGCTCGGGGCGTTCAGCGAGGTGTCGCTCTCCAGGCTGCTGCCGGAACATCAGAGGACGAATCCCCTCCGGAAAAGGTAACGGAACCTGTCCACGCGGAACCCCAGCAAATCCTGACCCACCATGTATCCATGGGTCGTGGCCGCTCTCGGTTGAGAAGGGTGGCCCAAAGAGAAGTGCTGCCGCTGCCTAGACGAGGGTCGGGCCTTTCTACACCACCTCGGGCCATTTGCCAGGTGAGGCCCGGAAGGAGGCTACCTCCGGATCAGCCAGAACATGAGTAAGCAATAATGCTTTGTCAATTGTATATAGTTAACTGTTTGTCCTTTTTGTGTTTCCTCTCCTGCTATTGGTAAATAGCGTGTGCACTACTGATCGAATGGTGCTAAGGTAGGCTCCCACACCTTAATCCAAATAAAGAAAGAACCTAGCACTCAACTTATGCTTAAGTGAAATTTTATTGTAGTACCCAATAAACGTTTCGGTCCACCATACGGACCTTCCTCAGTTACTACAGGTGAGAAATAAATACACCAAACAAAATAATATAACAAAAACCAACAAAAGTATATACATAATGTGATAAATGAATATCAAGAAATAGTACAGCATCTATAGAATAACAGGTCCAATGAATAAGCGAAATAGACATACAACTAGAATGTCATGCTGAAGAGGACCATACGACATATAGAGGCACTCTCTGTCCACTAAGTGAAAAAATAGGTGGTGGGATTGTGTGACACATACCATACTAGACTGATGCTCGGGCATAGGAGACAGTAATGTCTCAGGGCACATATACATACAGGTCCTTCTCAAAAAATTAGCATATAGTGTTAAATTTCATTATTTACCATAATGTAATGATTACAATTAAACTTTCATATATTATAGATTCATTATCCACCAACTGAAATTTGTCAGGTCTTTTATTGTTTTAATACTGATGATTTTGGCATACAACTCCTGATAACCCAAAAAACCTGTCTCAATAAATTAGCATATCAAGAAAAGGTTCTCTAAACGACCTATTACCCTAATCTTCTGAATCAACTAATTAACTCTAAACACATGCAAAAGATACCTGAGGCTTTTAAAAACTCCCTGCCTGGTTCATTACTCAAAACCCCCATCATGGGTAAAACTAGCGACCTGACAGATGTCAAGAAGGCCATCATTGACACCCTCAAGCAAGAGGGTAAGACCCAGAAAGAAATTTCTCAACAAATAGGCTGTTCCCAGAGTGCTGTATCAAGGCACCTCAATGCTAAGTCTGTTGGAAGGAAACAATGTGGCAGAAAACGCTGTACAACGAGAGGAGGTGACCGGACCCTGAGGAAGATTGTGGAGAAGGACCGATTCCAGACCTTGGGGAACCTGAGGAAGCAGTGGACTGAGTCTGGTGTGGAAACATCCAGAGCCACCGTGCACAGGCGTGTGCAGGAAATGGGCTACAGGTGCCGCATTCCCCAGGTAAAGCCACTTTTGAACCATAAACAGCGGCAGAAGCGCCTGACCTGGGCTACAGAGAAGCAGCACTGGACTGTTGCTAAGTGGTCCCAAGTACTTTTTTCTGATGAAAGCAAATTTTGCATGTCATTCGGAAATCAAGGTGCCAGAGTCTGGAGGAAGACTGGGGAGAAGGAAATGCCAAAATGCCTGAAGTCCAGTGTCAAGTACCCACAGTCAGTGATGGTGTGGGGTGCCATGTCAGCTGCTGGTGTTGGTCCACTGTGTTTCATCAAGGGCAGGGTCAATGCAGCTAGCTATCAGGAGATTTTGGAGCACTTCATGCTTCCATCGGCTGAAATGCTTTATGGAGATGAAGATTTCATTTTTCAGCATGACCTGGCACCTGCTCACAGTGCCAAAACCACTGGTAAATGGTTTACTGACCATGGTATTACTGTGCTCATTTGGCCTGCCAACTCTCCTGACCTGAACCCCATAGAGAATCTGTGGGATATTGTGAAGAGAAAGTTGAGAGACGCAAGACCCAACACTCTGGATGAGCTTAAGGCCGCTATTGAAGCATCCTGGGCCTCCATAACATCTCAGCAGTGTCACAGGCTGATTGCCTCCATGCCACGCCGCATTGAAGCAGTCATTTCTGCCAAAGGATTCCCGACCAAGTATTGAGTGCATAACTGAACATTATTATTTGATGGTTTTTTTGTTTGTTATTAAAAAACACTTTTATTTGATTGGACGGGTGAAATATGCTAATTTATTGAGACAGTTTTTTTGGGTTATCAGGAGTTGTATACCAAAATCATCAGTATTAAAACAATAAAAGACCTGACAAATTTCAGTTGGTGGATAATGAATCTATAATATATGAAAGTTTAATTGTAATCATTACATTATGGTAAATAATGAAATTTAACACTATATGCTAATTTTTTGAGAAGGACCTGTACAGCGTCTATGGGTCACAGGAAAAATTATGTTAAAGGGTGATAATGGTGCTAAGATAGGAAAGGATGCCGGAGAAGGCGTACCATATCTGAGCGCTGGACCGGTGTAAATACTGGGGATAGGAAAAAGATAAGGAGTGAGCATTATAATGGAGGGAACTGTACACATGAGGTATGTGACCGCGCTAGGTGGGTGTTACCTGGTAGAGACCTGGCGAGATGTGCCGCTGTCAGACGCGGTATCCACCGCTGGTCTGATCTGTGGCTGTGTGGACCGCCGATAAATAGGCCAGGGGAGTGACCGTGCAGGCGTGGTTAGCCAATGCACGGTGTGCGCCCGTAGACCCGGAAGTGACGTCACCGGACATGTGATAGTCCGGCTCGTCAGTGTGCGGCTGTGTGTACCACATAATAGTGTGTAAGGGGCCGGCAGAAATGACGCAACTAGGTGTAACTTCCCCTAAGGAAACATGCAGCGGTGAGAAACGTTCCACTATAGAGAAATGAGAACAAAGATCCACAAGCGGATAAACAAAGGGGCGGTGCCTAGCGGAGATCCGGAGAGTGGTGGAAAGACTCCGTGGTGTAAGCTGTCATTCAGTGCTGGATTCGGCCGTGAAGTTCTAGGCATAGTGAGAAACAGGACTTGATCCAGTGCGTTCGGTGTCTATGCAGGAAGACGGTGGTATAGTGACTTCAGTATACTCGGCTCTATCAATAGAGAAAAAGGAGTTAAAATTGTGACGCACTGATACAACCAAAGGATAATAGTAAGCCACCTGTGTGAACAAATGTACAACTTACATGGTATCATGGTATAGATGTTAAATAAAAACAAAATATTTTATAGAATGTAAGGTCATAAACAAGCAACACAGGGGCCAAATCAACAGCACTGGACATATATGGTCACTAAACATACCTTTGAAAATACATGATAACCACAACGTCGGCGGAAAAGGAGAACAAGTGGAAAATTAATCAGACTTATTATAAGGCACATAGACAGCATGAACTATGATATGAGTCAATCAAATTTGTTAATAGTGAGGATTAAAGGTTATCAGGTGGTATGGAACAATGGGTACAGCCAGATGACAAAACTATTTAAATGAGTACTCAGAGAAATGATGCCAGATCATAATCTCTGTTGAGACCCAATGGGTGGAGGGTCTCTAAAGAGTGGATCCAGAAGGCCTCCCTACTCTTTAAGCGGGCAACCCGATCACCTCCTCGTCTCATTGGGGGAATGTGCTCAATGACCTGAAATTTTAGTTGTGAAATATTATGACCCTGAGTGTTGAAGTGTGACGGGATGGGCAGTAAGAGATGTTTGCAGCGAACCGTGGACTTGTGTTTAGAAATCCTATCGTGTATAGGTTGTGTGGTTTCGCCCACGTATAATAGGCCGCATGGGCATTTGATCAAGTATATGACCCATGATGAAGCACAAGTGAAATAGTCAGGGATACGAAATGTTTTACCTGAACGGGGATGATGGAAAGAAGAGCCCTTGAGGACGTTATAACATTGTGAGCAATTGAGACAGGGAAATGTTCCTGTACGGGGATGTTGTAGGAAACGTTGCCGTGGGGACGATTTGTTTGATCCCATGTCATCCCAATCTCTCTGTTACTGAACGTCAGGCCCTCCAAGGCCTACAAGATGACAAAAGCCTGGTTATTAAACCGGCTGATAAAGGGGGTGCCCTGGTGATAATGAATAAGAAGGATTACCTTCATGAGATCAGACGCCAGTTGGACAACACCACCATCTATGTTAAATTACAAAGGGACCCCACGGCCACCATTCGACAAATTATTTCAGATACCCTTCTGAAATATACACAGTTAGGGGTCCTTGATACCAAAACATGCGAATTTCTCACCAACCCCCATCCGGTGATCCCTGTTTTTTACACTATTCCCAAGATTCACAAAAATCTGGAGAAACCACCAGGGAGGCCGATAGTAGCCTCCACTGACTCCATACTCTCCCCTCTGGCAGTGTATCTCGAAAAAATCTTAACCCCATTGATACGGACATCTAAATCATACATCTTGGACACAGGGGCTTTTCTTAATATTCTGAAAGAACTAGGACATATCCCTCCACATTCTGTACTGGTGACTATGGATGTAAAAGATCTGTACACTTCAATCCCACATATTGAAGGCATCAATTCTGTACATAAACTTCTCACTAGGGTTGAGCGAAACGGGTCGTTCATTTTCAAAAGTCGCCGACTTTTGGCTAAGTCGGCGTCTCATGAAACCCGATCCGACCCCTGTGCTTGTCGGCCATGCGGTACGCGACTTTCGCGCCAAAGTCGCGTTTCAATGACGCGAAAAGCGCCATTTCTCAGCCAATGAAGGTGAACGCAGAGTGTGGGCAGCGTGATGACATAGGTCCTGGTCCCCACCATCTTAGAGAAGGGCATTGCAGTGATTGGCTTGCTGTCTGCGGCGTCACAGGGGCTATAAAGGGGCGTTCCCGCCGACCGCCATCTTACTGCTGCTGATCTGAGCTTAGGGAGAGGTTGCTGCCGCTTCGTCAGAAGCAGGGATAGCGTTAGGCAGGGTCCACTAACCACCAAACCGCTTGTGCTGTAGCGATTTCCACTGTCCAACACCACCTTCGGTGTGCAGGGACAGTGGAAGCTATTTTTTTTTTTTTCCCCTCAGCGCTGTAGCTCATTGGGCTGCCCTAGAAGGCTCCGTGATAGCTGTATTGCTGTGTGTACGCCACTGTGGAAACCAACTGCTTTTTTCAAAGCACATATCCTCTTGTTCCTTCCTTTCTGCACAGCTATCTTTTTTGTTTGTCCACACTTTTTATTTAATTTGTGCATCAGTCCACTCCTATTGCTGCCTGCCATACCTGGCTTACATTACTGCAGGGAGATAGTAATTGTAGGACAGTCCCTGTTTTTTTTTTTTTTTTTTCGTGGAAGATTAAGATTGGCATTTCTGCTACAGTGCCATCCCTGTGTGTGTCATCTCTCACTGAGTGGGCCATAGAAAGCCTATTTATTTTTTTCCTTGATTTGTGTTCTAAAATCTACCTCAACACAAAAACACTACATCAATCAGTGGGAGAAAAATATTGGCCTCAGTCAGGGCTTGTGTGCCACTCCTGTGTGTGCCATCTCTCATTCAGTGGGCCATACAAAGCCTATTTATTTTTTTGTTTTTTTTAATATTATTGGGTTTCTAAAGTCTCCGTGAAAAAAACAAAAATACATAAAAAAATAGTGGGAGAGTAATATTGCCCTTTCAGCTTGTGTGCCAGTCTTGACTCCTGGGTGTGCCACCTCTCTCTCTCTAATTGTGGGCCATAGAAAGCCTATTTATTTTTTTGCTTTTTTTAATATTATTTGGTTTCTAAAGTCTCCCTGAAAAAAAAAAAATACATAAAAAAACAGTGGGAGAGTAATATTGCCCTTTCAGCTTGTGTGCCAGTCTTGACTCCTGGGTGTGCCACCTCTCTCTCTCTAATTGTGGGCCATAGAAAGCCTATTTATTTTTTTGCTTTTTTTAATATTATTTGGTTTCTAAAGTCTCCCTGAAAAAAAAAATACATAAAAAAACAGTGGGAGAGTAATATTGCCCTTTCAGCTTGTGTGCCAGTCTTGACTCCTGGGTGTGCCACCTCTCTCTCTCTAATTGTGGGCCATAGAAAGCCTATTTATTTTTTTCCTAGATTTGTGTTCTAAAATCTACCTCAACACAAAAACAGTACATCAATCAGTGGGAGAAAAATATTGGCCTCAGTCAGGGCTTGTGTGCCACTCCTGTGTGTGCCATCTCTCATTCAGTGGGCCATACAAAGCCTATTTATTTTTTTGTTTTTTTTAATATTATTGGGTTTCTAAAGTCTCCCTGAAAAAAAAAATACATAAAAAAACAGTGGGAGAGTAATATTGCCCTTTCAGCTTGTGTGCCAGTCTTGACTCCTGGGTGTGCCACCTCTCTCTCTCTAATTGTGGGCCATAGAAAGCCTATTTATTTTTTTGCTTTTTTAAATATTATTTGGTTTCTAAAGTCTCCCTGAAAAAAAAAAAATACATAAAAAAACAGTGGGAGAGTAATATTGCCCTTTCAGCTTGTGTGCCAGTCTTGACTCCTGGGTGTGCCACCTCTCTCTCTCTAATTGTGGGCCATAGAAAGCCTATTTATTTTTTTCCTAGATTTGTGTTCTGAAATCTACCTCAACACAAAAACACTACATCAATCAGTGGGAGAAAAATATTGGCCTCAGTCAGGGCTTGTGTGCCACTCCTGTGTGTGCCATCTCTCATTCAGTGGGCCATACAAAGCCTATTTATTTTTTTGTTTTTTTAATATTATTGGGTTTCTAAAGTCTCCCTGAAAAAAAAATACATAAAAAAACAGTGGGAGAGTAATATTGCCCTTTCAGCTTGTGTGCCAGTCTTGACTCCTGGGTGTGCCACCTCTCTCTCTCTAATTGTGGGCCATAGAAAGCCTATTTATTTTTTTCCTAGATTTGTGTTCTAAAATCTACCTCAACACAAAAACACTACATCAATCAGTGGGAGAAAAATATTGGCCTCAGTCAGGGCTTGTGTGCCACTCCTGTGTGTGCCATCTCTCATTCAGTGGGCCATACAAAGCCTATTTATTTTTTTGTTTTTTTTAATATTATTGGGTTTCTAAAGTCTCCATGAAAAAAAAAAATACATAAAAAAATAGTGGGAGAGTAACATTGCCCTTTCAGCTTGTGTGCCAGTCTTGACTCCTGGGTGTGCCACCTCTCTCTCTCTAATTGTGGGCCATAGAAAGCCTATTTATTTTTTTGCTTTTTTTAATATTATTTGGTTTCTAAAGTCTCCCTGAAAAAAAAAATACATAAAAAAACAGTGGGAGAGTAATATTGCCCTTTCAGCTTGTGTGCCAGTCTTGACTCCTGGGTGTGCCACCTCTCTCTCTCTAATTGTGGGCCATAGAAAGCCTATTTATTTTTTTGCTTTTTTTAATATTATTTGGTTTCTAAAGTCTCCCTGAAAAAAAAAAAATACATAAAAAAACAGTGGGAGAGTAATATTGCCCTTTCAGCTTGTGTGCCAGTCTTGACTCCTGGGTGTGCCACCTCTCTCTCTCTAATTGTGGGCCATAGAAAGCCTATTTATTTTTTTCCTAGATTTGTGTTCTAAAATCTACCTCAACACAAAAACAGTACATCAATCAGTGGGAGAAAAATATTGGCCTCAGTCAGGGCTTGTGTGCCACTCCTGTGTGTGCCATCTCTCATTCAGTGGGCCATACAAAGCCTATTTATTTTTTTGTTTTTTTTAATATTATTGGGTTTCTAAAGTCTCCCTGAAAAAAAAAATACATAAAAAAACAGTGGGAGAGTAATATTGCCCTTTCAGCTTGTGTGCCAGTCTTGACTCCTGGGTGTGCCACCTCTCTCTCTCTAATTGTGGGCCATAGAAAGCCTATTTATTTTTTTCCTAGATTTGTGTTCTGAAATCTACCTCAACACAAAAACACTACATCAATCAGTGGGAGAAAAATATTGGCCTCAGTCAGGGCTTGTGTGCCACTCCTGTGTGTGCCATCTCTCATTCAGTGGGCCATACAAAGCCTATTTATTTTTTTGTTTTTTTAATATTATTGGGTTTCTAAAGTCTCCCTGAAAAAAAAATACATAAAAAAACAGTGGGAGAGTAATATTGCCCTTTCAGCTTGTGTGCCAGTCTTGACTCCTGGGTGTGCCACCTCTCTCTCTCTAATTGTGGGCCATAGAAAGCCTATTTATTTTTTTCCTAGATTTGTGTTCTAAAATCTACCTCAACACAAAAACACTACATCAATCAGTGGGAGAAAAATATTGGCCTCAGTCAGGGCTTGTGTGCCACTCCTGTGTGTGCCATCTCTCATTCAGTGGGCCATACAAAGCCTATTTATTTTTTTTTTTTTTTTAATATTATTGGGTTTCTAAAGTCTCCCTGAAAAAAAAAATACATAAAAAAACAGTGGGAGAGTAATATTGCCCTTTCAGCTTGTGTGCCAGTCTTGACTCCTGGGTGTGCCACCTCTCTCTCTCTAATTGTGGGCCATAGAAAGCCTATTTATTTTTTTGCTTTTTTTAATATTATTTGGTTTCTAAAGTCTCCCTGAAAAAAAAAAAATACATAAAAAAACAGTGGGAGAGTAATATTGCCCTTTCAGCTTGTGTGCCAGTCTTGACTCCTGGGTGTGCCACCTCTCTCTCTCTAATTGTGGGCCATAGAAAGCCTATTTATTTTTTTCCTAGATTTGTGTTCTAAAATCTACCTCAACACAAAAACAGTACATCAATCAGTGGGAGAAAAATATTGGCCTCAGTCAGGGCTTGTGTGCCACTCCTGTGTGTGCCATCTCTCATTCAGTGGGCCATACAAAGCCTATTTATTTTTTTGTTTTTTTTAATATTATTGGGTTTCTAAAGTCTCCCTGAAAAAAAAAATACATAAAAAAACAGTGGGAGAGTAATATTGCCCTTTCAGCTTGTGTGCCAGTCTTGACTCCTGGGTGTGCCACCTCTCTCTCTCTAATTGTGGGCCATAGAAAGCCTATTTATTTTTTTCCTAGATTTGTGTTCTGAAATCTACCTCAACACAAAAACACTACATCAATCAGTGGGAGAAAAATATTGGCCTCAGTCAGGGCTTGTGTGCCACTCCTGTGTGTGCCATCTCTCATTCAGTGGGCCATACAAAGCCTATTTATTTTTTTGTTTTTTTAATATTATTGGGTTTCTAAAGTCTCCCTGAAAAAAAAATACATAAAAAAACAGTGGGAGAGTAATATTGCCCTTTCAGCTTGTGTGCCAGTCTTGACTCCTGGGTGTGCCACCTCTCTCTCTCTAATTGTGGGCCATAGAAAGCCTATTTATTTTTTTCCTAGATTTGTGTTCTAAAATCTACCTCAACACAAAAACACTACATCAATCAGTGGGAGAAAAATATTGGCCTCAGTCAGGGCTTGTGTGCCACTCCTGTGTGTGCCATCTCTCATTCAGTGGGCCATACAAAGCCTATTTATTTTTTTGTTTTTTTTAATATTATTGGGTTTCTAAAGTCTCCGTGAAAAAAAAAAATACATAAAAAAATAGTGGGAGAGTAACATTGCCCTTTCAGCTTGTGTGCCAGTCTTGACTCCTGGGTGTGCCACCTCTCTCTCTCTAATTGTGGGCCATAGAAAGCCTATTTATTTTTTTGCTTTTTTTAATATTATTTGGTTTCTAAAGTCTCCCTGAAAAAAAAAAATACATAAAAAAACAGTGGGAGAGTAATATTGCCCTTTCAGCTTGTGTGCCAGTCTTGACTCCTGGGTGTGCCACCTCTCTCTCTCTAATTGTGGGCCATAGAAAGCCTATTTATTTTTTTGCTTTTTTTAATATTATTTGGTTTCTAAAGTCTCCCTGAAAAAAAAAAAATACATAAAAAAACAGTGGGAGAGTAATATTGCCCTTTCAGCTTGTGTGCCAGTCTTGACTCCTGGGTGTGCCACCTCTCTCTCTCTAATTGTGGGCCATAGAAAGCCTATTTATTTTTTTCCTAGATTTGTGTTCTAAAATCTACCTCAACACAAAAACAGTACATCAATCAGTGGGAGAAAAATATTGGCCTCAGTCAGGGCTTGTGTGCCACTCCTGTGTGTGCCATCTCTCATTCAGTGGGCCATACAAAGCCTATTTATTTTTTTGTTTTTTTTAATATTATTGGGTTTCTAAAGTCTCCCTGAAAAAAAAAATACATAAAAAAACAGTGGGAGAGTAATATTGCCCTTTCAGCTTGTGTGCCAGTCTTGACTCCTGGGTGTGCCACCTTTCTCTCTCTAATTGTGGGCCATAGAAAGCCTATTTATTTTTTTGCTTTTTTTAATATTATTTGGTTTCTAAAGTCTCCCTGAAAAAAAAAAATACATAAAAAAACAGTGGGAGAGTAATATTGCCCTTTCAGCTTGTGTGCCAGTCTTGACTCCTGGGTGTGCCACCTCTCTCTCTCTAATTGTGGGCCATAGAAAGCCTATTTATTTTTTTCCTAGATTTGTGTTCTGAAATCTACCTCAACACAAAAACACTACATCAATCAGTGGGAGAAAAATATTGGCCTCAGTCAGGGCTTGTGTGCCACTCCTGTGTGTGCCATCTCTCATTCAGTGGGCCATACAAAGCCTATTTATTTTTTTGTTTTTTTTAATATTATTGGGTTTCTAAAGTCTCCCTGAAAAAAAAAAATACATAAAAAAACAGTGGGAGAGTAATATTGCCCTTTCAGCTTGTGTGCCAGTCTTGACTCCTGGGTGTGCCACCTCTCTCTCTCTAATTGTGGGCCATAGAAAGCCTATTTATTTTTTTCCTAGATTTGTGTTCTAAAATCTACCTCAACACAAAAACACTACATCAATCAGTGGGAGAAAAATATTGGCCTCAGTCAGGGCTTGTGTGCCACTCCTGTGTGTGCCATCTCTCATTCAGTGGGCCATACAAAGCCTATTTATTTTTTTGTTTTTTTTAATATTATTGGGTTTCTAAAGTCTCTGTGAAAAAAAAAATACATAAAAAAACAGTGGGAGAGTAATATTGCCCTTTCAGCTTGTGTACCAGTCTTGACTCCTGGTTGTGCCACCTCTCTCTCTCTAATTGTGGGCCATAGAAAGCCTATTTATTTTTTTGCTTTTTTTAATATTATTTGGTTTCTAAAGTCTCCCTGAAAAAAAAAAAAACATAAAAAAACAGTGGGAGAGTAATATTGCCCTTTCAGCTTGTGTGCCAGTCTTGACTCCTGGGTGTGCCACCTCTCTCTCTCTAATTGTGGGCCATAGAAAGCCTATTTATTTTTTTGCTTTTTTTAATATTATTTGGTTTCTAAAGTCTCCCTGAAAAAAAAAAATACATAAAAAAACAGTGGGAGAGTAATATTGCCCTTTCAGCTTGTGTGCCAGTCTTGACTCCTGGGTGTGCCACCTCTCTCTCTCTAAGGCCGGCCTCACACTGGGCGTAAGACAATACGCCACGTATTATACGTCCGTACTACGGCCGTAATACGGAGAAATGTTCCCAAAATATTGATCCGTAGTCAGGGTGTGTCAGCGTATTTTGCGCATGGCATCCTCCGTATGTAATCCGTATGGCATCCGTACTGCGAGATTTTCGCGCAGGCTTGCAAAACCGACATCTAATGGATTTATGTGCTCAAATGTTCGGGAAAACATATAAACATATATACAGTTGAGACACATATATATATATTCTGTATTTAGATTTCATTCAGCGCGATATCTGTGAACAGCCGGTAATTCAATTGCCGGCTTCTCATTTCTCCTGCACAAACCCGACAGGATATGAGACATGGTTTACATACAGTAAACCATCTCATATCCCCTTTTTTTTTGCATATTCCACACTACTAATGTTAGTAGTGTGTATGTGCAAAATTTCAGCGCTGTAGCTGCTGAAATAAAGGGTTAAATGGCGGAAAAAATTGGCGTGGGCTCCCGCGCAATTTTCTCCGCCAGAATGGTAAAGCCAGTGACTGAGGGCAGATATTAATAGCCAGGAGAGGGTCCATGGTTATTGGCCCCCCCGTGGCTAAAAACATCTGCCCCCAGCCACCCCAGAAAAGGCACATCTGGAAGATGCGCCTATTCTGGCACTTGGCCACTCTCTTCCCACTCCCTGTAGCGGTGGGATATGGGGTAATGAAGGGTTAATGCCACCTTGCTATTGGAAGGTGACATTAAGCCAGATTAATAATGGAGAGGCGTCAATTATGACACCTATCCATTATTAATCCAATTGTTGGAAAGGGTTAAAAAACACACACACATGATTTAAAAGTATTTTAATGAAATAAACACAGCGGTTGTTGTAATAATTTATTGTTCTCTCAATCCATCAGGAACACCCTCGCTTGGAAAAATAATAAACGCACAAGATACATACCTTCTGGTGAACCGTCTCGTCCCACGATGTAATCCATCTGAAGGGGTTAACTAATATTACAGGCAGGAGCCCTGCTAAATGCAGCTGTGCTCCGTGCCTGTAATCCCCCGGCGAATGAATGAAATGTAGGTCATTGACCTACATTTCCTTCAGTCGCGGTGATGCGCCCCCTGGTGGATGTCCTCATATGACCTGGAGCGTGGGAAAAAGTTCCCAGGCTGCAGTTCATGAGAACATCCAGCAGGGGCGCATCACCGCGACTCAATGTAAGTACAGATCCTGCTTTCCTTTCAGCACCCGGGGAATTACAAGCACGAGCACACCGCTGCATTTAGCAGGGCTCCTGCCTGTAATATTAGTTAACCCCTTCAGATGGATTACTTCGTGGGACGAGACGGTTCACCAGAAGGTATGTATCTTGTGCGTTTATTATTTTTCCAAGCGAGGGTGTTCCTGATGGATTGCGAGAACAATAAATTATTACAACAACCGCTGTGTTTATTTCATTAAAATACTTTTAAATCATGTGTGTGTGTGTTTTTTAACCCTTTCCAACAATTGGATTAATAATGGATAGGTGTCATAATTGACGCCTCTCCATTATTAATCTGGCTTAATGTCACCTTACAATAGCAAGGTGGCATTAACCCTTCATTACCCCATATCCCACCGCTACAGGGAGTGGGAAGAGAGTGGCCAAGTGCCAGAATAGGCGCATCTTCCAGATGTGCCTTTTCTGGGGTGGCTGGGGGCAGATGTTTTTAGCCACGGGGGGGGCCAATAACCATGGACCCTCTCTAGGCTATTAATATCTGCCCTCAGTCACTGGCTTTACCATTCTGGCGGAGAAAATTGCGCGGGAGCCCACGCCAATTTTTTCCGCCATTTAACCCTTTATTTCAGCAGCTACAGCGCTGAAATTTTGCACATACACACTACTAACATTAGTAGTGTGGAATATGCAAAAAAAAGGGGATATGAGATGGTTTACTGTATGTAAACCATGTCTCATATCCTGTCGGGTTTGTGCAGGAGAAATGAAAAGCCGGCAATTGAATTACCGACTTTTCACTAACACCGCTGCGTATTTCTCGCAAGTCACACTGCTGGTCCGTGTGGAATCCGTATTTTTCTCGCCCCCATAGACTTTCATTGGCGATTTTTTTTGCGCAATACGGTGACAAACGCAGCATGCTGCGATTTTGTACAGCCGTAGAAAGCCGTATAATACTGAACCGTAATATACGGCTAATAGGAGCAGCCCCATTGAGAATAATTGTGCCGTTTATTTTGCGAGTTTTACGGACGTAGTTTATGCGCTCATACGTCCGTAAAACTCGCTAGTGTGAGGCCGGCCTAATTGTGGGCCATAGAAAGCCTATTTATTTTTTTCCTAGATTTGTGTTCTAAAATCTACCTCAACACAAAAACAGTACATCAATCAGTGGGAGAAAAATATTGGCCTCAGTCAGGGCTTGTGTGCCACTCCTGTGTGTGCCATCTCTCATTCAGTGGGCCATACAAAGCCTATTTATTTTTTTGTTTTTTTTAATATTATTGGGTTTCTAAAGTCTCCCTGAAAAAAAAAAAAATACATAAAAAAACAGTGGGAGAGTAATATTGCCCTTTCAACTTGTGTGCCAGTCTTGAATCCTGGGTGTGCCACCTCTCTCTCTCTAATTGTGGGCCATAGAAAGCCTATTTATTTTTTTGCTTTTTTTAATATTATTTGGTTTCTAAAGTCTCCCTGAAAAAAAAAATACATAAAAAAAACAGTGGGAGAGTAATATTGCCCTTTCAGCTTGTGTGCCAGTCTTGACTCCTGGGTGTGCCACCTCTCTCTCTCTAATTGTGGGCCATAGAAAGCCTATTTATTTTTTTCCTAGATTTGTGTTCTAAAATCTACCTCAACACAAAAACACTACATCAATCAGTGGGAGAAAAATATTGGCCTCAGTCAGGGCTTGTGTGCCACTCCTGTGTGTGCCATCTCTCATTCAGTGGGCCATACAAAGCCTATTTATTTTTTTGTTTTTTTTAATATTATTGGGTTTCTAAAGTCTCCGTGAAAAAAACAAAAATACATAAAAAAATAGTGGGAGAGTAATATTGCCCTTTCAGCTTGTGTGCCAGTCTTGACTCCTGGGTGTGCCACCTCTCTCTCTCTAATTGTGGGCCATAGAAAGCCTATTTATTTTTTTGCTTTTTTTAATATTATTTGGTTTCTAAAGTCTCCCTGAAAAAAAAAAATACATAAAAAAACAGTGGGAGAGTAATATTGCCCTTTCAGCTTGTGTGCCAGTCTTGACTCCTGGGTGTGCCACCTCTCTCTCTCTCTAATTGTGGGCCATAGAAAGCCTATTTATTTTTTTGCTTTTTTTAATATTATTTGGTTTCTAAAGTCTCCCTGAAAAAAAAAAAAACATAAAAAAACAGTGGGAGAGTAATATTGCCCTTTCAGCTTGTGTGCCAGTCTTGACTCCTGGGTGTGCCACCTCTCTCTCTCTAATTGTGGGCCATAGAAAGCCTATTTATTTTTTTGCTTTTTTTAATATTATTTGGTTTCTAAAGTCTCCCTGAAAAAAAAAAAATACATAAAAAAACAGTGGGAGAGTAATATTGCCCTTTCAGCTTGTGTGCCAGTCTTGACTCCTGGGTGTGCCACCTCTCTCTCTCTAATTGTGGGCCATAGAAAGCCTATTTATTTTTTTCCTAGATTTGTGTTCTAAAATCTACCTCAACACAAAAACACTACATCAATCAGTGGGAGAAAAATATTGGCCTCAGTCAGGGCTTGTGTGCCACTCCTGTGTGTGCCATCTCTCATTCAGTGGGCCATACAAAGCCTATTTATTTTTTTGTTTTTTTTAATATTATTGGGTTTCTAAAGTCTCCCTGAAAAAAAAAAATACATAAAAAAACAGTGGGAGAGTAATATTGCCCTTTCAGCTTGTGTGCCAGTCTTGACTCCTGGGTGTGCCACCTCTCTCTCTCTAATTGTGGGCCATAGAAAGCCTATTTATTTTTTTGCTTTTTTTAATATTATTTGGTTTCTAAAGTCTCCCTGAAAAAAAAAATACATAAAAAAACAGTGGGAGAGTAATATTGCCCTTTCAACTTGTGTGCCAGTCTTGACTCCTGGGTGTGCCACCTCTCTCTCTCTAATTGTGGGCCATAGAAAGCCTATTTATTTTTTTGCTTTTTTTAATATTATTTGGTTTCTAAAGTCTCCCTGAAAAAAAAAAATACATAAAAAAACAGTGGGAGAGTAATATTGCCCTTTCAGCTTGTGTGCCAGTCTTGACTCCTGGGTGTGCCACCTCTCTCTCTCTAATTGTGGGCCATAGAAAGCCTATTTATTTTTTTGCTTTTTTTAATATTATTTGGTTTCTAAAGTCTCCCTGAAAAAAAAAAATACATAAAAAAACAGTGGGAGAGTAATATTGCCCTTTCAGCTTGTGTGCCAGTCTTGACTCCTGGGTGTGCCACCTCTCTCTCTCTCATTGTGGGCCATAGAAAGCCTATTTATTTTTTTCCTAGATTTGTGTTCTAAAATCTACCTCAACACAAAAACACTACATCAATCAGTGGGAGAAAAATATTGGCCTCAGTCAGGGCTTGTGTGCCACTCCTGTGTGTGCCATCTCTCATTCAGTGGGCCATACAAAGCCTATTTATTTTTTTGTTTTTTTTTAATATTATTGGGTTTCTAAAGTCTCCCTGAAAAAAAAAAAACATAAAAAAACAGTGGGAGAGTAATATTGCCCTTTCAGCTTGTGTGCCAGTCTTGACTCCTGGGTGTGCCACCTCTCTCTCTCTAATTGTGGGCCATAGAAAGCCTATTTATTTTTTTGCTTTTTTAATATTATTTGGTTTCTAAAGTTTCCCTGAAAAAAAAAATACATAAAAAAACAGTGGGAGAGTAATATTGCCCTTTCAGCTTGTGTGCCAGTCTTGACTCCTGGGTGTGCCACCTCTCTCTCTCTAATTGTGGGCCATAGAAAGCCTATTTATTTTTTTCCTAGATTTGTGTTCTGAAATCTACCTCAACACAAAAACACTACATCAATCAGTGGGAGAAAAATATTGGCCTCAGTCAGGGCTTGTGTGCCACTCCTGTGTGTGCCATCTCTCATTCAGTGGGCCATACAAAGCCTATTTATTTTTTTGTTTTTTTTAATATTATTGGGTTTCTAAAGTCTCCCTGAAAAAAAAAATACATAAAAAAAACAGTGGGAGAGTAATATTGCCCTTTCAGCTTGTGTGCCAGTCTTGACTCCTGGGTGTGCCACCTCTCTCTCTCTAATTGTGGGCCATAGAAAGCCTATTTATTTTTTTCCTAGATTTGTGTTCTAAAATCTACCTCAACACAAAAACACTACATCAATCAGTGGGAGAAAAATATTGGCCTCAGTCAGGGCTTGTGTGCCACTCCTGTGTGTGCCATCTCTCATTCAGTGGGCCATACAAAGCCTATTTATTTTTTTGTTTTTTTTAATATTATTGGGTTTCTAAAGTCTCCGTGAAAAAAACAAAAATACATAAAAAAATAGTGGGAGAGTAATATTGCCCTTTCAGCTTGTGTGCCAGTCTTGACTCCTGGGTGTGCCACCTCTCTCTCTCTAATTGTGGGCCATAGAAAGCCTATTTATTTTTTTGCTTTTTTTAATATTATTTGGTTTCTAAAGTCTCCCTGAAAAAAAAAAATACATAAAAAAACAGTGGGAGAGTAATATTGCCCTTTCAGCTTGTGTGCCAGTCTTGACTCCTGGGTGTGCCACCTCTGTCTCTCTCTAATTGTGGGCCATAGAAAGCCTATTTATTTTTTTGCTTTTTTTAATATTATTTGGTTTCTAAAGTCTCCCTGAAAAAAAAAATACATAAAAAAACAGTGGGAGAGTAATATTGCCCTTTCAGCTTGTGTGCCAGTCTTGACTCCTGGGTGTGCCACCTCTCTCTCTCTAATTGTGGGCCATAGAAAGCCTATTTATTTTTTTGCTTTTTTTAATATTATTTGGTTTCTAAAGTCTCCCTGAAAAAAAAAAAATACATAAAAAAACAGTGGGAGAGTAATATTGCCCTTTCAGCTTGTGTGCCAGTCTTGACTCCTGGGTGTGCCACCTCTCTCTCTCTAATTGTGGGCCATAGAAAGCCTATTTATTTTTTTCCTAGATTTGTGTTCTAAAATCTACCTCAACACAAAAACACTACATCAATCAGTGGGAGAAAAATATTGGCCTCAGTCAGGGCTTGTGTGCCACTCCTGTGTGTGCCATCTCTCATTCAGTGGGCCATACAAAGCCTATTTATTTTTTTGTTTTTTTTAATATTATTGGGTTTCTAAAGTCTCCCTGAAAAAAAAAAATACATAAAAAAACAGTGGGAGAGTAATATTGCCCTTTCAGCTTGTGTGCCAGTCTTGACTCCTGGGTGTGCCACCTCTCTCTCTCTAATTGTGGGCCATAGAAAGCCTATTTATTTTTTTGCTTTTTTTAATATTATTTGGTTTCTAAAGTCTCCCTGAAAAAAAAAATACATAAAAAAACAGTGGGAGAGTAATATTGCCCTTTCAACTTGTGTGCCAGTCTTGACTCCAGGGTGTGCCACCTCTCTCTCTCTAATTGTGGGCCATAGAAAGCCTATTTATTTTTTTGCTTTTTTTAATATTATTTGGTTTCTAAAGTCTCCCTGAAAAAAAAAAAATACATAAAAAAACAGTGGGAGAGTAATATTGCCCTTTCAGCTTGTGTGCCAGTCTTGACTCCTGGGTGTGCCACCTCTCTCTCTCTAATTGTGGGCCATAGAAAGCCTATTTATTTTTTTGCTTTTTTTAATATTATTTGGTTTCTAAAGTCTCCCTGAAAAAAAAAAATACATAAAAAAACAGTGGGAGAGTAATATTGCCCTTTCAGCTTGTGTGCCAGTCTTGACTCCTGGGTGTGCCACCTCTCTCTCTCTCATTGTGGGCCATAGAAAGCCTATTTATTTTTTTCCTAGATTTGTGTTCTAAAATCTACCTCAACACAAAAACACTACATCAATCAGTGGGAGAAAAATATTGGCCTCAGTCAGGGCTTGTGTGCCACTCCTGTGTGTGCCATCTCTCATTCAGTGGGCCATACAAAGCCTATTTATTTTTTTGTTTTTTTTTAATATTATTGGGTTTCTAAAGTCTCCCTGAAAAAAAAAAAAACATAAAAAAACAGTGGGAGAGTAATATTGCCCTTTCAGCTTGTGTGCCAGTCTTGACTCCTGGGTGTGCCACCTCTCTCTCTCTAATTGTGGGCCATAGAAAGCCTATTTATTTTTTTGCTTTTTTAATATTATTTGGTTTCTAAAGTTTCCCTGAAAAAAAAAATACATAAAAAAACAGTGGGAGAGTAATATTGCCCTTTCAGCTTGTGTGCCAGTCTTGACTCCTGGGTGTGCCACCTCTCTCTCTCTAATTGTGGGCCATAGAAAGCCTATTTATTTTTTTGCTTTTTTTAATATTATTTGGTTTCTAAAGTCTCCCTGAAAAAAAAAAAATACATAAAAAAACAGTGGGAGAGTAATATTGCCCTTTCAGCTTGTGTGCCAGTCTTGACTCCTGGGTGTGCCACCTCTCTCTCTCTAATTGTGGGCCATAGAAAGCCTATTTATTTTTTTCCTAGATTTGTGTTCTAAAATCTACCTCAACACAAAAACACTACATCAATCAGTGGGAGAAAAATATTGGCCTCAGTCAGGGCTTGTGTGCCACTCCTGTGTGTGCCATCTCTCATTCAGTGGGTCATACCAAGCCTATTTTTTTTTTGTTTTTTTTTAATATTATTGGGTTTCTAAAGTCTCCCTGAAAAAAAAAAATACATAAAAAAACAGTGGGAGAGTAATATTGCCCTTTCAGCTTGTGTGCCAGTCTTGACTCCTGGGTGTGCCACCTCTCTCTCTCTAATTGTGGGCCATAGAAAGCCTATTTATTTTTTTCCTAGATTTGTGTTCTAAAATCTACCTCAACACAAAAACACTACATCAATCAGTGGGAGAAAAATATTGGCCTCAGTCAGGGCTTGTGTGCCACTCCTGTGTGTGCCATCTCTCATTCAGTGGGCCATACAAAGCCTATTTATTTTTTTGTTTTTTTTAATATTATTGGGTTTCTAAAGTCTCCCTGAAAAAAAAAAATACATAAAAAAACAGTGGGAGAGTAATATTGCCCTTTCAGCTTGTGTGCCAGTCTTGACTCCTGGGTGTGCCACCTCTCTCTCTCTAATTGTGGGCCATAGAAAGCCTATTTATTTTTTTGCTTTTTTTAATATTATTTGGTTTCTAAAGTCTCCCTGAAAAAAAAATACATAAAAAAACAGTGGGAGAGTAATATTGCCCTTTCAACTTGTGTGCCAGTCTTGACTCCTGGGTGTGCCACCTCTCTCTCTCTAATTGTGGGCCATAGAAAGCCTATTTATTTTTTTGCTTTTTTTAATATTATTTGGTTTCTAAAGTCTCCCTGAAAAAAAAAAATACATAAAAAAACAGTGGGAGAGTAATATTGCCCTTTCAGCTTGTGTGCCAGTCTTGACTCCTGGGTGTGCCACCTCTCTCTCTCTAATTGTGGGCCATAGAAAGCCTATTTATTTTTTTGCTTTTTTTAATATTATTTGGTTTCTAAAGTCTCCCTGAAAAAAAAAAATACATAAAAAAACAGTGGGAGAGTAATATTGCCCTTTCAGCTTGTGTGCCAGTCTTGACTCCTGGGTGTGCCACCTCTCTCTCTCTCATTGTGGGCCATAGAAAGCCTATTTATTTTTTTCCTAGATTTGTGTTCTAAAATCTACCTCAACACAAAAACACTACATCAATCAGTGGGAGAAAAATATTGGCCTCAGTCAGGGCTTGTGTGCCACTCCTGTGTGTGCCATCTCTCATTCAGTGGGCCATACAAAGCCTATTTATTTTTTTGTTTTTTTTTAATATTATTGGGTTTCTAAAGTCTCCCTGAAAAAAAAAAAAACATAAAAAAACAGTGGGAGAGTAATATTGCCCTTTCAGCTTGTGTGCCAGTCTTGACTCCTGGGTGTGCCACCTCTCTCTCTCTAATTGTGGGCCATAGAAAGCCTATTTATTTTTTTGCTTTTTTAATATTATTTGGTTTCTAAAGTTTCCCTGAAAAAAAAAATACATAAAAAAACAGTGGGAGAGTAATATTGCCCTTTCAGCTTGTGTGCCAGTCTTGACTCCTGGGTGTGCCACCTCTCTCTCTCTAATTGTGGGCCATAGAAAGCCTATTTATTTTTTTGCTTTTTTTAATATTATTTGGTTTCTAAAGTCTCCCTGAAAAAAAAAAAAATACATAAAAAAACAGTGGGAGAGTAATATTGCCCTTTCAGCTTGTGTGCCAGTCTTGACTCCTGGGTGGGCCACCTCTCTCTCTCTAATTGTGGGCCATAGAAAGCCTATTTATTTTTTTCCTAGATTTGTGTTCTAAAATCTACCTCAACACAAAAACACTACATCAATCAGTGGGAGAAAAATATTGGCCTCAGTCAGGGCTTGTGTGCCACTCCTGTGTGTGCCATCTCTCATTCAGTGGGTCATACCAAGCCTATTTTTTTTTTGTTTTTTTTTAATATTATTGGGTTTCTAAAGTCTCCCTGAAAAAAAAAAATACATAAAAAAACAGTGGGAGAGTAATATTGCCCTTTCAGCTTGTGTGCCAGTCTTGACTCCTGGGTGTGCCACCTCTCTCTCTCTAATTGTGGGCCATAGAAAGCCTATTTATTTTTTTGCTTTTTTTAATATTATTTGGTTTCTAAAGTCTCCCTGAAAAAAAAAAAAAATACATAAAAAAACAGTTTGAGAGTAATATTGCCCTTTCAGCTTGTGTGCCAGTCTTGACTCCTGGGTGGGCCACCTCTCTCTCTCTAATTGTGGGCCATAGAAAGCCTATTTATTTTTTTCCTAGATTTGTGTTCTAAAATCTACCTCAACACAAAAACACTACATCAATCAGTGGGAGAAAAATATTGGCCTCAGTCAGGGCTTGTGTGCCACTCCTGTGTGTGCCATCTCTCATTCAGTGGGTCATACCAAGCCTATTTTTTTTTTGTTTTTTTTTAATATTATTGGGTTTCTAAAGTCTCCCTGAAAAAAAAAAATACATAAAAAAACAGTGGGAGAGTAATATTGCCCTTTCAGCTTGTGTGCCAGTCTTGACTCCTGGGTGTGCCACCTCTCTCTCTCTAATTGTGGGCCATAGAAAGCCTATTTATTTTTTTGCTTTTTTTAATATTATTTGGTTTCTAAAGTCTCCCTGAAAAAAAAAATACATAAAAAAACAGTGGGAGAGTAATATTGCCCTTTCAGCTTGTGTGCCAGTCTTGACTCCTGGGTGTGCCACCTCTCTCTCTCTAATTGTGGGCCATAGAATGCCTATTTATTTTTTTCCTTTTTTAAATATTATTGGGTTTCTAAAGTCTCCCTGAAAAAAAAAAAATACATAAAAAAACAGTGGGAGAGTAATATTGCCCTTTCAGCTTGTGTGCCAGTCTTGACTCCTGGGTGTGCCACCTCTCTCTCTCTAATTGTGGGCCATAGAAAGGCTATTATTTTTTTTTTATTTTTCTTTATTAGTATTTGGTTTCTAAATTGTCCCTGAAAAAAAACATTTTATCTTATTTGGTTTCTAAAGTCTCCCTGAGGAAAAAAAAAAAAAAAAAATTAGGTGGGAGAATAATATTGACATTAGTGCTTGAGTGACAGTCCTGCGTGTGTGTCATCTCTGTGATTTTGTGCCACAGAAAACAGAGTGTGTAACATTGTGCCTGATTTTCCTTGTGGTCTCACCAACCTGTTAAGGGATATAGAAATCATACTGAAGTTATAGCTCACCGTGTAAGTTGTTTGACAGCAACAAATAAAGTTACTTTGGTTAATTTTTTAAAACAATGAGGAAGTCTGGTGCAAGAGGTCGTGGCCATGGGCGTTCATTGTCAGCTGGTAATGATGGTAGTGGTAGTGGAGCATCAGGTGGTCGTGGGGATAAAAATATTCCACCTAAGTCTGGAGCTGTGGAGCCAGTTTCGTCGTCTGGCTACACAAGGCCTCGAACGCTCTCTTTTCTGGGAGTAGGAAAAACGCTTTTAAAGCCGGAGCAGCAACAGCAAGTTTTGGCTTACATTGCAGACTCAGCCGCTAGCTCTTTTGCCTCCTCTTCTGAAACTGGTAAATGTAAAAGCAGCGCATCGCTTGTGGATGTTCACGGTCAGGGACAAGTCGCTTCCTTGTCCTCCTCAGCAAAAACTACAACAAGAGAGAAGGATGCAGCAGGCGACACAACGGGTCACTCCATGGAGCTCTTTACACATACCGTCCCTGGCTTAGAAAGTGAAACACTTAACAGGCCATGCCCATTACAAGTAGATTCTGACATGGAGTGCACTGATGCACAGCCACAGCCAGAGTACTATGCTGCTCCTTTGACTCAGACCACCACATTGCCCTCTCAGGGTACAGATCCACAATCAGACCCTGATGAGACTATGTTGCCCCGCCACGAACGCTATACCACAGACCGACACAGTGACACAGACGAAGTTGCACACGAGCTCGAAGAGGAGGTAATAGATGACCCGGTTGTTGACCCCGATTGGCAGCCATTGGGGGAACAGGGTGCAGGCAGCAGTAGTTCAGAAGCGGAGGTGGAGGAGGGGCCGCAGCAGGCATCAACATCGCAACAGGTTCCATCTGCCGGGCCCCTATCTGGCCCAAAACGCGTGTCAAAGCCAAAACCTGTTGGAGCACAGCGTTGCCATCCGGTTAAAGCTCAGTCTGCAATCCCTGAAAAGGGATCCGATGCTAGGAAGAGTGCAGTCTGGCATTTTTTTAAACAACATCCAATTGATCAGCGCAAAGTCATCTGTCAAAAATGTTCTACTAGCTTAAGCAGAGGTCAGAATCTGAAAAGTCTCAATACTAGTTGCATGCATAGACACTTAACCACCATGCATTTTCAAGCCTGGACTAACTACCAAACGTCCCTTAAGGTTGTAGCACCCTCGGCCAATGAAGCTAGTCATCAACGCAACATCCCTTCCGTCACTGTAAGGCCACCATTTTCCGCACCACCGCCAGTATCTGTGCAGGTTTCTTTGCCAGCCAAAAGCAGTCAGGGTCAGGGAATCACCCGTTTTGTAGGCGGAAATATTGCATCTAGGGCACCGGCGGAAACAATACCGTCTCCAACCGTCTCTCAGTCTGCCATGTCCACCGGCACACCCGCAAGTTCCACGATCTCCATCTCTCCAGTTCAGCTCACACTACATGAGACTCTGGTTAGAAAAAGGAAGTACTTATCCTCGCATCCGCGTACACAGGGTTTTAACGCCCACATAGCTAGACTAATCTCGTTAGAGATGATGCCCTACCGGTTAGTTGAAAGCGAAGCTTTCAAAGCCCTGATGGAGTACGCTGAACCACGATACGAGCTACCCAGTCGACACTTTTTTTCCAGAAAAGCCATCCCAGCCCTGCACCAGCATGTTAAACAGCGCATCGTCCATGCACTCAGGCAATCTGTGAGTACAAAGGTGCACCTGACTACAGATGCATGGACCAGTAGGCATGGCCAGGGACGTTATGTGTCCATCACGGCACACTGGGTGAATGTGGTGGATGCAGGGTCCACAGGGGACATCAATTTCGGGACAGTTGTGCCTAGCCCACGGTCTAGGAAACAGTTGGCTGTAGGCGTTCGCACCCCCTCCTCCTCCTCCTCCTCGTCCTCCTGCAGAAGCTACAGCTCTTCCACAGACCGCAGTCGGCCAACCACTCCATCGGCAGATGACACTGTTGCACACCAGTTGTCCCATTATGGGCCAGCTACTGGCAAGCGTCAGCAGGCTGTATTGGCTATGAAGTGTTTGGGCGACAACAGACACACCGCGGAAGTTCTGTCCGAGTTCTTGCAACAAGAAACGCAGTCGTGGCTGGGCACAGTAGATCTTGAGGCAGGCAAGGTAGTTAGTGATAACGGAAGGAATTTCATGGCTGCCATCTCCCTTTCCCAACTGAAACACATTCCTTGCCTGGATCACACCTTAAACCTGGTTGGTGGTGCAGTGCTTATTGAAAACTTATCCTGGGTTCTCCGACCTGCTCCTCAAAGTGCGTGGACTTTGCTCACATATCCGACGTTCGCCTGTACACGCCAGCCGTATGCAGACCTATCAGCGGTCTTTGAACCTTCCCCAGCATCGCCTAATCATAGACGTTGCAACAAGGTGGAACTCAACACTGCACATGCTTCAGAGACTGTGCCAACAGAGGCGGGCTGTTATGTTTTTGTGGGAGGATACACATACACGGGCAGGCAGTAGGATGGCAGACATGGAGTTGTCAGGTGTGCAGTGGTCGAAGATACAAGACATGTGTCAAGTCCTTCAGTGTTTTGAGGAATGCACACGGCTGGTTAGTGCAGACAACGCCGTAATAAGCATGAGCATCCCCCTAATGCGTCTGCTGATGCAAAGTTTGACGCACATAAAGGAGCAGGCGTCTGCACCAGAGGAAGAGGAAAGCCTTGATGACAGTCAGCCATTGTCTGGTCAGGGCAGTGTACAGGACGAGGTAGCGGGCGAAGAGGAGGTGGAGGACGAGGAGGATGATGGGGATGAGTATATTTTTAATGCGGAACCTTTCCCGGGGGCACTGGAAATTGGTTGCGTGTCAAGGCCGGGTTCTGGTTTTTTGAGGGACACAAGTGACGTAGATTTGCCTGCAACTGCCCCTCACCCAATCACAACCGGATATTTGACAACTGGAACTTTGGCCCACATGGCGGATTATGCCTTACGTATCCTAAAAAGGGACACACGCATTACGAAAATGATGAACGATGACGATTACTGGTTGGCCTGCCTCCTTGATCCACGCTATAAAGGCAAATTGCAAAATATTATGTCACATGAGAACTTGGAACTAATATTAGCAACCAAACAATCAACTCTTGTTGACCGTTTGCTTCAGGCATTCCCAGCACACAGCGCACTTGATCGTTCTCACACGAGCTCAAGGGGGCAACAGACTAGGAGTGTTAGGGGTGCACACATCAGAAGTGGCGTTGGACAGAGGGGTTTTCTGACCAGGTTGTGGAGTGATTTTGCTATGACCGCAGACAGGACAGGTACTGCTGCATCAATTGAAAGTGACAGGAGACAACATTTGTCCAGTATGGTTACTAACTATTTTTCATCCCTTATCGATGTTCTCCCTCAACCGTCATTCCCATTTGATTACTGGGCATCAAAATTAGACACCTGGCCAGAATTGGCAGAATATGCATTGCAGGAGCTTGCTTGCCCGGCAGCAAGTGTCCTATCAGAAAGAGTATTCAGTGCTGCAGGTTCAATATTAACCGAAAAAAGGACTCGTCTGGCTACCCAAAATGTTGACGATCTAACATTCATTAAAATGAACCACAACTGGATTTCGAAATCTTTTGCCCCACCTTGCCCGGCCGACACCTAGCTTTCCTATGAAAAGCTCTTGCCTGTTGACTACTGTGAATTACTTTTCTAATGTCTAATTTGCTGCAGCTGATTGTCCAGCATACGACATGTTTACACCTCCCTAAATGGCCAAACTCCCCACACGGGGCCGTGGTATCGCGACTTGGTGCAAGCACCCGTGAGACTGCTGTTTGTCTGAAGAGGTGGGTGTACTCGCTTTTGGTCGACGGCATTGCTACTGGGTTCCTCATAGTACAATAAAGTGTCTCTGGCGGTGGTGGTGCGCACCCAACGTCAGACACACTGTTGTAACATGAGGGGCCTTGGGCCTGTAACGCCGGCCACAAGAGAGTTCACCCACCCCCAGGTCAAACATTGCTCTACCACTTCCACAGTTATCTCTCACACTTCCACCAATGTTAAGTCTATGCGCTGACATCCTTCCATACCTGCCACTGACAATACCATTGTGTTGACATGTATGATGGTACTTAACATAGTCAGGGGCAGTGTCCTCTATTTACCACAGTAAATACTTTGCGCAAAATTAGTAGGTCTGAAACAACGCAGAGGATCCCACCCCTGAACCTAATGATTGCACCCTTTAGTGTTTTTGTTTTGTTTTAATGCGAGACATTCACATTTAGTTGTTGTTTTGGACTACTAACTGGCAGACACTCATTACAATCGGCCTCCGTTGACCAGACCACTGCTGCCCGTGTACCCCTGTAACTAATAATAAAGTGCCTACAGCCAGCCCAATTTAATTATGTTAGGCCTTCGAAGCCTGTCTGCGGTCCCTCCTTCCACTAGGCCTCCACTGACCAGACCACTGCTGCCCGTGTACCCCTGGAACCAATTATAAAGTGCCTACAGCCAGCCAAATTTAATTATGTTAGGCCTTCGAAGCCTGTCTGCGGTCCCTCCTTCCACTAGGCCTCCACTGACCAGACCACTGCTGCCCGTGTACCCCTGTAACTAATAATAAAGTGCCTACAGCCAGCCCAATTTAATTATGTTAGGCCTTCGAAGCCTGTCTGCGGTCCCTCCTTCCACTAGGCCTCCACTGACCAGACCACTGCTGCCCGTGTACCCCTGGAACCAATTATAAAGTGCCTACAGCCAGCCAAATTTAATTATGTTAGGCCTTCGAAGCCTGTCTGCGGTCCCTCCTTCCACTAGGCCTCCACTGACCAGACCACTGCTGCCCGTGTACCCCTGTAACTAATAATAAAGTGCCTACAGCCAGCCCAATTTAATTATGTTAGGCCTTCGAAGCCTGTCTGCGGTCCCTCCTTCCACTAGGCCTCCACTGACCAGACCACTGCTGCCCGTGTACCCCTGTAACTAATAATAAAGTGCCTACAGCCAGCCCAATTTAATTATGTTAGGCCTTCGAAGCCTGTCTGCGGTCCCTCCTTCCACTAGGCCTCCACTGACCAGACCACTGCTGCCCGTGTACCCCTGTAACTAATAATAAAGTGCCTACAGCCAGCCCAATTTAATTATGTTAGGCCTTCGAAGCCTGTCTGCGGTCCCTCCTTCCACTAGGCCTCCACTGACCAGACCACTGCTGCCCGTGTACCCCTGGAACCAATTATAAAGTGCCTACAGCCAGCCCAATTTAATTATGTTAGGCCTTCGAAGCCTGTCTGCGGTCCCTCCTTCCACTAGGCCTCCACTGACCAGACCACTGCTGCCCGTGTACCCCTGTAACTAATAATAAAGTGCCTACAGCCAGCCAAATTTAATTATGTTAGGCCTTCGAAGCCTGTCTGCGGTCCCTCCTTCCACTAGGCCTCCACTGACCAGACCACTGCTGCCCGTGTACCCCTGTAACTAATAATAAAGTGCCTACAGCCAGCCCAATTTAATTATGTTAGGCCTTCGAAGCCTGTCTTCGGTCCCTCCTTCCACTAGGCCTCCACTGACCAGACCACTGCTGCCCGTGTACCCCTGTAACTAATAATAAAGTGCCTACAGCCAGCCCAATTTAATTATGTTAGGCCTTCGAAGCCTGTCTGCGGTCCCTCCTTCCACTAGGCCTCCACTGACCAGACCACTGCTGCCCGTGTACCCCTGGAACCAATTATAAAGTGCCTACAGCCAGCCCAATTTAATTATGTTAGGCCTTCGAAGCCTGTCTGCGGTCCCTCCTTCCACTAGGCCTCCACTGACCAGACCACTGCTGCCCGTGTACCCCTGTAACTAATAATAAAGTGCCTACAGCCAGCCCAATTTAATTATGTTAGGCCTTCGAAGCCTGTCTGCGGTCCCTCCTTCCACTAGGCCTCCACTGACCAGACCACTGCTGCCCATGTACCCCTGTAACTAATAATAAAGTGCCTACAGCCAGCCCAATTTAATTATGTTAGGCCTTCGAAGCCTGTCTGCGGTCCCTCCTTCCACTAGGCCTCCACTGACCAGACCACTGCTGCCCGTGTACCCCTGTAACTAATAATAAAGTGCCTACAGCCAGCCCAATTTAATTATGTTAGGCCTTCGAAGCCTGTCTGCGGTCCCTCCTTCCACTAGGCCTCCACTGACCAGACCACTGCTGCCCGTGTACCCCTGGAACCAATTATAAAGTGCATAGAGCCTATTTTTTAATTTAATTTAATATTAATAAAGCCAGGATGAACTACGATATACCACGCTATGAGCTACCCAGTTGACAATTCTTTTGCGAGAAAAGCCATCCCACCCCTCCACCTGCATGTTAAAGACCGCATTGTCCTTGCATTCTGTCAATTTGTCAGTCCAAAGGTATACCTGACAACAGACACATGGACCTGTAGGCCTGGCCACGGAAGGTTACGTGTCCTTTGTGGCTCAATGGGTTAATGTATTGGATGCATGGTCCACACAGGGGACAGCCTGCAAAGTCTGTCTGCAGTCCCTAATTCAAGTTGGCCTCAACTGAATAAAGCTGAGCTTCTACCTTCTGGCTCAGATTAACTGCTGTTTTTAAAAAAATTGGCTTTTCCGTCCTTGTAAAGGTGTCTGCCCCTGCCTGGTGTTGTCCTCAACTGAATAAAGCTGAGCTTCAACCTTCAGTTCCAAACATACAACAAAAAACTGGTACAATACAAAAAGTGGCCTCCAGCTACAAAAACTTTCTCCTACAAGTAGTTAACTGACAGTTTTTTTTCCAGTGAAAACACAGATATGGCATCCAACGAGTGTTGTCCTGTCTCGTCTTCTTTATATTATTGCCAAGAAGCTGCAACTGAATAAAGCTGTGCTTCAACCTTCAGTTCCAAATTACCATTTTTAAAAATGCAATTGGCTGTTCCGGCCTACTAAAGGTGTCTGTCTGCCCCTGCCTGGTGTTGTCCTCAACTGAATAAAGCTGAGCTTCAACCTTCAGTTCCAAATTACCATTTTTAAAAATGCAATTGGCTGTTCCGGCCTACTAAAGGGGTCTGCCCCTGCCTAGTGTTGTCCTCAACTGAATAAAGCTGAGCTTCAACCTTCAGTTCCAAATTACCATTTTTAAAAATGCAATTGGCTGTTCCGGCCTACTAAAGGTGTCTGTCTGCCCCTGCCTGGTGTTGTCCTCAACTGAATAAAGCTGTGCTTCAACCTTCTGTTCCAAATTACCATTTTTAAAAATGCCATTGGCTGTTCCGGCCTACTAAAGGTGTCTGTCTGCCCCTGCCTGGTGTTGTCCTCAACTGAATAAAGCTGTGCTTCAACCTTCTGTTCCAAATTACCATTTTTAAAAATGCAATTGGCTGTTCCGGCCTACTAAAGGGGTCTGCCCCTGCCTGGTGTTGTCCTCAACTGAATAAAGCTGAGCTTCAACCTTCAGTTCCAAATTACCATTTTTAAAAATGCAATTGGCTGTTCCGGCCTACTAAAGGTGTCTGTCTGCCCCTGCCTGGTGTTGTCCTCAACTGAATAAAGCTGAGCTTCAACCTTCAGTTCCAAACATACAACCAAAAACTGGTACAATACAAAAAGTGGCCTCCAGCTACAAAAACTTTCTCCTACAAGTAGTTAAATGACAGTTTTTTTTCCAGTGAAAACACAGATATGGCATCCAACGAGTGTTGTCCTGTCTTGTCTTCTTTATATTATTGCCAAGAAGCTGCAACTGAATAAAGCTGTGCTTCAACCTTCTGTTCCAAATTACCATTTTTAAAAATGCAATTGGCTGTTCCGGCCTACTAAAGGTGTCTGTCTGCCCCTGCCTGGTGTTGTCCTCAACTGAATAAAGCTGAGCTTCAACCTTCAGTTCCAAACATACAACAAAAAACTGGTACAATACAAAAAGTGGCCTCCAGCTACAAAAACTTTCTCCTACAAGTAGTTAAATGACAGTTTTTTTTCCAGTGAAAACACAGATATGGCATCCAACGAGTGTTGTCCTGTCTCGTCTTCTTTATATTATTGCCAAGAAGCTGCAACTGAATAAAGCTGTGCTTCAACCTTCTGTTCCAAATTACCATTTTTAAAAATGCAATTGGCTGTTCCGGCCTACTAAAGGGGTCTGCCCCTGCCTGGTGTTGTCCTCAACTGAATAAAGCTGAGCTTCAACCTTCAGTTCCAAATTACCATTTTTAAAAATGCAATTGGCTGTTCCGGCCTACTAAAGGTGTCTGTCTGCCCCTGCCTGGTGTTGTCCTCAACTGAATAAAGCTGAGCTTCAACCTTCAGTTCCAAACATACAACCAAAAACTGGTACAATACAAAAAGTGGCCTCCAGCTACAAAAACTTTCTCCTACAAGTAGTTAAATGACAGTTTTTTTTCCAGTGAAAACACAGATATGGCATCCAACGAGTGTTGTCCTGTCTCGTCTTCTTTATATTATTGCCAAGAAGCTGCAACTGAATAAAGCTGTGCTTCAACCTTCTGTTCCAAATTACCATTTTTAAAAATGCAATTGGCTGTTCCGGCCTACTAAAGGGGTCTGCCCCTGCCTGGTGTTGTCCTCAACTGAATAAAGCTGAGCTTCAACCTTCAGTTCCAAATTACCATTTTTAAAAATGCAATTGGCTGTTCCGGCCTACTAAAGGTGTCTGTCTGCCCCTGCCTGGTGTTGTCCTCAACTGAATAAAGCTGAGCTTCAACCTTCAGTTCCAAATTACCATTTTTAAAAATGCAATTGGCTGTTCCGGCCTACTAAAGGTGTCTGTCTGCCCCTGCCTGGTGTTGTCCTCAACTGAATAAAGCTGTGCTTCAACTTTCTGTTCCAAATTACCATTTTTAAAAATGCCATTGGCTGTTCCGGCCTACTAAAGGTGTCTGTCTGCCCCTGCCTGGTGTTGTCCTCAACTGAATAAAGCTGTGCTTCAACCTTCTGTTCCAAATTACCATTTTTAAAAATGCAATTGGCTGTTCCGGCCTACTAAAGGGGTCTGCCCCTGCCTGGTGTTGTCCTCAACTGAATAAAGCTGAGCTTCAACCTTCAGTTCCAAACATACAACCAAAAACTGGTACAATACAAAAAGTGGCCTCCAGCTACAAAAACTTTCTCCTACAAGTAGTTAAATGACAGTTTTTTTTCCAGTGAAAACACAGATATGGCATCCAACGAGTGTTGTCCTGTCTCGTCTTCTTTATATTATTGCCAAGAAGCTGCAACTGAATAAAGCTGTGCTTCAACCTTCTGTTCCAAATTACCATTTTTAAAAATGCAATTGGCTGTTCCGGCCTACTAAAGGTGTCTGTCTGCCCCTGCCTGGTGTTGTCCTCAACTGAATAAAGCTGTGCTTCAACCTTCTGTTCCAAATTACCATTTTTAAAAATGCCATTGGCTGTTCCGGCCTACTAAAGGTGTCTGTCTGCCCCTGCCTGGTGTTGTCCTCAACTGAATAAAGCTGAGCTTCAACCTTCAGTTCCAAATTACCATTTTTAAAAATGCAATTGGCTGTTCCGGCCTACTGAAGGTGTCTGTCTGCCCCTGCCTGGTGTTGTCCTCAACTGAATAAAGCTGAGCTTCAACCTTCAGTTCCAAATTACCATTTTTAAAAATGCAATTGGCTGTTCCGGCCTACTAAAGGTGTCTGTCTGCCCCTGCCTGGTGTTGTCCTCAACTGAATAAAGCTGAGCTTCAACCTTCAGTTCCAAACATACAACAAAAAACTGGTACAATACAAAAAGTGGCCTCCAGCTACAAAAACTTTCTCCTACAAGTAGTTAACTGACAGTTTTTTTTCCAGTGAAAACACAGATATGGCATCCAACGAGTGTTGTCCTGTCTCGTCTTCTTTATATTATTGCCAAGAAGCTGCAACTGAATAAAGCTGTGCTTCAACCTTCTGTTCCAAATTACCATTTTTAAAAATGCAATTGGCTGTTCCGGCCTACTAAAGGGGTCTGCCCCTGCCTGGTGTTGTCCTCAACTGAATAAAGCTGAGCTTCTACCTTCTGCCTCTTATTAACTGCTGTTTTTTAAAAAAATTGGCTGTTCCGGCCTACTAAAGGTGTCTGTCTGCCCCTGCCTGGTGTTGTCCTCAACTGAACAAAGCTGAGCTTCCACATTCTGGCTTTCGCCCTATACTATCAGATATTAAACTGCATTTGGCCTACTAGTGTGGTTAGGCCCTTGAAACAGTGTCTGCTGCTCTTGGGTTTGCTACTCCACTGAACAAAGCAATGCCGCCTGTTTAGTCCTGTTACCAATTTTGAACTGCATTTAGCCTACTTTATTCTTTGGCCCTATATCTGTTTCCTCCTCATCCTGCCCATTGCCCAGCCACTGCTAGATGAGTCTGCTGGTACATTGACCTAGACCACTACATTCCCCTTATACTCTACACAGCCAGAATCTGACCCTGCTGAAAGTAAGGTTCCCCTTCCCGCATGTTATACCACCTTACACAGGGACAGAGAGGAAGGTGCAGATGAAAGTGCAGGTTCCTTCATCAGGTGGGGGGGCATACTCTTTGGCGACGTCACTGGCACAGGGCCCCTCAGAGTATGCAAAAGTGTCGCTGCTGGTGGGAGGCGCCCCCGCCATGCAAACACACTGCCGTACTTTGAGGGGCCCTGTGCCAGTGCCAATGCGAACGAGTGGGCCCCCCCTGCTTGCTCAGGATCACAGCACTTGCAACGTTGAAATACTTACCTTTCCCTGCAACACCGCCGTGACGTAGTCCGCATTTCCTGGGCCCACGAAAAACTTGAGGCAGCCCTACTCCCCCCACAACTTTTGCCAAATGACCCCCAATTCCCTATGCCCAACTATTATTATAAAGTTAATTAAGATTGACAAGCTTCAGAAACAAGAATGGATGTTTTTGGCATTAAAATGGGCACTGTAGGTGTTTTCCTGGCCTCCACTCACTGCCGACTATGCTTCCCCATTGACTTGCATTGGGTTTCGTGTTTCGGTCGATCCCCGACTTTTAGCGATAATCGGCCGACTGCACTCGACTCGACTCTGGACAAAATCGGGTTTCACAAAACCCGACTCGATCTTAAAAAAATGAAAGTCGCTCACCTCTACTTCTCACTCATTCTGGCTTACAAACCGATCAGGTCAGTCTATGTGTAGAACTGTTAACCATTATCCTTACCCGCAACCATTTCATGTTCCAGGACGACTTCTACCTACAGATCCGTGGCACCGCGATGGGCTCCAACGTAGCGCCCCCCTATGCAAACTGCTACATGGCTGATTTCGAGGAGAGTAAGATATACTCTCACTCTCTATTCTGTAGTAACGTGCTCCTTTGGAGACGTTACATAGATGATGTCTTCTGCATATGGGGGGGCACGTTGGAAGCCCTCACGTCTTTCTTTGACTGGCTTAATACAGCCTGGCCGGGTATCTCTTTTACCATGTCCCATGATCCCAACAAAATTAATTTTCTTGACACAATGGTGATTCTTCAGCCGGATGGCTCCATTTCTACTGACCTCTACACAAAAAGTACCGATCGTAACAGTTTGTTACATTTCACGAGTTTCCACCCTCCTGCTACTAAGAGATCGGTACCCAAATCTCAATTCCATCGGGTCTCAAAAATTGGGTCTGACTCAGACCTGCGGCCCCTCCGTTTACAAGAAATGGCCACTAAATTCACCCAACGTGGATATCCGTCATCCATTCTCCAAGAGGCTGCCTCACCTTCGCCTCCATGACCCAATAGAGCCACAAATCGGATCCCATTCATACACTCCTACCACCCGTTTGCTTACATCTTACATAGGTCTATACGTAGACACTGGCACCTACTGGCAAGTGCCCACCCTAATGTCCTGGAATTCCAAAATCCATTTCTTCCATGCTTCAAGCGCCCCCCGAACCTGAAAGATTCATTGGTAAAGGCTGACATGGGATCAAACAAATCATCCCCACGGCAACGTTTCCTACAACATCCCCGTACAGGAACGTTTCCCTGTCTCAATTGCTCACAATGTCATAACGTCCTCAAGGGCTCTTCTTTCCATCATCCCCGTTCAGGTAAAACATTTCGTATCCCTGACTATTTCACTTGTGCTTCATCATGGGTCATATACTTGATCAAATGCCCATGCGGCCTACTATACGTGGGCGAAACCACACAACCTATACGCGATAGGATTTCTAAACACAAGTCCACGGTTTGCTGCAAACATCTCTTACTGCCCATCCCGTCACACTTCAACACTCAGGGTCATAATATTTCACAACTAAGATTTCAGGTCATTGAGCACATTCCCCCAATGAGACGAGGAGGCGATCGGGTTGCCCGCTTAAAGCATAGGGAGGCCTTCTGGATCCACTCTTTAGAGACCCTCCACCCATTGGGTCTCAACAGAGATTATGATCTGGCATCATTTCTCTGAGTACTCATTTAAATAGTTTTGTCATCTGGCTGTACCAATTGTTCCATACCACCTGATAACCTTTAATCCTCACTATTAACAAATTTGATTGACTCATATCATAGTTCATGCTGTCTATGTGCCTTATAATAAGTCTGATTAATTTTCCACTTGTTCTCCTTTTCCGCCGACGTTGTGGTTATCATGTATTTTCAAAGGTATGTTTAGTGACCATATATGTCCAGTGCTGTTGATTTGGCCCCTGTGTTGCTTGTTTATGACCTTACATTCTATAAAATACTATTTTGTTTTTATTTAACACCTATACCATGATACCATGTAAGTTGTACATTTGTTCACACGGGTGGCTTACTATTATCCTTTGGTTGTATCAGTGCGTCACAATTTTAACTCCTTTTTCTCTATTGATAGAGCCGAGTATACTGAAGTCACTATACCACCGTCTTCCTGCATAGACACCGAACGCACTGGATCAAGTCCTGTTTCTCACTATGCCTAGAACTTCACGGCCGAATCCAGCACTGAATGACAGCTTACACCACGGAGTCTTTCCACCACTCTCCGGATCTCCGCTAGGCACCGCCCCTTTGTTTATCCGCTTGTGGATCTTTGTTCTCATTTCTCTATAGTGGAACGTTTCTCACCGCTGCATGTTTCCTTAGGGGAAGTTAAACCTAGTTGCGTCATTTCCGCCGGCCTCTTACACACTATTATGTGGCACACACAGCCGCACACTGACAAGCCGGACTATCACATGTCCGTTGACGTCACTTCCGGGTCTACGGGCGCACACCGTGCATTGGCTAACCACGCCTGCACGGTCACTCACCTGGCCTATTTATCGGCGGTCCACACAGCCACAGATCAGACAAGCGGTGGATACCGCGTCTGACAGCGGCACATCTCGCCAGGTCTCTACCAGGTAACACCCACCTAGCGCGGTCACATACCTCATGTGTACAGTTCCCTCCATTATAATGCTCACTCCTTACCTTTTTCCTATCCCCAGTATTTACACCGGTCCAGCGCTCAGAGAAGGTATGCCTTCTCCGGCATCCTTTCCTATCTTAGCACCATTATCACCCTTTAACATAATTTTTCCTGTGACCCATAGACGCTGTATGTATATGTGCCCTGAGACATTACTGTCTCCTATGCCCGAGCTTCAGTCTAGTACGGTATGTGTCACACAATCCCACCTCCTATTTTTTCTCTTAGTGGACAGAGAGTGCCTCTATATGTCGTATGGTCCTCTTCAGCATGACATTCTAGTTGTATGTCTATTTCGCTTATTCATTGGACCTGTTATTCTGTAGATGCTGTACTATTTCTTGATATTCGTTTATCACATTATGTTTATACTTTTGTTGGTTTTTGTTATATTATTTTGTTTGGTGTATTTATTTCTCACCTGTAGTAACTGAGAAAGGTCCGTATGGTGGACCGAAACGTTTATTGGGTACTACAATAAAATTTCACTTAAGCATAAGTTGAGTGCTAGGTTCTTTCGTTATCCTCTCCTGCTATAACCCGACCAGTTTTATCTCTTAAAGGGATCCCTTAGTTGACCCGGGATCCCTATTTTGCCTTTTTGTTTTGTTTACTACTGTTTTAAAGACTACCGAATCATGGACGGTGAATGATTCACAAACTGCTCTGTAAATAGTTCGCACCCTCTTAAGGGTGCCCCCTACTGGTTTTACAAAAAAAAGAGAACTCTTTGTGAAGAAACTGTTCCTGGAAACAGCATTGGAGTTGCTGCCCTACACGGACTTGCAGCATGAGTAGCTGCACAACCTCAAAGAGACTTGGCTCCCTCTTAAAGGGAATGTTCACCAGTTGCACTTAATATACAATGTTGCCTTAAAAGAAAGTGAACAGTAATAATGTTTACATAGAAAAGTTATATGTAGTTAGTTAGTTAATTATAGAAAATGTTTAATAATGTGTTAGAGAATGAGGACAGGAAAGTGAACCCGTAGGGGTTAGTGAGTGAGTCCTCCTAAGAGCCATAGAGAGATGGCTTAGTGATCCTGTACTAAGAAAAGAGGCAGTAGGCCTGGGCAGACAGACAGGCGGTCCTGCATGAGACAATCAGAGAGTAAAAAGAAATTACTGCACTTAGAGAAGAAAGATGAAGAAAAGTTAATTTATATTTTAGAAGTTTTATCATAGGCCTTTAGTGGATCCAGCTTATACGTCCTTAAAGGCAATGTTAAATTATTGTTCAGAATTTGCACTCAGTAGAATACCCGGCTGGGTAATAGAAGTTATTTATAGACTGTTATTTAAAATATTAAACCATGTTTGTAACATTCAAGAGTCCTCACCTCCCATAAAGGGAAGCATTGTTACTTTCACTTGTTATTTGTTTACTGCATCTCAAAATTTGTATGTCTTTTGCTGACATGTATTGTTGTTTTCTTCCCAGTCCGGGAGTACTGGATTTAACCGGGGGGGAGTGCAGCGCCCCAGAGTCCTGGTTGTTGCAGTACTGATGCTCCGCCGCTAAGGGGAGTGATGGTACGTCTGATGGCACTGAAGGAGTTCACCTGACCAGGTATCACAGACACCAATACACTTCATAGTCTGGCCTCCAGGGGGAGCTAAGGGCGCTATGTATTAGGCCACTCCTCACAATCTGGTAAAACTGGGGGTTAGATAGAAAGTTAGAGAGAAAGCTGACTGGGTTGGAACCAGGCAACATCCTGTGGCAGAGGGTGTTGCGGGGGAAGATTCAGGGGGGTCCCTGTCAGGGGTGGGATCCTGACAGAGGCCTAGCGAACAGGAAAGAACGTTAAGGAACCGCGCCTGCACTACATCGCGGCGGTATCTCAAGAAAGGACAAGAAGCGAGGTTTATTGTGAAGAGTGAGAAACGAGATCAAAGCAAAAAGGAGATAAAAGCCAATAGGAGTCGTGCTGTAAGATCGAGGCAACATCCTGAGGTGCGTAGCCGGTGGCCGGGAACACCAAGGAAGTATTAGGCTCCAAGCAATACTTCAAACCAACGGCAGGACAGTTAATTATAGGTTGGCTGTCTCACCTAAATCACCTAAGCAGACATAGGGGGCAACTGTGGGAGAGGGGCGTCACTAGGGTCCCGGAAGAACTCCAGGCCTACCCGTCATACGGGTGCGTCCTATCCATATCATCTGGGGACGGAGAAGAACATCAGAATAGACAGAAGTTGTGGGAAAGAACATCAGAAATAGACACAACAGTTGTGAGGACTATCCCGTGGTGCTCAGCAGGGAAGTACTACAACACACAGGCGCTAGAAGGAAGGCACAGATTTCCACCTGCAAAGGGAACTCTGGAGGTGCCATCGGACCGGCCGGTCTCAGCCAGCCCTGTTAACCGTACTCTGGACTGAGGATCTTGAAGCCTTCAGTAAAGAGGTAAAGAGACTGCATCTCTGTGTCCTCGTTATTTATTGCTACCTGCACCGCACACCACCATTCACCCCTTTCATTGGACACCCCTTAGCAGGGTCACGGACCAGGTCTAGCCACCGTGACAACCCCAGAACTGAGACAGAGAGGCCCGGTATCGAGTACCCCGCGGCCCTGCGTCTGGGGGCGCTCCAATAATCTCTCCTGATTGACTGTACTATACCCATTGATGTTTTTGCTGCAGGACATTATGGGGAAGCCTGCCCAGCCTCAGGTTACGTGAGTCTTTTTTATCTGATGCAGTATAAATTGTGTAAAATGGTGGGAGACATTTCTGGTAATTTGCACAAATCAAAACGCGAATTTGTCTGGTCCAGCAAATTTCCAAACAGTTGACATGAATTCAATTTGCTCATCTACAGTCATTATGTCTGCCTTTATGACAAAACAAATTTCCCCCATTAGTGCTGGTGCAGAAAATCGTGTTTTCTCTCATCCTTGGGCCAATTATGCAAATCACATTCAGATCAAACTCTGATCAGAGTTTAAACAGTGTGGTTATAGTGTGATCCGACTGTCTCGGATGAGGAAAAGATTAATAAAAAATGTCTACATCTCCATTCTGTCAGTCCGTGGAAATCACACTGTACTCAGATGTCTTCTCCGTGCAATTGCATGGTTTTCACAGACAAGTGCGATCCCAATATCAGATTAAATTTGGGTATGCAGCTATTTTTTCTTTAGACTGGCTCAGTCCGATGAAAAAATCTGAGACACTAAATTTGAAAATATGGCTATTAGTGATGCATAATTCAGCTGCGGGGACTCAACATAATCTACGAGCATGCCCAAAATACTCGGATAACACCCAAGCTTGCTCGGAAATCTCGAGTAACGAGCACACTCTCTCATCACTAATGGCCATGTGCATGATCCCTTATTCAGACCAATAAGTAGGCAGAAATATTGTGCAAACATTGAGCATATGGTTTCCATGACTCAAATGCATCTGTCTTTTTTCATATTCAATTTAAAATAGTTGCACTATCAGTGGAATTTATCACCGCCATCTGTGTTTATAGTACACACCGCCAATATGTGAAGTTTCCACATTATTTTCATTTTTCTTTATCTAGCTTCATCCAAATCAACCACATTACTGGGAAGTGTTAAAGAATTCAGAACTTGGCAAAAATTTGACTGAAGCTGATAGAGATCAGAGATCTTCAAGGGATACTTTTATCGCTGTTTATGTGGTTAATTTGAATTATGACCACACAGATTATTATGGGAAAATACCAGAGCACCAACAGCTAGAATTTACATATTCTGGTCATCTAGGGGTAAACGGAATGTGGCGCCCCTAGGGGTATTTGCCACAAAAATAGTTATTGACACCAAATACAAATATTAAAATAGCAAGACTGCACTACCATCTCCGGCCAGAAGGGGGAGCTCCAGAGACTCCCCTTGATCTATTCTGGTCTGAGAAAAGGACTGGCAGTTGGGTTGAGGAGCTGAAAGTGAGAGGTCGTATAACTGAACTCCTAACAGCCCTATGACGGATTATAGGCCCGTGATACCCATAGTAGGAAAAGAGGAATAGAGAAAAAGGACATTGTGAGAACCGGGTAGCAATAACCTCTACCCAGAATAGGCGCAGAGACGGATACCGGATCCGTGGCTATATTCATTATATATAATACAGCAACCGGAAGGAAGTGAGGTGATATCAGCTTCACCAGGGTAAGACGCAGCAACAGACACAGAGTTCAGCGGTACTCCCAGAGAGGGTAAGCCAACAAAAAAAGGACTCGGGTTGTCCGCCGAACCAGAGCACAGAAGAGACAGATTGGGTCGGCAGCCAGTTCACAAACAGCAGCAGGGCCATACAGAAACTGCGCATAATAAGAGGTGGAAATCCTGACAGGGTCAAAGTGATTCAGAGTTTTTATACAGACTCCGGTGACAGTATTGGTTGCAAATCCCTTTTTGTTGAAGTAAACTGGTTAAACGTTTCAGCGCCTCAGTCTTTCATTTGGACAATAGCCATCGATCCAGGATCGGGGTCATCACAGCTGAGAGGACCTGCTGCTGATCAAGTAAGTGTCTGTTCCTTCATGATATCCCTTACATTGTGCATCACCTGAGGCCACAGCACCGGGTCAAGCCACTAGTGACACCTCCCTCAAGAGACAGACCTCATCGATCTGGTGCTGGGTACCTCGGTCTCCCGGGCGTCACAGGTATATAAAGGATTTGCTTTATGATTAATTTAAATAGGCTTTCTTTAGCTCACCAATATCAGAATTGTGGTGGTCTGATATCCAGGAACCTCACAAAACAACTGTTATTAGAGAAGGATATAAAGATTGAACAAACTGACCAGCAAAACTCTGCTCAGTGTGTAGTGCTCACTGACAAGTGCTGTAGGTCAGTGCCTTTTTAAGGCTAGTTTCACACCAGGGTATTTTCTCTCACCTGATATAATTGGGCCAATTGTGCAAATCTCACTCTGATCAAACTCTGTGATCTGATTTTGTCAGATGAGGAGAAAATAGAAAATATAAATTTCTTCATCTTCTCCTTTCTGTCAGTCTGTAAAAATTGGTCTGCACTCAGATGTCATTCTGTCATTCAAGTGCAGTCAAATGTTTTCCACGGCTCATTGACTTGTATTGTCGAGTGTGAGTTGAATCGGAACCAACTCGAGCAAGTTGCATTTTTTTCCTTGGACTAAACCAGACAAAAATCAGACATGTGCAAGGCCCCACAGGATAACATGAAATACGGTCACGTGCATAAGGCCTAAGAGAGCTCATAACAGCTGATTGTTGGTGCTGCTCTATGCTGGACCACTGAAACTGATGACCTGAAATTGATAACCTATTCTAAGTATAGGCCATTAACCCCTTTCTGACATTTGACGTACTATCCCGTCGAGGTGGGGTGGGCCCGTATGACCACCGACGGGATAGTACGTCATACGCGATCGGCCGCGCTCAGGGGAGCGCGGCCGGTTGTCAGCTGCATATCGCAGCTGACATCCGGCACTATGTGCCAGGAGCGGTCACGGACCGCCCTCGGCACATTAACCCCCGGCACACCGCGATCAAACATGATCGCGGTGTACCGGCGGTATAGGGAAGCATCGCGCAGGGAGGGGGCTCCCTGCGGGCTTCCCTGAGACCCCCGGAGCAACGCGATGTGATCGCATTGCTCCGTGGGTCTCCTACCTCCCTCCTCGCCGCAGGTCCCGGATCCAAGATGGCCGCGGCATCCGGGTCCTGCAGGGAGGGAGGTGGCTTACCGAGTGTCTGCTCAGAGCAGGCGCTGGTAAGCCTGCAGCCCTGCACAGCAGATCGTCGATCTGACAGAGTGCTCTGCACACTGTCAGATCAATGATCTGTAATGTCCCCCCCTGGGACAAAGTAAAAAAGTTAAAAAAAAAATCCCCACATGTGTGTAAAAAAAAATAAAAAAAATATCCTAAATAAAGAAAAAAAAATAAAATATTATTCCCATAAATACATTTCTTTAGCTAAATAAAATAAAAAAAACAATAAAAGTACACATATTTAGCATCGCCGCGTCCGTAACGACCCAACCTATAAAACTGCTCCACTAGTTAACCCCTTCAGTAAACACCGTAAGAAAAAAAAAAAAAAACGAGGCAAAAAACAACGCTTTATTATCATACTGCCGAATAAAAAGTGGAATAACACGCGATCAAAAAGACTGATATAAATAACCATGGTACCGCTAAAAACGTAATCTTGTCCCTCAAAAAACGAGCCGCCATACAGCATCATCAGCAAAAAAATAAAAAAGTTATAGTCCTGAGAATAAAGCGATACCAAAATAATTATTTTTTTCTATAAAATAGTTTTTATTGTATAAAAGTGCCAAAACATAAAAAAAATGATATAAATGAGATATCGCTGTAATCGTACTGACCCGACGAATAAAACTGCTTTATCAATTTTACCAAACGCGGAACGGTATAAACGCCTCCCCCAAAAGAAATTCATGAATAGCTGGTTTTTGATCACTCTGCCTCACAAAAATCGGAATAAAAAGCGATCAAAAAATGTCACGTGTCCGAAAATGTTACCAATAAAAACATCAACTCGTCCCGCAAAAAACAAGATCTCACATGACTCTGTGGACTCAAATATGGAAAAATTACAGCTCTCAAAATGTGGTAACGCAAAAAATATTTTTTGCAATGAAAAGCGTCTTTCAGTGTGTGACGGTTGCCAATCATAAAAATCCGCTAAAAAACCCGCTATAAAAGTAAATCAAACCCCCCTTCATCACCCCCTTAGTTAGGGAAAAATAAAAAAATTAAAAAATGTATTTATTTCCATTTTCCCGTTAGGGTTAGGGTTAGGGCTAGAGTTAGGACTAGAGTTAGGGCTAGGGTTAGGGCAAGGGTTAGGGCTAGGGTTAGGGTTACGGTTAGGGCTAGGGTTATGGCTACGGTTGGGGCTAGGGTTAGGGCTAGGGTTAGGGCTAGGGTTGGGGCTAGGGTTAGGGCTAGGGTTAGGGCTAGGGTTGGGGCTAGGGTTAGGGTTAGGGCTAGGGTTAGGGCTAGGGTTGGGGCTAGGGTTAGGGTTAGGGCTAGGGTTAGGGCTAGGGTTAGGGCTAGGGTTAGGGCTAGGATTATTGCTAGGGTTAGGGCTAGGGTTAGGGCTAGGGTTGGGGCTAGGGTTAGGGCTAGGGTTAGGGTTAGGGCTAGGGTTAGGGCTAGGGTTAGGGCTAGGGTTGGGGCTAGGGTTAGGGTTAGGGCTAGGGTTAGGGCTAGGGTTGGGGCTAGGGTTAGGGTTAGGGCTAGGGTTAGGGCTAGGGTTAGGGCTAGGATTATTGCTAGGGTTAGGGCTAGGGTTAGGGCTAGGGTTGGGGCTAGGGTTGGGGCTACAGTTAGGGTTGGGGCTAAAGATAGGGTTAGGGTTTGGATTACATTTACGGTTGGGAATAGGGTTGGGTGTGTCTGGGTTAGAGGAGTGGTTAGGGTTACTGTTGGGATTAGGGTAAGGGGTGTGTTTGGATTAGGGTTTCAGTTATAATTGGGGGGTTTCCACTGTTTAGGCACATCAGGGGCTCTCCAAACGGGACATGGCATCCGATCTGAATTCCAGCCAATTCTGCGTTGAAAAAGGAAAACAGTGCTCCTTCCCTTCAGAGCTCTCCCGTGTGCCCAAACAGGGGTTTACCCCAACATATGGGGTATCAGCGTACTCAGGACAAATTGGACATCATCTTTTGGGGTCCAATTTCTCCTGCTACCCTTGGGAAAATACAAAACTGGGGGCCAAAAAATAAGTTTTGTGGGAAAAAAAAGATTTTTTATTTTCACGGCTCTGCGTTGTAAACTGTAGTGAAACACTTGGGGGTTCAAAGTTCTCACAACACATCCAGATAAGTTCCTTGGGGGGTCTAGTTTCCGATATGGGGTCACTTGTGGGGGGTTTGTACTGTTTGGGTACATCAGGGGCTCTGCAAATGCAACGTGACGCCTGCAGACCAATCCATTTAAGTCTGCATTCCAAATGGCGCTCCTTCCCTTCCGAGCTCTGTCATGCGCCCAAACAGTGGTTCCCCCCCACATATGGGGTATCAGCGTACTCAGGACAAATTGGACAACAACTTTTGGGGTCCAATTCATCCTGATACCCTTGTGAAAATACAAAACTGGGGGCTAAAAATCATTTTTGTGAAAAAAAAAAGAATTTTTATTTTCACGGCTCTGCGTTATAAACTGTAGTGAAACACTTGGGGGTTCAAAGTTCTCACAACACATCTAGATAAGTTCCTTGGGAGGTCTAGTTTCCAATATGGGGTCACTTGTGGGGGTTTTCTACTGTGTGGGTACATCAGGGGCTCTGCAAATGCAACGTGACGCCTGCAGACCAATCCATCCAAGTCTGCATTCCAAATGGCGCTCCTTCCCTTACGAGCTCTGCCTTGCGCCCAAACAGTGGTTCCCCCCCACATATGGGGTATCAGCGTACTCAGGACAAATTGGACAACAACTTTTGGGGTCCAATTTATCCTGATACCCTTGTGAAAATACAAAACTGGGGGCTAAAAATCATTTTTGTGAAAAAAAAAAGAATTTTTATTTTCACGGCTCTGCGTTATAAACTGTAGTGAAACACTTGGGGGTTCAAAACTCTCAAATCACATCTAGATAAGTTCTTTAGGGGGTCTACTTTCCAAAATGGTGTCACTTGTGGGGGGTTTTAATGTTTAGGCACATCAGGGGCTCTCCAAACGCAACATGGCATCCCATCTTAATTCCAGTCAATTTTGTATTGAAAAGTAAAATAGCGCTCCTTCCCTTCCGAGCTCTGCTATGCGCCAAAACAGTGGTTTACCCCAACATATGTGGCATCGTCGTACTCAGGACAAATTGCACAACAACTTTTGTGGTCTAATTTCTTCTCTTACCCTTGGGGAAATAAAAAAATGGGGGCGAAAATATCATTTTTGTGAAAAAATATGATTTTTTATTTTTACGGCTCTGCATTATAAACTTCTGTGAAGCACTTGTTAGGTCAAAGTGCTCAACACACATCTAGATAAGTTCCTTAAGGGGTCTACATTCCAAAATGGTGTCACTTGCGGGGGGTTTCAATGTTTAGGCACATCAGTGGCTCTCCAAACTCAACATGGCATCCCATCTCAATTCCAGTCAATTTTGCATTGAAAGTCAAATGGCGCTCCTTCCCTTCCGAGCTCTGCCCTGCGCCCAAACAATGGTTTACACCCACATATGGGGTATCAGCGTACTCAGGACAAATTGCTCAACAACTTTTGTGGTCTATTTTCTCCTGTTACCCTTGGTAAAATAAAACAAATTGGAGCTGAAATAAATTTTGTGTGAAAAAAAGTTAAATGTTTATTTTTATTTAAACATTCCAAAAATTCCTGTGAAACACCTGAAGGGTTAATAAACTTCTTGAAAGTGGTTTTGAGTACCTTGAGGGGTGCAGTTTTTAGAATGGTGTCACACTTGGGTATTTCCTATCATATGGACCCCTCAAAATGACTTCAAATGAGATGTGGTCCCTAAAAAAAAATGGTGTTGTAAAAATGAGAAATTGCTGGTCAAATTTAACCCTTATAACTCCGTCACAAAAAAAAATGTTGGTTCCAAAATTGTGCTGATGTAAAGTAGACATGTGGGAAATGTTACTTATTAAGTATTTTGCTTGACATATGTCTGTGATTTAAGGGCATAAAAATTCAAAGTTGGAAAATTGCAAAATTTTCAAAATTTTCGCCAAATATTCATTTTTTTCACAAATAAATGCAAGTTATATCAAAGAAATTTTACCACTCTCATGAAGTACAATATGTCACGAGAAAACAATGTCAGAATTGCCAAGATCCGTTGAAGCGTTCCAGAGTTATAACCTCATAAAGGGACAGTGGTCAGAATTGTAAAAATTGGCCCGGTCATTAACGTGCAAACCACCCTTGGGGGTGAAGGGGTTAATACTCTATGTAAAAACAACAACCCCTTTAAAGGAAATGCATGATGATTTATTTTTATTTTTTTAATGATTGGGCGTTATGTTTTAAAAAAAGTTTCAAATGTGTATAAAAATAAATGGTGTAATGCATTCTTTTTTCATTATTTTTTAACTCTGCCACTGGGGACTGACATTTTTATTTACTGATGTGTGAGAGTCAGAGCACGACCCACTCAGGAAATACATTAGCCCATGACCATAGGAGATTGTGGTCATTATCCTTCTCTATCTCTTAGGCTGCCATCACACTAGCAGTATTTGGTCAGTATTTTACATCAGTATTTGTAAGCCAAAACCAGGAGTGGAACAGTCAGAGGAAAAGTATAATAGAAACATATGCACCACTTCTGTATTTATCACCCACTCCTGGTTTTGGCTGAGAAATACTGATTTAAAATACTGACCAAATACTGATAGTGTGATGGCAGCCTAATACTGTGGCCAAATCAGCTGTGAACTGGGCATCATGTGTGATACAGTAAGCTGAGACTTGTATCTAATCTGATCATAAGTGATATAGTCCTCTGAGCCATGTGTCTAATCCTATCATGTGTTATGCAATCTGAAGGGCAGTGTATCCAATCCTATCATGTGTGATAGTCTGATGAGCCGTGTATCCAATCCTATCATGTGATACAGCAAGCTGAGCCATGTATCTAATCCTATCATGTGTGATACAGTCCGCTGAGTTGTGTATCTAATTTTATTATGTGTGATGCAATATACTAAGCAATGTATCTAAACTTATCCTGTGTGATACAGTGTGTGAGCCATGTATCTAATCCTATCATGTGTGATACAGGACGCTGAGTCGTGTATCTAATTCTATTACCGTGTTTCCCCGATAGTAAGACACCCCCGATAGTAAGACGTAGTGGGGGTTTTAGCGGGGTCGGCTAATGTAAGACGCACCCCCGAAAGTAAGACATAGTACTGTACGTTGGAAAAATATAAGCCGTACCGGTACCTTTTGCTGCATTAATTGCGGGATGCGGACAATTCAGCTAAGGCTTCACTGGTAACCAGGGTAAACATCGGGTTACTAAGCGCAGGGCCGCGCTTAGTAACCCGATGTTTACCCTGGTTACCAGTGTAAATGTAAAAAAAAAAAAAAAAAAAGTGAGGTGTCATATCTTGTTTTTTCCAGAGGTGATTTTGGAGTTTTTGGGCTGTCGGGACAGAATACAGTGGCTTTTCCTTTGCCTTTTGGTGTTTTTAATCCTTCAGAAAGATACTGTTGACTTCCATCTCCGAGGGCGCCCCAGTGCAGGCTGCAGTAGGCCGGCTCTGGCGGCGGGTCCATGCGGGGTGGAGTAGATGAAGCTGGCCGCTGCTTGCTGCTCCGGAGCGCACAGTCCGTGCGGGGGATGGTGCACTGGGCCGGGGGAGGACAGGACGTGCAGGTATCTGCCGCCCCCTGCGCCAACCACAGCGCCGCCCCCGGCCACGAAACCCCCGGAGAAGCTGGAGCATTTGTCGGGGAGCAGCAGCTGGTCGTGCCCGAGGTGGCTTCCCTTTCTCATGGTACGGAGCCACCGCCTTCTCCGCTCTCCTCGTGAGGCGGATTGTACGGCTGTGTGTGCTCGGGCCCCAGGTCCGACCTTCGCGCGTAAACCGCATCCCTTCATTCATTGTCAGCTTCCTGGAGCCATTTTTCAGCCGCGGCGGTGGCAGGGAGGTCGGAGCTGGGGCCCGAGCACACACAGCCGTACAATCCGCCTCCATCTGCCTCCCCCGCTCCGACGAGCTCACCTCAGCACCGAGGGGACCTGCTCTAACTGCAGCCCCGGCTATTTGTAGGGTGCAGGCCAGGCAGTGCGGATTACTGGGGTCACAAGGAGGAGAGTGGAGAAGGCGGCGGCTCTGTACCATGAGAAAGGGAAGCCACCTCGGGCACGACCAGCTGCTGCTCCCCGACAAATGCTCCAGCTTCTCCGGGGGTTTCGTGGCCGGGGGCGGCGCTGTGGTTGGCGCAGGGGGCGGCGGATACCTGCACGTCCTGTCCTCCCCCAGCCCAGTGCACCATCCCCCGCACGGACTGTGCGCTCCGGAGCAGCAAGCAGCGGCCAGCTTCATCTACTCCACCCCGCATGGACCCGCCGCCAGAGCCGGCCTACTGCAGCCTGCACTGGGGCGCCCTCGGAGATGGAAGTCAACAGTATCTTTCTGAAGGATTAAAAACACCAAAAGGCAAAGGAAAAGCCACTGTATTCTGTCCCGACAGCCCAAAAACTCCAAAATCACCTCTGGAAAAAACAAGATATGACACCTCACTTTTTTTTCTTTTTTTTTTTTTACATTTACACTGGTAACCAGGGTAAACATCGGGTTACTAAGCGCGGCCCTGTGCTTAGTAACCCGATGTTTACCCTGGTTACCAGGGGACTTCGCATAGTTGGTCGCTGGAGAGCTGTCTGTGTGACAGCTCTCCAGCGACCACACAGGTTTTTTTTTCCAATGTAAGACACCCCCCCGAAAGTAAGACATAGTGGGACTTTTGAGTGGTAAAAGAAAGTAGGACGCTGTCTTACTATCGGGGAAACACGGTATGTGTGATACAATATACTGAGCCATATATTTAATCCTATCATGTGATACAATCCTCTGAGCTGTGTATCTGTGTATCTAATCCTTTAATATACAGTTATATGAAAAAGTTTGGGCACCCCTATTAATCTTAAGCTTAATGTTTTATACAAATTGGTTTTTTTGCAACAGCTATTTTAGTTTCATATATCTAATAACTGTTGGACACAGTAATGTTTCTGCCTTGAAATGAGGTTTATTGTACTAACAGAAAATGTGCAATCTGCATTCAAACAAAATTTGACAGGTGCATAAGTATGGGCACCCTTATCATTTTCTTGTTTTAAATACTCCTACCTACTTTTACTGACTTACTAAAGCACTTTTTTTGGTTTTGTAACCTCATTGAGCTTTGAACTTCATAGCCAGGTGTATGCAATCATGAGAAAAGCTACTTAAAGTGGCCACTTGCAAGTTGTTCTCCTGTTTGAATCTCCTCTGAAGAGTGGCATCATGGGCTCCTCAAAACAACTGTCAAATGATCTGAAAACAAAGATTATTCAACATAGTTGTTCAGGGGAAGGATACAAAAAGCTGTCTCAGAGATTTAACCTGTCAATTTCCACTGTGAGGAACATAGTAAGGAAATGGAAGAACACAGGTACAGTTCTTGTTAAGGCCAGAAGTGGCAGGCCAAGAAAAACATCAGAAAGGCAGAGAAGAAGAATGGTGAGATCAGTCAAGGACAATCCTCAGACCACCTCCAGAGATCTGCAGCATCAACTTGCTGCAGATGGTGTCACTGTGCATTGGTCAACTATACAACGCACTTTGCACAATGAGAAGCTGTATGGGAGAGAGATGCGAAAGGAGCAGTTTCTGCAAGCACGCCACAAACAGAGTCGGCTCAGGTATGCAAAAGCACAATTGTAGAAGCCAATTTCTTTTTGGAAGAAGGTCCTGTGGACTGATGAAACAAAGATTGAGTTGTTTGGTCATACAAAAAGACGTTATGCATGGCCAAAAAACACAGCATTCCAAGAAAAACACTTGCTACCCACAGTAAAATTTGGTGGAGGTTCCATCATGCTTTGGGGCTGTGTGGCCAATGCCGACACCGGGAATCTTGTTAAAGTTGAGGGACGCATGGATTCCTCTCAGTATCAGCAGATTCTTGACAATAATGTTCATGAATCAGTGACAAAGTTGAAGTTACACAGGGGATGGATCTTTCAGCAAGACAGTGATCCAAAACACCGCTCCAAATCTACTCAGACATTCATGCAGAGGAACAATTACACTGTTCTGGAATGGCCATCCCAGTCCTCAGACCTGAATATCATTGAACATCTGTGGGATCATTTGAAGAGGGCTGTCCATGCTCGGTGACCATCAAACCTAACTGAACTGGAATTGTTTTGTAAAGAGGAATGGTCAAAAATACCTTCATCCAGGATCCAGAAACTCATTAAAAGCTACAGGAAGCGACTAGAGGCTGTTATTTTTGCAAAAGGAGGATCTACTAAATATTAATGTCACTTTTCTGGTGAGGTGCCCATACTTATGCACCTGTCAAATTTTGTTTGAATGCCGATTACATATTTTCTGTTAGTACAATAAACCTCATTTCAAGGCAGAAACATTACTGTGTCCAACAGTTATTAGATATATGAAACTGAAATAGCTGTTGCAAAAAAAACAATTTTTATAAAACATTAAGATCAATAGGGGTGCCCAAACTTTTTCATATAACTGTATTGATACACTCTGCTCAGCAGTGTATCCAAGACTAACTGTCTGGTGTCTCTAACATGATGTCATCCATCTTTCTGAAACTGAATATTTCCAAAATTGAATTGAACTTCTTATTTTTCCTCCAACTACTGACCTACCTGAAACTGATATTGCAATTTCTTTGGATGGTTCCACCATATCTCCCAACAGTGTTATTTCCTTTACTCCCTATATTTAAACACTCACTTGTTCTTGTCACCTGCACTTCAAAAACAACTCCAGAATCCGTTCTTTTCTCATATTTCACACTGCAAAACTCTTGTCACTCATATGCATTCTCATCTGAACTACTGTAACTCACTACTAATCAGTCTCCCTCTTACTAAACCCTCCCTTTTTCAATCTATCCTGAATGCAGGAGCCAGGGTCATGTTTCTGTCCAGCCGCAACGTTGATGATTCCACCATGTGCCAGCCATTGCACAGGTTACCCATCCACTATAAAACATAGCTTATCACTCTCATCCATTAAGCTCTCCATAGTGCTGCATCATGCTGCAATGATCTTAGATTAGCTTCTTCCATAACATAAACCTCCCACTCCTGTCTCCAAGACTTTTTTTTTATGCCAAACCAATTCTCTGGAATGCATTACTCCAGATTATTTGATTACTTCCTAGCATACTGTACATGGTTTTAACCCCTTTATGACCTCGGATGGGAAAGTACGTCCGAGGTCAGATCCCCTGCTCACCGCCAGAGCCCGCATCAAGGCCGGGACATGTCAGCTGTTTTGAACAGCTGACATGTGCGTGCAATAGCGGCGGGTAGAATCGCGATTCACCCGCCGCTCTTAACTAGTTAAATGCCGCTGTTAAACGCTGACAGCGACATTTAACTACCGCTTTTGGCCATCGGGCCGGAAATGAGCGCATCGCTGACCCCCGTCACATGATTGGGGGTCAGCGATTCATTGGCATAACAACCAGAGGTCTCCTTGAGACCTCTATGTTTGTTGATGCCGGATTGATATGAGCGCCACCCTGTGGTCAGCACTCATAGCAATGCAGGAATTCAGCTGCATAGGAGCAATCTGAGCTTTGCTCCTATGTAGCAGAGCCAATCGAGTTGTACCAGCTTCTAGTCTCCCATGGAGGCTTTGAAGCATGGCAAAAGTGAAAAAAAATGTTTTAAAAAATATGAAAAAAAATAAAAAATAAAAGTTTAAATCAACCCTCATTCAAAATAAAACAATAAAAAAATCAAATATACACATATTTGGTATCGCCGCCTTCAGAATCGCCCGATCTATCAATAAAAAAAGGATTAACCTGATCGCTAAACAGCGTAACGAGAAAAAAATTTGAAACGCCAGAATTACGTTTGTTTGGTCACCACGAAATTGCATTAAAATGCAATCACGGGCTATCAAAAGAACGTATCTGCACAAAATTGGTATAATTAAAAACATTGCTTGGCTTGCAAAAAATAAGCCCTCACCCGACTTCAGATTACGAAAAATGGAGATGCTACGGGAATCGGAAAATTGCGCAAATTTTTTTTTTTTAGCAAAGTTTGGAATTTTTTTCACCACTTAGATAAAAAAGTACCTAGACATGTTTGGTGTCTATGAGTTTGTAATGACATGAAGAATAAAAATAGCAGGTCAGTTTTAGCATTTAGTGAACCCAGCAAAAAAAGCCAAATAAGAAAACAAGTGTGGGATTGCAATTTTTTTGCAATTTCACCACATTTGGAATGTTTTCCCGTTTTCTAGTACATGACATGGTAAAACCAATGATGTCATTCAAAAGTACAGCTCGTTTTGCAAAAAATAAGCTCTCACTTGGCCATATTGACGGAAAATAAAAAAGTTATGGTTCTGGGAAGGAGGGGAGCGAAAAACGAAAAAAAAAAGCGAAAATACCCTGGGTCATGAAGGGGTTAAACGTGCCTTAAAACCTCTTTAGACAAGCCTATCAACTCACCTCACTAATTTAACTGCTCCTTCTTTGTATCATACACTCTCACACCCTTTATGTACTAAGTATTTTGTATCTGGACACATCCTTATTAAAGATGGGTGGACCATTCACGAGAAGTACCCCTCTGAATTGTGAGTTGTTGTAGAATATGTTGAAGCCATTTAAAAAAAGTTAATAATACAAATATGCCTTTATATAAATGACATGCATCAGATACGCTGGCTCGGAACTCACCGTTGAAGTGCGTGTTTATTTTTTCAGGCCAAAAAAATTTTTTTTAGTTTTATTTGTTTTAAATCAAACTATCGATGTGTGTTCTACAGAAGTTAAGCAACAATGTTCTTTAACAGGATACTAGACATGTATCACAGTTTACAAGAAGATATAGAATGTTATAGGTCAGAGTCATCTGTTGAGCAATAGAGGATTTTCCTGCAGATGTAGCAAACACTATTCATTACAGCCTTTATTAGTCAATAGATAAAGGCAGCAAATTGTTTCTGTATTGACTTTTAACCTGTACTTTCAGAACTGTGATAATGATAACCTTATATCAACTTAAGGTTATCAAAAAAGGCGTAGTACTTACATTCAATGATGCGCCCCATCTCCAACACACGTTTCACCCATGGCTTCGTCATGAGATTTATTATGCTCCATACGTACTTGAGTAAAGTATTTTTTCCCCTCATTCTTGGCACGCTGCTTTATTTCATATACAGTACAGACCAAAAATGTGGACACACCTTCTCAATTAAAGATTTTCCTGTATTTTCATGACTATGAAAATTGTACATTCACACTGAAGGCATCAAAACTATGAATTAACACATGTGGAATTATATACTTAACAAAAAAGTGTGAATAGACTGAAATTATGTCTTATATTCTAGGTTCTTCAAAGTAGCCACCTTTTGCTTTGATGACTGCTTTGCACACTCTTGGCATTCTCTTGATGAGCTTCAAGAGGTAGTCACCGGGAATGGTTTTCACTTCACAGGTGTGCCCTGTCAGGTTTAATAAGTGGGATTTCTTGCCTTATAAATGGGGTTGGGACCATCAGTTGTGTTGTGCAAAAGTCTGGTGAATACACAGCTGATAGCCCTACTGAATAGACTGTTAGAATTTGTATTATGGCAAGAAAAAAGCAGCTAAGTAAAGAAAAACGAGTGGCCATCATTACGTTAAGAAATGAAGGTCAGTCAGTCCGAAAAATTGGGCAAACTTTGAACGTGTCCCCAAGTGCAGTAGCAAAAACCATCAAGCGCTACAAAGAAACTGGCTTTACTTTACTGCACATGAAATAATGCTTCCTGCTCTGTCCCTGCAGTTACTTGAGGCCATTCAGCATCAGTGGCTCCCTCCCAAACTGGAGAGCCACAAACGTCTTTCTGATGATGGTCCCACGGTCCCGGGTCCATTTATACTGTACCATAACCACCCTACACAGTAAGGTAGTCCCCCCACAGCCACCCCACACAGTATGATTGATTCCCCATACACTATGAAGATCCCCAATAATCCCAATACTGTATGTTGGTTCCCCCACAGTCCCCTATATAGTATGATGGTACATATCACAGCCCCCAATATAGTATGATGGTCTGCCACACAGCCCTCATATAGTATGATGGTCCCTTCAACAGCCCCCTATATTGAATGATGGTTCCCCCAACACCCTCATATAGTATGATGGTTTGCCGATTATGTTTTTCGAATGGTTCATCAAACGTACCCAAACCCCATTGAATTTAATGAGAGGCAAAACCAAACATATACACCTTAAAGGAGGACAAAAAGCTTTCCAAACAGCTCAAATTAGGGGCAGACATGAGGAAAAGTGACATCAATTGACCCGCAATACAAATTTGATAAAGGCACAGCAGCAGTCAGCCATGGGCCATGAATGAGGTATCAGGGTCTGGGCCACCATTTACAGCTTTGAACTGAAGCTTTAATTAAGACAAGTTGGGTGAGGGACTGATGTAACCCTACTTTGCTGGGAGCCCTGATACCTCATGCAACACCTCAAACTGCTTTTTTGCTCAGCCACACTCAGGTAGCCCAAATAGCACCTTTGTAGAGCACTAATGTTAGACAAATGTAAGAATAGTAACACAGGTAGTTGATTGATCCATTGACCCACAGTAGAACATTTTACAATGACTCAATAGCAGTCAGCCATGGGTCATGCTTGGGGTATCAGGGTGTGGGCCAGCATTTAGAGCTTTGAATTGAAGCTTCAATTAAGACAAGGAGGGTAAGGAAGCGGTATAAGCCTTCTTTGCTGGGAGCCTTGATACCTCATGCAACTGAGCAGTTTTTTTTTTCTCAGCCACATTCAAGTAGCACAAAAATCGTCCAGCTATGGATCCAACATGAGAAAATTTTGGGCATCTGTGCAGATGCTTTCCTCCTATGGATTCTGTGAATTTTTGGAGCAGGCTTCTGATGCGCAGGGAATAGAATGTGTGAGCAGCTCTGCTGAGTTGCCATCTGTGGTTCCCCACAGTCAGTTGGGCAGTTGGAAATTTGTGACTCAGGGGGAAACAAGGGTGATTGGGGTGCCATCGCTGAGGATTGCAATGTGTGTGATGTTAAGGTGGAGGAAGATTAAGATGAGAAGAAGAGGCCACTTCATGCAGCGCTTGATGTCCGCTGGTGCACATGCTCTTTCTGATCCTCGTCCACAAGGCATACTGCTATGTGGCTGCCAAAGAAAGGGAATCAAGTAACCCATCCAGTAGCAGATGTTGTAATTTGTCTTTGGATAGGACGAGACGGTGTTTGTTCAGTAGAGCTTTCAGTAACATTAACACCTAACCCATGTACACGTCGAACACCAAGCCTATTCTCCCTTCCACCATGACCTCGCTATTTCCCATTAAAGATATATGTACCCTTCCCCTCTTTTAACCAGCTGTTTTACAACCCTAGGCCCAGACCTGTCAGTCACCTGTTACTAAATGAACAATCAGTATTTATATTCTGAGATATTGTGCCTGAACAAGACTGTTAGCCCTAACGATTTTGAGTAGCAAATGGAGACTCCTGGCTGAACCCCAATATTAGGCTAAATGATTTTGATTAGCAAATGGGGCCTCCTTAGTTATGACTGCAACACAGTTTAAGCCCAAACGATTTTGAGTAGAAAATGTGGACTATGGACTGCACAACACTATTAGCACTAGCGATTTTGAGTAGCAAATGCGACCTCCTGAGTCGTAACTGCAACACAGTGTTAGCCTAAATGATTTTGAGTAGGAAATGTGGACTTTCGGCCTGCACAACACTATTAACCCTAGCTATTTTTATTAGTATATTAGGCCTCCTGTCTGAGTCCCAATATTAGGCCTAATGATTTTGATTAGCAAATTGGGCCTCACCAGTTGTGGCTGCAACACAATATAAGCCCAAATGATTTTGAGTAGGAAATGCTGAATACAAACTGCAAAACACTATTAGCCCTAACAGTCCATTGACCAATGCAGTGATTTTTTAAGTATCCCTGCCTTTTCATGATAGGATGTGGATTTGTACATATTTATTACTCGTCACAAGGGTATTAGGTTCTTTGTCATACTATTGCCTTCTTGTATGTTTTTATATGTTGTTTTACTGTTATTAACTAATACAATATGTTCACATTTTTGCCATAATGCTCCATTGTTATTGTTGCATATGTAGATTAATATGGACAAAGTGAGACACATAGATAGACTGCAGAGATAAATTAATAATTCATAGATACATGAAAATAATATGGACACAGGCACAATGCCCTATTTTATTGTTTGCTCTGAGCACAGGTTCAGCAGCAGGCACAATAGAATCCAGACTGTACTGACTGTGCAGACATCCAGGCTGGTGAGAGTAGCTCAGCACACACACAGGGTTACAGTGTATTTATGAGAAATGTTATCTTCATTATAACACGTGTTACTTTCTTCAGGATCGTCCATATATAATTTTTTAAAGGACATTGTTACTGGAAAAGCAGAGTAGCAGAACTAGTAGTAGAGGGGACTCAAGAGGTGAGAGAATGCACAGCTACAGTGCATTTACAATATAATGAGGTTCAATAGTGTTTTACATTAAGATGGAAATTTGGTAATAACCCTTTAACTTATCAGAAGTCTCATCAATATATCATCAATAGATCTGCCTTAATAAATGTACCATTTTAGTTCATAAACTCTGTCTCAAAAAACTGAATACTAGTACTCTACTCAATCTATTTTTTTTACAGTATGTACATGGTCCTACAAGGAAAAAGAAATCTTGCATTTTCTTTACCCCATCTAAAATGTACAAAATCTGTAAATCTGAATCACCAGTTCACAGATCATGGATAATATTGGGCCTATGCTTCTTGGCACAGTATAATAACTACTTGGTTAAATTTCACATTTGCCGTTCAAACAAAAGATATGAGAGATGAAAATGGCAGATTCTTCTTCCCACGACATGAGTGGAGGAGATTTGGGAGGAACCAGGTACGGACTGGGGATGAAATTCAGTCCTGCCATTTGAAATCACACAGACCCATGTTGTCCCCGTCCCCATGAACCAGATGGTATATATTACTAATATTACCCTGGATGGAGGAGAGGAAGATTTTTTATAAGACCAATATTTCTAATAATACCCATGGCCTGCAGGGGTATGTGACAGAGTCAGCAACTTTGTGCTCCATCACAACTCTTAACAGTATTGATATCTTGAGAAACACCTATTCTATTAACAATGTAGCAGACAAGGTGGCCCATGACCAGATAGGCCCTTCTAGCATTTGCCAGAATTGCCAGATGGCCAGTCCGGCCCTGGGAGGAACCCATACATATATATTATACAGCTGGTCATGTTGGGTAATGTTGAGTTTTCTCTTATTGTGTACAAGCACATTTGGTCTCAGAGTATAAAATTACAATATATCACATTATGTGCATATAAAAGATGTTACTGTATTTATATCTATTTATACATATTCTACATGTCACAAATTGGAATCAAAAACACTGTTTGGAAATAAATAAGCAACAAACACTAATAAATAAGCAAACCATTTACATATTGTAGATACTTAAAGAGTAACTAAACCTTCAGTAGATTTTCTTACATGTTGCATGTACTTTAATTTCTTGCAGATTGGTGGGAGTCTGGGTCTTGAGACCTCCACCAATTACTCAAAAGTAATATTAGATAGTACCTGTCGAGTCCTTTAAGGAATAAGGGTACCGTCTCACATAACGATTTGCCAACGATCACGACCAGCGATACGACCTGGCCGTGATCGTTGGTAAGTCGTTGTATGGTCGCTGGGGAGCTGTCACACAGACCGCTCTCCAGCGACTAACGATGCCGAGGTTCGCTGGTAACCAGGGTAAACATCGGGTTACTAAGTGCAGGGCCGCGCTTAGTAACCCGATGTTTACCGTGGTTACCAGCGTAAAAGTAATAAAAAACAAACCGTACATACTTACATTCTGATGTCCTTCAGGTCCCTTGCCGTCCGCTTCCCGCTCTGACTGAGATCCGGCCGTACAGTGAGAGCAGAGCGCAGCGGTGATGTCACCGCTGTGATCTGCTCTCACTTTCTGGCCGGCAGTCAGTCAGAGCGGGAAGCAGACTGCGAGGGACCTGACGGACATCAGATGGTGAGTATGTACGTTTTTTTTTTTTTTACTTTTACGCTGGTAACCACGGTAAACATTGGGTTACTAAGCGCGGCCCTGCGCTTAGTAACCCGATGTTTACCTTGGTTACCAGCGAACGTATCGCTGGATCGCTGTCACACACAACGATCCAGCGATGACAGCGGGAGATCCAGCGATGAAATAAAGTTTCAAACGATCTGCTACGACGTACGATTCTCAGCAGGGTCCCTGATCGCAGTAGCGTGTCAGACACTGCGAGATCGTAACGATATCGCTAGAACGTCACGAATCGTGCCGTCGTAGCGATGAAAATGCCACTGTGTGACGGTACCCTAAGGCTATGTAATAGAATGGTGGAGGTTTGAGGTTTTGGGAGGGTTAAGGAACCTGATAGGTTCCCTTTAACTTCATAAACCTTTCTCAGCATTCCAGACACAATCTTTCACAGCTATATGCTAGACTCGTTTGTTTGGTCCTGGATTAGTTGCTTTGTAAACCTTGGAAACAATGAGGCTTTTTCCCAGAATTCCTTTGCCACAAAGTAATAGCAAATGCTATCAAGACAGCAATTTAGGTCACTAAGGCCTTGTGCGACATGGACAAAATCATTAATCGCCTTCAAAAGTACACAGTTTGCACTTAAGGATTCAATGATAAACCTTACAATATTTCCAATACTAAGGGGCAGGAAGCAAAGCAAAAAGATCGCCAGATTTGTTTTTACTATGCTGATGGTTTTCTCAATGTTCTTTTCTTCATTCATGCACATTTTATCCTTCTTCTTTAGAGTCTGTATGATTTGTGTTGAGCAAAAGATTAGTATAACCATTGGGATACATGACCCAAAAATAGTAAAATACAAAGCTCTCTTCAAAGGTTTTGGTGACACTTTTCGGAAGCACATTGATGTATCTCTGAACTGTAGATCTGTGCCAAGCTCAAGGTAGAGACGTATTGCAATAAAGAGTAGCCAGTAAATCCCACAAGATAATGCTGCCTTTCCTGGAGAACGTAAGGTTCTGGCTCTCATTGGAAACTTTATAGCCACATACCTATCTATAGATATCAAAGTGATAACAGCAATGCCCAAGTATGTGTTTAAAAAATAAGAAAAACGAAGAACATCACAAAATGTTTTATCAAAAGGGAATGGATGCTGAGTGGTATAGATGCGAAAAGGGAGAGTAAAGAGAAGGCAGCAATCACTGAAAAGAAGGTTCATCATGAATACTCTTGTCTCAGTCCACTTCTTCATCTTAAAACAGAAAACCCAGACAGCAAGCGAATTGAATATTGTTCCAAAAATAAATACACATGTAAGTAGAGTCATCAAGAAGATTTCTACTTTCGGATTCCTTGTCTTCATGATATCTGAGCAGTTTGTGCTATTGAAATTGCCTGCAATATAACAAAAATACATAATTAGTGCAATTAAAACATTTGTCCACCAAGTTCATCCAGGGAAGGGGTAGAATAGGGAAAAAAGAAAGATAAGAAGGAAATCTCAGAACTATTTTTCCTATTGATTGAGAAGAAAACAAAAAACTCCAAATGCACATAACAGTCATCCGTATATTTCTGAAGTGTTTATTAGACTGGATCAACATTTATTCAAGAAACCTAAACATTTATATAAGTGTGGCCTTACTTGAAGCCACTAACTATTTGTGCTAAAAACCACTTCCTGGTTTCGTTATTTTATGCCTTTAAAACTGTTGTGAGAAACATAGAATCATAGAATCTACGATGTTAGAGTTGAAAGGGACCTTGAGGGTCATTGTGTTTAGCCCCCTGCTCAATGCAGGATTCACTAAACCATCTCAGACAGATGTCTGCCCAGCCTCTGTTTGAAGACTTCCATTGAAGGAGAGCTCACCACCTCGTGGCAGCCTTCTCCACTCATTGATCACCTTCACTGTCAAAAAGTTTTTTCTAATATCTAATCTGTATCTTCTCCCTTTCAGTTTAATTCCATTACTTCTTGGGTTTCCATGTGCAAATGAGAATAAAGATGATCCTTCTACAATGTGACAGCCCTTCAGATATTTGTAGACAGCTATTAAGTCTCCTCTTAGCCTTCTTTTCTGCAAGCTAAACATTCCCAAATGCTTTAACAGTTCATCGTAGGACATTCTTTGCATCCTGGTAGCTCTTCTGTGTACTTGCTCCACTTTTTCGATGTCTTTTTTTAAAATGTGGTACCCACAACTTGGCATGGTACTCCAGATGAGGTATGACCAAGGAGGAGTAGAGAGGGATAATTAATTGAAGTTCATGATTGGTCGCCTATAAAAACTTTTCTCTGTGGAAACCCTTTCTCTAACGTTACAGTCTATTTTGTCTTAAAAGTATGAGCCATTTAAATACTTATTTATCATGTATCTTCTAAGGACAAAATTCAAATATATGCATTTTTACATTTTTGTTAATTTTCATACTGTAGCAAATTCTCTTTTTTTCTCTTCTTTCTACTTCATATGATGCTTGATTAATTTATTTCTATTGAGCCCTACAGCGCGAGTTAGATTTCAGAATATTGGATTGAAAATGGAGAAAAGGAATGAACGGTTATGTGAAAAATGGAAAAATACATGGATCATCTAAATGTTGCTATGAGTTTTAATGGTTTAATTTAGCTATAATGAATTTGTACCATGCATTGTATATATCTTCAAAGTTTCATTTGTATAAGTAAGAACTTGATGACATGTGATTGGTCATTCTATACCACATGACTGCACAGGATATGACATAAAAAGCTATTCAATGTTAAAATAGAATGCAATGAATAAGGATTAAATTCCGAAACACGTATGTGAGATTTGCATTTTTTTTGCCCATGTATACTGGTGTGACTTTTTAATTTTCTAATAAAGACTTCTGAATTTTACTCAACACGCTGGATATTTTTCTATTTCTACAAATGGCTTCCTAACTGCAGCTCTGCAGGTTTCCTTACGTGGTATTCATGGAGAAGGTGAGCTGACGATAAATGTGCGCCAAGCCTTACTGAGATCTTTGGGAGGCAGAATGAACAAATCAACAGCAGGTGAAGAACTGTTTTTAGTTTATTTTTTATGACATTCCTTGTGTAGAATGTGATTAGATGACTTTATTCTTTGAGTCGGTGCGATTACAGCGATACAAGATTCATATCAGGTTTTTCTGTTTGGATGCTGACGGACACTAAAAGACGCTTTTTTTTGCAAAGACTAGTTTTTCCATCACCATACTTTGAGAGCTATAATTTTTCCATATTTTGGCAGACACAATCATTTGACATCTTGTCGTTTTTATTGGAATCATTTTTGGACAGATTATATTTTTTGATCGCTTACTTTTTTATGTCATTCCACATGTAGTAACATTGATAAGGCAGCTTTATTCTTCAGGTCAGTACGATTATAGCGATAAAACATTTATATAATTTTTTTTAATGTTCTGGCTCTTTTGCACAATAAAAACTATTTTATAGAAAAAAATAATTATTTTTGCATCACTTTATTCTGAGAGCTATAACTTTTTTATTTTTCCACTGATGGAGCTTTATAGCAGCTTGATTTTTGCAGGACAATATGATGGTTTCAGTGATATTATTTTTATTGACATTCATCTTTTTGATTGCTTTTTATTCCACTTTTTGTTCGACCCTATGATGATAAATCTATCTATCTATCTATCTATCTATCTATCTATCTATCTATCTATCTATCTATATACAGTTGTGCTCAAAAGTTTACATACCCCTGCAGAATATTTGCTTTCTTGGCCTTTTTTCAGAAAATATAAATGATAACACCCACATTTTTTCTCCACTCATGGTTAGTGGTTGGGTGAAGCCATTTATTGTCAAACTACTTTGGTTTCTCTTTTTAAATCATAATGACAACCCAAAACATCAAGAAATGGAGTATGTGAACTTTCGATCAGGGTCATTTCCTGATGTGTGTATGTATATTTACAGTATATACTGTAAATGTATTGTAAGACTGCAGCCGGACAAGTCCTGGATAGAGTATGTGTCACCAGGGTGCCTAGCTTAATGGGCCCAGATTCTGGGTCCAGGTTTTAGGGATAGCCACTGGAGCTGGGAGGGGTTGGCCATTCCCATACCTCCATTTCCAGGCCTTGGCATAGCCTATTTAAAGCAGTTCAGATACCTCAATAGTGTCAGTGAGTGTGAGGAGGGAAGACCTGTGTATACAAATGCATACCCTTGTATTGGGCAAGCCCACGACCTCTAGAGGGGTTCTGGCCGGACGTATGCATATTGCATACTTGACGGGAACAGACACCAGCGAATCCTAGCAGAGCTCATCGTGTGCGCTGGGAGAATTCACAAGTCTGCAGCAACTGACTCTGAAAAGTCAAAAATTGTTACAAGTTTAACAGAGGGATGAAGCATTCTTGAAATTGCTAAGATATAAATATTTTTCGTGGAAAATTATAATTGGTGACTAAACTTTTCCACATTATTTCACTTTTCTATGATGTTTATACATGAGCTTTTATATTTGCATCCACTGGAAATTACTATGTAAAGCTTAATATGGTTTTATGGACTTTTATGACTATTTTTCTCTGGCCACATGGCCATATTGTGGGAGGTTAAAGGGAACCTGTCACCCCCAAAATCGCTGGTGAGGTAAGCTCACCGGCATCAGGGGCTTATCTACAGCATTCTGTAATGCTGTAGATAAGCCGCTGATGTTACCTGAAAGAGGAGAAAAAGACGTTAGATTATACTCACCCAGGGGCGGTCCCGCTGCGGTCCGGTCGGATGGGTGTCTCCGGTCCGCTCCAGCGCCTCCCATCTTCGTTCCATGACGTCCTCTTTGGGTATTTACGCCGCGGCTCCGGCGCAGGCGTACTTTGTCTGCCCTGTTGAGGGCAGAGCAAAGTACTGCAGTGCGCAGGTGCCGGAAAGGTCAGAGAGGCCGTGTGCCTTCTTTTCCCGTAAGTTTTCGCCTGCTGAACGCAATTATGATGTCGGCAATCGGGAGTTGTTGGCTATGAAGTGGGCGTTTGAGGAGTGGTGACATTGGCTTGAGGGAGCTAAGCACCGTATTGTGGTCTTGACCGATCATAAAAATCTGATTTACCTCGAGTCTGCCAGACGGCTGAATCATAGACAGGCTCGATGGTCCTTGTTGTTTTCTCGTTTTGATTTCGTGGTCTCGTATCTTCCGGGTTCTAAGAATATTAAGGCTGATGCCCTCTCAAGGAGTTTTTTGCCTGATTCTCCTGAGGTCCTTGAACCAGTCGGCATTCTGAAAGAAGGGGTGGTCCTTTCTGCCATTTCCCCTGATTTACGACGGGTTCTTCAGGAATTTCAGGCTGACAAACCTGATCGCTGTCCAGTGGGGAAACTGTTTGTTCCTGATAGATGGAATAGTAGAGTGATTTCTGAGGTTCATTGTTCTGTGTTGGCTGGCCATCCTGGTATTTTTGGTATCAGAGAATTGGTTGGTAGGTCCTTTTGGTGGCCTTCTTTGCCACATGATGTGCGTTCTTTTGTGCAGTCCTGTGGGACTTGTGCGCGGGCCAAGCCTTGTTGTTCCCGTGCTAGTGGGTTGCTTTTGCCCTTGCCGGTCCATGAGAGGCCCTGGATGCATATTTCTATGGATTTTATTTCTGATCTTCCGGTTTCCCAGAAGATGTCGGTCATCTGGGTTGTTTGTGACCGGTTCTCTAAGATGGTCCATTTGGTGCCTTTGCCTAAATTGCCTTCCTCTTCTGATTTGGTTCCGTTGTTTTTTCAGCATGTGGTTCGTTTGCATGGTATTCCGGAGAATGTTGTGTCCGACAGAGGTTCCCAGTTTGTTTCTAGGTTTTGGCGGGCCTTTTGTGCTAGGCCCTTAATAATCGGGCTAGTTCGGCTACCTTGGTTTCGCCCTTCTTTTGTAATTTTGGTTTTCATCCTCGTTTTTCTTCGGGGAAGGTTGAGCCTTCTGACTGTCCTGGTGTGGATTCTGTAGTTGACAGGTTGCAGCAGATTTGGGCTCATGTGGTGGACGGTTTGGTGTTGTCTCGGGAGGAGGCTCAGCGTTTTGCTGACCGTCGTCGGTGTGTTGGTTCCCGGCTTCGGGTTGGGGATTTGGTCTGGTTGTCTTCCCGTCATGTTCCTATGAAGTTTTCTTCCCCTAAGTTTAACCCCTTTCTGTCATTGGACGTACTATTCCGTCCATGTGGGGTGGGCCCTACTTCCCAAGGACGGAATAGTACGTCCAGCACGATCGGCCGCGCTCACGGGGGGAGCACGGCCGATCGCGGCCGGGTGTCAGCTGACTATCACAGCTGACATCCGGCACTATGTGCCAGGAGCGGTCACGGACCACCCCCGGCACATTAACCCCCGGCACACCGCGATCAAACATGATCGCGGTGTACCGGCGGTATAGGGAAGCATCGCGCAGGGAGGGGGCTCCCTGCGTGCTTCCCTGAGACCCCCGGAGCAATGCGATGTGATCGCGTTGCTCCGAGGGTCTCCTACCTCCTTCCTCGCTGCAGGTGCCGGATCCAAGATGGCCGCGGCATCCGGGTCCTGCAGGGAGGGAGGTGGCTTACCGAGTGCCTGCTCAGTGCAGACGCTGGTAAGCCTGCAGCCCTGTCAGTGAGATCGGTGATATGACAGAGTGCTGTGCACACTGTCAAATCACCGATCTGTGATGTCCCCCCCTGGGACAAAGTAAAAAAGTAAAAAAAAAAATGTCCACATGTGTAAAAAAAAAATTCCTAAATAAATAAATTAAAAAAAAAATTACTCCCATAAATAAATTTCTTTATCTAAATAAAAAAAAAAATCAAACAATAAAAGTACACATATTTAGTATCGCCGCGTCCGTAACGACCCCACCTATAAAACTACATAACTAGTTAACCCCTTCAGTGAACACCATAAAAAAAAAAAAAAAAAAAAACGAGGCAAAAAACAACGCTTTATTCTCATACCGCCAATCAAAAAGTGGAATAACACGCGATCAAAAAGACGGATATAAATAACCATGGTACCGCTGAAAACGTCATCTTGTCCCGCAAAAAACGAGGCGCCATACACCATCATCAGCGAAAAAAAGTTATAGTCCTCAGAATAAAGCGATGCCAAAATAATTATTTTTTCTATAAAATAGATTTTATCGTATAAAAGCGCCAAAACATAAAAAAATGATGTAAATGAGATATCGCTGTAATCGTACTGACCCGAAGAATAAAACTGCTTTATCCATTTTACCAAACGCGGAACGGTATAAACGCCTCCCCCAAAAGAAATTAATGAATAACTGGTTTTTGGTCATTCTGCCTCACAAAAATCGGAATAAAAAGCGATCAAAAAATCTCCCGTGACTGATCATGTTACCAATAAAAACGTCAACTCGTCCCGCAAAAAAAAAGACCTCACATGACTCTGTGGACTCAAATATGGAAAAATTATAGCTCTCAAAATGTGGTAACGCAAAAAATATTTTTTGGAATAAAAAGCGTCTTTCAGTGTGTGACGGCTGCCAATCATAAAAATCCGCTAAAAAACAGCTATAAAAGTAAATCAAACCCCCCTTCATCACCCGCTTAGGCTACGTTCACATTTGCGTTGTGCGTCGCAGCGTCGGCGATGCAACGCACAACGCAGGAACACCGCATGCACAACGCATGCACAACGCTGCGTTTTGCGACGCATGCGTCCTTTTTTTGCTTGATTTTGGATGCACAAAAAATGCAACTTGCTGCGTCCTCTGCGCCATGACACGTGCGCCGCAGTGACGCATGCGTTGCAAAACGCAAGTGCAACGCATGTCCATGCGCCCCCATGTTAAATATAGGGGCGCATGACGCATGTGGCGAAGCTGCGGCGCCCGACGCTGCGGCGCAGAACGCTAATGTGAACGTAGCCTTAGTTAGGGAAAAATTAAAAAAAATTAAAAAATGTATTTATTTCCATTTTCCCATTAGGGTTAGGGCTAGGGTTAGGGCTAGGGCTAGGGCTAGGGTTAGGGCTACATTTAGGGTTGGGGCTAAAGTTAGGGTTAAGGTTGGGGCTAAAGTTAGGGTTAGGGTTTGGATTACATTTACGGTTGGGAATAGGGTTGGGATTAGGGTTAGGGGTGTGTCTGGGTTAGAGGTGTGGTTAGGGTTACCGTTGGGATTAGGGTTAGGGGTGTGTGTGGATTAGGGTTTCAGTTATAATTGGGGGGGTTTCCACTGTTTAGGCACATCAGGGGCTCTCCAAACGTGACATGGCGTCCCATTTCAATTCCAGCCAATTCTGCGTTGAAAAAGTAAAATAGTGCTCCTTCCCTTCCAAGCTCTCCCGTGCGCCCAAACAGGGGTTTACCCCAACATATGGGGTATCAGCGTACTCGGAACACATTGGAGAACAACTTTTGGGGTCCAATTTCTCCTGTTACCATTGGGAAAATACAAAACTAAGGGCTAAAAAATAATTTTTGTGGAAAAAAAAAATATTTTTTATTTGCATGGCTCTGCGTTATAAACTGTAGTGAAACACTAGGGGGTTCAAAGCTCTCACAACACATTTAGATGAGTTCCTTAGGGGGTCTACTTTCCAAAATGGTGTCACTTGTGGGGGGTTTCTACTGTTTAGGTACATTAGGGGCTCTGCAAACGCAATGTGACGCCTGCAGACCATTCCATCTAAGTCTGCATTCCAAATGGCGCTCCTTCCCTTCCGAGCCCTCCCATGCGCCCAAACGGTGGTTCCCCCCCACATATGGGGTATCAGCGTACTCAAGACAAATTGGACAACAACTTTTGGGGTCCAATTTCTCCTGTTACCATTGGGAAAATACAAAACTGGGGGCTAAAAAATAATTTTTGGGGGAAATTTTTTATTTTTTATTTTCACAGCTCTGCGTTATAAACTGTAGTGAAACACTTGGGGGTTCAAAGTTCTCACAACACAACTAGATAAGTTCTTTGGGGGGTCTAGTTTCCAATATTGGGTCACTTGTGGGGGGTTTCTACTGTTTAGGTACATTAGGGGCTCTGCAAACGCAATGTGACGCCTGCAGACCAATCCATCTAAGTCTGCATTGCAAATGATGCTCCTTCCCTTCTGAGCTCTGCCATGCGCTCAAACGGTGGTTCCCCACCAGATATCAGGTATCAGCGTACTCAGGACAAATTGGACAACAATATATAGGGTCTAATTTCTCCTGTTACCCTTGGAAAAATACAAAACTGGGGGCTAAAAAATTATTTGTGGAAAAAAAAATATTTTTTATTTGCACGGCTCTGCGTTATAAACTGTAGTGAAACACTTAGGGGTTCAAATCTCTCACAACACATCTAGATGAGTTCCTTAGGGGGAATATTTCCAAAATGGTGTCACTTGTGTTTTTTTTTTACTGTTTAGGTACATTAGGGGCTCTGCAAACGCAATGTGACGCCTGCAGACCATTCCATCTAAGTCTGCATTCCAAATGGCGCTCCATCCCTTCCGAGCCCTCCCATGCGCCCAAACGGTGGTTCCCCCCCACATATGGGGTATCAGCGTACTCAGGACAAATTGGACAACAACTTTTGGGGTCCAATTTCTCCTGTTACCCTCGGGAAAATACAAAACTGGGGGCTAAAATATAATTTTTGTGGGAAAAAAGTTTTGTTTTATTTTTACGGCTCTGCATTATAAACTTCTGTGAAGCACTTGGTGGGTCAAAGTGCTCACCACACATCTAGATAAGTTCCTTAGGGGGTCTACTTTCCAAAATGGTGTCACTTGTGGGGGGTTTCAATGTTTAGGCACATCAGTGGCTCTCCAAACGCAACATGGCGTCCCATCTCAATTTCTGTCAATTTTGCAGTGAAAAGTCAAACGGCGCTCCTTCCCTTCCGAGCTCTCCCATGCGCCCAAACAGTGGTTTACCCCCACATATGGGGTATCAGCGTACTCAGGACAAATTGCACAACAACTTTTGTGGTCCAATTTCTTCTCTTACCCTTGGGAAAATAAAAAATTGGGGTCGAAAAGATCATTTTTGTGAAAAAATATGATTTTTTTTTTTTATGGTTCTGCATTATAAACTTCTGTGAAGCACTTGGTGGGTCAAAGTGCTCACCACACCTCTAGATAAGTTCCTTAGGGAGGCTACTTTCCAAAATGGTGTCACTTGTGGGGGGTTTCAATGTTTAGGCACATCAGTGGCTCTCCAAACGCAACATGGCGTCCCATCTCAATTCCAGTCAATTTTGCATTGAAAAGTCAAATGGCGCTCCTTCGCTTCCGAGCTCTGTCATGCGCCCAAACAGTGGTTTACCCCCACATATGGGGTATCGGCGTACTCAGGATAAATTGTATAACATCTTTTGGGGTCCATTTTCTCCTGATACCCTTGGTAAAATAAAACAAATTGGAGCTGAATTAAATTTTGTGCGAAAAAAAAGTTAAATGTTCATTTTTATTTAAACATTCCAAAAATTCTTGTTAAACACCTGAAGGGTTAATAAACTTTTTGAAAGTGGTTTTGAGCACCTTGAGGGGTGCAGTTTTTAGAATGGTGTCACACTTGGGTATTTTCTATCATATAGACCCCTCAAAATGACTTCAAATGAGATGTGGTCCCTAAAAAAAAAAATGGTGTTGTAAAAATGAGAAATTGCTGGTCAACTTTTAACCCTTATAACTCCCTAACAAAAAAAAATTTTGGTTCCAAAATGATGCTGATGTAAAGTAGACATGTGGGAAATGTTACTTATTAAGTATTTTGTGTGACATATCACTGTGATTTAATTGCATAAAAATTCAAATTTGGAAAATTGCGAAATTTTCAAAATTTTCACCAAATTTCCATTTTTTTTCACAAATAAACGCAGGTAATATCAAAGAAATTTTACCACTATCATGAAGTACAATATGTCACGAGAAAACAGTGTCAGAATCACCAGGATCCGTTGAAGCGTTCCAGAGTTATAACCTCATAAAGGGACAGTGGTCAGAATTGTAAAAATTGGCCCGGTCCATAACGTGCAAACCACCCTTGGGGGTGAAGGGGTTAAGCCTCGCTTTATTGGTCCTTATAGGATTTTTGAGATTATTAATCTGGTGTCTTTTCGATTGGCCCTTCTGGCTTCTTTTGCTATCCATAATGTCTTCCATAGATCTTTATTGCGGAAATATGTGGTGCCCTTTGTTCCCTCTGTTGATCCTCCGGCCCCTGTGTTGGTTGATGGGGAGTTGGAGTATGTGGTTGAGAAGATTTTGGATTCTCGCTTTTCGAGGCGGAGGCTTCAGTACCTTGTCAAATGGAAGGGTTATGCCCAGGAGGATAATTCTTGGGTTTTTGCCTCTGATGTCCATGCTGCTGATTTGATCCATGCCTTTCATCTGGCTCGTCCTGATCGGCCTGGGGGCTCTGGTGAGGGTTCGGTGACCCCTCCTCAAGGGGGGATACTGTTGTGAATTCTGCTCTTGGGTTCCCTCCGGTGGTTGTTGATAGTAATACAGTTGTCCCTGGGTTGCAATCCTGGGCAGGTGTCCCTGCTGATTGCAGCTCTGACTGGGATATTTAGGTGTGCAGTATTCATTAGCCCTTGCCAGTTGTCCATTGTTCTTGGAGGTTTTGCATCTCTGTCTGGTTCCTCCTGCCCTGCTGCCAAATCAGCAAAGATAAGTGTCTGGTTTTTGTTTCTACAGCACACATGCTGTGTGCTTTACAATTCAGTGCTATTCATGGTTTTTTCTTGTCCAGCTTAGACTGTGTTTGGATATTTTCAGTCAAGTTGGATTCTCAGGAGAAGCAGATATACATTCCATGTCTTTAGTTAGATGTGGAATTTTTGTATTATCTGCTGTGGATATTTTTAGGGTTTTAATACTGACCGCTTAGTATTCTGTCCTATCCTTTCCTATTTAGCTAGCATGGCCTCTTTTGCTAAATCCTGATTTCTGCCTGCGTGTGTCTTTTCTTCTAATACTCACAGTCAATATTTGTGGGGGGCTGCCTATCCTTTGGGGTTCTGCTCTGAGGCAAGATAGAATTCCCATTTCCATCTATAGGGGTATTTAGTCCTCTGGCTGTGTCGAGGTGTCTAGGATGTGTTAGGTACACCCCACGGCTACTTCTAGTTGCGGTGTCAGTTTAGGGTTTGCGGTCAGTACAGGTTCCACCTACTCCTGAGAAAGTCCCATGCAGCGCCAAGGTCACCAGATCATAACAGATAAGCCCCTGATGCCGGTGAGCTTACCTCACCAGCGATTTTGGGGGTGACAGGTGCCCTTTAATGCCATCTATTGATTATCCCCACCATCTATACGGTTTCCTGTGATTTCCCTGTATAGTACTTGTTCATCCCCTAATGTTCCTTTCATTTTTTTTTTCAATAGGATTTTATTCGTATTGTAAGACTCATGTCGGTCTGGTAGTCGGGGGCAGGTATATCTCGCCCAGGTATTTGTCCTATGTGAATTAGGCCGCTCAGTATCTTCAGGATACCGAGGGGTTAATAAGTGCAGGAATAAAGGCTGACCAGCTGGAGGTTTCAGGTGTCAGCCTGGGGCACACAGAATGCCTGTCTGTGTGGGACAAACGTCAGTGAGAGCTGTGCTCGTGACCTGTGTAATGTTAGCTGGGTGGGAGAAGCCCCCCAGTTGTTAGATAGGAACGTATTTGTATAGTTAGCGCCGGACAGGCAAGGATTTATTTTTATGTTTTGTTTTCTGTATTTGCTTTCACTTTAATAAACCTGACCTGAGGTCAGTCTACTTGGAAACCTGCTGTCGCCTCAGAGTTTAATGCACAAACCACGTGACCTTTGACCCCAGCAAAGGCGATCCCGGAGTGTTTTGTTACAGTATGCATTTAATAATATTATATATCTCTTCTGAATATATTTTTTGCCTATTAACCTTCTTTGAGTAGGTATGATGTTTAATAGTGAATATTCATATAACTAATGTGCATTAATTAGTGATTTGGTTCACTTTGTTGTTGCTTGCCTTGTGAAATACATTATCAGTCCATGTGTCCAACATACACTATAAGAAACTCTTGTTTAGTATAGTATCTATATTAGTATCCATGTACATAATTTTTCCTCTGCGAGCGTTATCCTTGTCTTAGGCTATGTGCACATGAAGCGGATTTGCTGCGGTTCTGCAGCGGATTTTTCCACGCAGAAATGCTGCAGATCCGCACTGTGATGTACAGTATAATGTTATTCAATGGCAAAAAAAAAAAGCTGTGCAGATCGTGCGGAAAAATCAGTGCGGAATTGCTGCGGATTTCAAAGAAGTGCATGTCACTTCTTTTCTGCAGATCTGCAGCATTTCTGCACACATCCATGTTAAAATTCCGCAGTGGCAAAAAACGCTGAAAACCTGCACAAAATCCTCATCAATTCCGCATCAATTCCGCACAAAATTTGCATAAAACCACGGTAAATCTGCGGCTGCGGATTCTGCCAGGAGATACGGATTTTGTGCAGAAAATTCTGCACCTCTTTTCCTACCTGTGCACATAGCCTAAAACTTAAATCCTCAGCTTTCAGACAACTAGTCTCTAAAATCATTACTAACAAATTTTCTGTTGATCTCTAATAGATGACACATACACAAACAGACCATAGCAATGCCAAGATAAACGAACCAAATTATGTCCGCAGCCCGGCTTCTGCGGCTTATATAACGTCATGGTGACCATGGGAACCCAATGCTTACAATATGTAATGCAACATCTGCTGTTATTGTTTATGCTGCTGGACAAACGGTATCAGCGCCATTCAATGATCAATCCGGCACACAGCTTTATTTATTGTATCCTGAAAAAAACAGATCTAGATACACCCAGCTTTCCAAAGTGATCATCTCTCTTTCCCAAAATTCTGTTCATCAATTTTTATTTTTTTTGTTATTATAGTGCTTTGGAACAAAGCACTATACTGTTATTCCACCGTGGTAAACTTCTTCTTATTCTTATTATTCAGTCCGCACGTAATGCGGCCCGAACCGCTAAACTCACAGACTCCAGTGAGGTGTCATTTCGAAGCCAGCGTTCCTGAGAGGTGTGCTAAGTATTTTTCGTGTCGATCGGATTTGTAGTTTTTGCGCAATTTGTGTTTGAAAAAAGTCTTTCAATGCGTTTCAATGGAGAAATTTTCCTATACGTTTATAATGGGCTGGTTTCTGAGGCAATTTCTAAAAATAACTGCCACCTGGCTGATTAGCTCATTGATATGCGCAGTCAGACACAGTTACTATGCCAACTCCTATGAAATCTACATCAGCTCACCAGGTCACAAGTTTTGTCAGATAATATCAGCTCTTAAAGTGACAGTACAGCACAATTCCAAACCACTATCCGTAGTCTTATGATTATTAGACTGTGGCCCGATTCTAACTCATCGGGTATTCTAGAATATGCATGTCCACGTAGTATATTGCACAGCCACGCAGTATACAGTGCAGAGCCGTGCAGTACACAGCGCAGAGCCGCGCAGTACACAGCGCAGAGCCGCGCAGTACACAGCGCAGAGCCGCGCAGTACACAGCGCAGAGCCGCGCAATACACAGCGCAGAGCCGTGCAGTACACAGCGCAGAGCCGCGCAGTATAAAGCGCAGAGCCGTGCAGTACACAGCGCAGAGCCGCGCAGTACACAGCGCAGAGCCGTGCAGTACACAGCGCAGAGCTGCGCAGAGCTGCGCAGTATACAGCGCAGAACGCGCAGTACACAGTGCAGAGCCGCGCAGTACACAGCGCAGAGCCGTGCAGTACACAGCGCAGAGCCGCGCAGTACACAGCGCAGAGCCACGCAGTATACAGCGCAGAGCCGCGTAGTATACAGCGCAGAGCCGCGTAGTATACAGCGCAGAGCCACGCAGTATACAGCACAGAGCCACGCAGTATACAGCGCAGAGCCACGTAGTTATACTGCCCAGTCACGTAGTATATTGTCCAGTCACATAGTATACTGCATATCCCTGTTAAAAAAAAAAGAATTAAAATAAAAAAGTTACATACTCACCTCCTGGAGCGGCCGGTATCTGATGGTTGTTGCACCTCCTAGAGCGGCCGGTACACGATGCTTGTTGCACCTGGAGTGGCCGGTACCCGATGCTTGTTGCGCGCTCCGGTCCCAAGAGTGCATTGCGGTCTCACGAGATGATGACGTAGCGGTGTTGTGAGACAGAAAGACGGAAGTGCCCTTAGATAATTAGATAGTAGATTACCCCGCTCACCAATTCGGAACCCGAGAGGCCCGGCCCACCAAATCGGACCCCGAGGGGCCCGGCCCACCAAATCGGACCCAGAGTGACCCCGCCCCCTAAATCAGACCCAGAGTGACCCCGCCCACCAAATCGGACCCAGAGTGGCTCCGCCCACCAAATCGGACCCAGAGTGACCCCTTCCACCAAATCAGACCCAGAGTGACCCCTTCCACCAAATCGGACCCAGAGTGACCCCTTCCACCAAATCGGGCCCAGAGTGACCCCGCCCACCAAATCGGACCCAGAGTGACCCCACCCACCAAATCGGACCCTGAGGTGCCCAGCCCACCAAATCAGACCCTGAGGTGCCCAGCCCACCAAATCGGACCGAGTGACCCCACCCACCAAATTGGTCCCTAAGGTGCCCCGCCCACCAAATCGGACCCAGAGTGGCTCCGCCCACCGAATCGGACCCAGAGTGGCCGCGCCCACAGAATCGGACCAAAAGTGACCCCGCCCACCGAATCGGACCTAGATTTACCCCGCCCACAAAATCAGACCCAGATTGACCCAACCCACCAAATCGGACCGCCTGAGGGGCACCCAAGTGTGAAAGTCTTGCAGGGGCAGCCCGGGCACCATTCCAAAGCACTATCTGTAGTTCCTTCAGGAAATACCCATCTAGTTATTATAGTGCTTTGGAACAAAGCACTATACTGTTATTCCATCGTGGATAACTTCTTCTTATTATAGTGCTTTGGAACAAAGCACTATACTGTTATTCCACCGTGGTAAACTTCTTATTATAGTGCTTTGGAACAAAGCACTATACTGTTATTCCACCGTGGTAAACTTCTTATTCTTATTATTCAGTCCGCACGTAATGCGGCCCGAACCGCTAAACTCACAGACTCCAGTGAGGTGTCATTTCGAAGCCAGCGTTCCTGAGAGGTGTGCTAAGTATTTTTCGTGTCGATCGGATTTGTAGTTTTGGTGCAATTTGCGTTTGAAAAAAGTGTCTCAATGCATTTCAATAGGGAAATTTTCCAATACGTTTATAATGGGCCTGATTTCTGAGGCAATTTCTAAAAATAACTGCCACCTGGCTGATTACCTCATTGATATGCGCAGTGAGACCCAGTTACTATGCCAACGCCTATAAACTCTACATCAGCCCACCAGGTCACAAGTTTTGTCAGATAATATCAGCTCTTAAAGTGACAGTACAGCACAATTACAAAGCACTATCTGTAGTCTTATCATTATTGCCCCGCTCACCAAATCGGACCCAGCCCAGCAAATCGGACCAGAGTGCCCCCGCTTGCCAAATCGGACCCAGAATGCCCCCGCCCGCCAAATCGGACCCAGAGTGGCGCCGCCCACCAAATCGGACCCAGAGTGCCCCCGCCCGCCAAATCGGACCCAGATTGGCGCCGCCCGCCAAGTCGGACCCAGAGTGGCGCCGCCCGCCAAGTCGGACCCAGAGTGGCGCCGCCCGCCAAGTCAGACCCAGAGTGGCGCCGCCCGCCAAGTCGGACCCAAAGTGGCACCGCCCGTCAAATCGGACCCAGAGTGGCACCGCCCGTCAAATCGGACCCAGAGTGGCGCCGCCCGCCAAATCGGACCCAGAGTGGCGCCGCCCGCCAAATCGGACCAAGAGTGGCGCCGCCCGCCAAATCGGACCCAGAGTGGCGCCGCCCGCCAAATCAGACCCAGAGTGGCGCCGCCCGCCAAATCGGACCCAGAGTGGCGCCGCCCGCCAAATCGGACCCAGAGTGGCGCCGCCCGCCAAATCGGACCCAGAGTGGCGCCGCCCACCAAATCGGACCCAGAGTGGCGCCGCCCGCCAGATCGGACCCAGAGTGGCGCCGCCCGCCAGATCGGACCCAGAGTGGCGCCGCCCGCCAGATCGGACCCAGAGTGGCGCCGCCCGTCAAATCGGACCCAGAGTGGCGCCGCCCGCCAGATCGGACCCAGAGTGGCGCCGCCCGCCAGATCGGACCCAGAGTGGCGCCGCCCGCCAGATCGGACCCAGAGTGGCGCCGCCCGCCAAATCGGACCCAGAGTGGCGCCGCCCGCCAAATCGGACCCAGAGTGGCCTCAACCCTGAGGGGCTACAACTACCAAACCAGCGCCTGAGGGGCACCCAAGTGTGAAAGTCTTGCAGGGGCAGCCCGGGCACCATTCCAAAGCACTATCTATAGCTCATTCAGGAAATACCCATCTATTTCTCTCTGTTATCAGCCATTCCCCTGTCCTGCTGTCAGTCTATTCTCCCTGTTATCAGCCATTCCCCGTCCTGCTGTCAGTCTATTCTCTCTGTTATCAGCCATTCCCCCATCCTGCTGTCAGTCTTTTTCTCTGTTATCAGCCATTCCCGTGTCCTGCTGTCAGTCTATTTCTCTCTGTTATCAGCCATTCCCGTCCTGCTGTCAGTCTATTTCTCTCTGTTATCAGCCATTCCCCTGTCGTGCTGTCAGTCTATTCTCTCTGTTATCAGCCATTCCCTTATCCTGCTGTCAGTCAGAGTGACCCGGCCCACCAAATCGGACCCAGAGTGACCCGGGCCACCAAATCGGACCCAGAGTGACCCGGGCCACCAAATCGGACCCAGAGTGACCCGGGCCACCAAATCGGACCCAGAGTGACCCGGGCCACTAAATCGGACCCAGAGTGACCTGGCCCACCAAATCGGACCCAGAGTGACCCGGCCCACCAAATCGGACCCAGAGTGACCCGGCCCACCAAATCGGACCCAGAGTGACCCGGCCCACCAAATCGGACCCAGAGTGACCCGGTCCACCAAATCGGACCCAGAGTGACCCGGCCCACCAAATCGGACCCAGAGTGACCCGGGCCACCAAATCGGACCCAGAGTGACCCGGGCCACCAAATCGGACCCAGAGTGACCCGGCCCACCAAATCGGACCCAGAGTGACCCGGCCCACCAAATCGGACCCAGAGTGACCCGGCCCACCAAATCGGATCCAGAGTGACCCGGGCCACCAAATCAGACCCAGAGTGACCCGGGCCACCAATCGGACCCAGAGTGACCCGGGCCACCAAATCGGACCCAGAGTGACCCGGGCCACCAAATCGGACCCAGAGTGACCCGGGCCACCAAATCGGACCCAGAGTGACCCGGCCCACCAAATCGGACCCAGAGTGACCCGGCCCACCAAATCGGACCCAGAGTGACCCGGCCCACCAAATCGGACCCAGAGTGACCCGGCCCACCAAATCGGACCCAGAGTGACCCGGCCCACCAAATCGGACCCAGAGTGACCCGGGCCACCAAATCGGACCCAGAGTGACCCGGGCCACCAAATCGGACCCAGAGGGACCCGGGACACCAAATCGGACCCAGAGGGACCCGGCCCACCAAATCGGACCCAGAGTGACCCGGCCCACCAAATCGGACCCAGAGTGACCCGGGCCACCAAATCGGACCCAGAGTGACCCGGGCCACCAAATCGGACCCAGAGTGACCCGGGCCACCAAATCGGACCCAGAGTGACCCGGGCCACCAAATCGGACCCAGAGTGACCCGGGCCACCAAATCGGACCCAGAGTGCCCCGGGCCACCAAATCGGACCCAGAGTGCCCCGGGCCACCAAATCGGACCCAGAGTGCCCCGGGCCACCAAATCGGACCCAGAGTGCCCCGGGCCACCAAATCGGACCCAGAGTGCCCCGGGCCACCAAATCGGACCCAGAGTGCCCCGGGCCACCAAATCGGACCCAGAGTGCCCCAGGCCACCAAATCGGACCCAGAGTGGCCCCGCCCACCAAATCCTCAACTTCCAAACCAGCGTCTGAGGGGCACTCAAGTGTGAAAGTCTTGCAGGGGCAGCCCGGGCACCATTCCAAAGCACTATCTGTAGTTCCTCCAGGAAATACCCATCTAGTTAATTTATGAAATCACTGCCTTAAGATTTGTTTAATCATTTTCTTAAAAAACTCCATGATTTTAAACTGATACATTGATTTTTGCCCATCTTTTGAAGTTTTCATTGCACACACTCAAGAAGTGGCATCACCACTTCATGTATTTTTAATATTTAAAGGGAACTTTTTACCAGGTTTGGCCAATAAGAGATACAGCCATCAACTTTCAGGGCTTATAGACACCATTCTATAATGCTGTACATCTGCCCCCAACCCGAACTGCAAGATTAGAAAAATAACTTTTATTATACTCACCTACAGGGTGGTTCTGTCCGAAGGGCATCGCTGGTCTTGGTCCGGCGCCTCCCATCTTCTTGCAATGCCGCCCTCCAGCTTGTTTCGTGCGGATGATGCATCTCCTCAGCACTGCGTTCCTGCGCAGGTGTACTTCTCTCCTTGTTCAGGGCAGAGCAAAGTACTGCAGTGCGCAGGTGCCGGGAAAGGTCAAAGACCCCCGAACTTGCGCACTGCAGTACTTTGCTCTTTACTGTGCTGAGGAGACTATGTGGATGGTGAAGGGACGCATCATCCACATGAAGCAAACAGGAGGAAGAAGATGGGAGGCGCCGGACCAAGACCTGCGACGCCCATAGGACCAGACTACCCTTCAGGTGAGTATACTAAAAGTTATTTTTCCTCTCTTACAGGTAGGGTTGGGACCAGATTTACAGCATTATAGAATGCTCTATATCAGCCCAGAAAGGTGCTGGCTGTATCTCTTATTGGAAAAATCTGGTGACAGGTTCACTTTAAATGATTTCCGATAATTTGTTTATATGATGATGTTTTATCCTGAAGAAGAAGTTTTGAGTTATGAGTTTTACTTTTTGTTCTGAAGAGCTGAAATAAAGTAACTTTTTGATGATATTCTAATTTAGTGAGAAGTAATTGTATATATTTATAATGGCACAATAACAAAAGTATAGAATGATGTCAATGAAGAGTACTAAAACTACAGTTAAAATGAACAACCTATTATAAAGAATAACAGTTAGAAAATACAAATTTCTGTATATAAGGGGGCTAAATAATCCATAACAATAGAGATAACCATATGAACAACCAAATTTCTATATGTGAGATCAGGAGACCACAAACTAATGGACCCTAAGATTAAATATAGTACTCATACGCAGGATAACTCCCTCCTCCGCCCCCCACAGCCCCCTCCAACCTCCCTCATCTCTGCTGAGGACTTTGCCACACACTTTAAAAATAAGATCGACCAAAGAAGGCAAGTCTTCATTGTTCAACCACCACAACCCCTTTGTATACCAGACCAATGCCCAAACCCCATAACCTACCTCTCCAAGATCACTGAAGGGGGGCTTAATTGTCTCCTCTCCAAATCGCATCTCACCACCTGTGCGCTTAACCCCATCCCATCCCACCTCCTCCCCAACCTCACCACCACACTTATCCCATCCCTAACCCACCTCTCCAACTTATCACTAACTTCTGGCACCTTCCCTTCTGCTTTCAAGCATGCCACAATCAAGCCTATCCTTAAAAAGCCAACCCTTGACCCAACAGCTATGTCCAGCTATCGACCAATATCGCTGCTCCCATTAGCTTCCAAACTCCTGGAGCAGCACGTCCATGCTGAACTTTCCTCACACCTCTCATCTAACTTGCTCTTTGACAATCTACAATCTGGTTTCTGCCCCCATCACTCAACTGAGACAGCCCTGACCAAAATCACTAATGATCTACTTACAGCCAAATCTAACGGACAATACTCTGTACTCCTCCTTCTAGACCTGTCCTCTGCTTTTGACACAGTTGAAAACTGCCTCCTACTACAGATCCTCTCCTCATTTGGCATCAAAGACCTCGCCCTATCCTGGATCTCCTCATACCTTTCCAACCGCACATTTAGCATCTCCCAATCCCACACTACCTCCTCATCTCACCCTCTCTCTGTTGGAGTCCCCCAAGGCTCTGTTATAGGACCCCTACTCTTCTCAATCTACACACTTGGCCTGGGACAACTCATAAAGTCCCATGGATTCCAGCACCACCTTTATGCTGATAACACTCAGATCTACCTTTCTGGACCAGACGTCACCTCTCTGCTGTCCAGAATCCCGGAGTGTTTATCAGCCATATCCTCTTTCTTCTCCTCTCGCTTCCTCAAACTCAATGTGGACAAATCTGAACTCATCATCTTTCCTCCATCTCATAGATCTTCCATACCTGACCTATCTATCGCAATTAACAACATCACGCTTTCCCCCGTACCTGAAGTCCGCTGCCTCAGAGTAACCCTTGACTCTGCCCTGTCCTTCAAACCGCACATCCAAGCTCTCCACCTCCTGTCGCCTCCAGCTCAAAAATATCTCTAGAATCCGTCCTTTCCTCAACCGTCAATCTACTAAAATGCTTGTGCATGCCCTCATCATCTCCTGCCTTGACTACTGCAACATCCTTTTCTGTGGCCTCCCTGCTGCTAACACCCTTGCACCTCTCCAGTCCATCCTTAACTCTGCTGCCCGACTAATTCATCTCTCTCCTCGCTACTCCTCTGCTTCCCCTCTCTGCAAATCTCTTCACTGGCTCCAATTCCCTCAACGTATCCAGTTCAAATTACTAATACTGACCTACAAAGCCATCCATAACCTGTCTCCTCCATATATCTCTGAACTAATCTCCATATATCTTCCCTCACGTAATCTCCGGTCCTCCCAAGACCTCCTTCTCTTCTCCACACTTATCCGCTCCTCACTCAACCGCCTCCAAGACTTCTCCAGAATATCCCCCATCCTCTTGAATTCTTTGCCACAACACATCCGACTATCAACCACATTCGGATCCTTCAGACAGAACCTGAAAACCCACCTCTTTAGGAAAGCCTACAGCCTGCCCTGACCCCGCTGCCTCCTCCCCACTACTGAAGCTACTGCCTCACCAACACTGGTGCTCCTACAACCCTCAACCTATTGTCTCCATCCTGTAGAATGTAAGCCCGCAAGGGCAGGGTCCTCGTCCCTCTGTATCAGTCTGTCATTGTTAGTTTGCTTACTGTAAGTGATATCTGTAATTTGTATGTAACCCCTTTTCATGTACAGCACCATGTAATCAATCGTGCTATACAAATAAATAACAATAATAATAATAATAATAATATTAATAAAAAACCCTTAACAAAATATCAATATATCTCAAACCATATAGAAAAAAAACTTGTTACATTAAGCTAGATACCCAAATAGCTATGAAAAAAATAAATCAGTACTACGAAATATATGAAAAATGTATGATAATGAGTATTAAAACCTGAAAAATAAAGAGGACCAATATATAGTATATGGAAAAGCGGAGACAATTTCAAGCGTGGCTTCCTAATGAGTTTATATGATTTTATAGCAGTTTTTTGCTTTTTAAATGATTTTAACATTGTTTGTCACTTTTTTTGCTTGTTTCTCTAAATAAATGATATTGTACTTTACATGGTGATCACAATTTGTAGAGCACACTTCTTTTTCTTATATTTTTTCATATAATATTTTAAGCTTTGCTCTTGAAGTAATCTTTGCTGGTCAGCCATTCCTGTAGAGCAGGGGTGGAAAATCTTTTTTCTGCCAAGAGCCATTTGGATATTTATACCATCCTTCAGGGGCTGTGCTCCGCCCACAAAGTACATCCTGACTGGGGCACTGGTGTCAGGACGTAATCTTTCATCGCATGCCCTTCAGTGTTCAGTAGTGAACGCTGTGTGTGTGCTAACAGAGCAAGAAGAAATTAATGAGCTGGTGGCAATCAAAATACACCTCCCTGCCCAAGAATGCGGTCCCTGAGAATCTGCCTGGGGGCCTGATAAAAGGTCATCGAGGGCTGTAAATGGCCCTGGGGCCTGAGGTTCCCCACCCCTGCTGTAGAGGGTAATATAGGTAATATGACCCGATATATAAAACTGTGACAATAGTTAACCTCTTCAATGAATGCTGTAAAAAAAAAAAAAGAGTCAAACTATACTTTTTCATCATACCGCTGGAAAAAAGTGGAACAAAACACGATCAAAAAGACAAATGTAAATAAAAATGGTGTCACTGAAAATGTCATCTTGTCCTGCAAAACACAAGCTGCCATATAGTGGAAAAATTAAAAAGTTATAACTCTCAGAATAAACTGATACAAAAATAGTTATTTTTTCTATAAAAGTTTTTATTGTTCAAAAGCGCCAAAACATAAAAAAAAGATATCCGTGAAATATCGCTGTAATCGTACTGACCCACAGAATAAAGTTGCCTTATCAATTTTACCACATGCAAAACAGCATAAACCCCCCAAAAAACAATTTCTAAATTGCTGTTTTTGTTTATTTTGCCTCCAAAAAATCTGAATAGAAAGCGATAAATACATTTAATGTGCCTGAAAATACCGTATTTTCCGGCGTATAAGATGACTTTTTAACCCCTAAAAATTGTCCCAAAAGTCGGGGGTCGTCTTATACGCCGGGTACCGCATGTACAGGGAGCGATCCTGGATGTTCCCAGGGTCTGAAGGAGAGGAAACTCTCCTTCAGGCCCTGGGATCCATATTCATGTAAAAAATAAAGAATAAAAATTAAAAATATGGATATACTCACCCCTCCGAGAAGCCTGGCTGTCACCGCTGCAAGCGTCTGCCTCCTTTCCTAAGAATTGCAGAGCGTGAAAGACCTTCGATGATGTCACGGTCAGGTGACCGGTCACATGAGCGGTCACGGACCAATCACAAGACCGTGACGTCATCGAAGGTCCTTCACGCTCTGCAATTCTTAGGAACGGAGGCAGACGCTTGCAGCGGTGACAGCCAGGCTTCTCGGAGGGGTGAGTATATCCATATTTTTTATTTTTATTCTTTATTTTTTACATGAATATGGATCCCAGGGCCTGAAGGAGAGTCTCCTCTCCTTCAGACCCTGGGAACCGCACGCCGTATAAGATGACTGGGCGTATAAGATGACCCCCATCTTATACAGCAGGCATATCCCAAATTCCATATTTTATATGGAAAAGTTGGGGGTCGTCTTATATGCCCAGTCGTCTTATACACCAGAAAATACGGTAGTACCAATAAAATGTATACTCGTGCCGCAAAAAACTAGCCCTAATATGACTCTATCAGCAGAAATATGGAAAAAATTGTAACATACAGTATGTACAGCCAAATATGGGGTATTTACACATTAAGCAGAAATTGTCTGACAAATTTTTGTCCCATTTTACCCATTTTCCATCCGAAAATGTAAAATTTGGGACTAAAACTTTTTTTTGTGGTAAATATGTAATTATTTTTGCTTCATTGCCCAATGGTATAACATTCTGTGACACACCTGTGGTGTCAATATGATTAATGCACCCTTAGTATAATACACCCCATAGTCCTCCATGTGTTATATTGTGCACTACAGTCCTCCATATTGTAAAATGAACACCCCATACTCCTCCATATAATATAATGTTCCCCATAGTACTCGATATAGTATTATACACTTCCCATAGTCCACCACATAGTATAATACACTCCTCATAGTCCTCCATATTGTATTATACACTTCCCATAGTCCTCCACATAGTATAATACACTCCTCATAGTGCTCCATATAGTATAATGCACTGCCATAGTCATCCATGTAGTACAATTCACTTCCCATAGTATAATGCACCCCATAGTTCTTCATATAGTATAATGTATTCCCCATAGTCCAGCCCACATATAGTTTAATGCAGCCACCCCATAGAGCATAATGCAACCACTCCACAGAGTATAATGTAAGCCCCCCATAGAATACAATGCAGCCTCACTCACATAGTATAATGTAGCCCCCTCATAGAGTATGATGCAATCACCCCTCATAGAATATAAATATAATACAGCCCCCACATAATATAATGTAGCCCCAAATAGAATATAATACAGGCCACCTCCCCATAGAGTATAATGTAGCCCCATGAAAGAGTATGATGCAATCCTCCCTCATAAAATATAATATAGCCCCTCATAGAATATAATACATCCCACCGCCCCATTGTATATGATGCAGCCCCCCATAGTATATAACACAGCCTCCCCCATAGAATATAATGCATAATGTATCACCCATAGCATATAACACAGCCACATAGTGTATAACACAGCCTCCTTCATAGAATATAATATACCCCCATAATATATAACACAGCCTCCCCCATAGAATATAATATACCCCCAATAGTATATAACACAGCCACATAGTATATAGCACAGCCTCCCCCATAGAATATAATATACCCCCAGAGTATATAGCACAGCCCACATAGTATATAGCACAGCCCATATAGTATATAGCACAGCCCATGTAGTATATAGCACAGCCCACATAGTATACAGCACAGCCCGCATAGTATATAGCACAGCCCGCAAAGTATATAGCATAGCCCACGTAGTGTATAACACAGCCCACGTAGTATATAGCACAGCCATGTAGTATATAACACAGCTCACGTAATATATAGCACAGCCACATAGTATATAAGACAGCCCACGTAGTATATAGCACAGCCATGTAGTATATAATACAGCCTCCCCCATAGAATATAATATATCCCCCATAGTATATAGTACAGCCCGCATAGTATATAGCACAGCTCCCATAGTATATAGCACAGCCCGCATAGTATATCACACAGCCCACATAGTATATAGCACAGCTCGCGTAGTAAATAGCACAGCTCACATAGTATATAGCACAGCTTGCGTAGTAAATAGCACAGCCCGTGTAGTATATAGCACAGTAGCTAAACAAAAACTAAATATTGTTGGGGAAAATCATAAATGTGACGCACATATAACCCCTTAAAACTTCACTTTTATTAATACAACAATATAAAACCCAGACCCAATGTAGAGAAAAAATAGTCACAAAAATATAAAATAGCCTATTAAGGTCCTAGATACAGCTACTGCTAACACCTGCCTATCTGTGGAGGTTGGCACCCTAAGAGATGATTTTTTGGCGCCCCCACTCAACACAGACTGCCCCTATCTCCCCTGCACTTTTTATAAAAAAAAAATGGGGTATTTGTTACCACTAGATCATTGACTTCTTTCTGGCATGAAATAATACAGGTCTGAGCACCATCCTAGTTACCATTGGAGGATAACAATAGTGTAAGGGGGACTATTTGCTAATTTTGTGTGCGTTGTGCCAAGAATTCTATTATATGGAGGTACCTATTTAGGTCCCGATTATGGTTTATATCATATAATTTTTTCACTACTGCACTTTCCCTATATTGTTTTCCTACCTGCACTGAGAGGGACAGTGCAGGGGAGATAGGGGCAGTCTGCGTTGAGTGGGGGCGCCAAAAAATCGTCTCTTAGGGTGCCAACCTCCACAGACAGGCAGGTGTTAGCAGTAGCTGTATCTAAGACCTTAATAGGCTATTTTATATTTTTGTGACTATTTTTTCTCTACATTGGGTCTGGGTTTTATATTGTTGTATTAATAAAAGTGAAGTTTTAAGTAGTATTAAGCACAGCCCACATAGTATATAGCACAGCCACGTAGTATATAATACAGCCCATGTAGTATATAGCACAGCCCACGTAGTACTGTATATAGCACAGCCATGTAGTATAAAACACAGCCACATAGTATATAACAGCCAACGTAGTATATAGCACAGCCACGTAGTATATAACACAGCGCAAGTAGTATATAGCACAGCCACATAGTATATAATAGCCCATGTAGTATATAGCACAGCTACGTAGTATATAACACAGCCCACATACTATATAACAGCCCACGTAGTATATAGCACAGCCATGTAGTATATAACACAGCCCATGTACTAGTATATAGCACAGCCTGCATCTTCCCCCCGAGAATGGCCCCAAGTCCAGTACTCACAGTTATCGTAAAAAAAAACACTCCTTACCTCTCCTCGTGCCCGTGCTGCTCTCAACTCCTGTCTCGGCAGCTGCCGCTGCACTGCTTGGCACACAGTGAGTGCGCGATGCATCATCGCGCACCCGCAGTGTCAGAGGCAGAGCGGGGAATGATGGGAGAGGGAGCATCAGCTGATGCTCTCTCCTCCATTGTTGCTTTGAACTGTGCCGGCAGACACCGGTATAGTTCAATGTGGAGGCGGCGGGGAGTCGGCACTTTTGGCAGGCAGGCCCCCTGCCACACAGGGGCCCCGTAGCGGCTATGTGATGTGTCGCTAGCTGGGGGCCCCTGGGGGAGCGGGGGTCCTAGGCAGCTACCTGCCCCTAATGCCGGCCTGCCTGCAGGGGCCCACTGGAGACTCAAGGCCCCGGTGCAGCTGCACTGGTTAAACTGGCAGTATGTCCACCCATGACTTATAGGGAGTTTCTGCTGTTCTAGCACCTCAGGTTCTCTGCCAATGTGACATGGCTCTCTCAATCCATTCCAGCAAAATCTGAACTCCAATATGGTTCTTCTTCTCCTTTGATCTTTGTACTCTGTCTCAAAAATAGTTTTCGACCACAGGAGAAATTGCATAACAAATTTTGGGGTCCATTTTCTCCTGTTACCCTTAAAAAATTTGGGGCTAACGGAAAATTTTTGTGGGAAAAATGTGATTTTTTTTTTTAAAACAGCTTTTTAAACTTCTGTGAAGCACCTAGGGGTTCAAGGTGTTCATCACACATTTAGATCCATTCCTTGAGTATTGTTTACAAAACTGAGACACTTGTGGGGTGTTTCCACTGTTTAAGCATATCAGGGGCTCAACAAACTTGAAATGATGTCAGCTCTCAATTTCAGTCATTTTTGCATTGAAAAGTCAAGCAGTGCTTCTTCCCCACGAGCCCTGCTCTGCAACCAAACAGTAGATTTCACCCATATATGGGGTATCGGCATACTCAGGAGAAATGGAATAACAAATTTTGTCTTTCATTTTCTATTGTTGCTCTTGTGAAAATAAAAAAAAAATTGGGGTAAAGTTTTGGAGGTTTCTTTTTTCCTTTCCACATTCCATTAATTTCTGTGAAGCTCCTGAACAGTAAATAAACTTATTGAATGTGGTTTTGAGGATTTTGAGAGGTGCAGTATTTAGAGTGATGCCACTTTCGGGAATTTTCAGTCAGATAGGCTTCCCAAAGTCACTTCAAATGTGACATGGTCCCTAAAAAAAATAGTTTTGTAAATTTTGTTGTAGAAATGAGAAACTGCTGATCAAATTATTATAACTCTTCTAACTTCCTAACTAAAAAGTATGTCTCAAAAATAGTGCTGACGCAAAATAGACATGTGGTAAATGTTATTTTTAAAATATTTTGTGTAACATAATTTTCTGGTTTAAGGGTATTAGAATTAAAATTTGAAAATTTGGAAACTTTCAAAACTTTTGACAAATTTCTGACATTTTCACAAATAAATGCAAGTCATATCAAACAAATTTTATCAAGCCAACTGATAGAAATAGTTTACTTCACTATTCAAGTTGTCACCCCAAACATATCAAAAAAGCATTATCTAGTTTACAGTTCTATAGAATTATCAGATTGCATCAGAGGTATCATTTGGAATCTCAGATTGGAAGAAGTCCAGAGGTTATCCCAATGATTTATTATCATACCATCCATCATCAGGATCCTCCCAAAACATTAAATTCCCTAGAGTCACGTTTATGAATACATCACCCTTTTATGCATCTCTTCAATCAATCAATCAAAAAGCATTGGCCTTTGCTGCGTAAATCATATCCTGACATTCCAGAATTTTCACACCTTCCTCTTATATGTGACAAAAAGCACCAAATTTGAGGAATTTACTGATCAGGGTGGATTTAGGCTCCCGTACTACTGTTACTTTACAAACCTTTTTGTTAACTCCACAGAAAGGCATTTTTGCAATGTTCTAATATTATCAGTGGGGACACTTACCCACTCCAGGTCTGGTAAAAGGTTTCCTATAAATAATTTTCACTTGTACCTCCTCAAACCATCTTTGTCTATCTTATTCAATGTCCATGTGGACATATCCGAGATTGCATATGTCAGCTTAAGTCCACCATTGGGTGCAAAAAGACCATGTTACCAATACCTTCACACTTTATCTCTGTTGGACACAATGTGGCTCATCTCCAGTTTTAGATTTTAGAAGCTGCACCAATGCCTAGACAAGTGGGCAATATAATCCAAAAATTTAAATAAAGAGAAGCTTATTGCATTCACAAATTACAAACATTAGAACACCAAGGTCTCAATAGGGAATATGAGATCTTTTACTTACTGTCACATTTTAAAATATTGACATTTGTTTGGGTTTCCACTGCTTTTGTGTTGTTATTATTATTAATATTATTACCATTTTTCACACTAAATATTTAATATCTTCTATTTTATTTCAGGTTCCATAGGGCTCCTGTTATGATCTGGTGGCTTAGGAGCAGCATGAGACGTGCTCTGGAGGAGGTGGTACCTGTACTGACCGCAGACCCTGAACTTAACACCGCAACTAGCAGTTGCCGTGGGATTTACCTACCAGTCCTAGACACCTCGACACAGCCGGAGAACTAATTACCCCTATAGATAGAAACGGAAAACTATCTTGCCTCAGAGAAAATGCCCAAAGGATAGACAGCCCCCCCACATATATTGACTGTGAGAGGAGAGGGAAAAAACATACGCAGACTGAAAACAGAATTTAGCAAAGGAGGCCAATCTAGCTAAATAGACAGAATAGGACAGAGTACTATGCGGTCAGTATTAAAAAACATTAGAAAATATCCACCACAGATAATACAAAAATCTCCACACCTAACTAAAGGCATGGAGGGAAAATCTGCTTCTCCAGAGCTTCCAGCTTGACTGAGTAAATCCACACTGACAAAGCTGGACAAGAAAAAACATAGAAATGCACTGAACAATAAAGTCCACAGTATGTGGACTGCAAAAACTAAGCCAGGACTTATCTTTGATGATTTGGACAGATAAGCAGGAGAATCCAGGAAGAGATGTGAATCCACCAAGGAACAATGAACAACTGGCACAAACCAAAGAATCTGGCCAGACTAAATAGCCCAGTCAGAATTGGCAATAAGTGAAAGCACTTGATGACTGCTGAAATCCAAAGGAGCAGCAGTACCACTTATAACCACCGGAGGGAGCCCAAGAGCAGAATTCACAACAGGTTCCACCAGGTACTTGTTCATTTTCCCATATCTTCAATGTTTAATCTCCTTTTCCTCCTCCTTTTTTCCCATATTTACATTATCCTGGTTTAATTTTATATTCATCCACTTTGCATAATCTAATCTTGTGTTCTTTCTACGGATGTATTCTGTTAGTCTTACTTGACTTCCCGACTTACTAATGTATATGTTACTGCATATGTCCTCTTTTTATGCTCTGGTCTGTCCAACGATCTCTCGCCGCTTACTACATGGCACAAGCGCAATTACTGAAGCGCAAGGTCACATACTCTGATCGGACCCTGGAGGTTTACAGTACTTTCCTCGCCTATCTCTCTCTCTTAAGCTGTCACTTCCGCCAGGCATTAGATACACCAGCGCGCCATGCACACGACTCACACCGCTCCTAGAATCACTGATGAGCACCGAGGGACACAGAGAATATTCACTGTCGGAATACACTATTTAGAGGCTTTTCTTAACAGCACTTAGAATGCCCTTGTGGGTCTTCATTCTTTAGAGACTTTCCTTAATGGCACTTAGAATAGATCTGTCTATCTTTTCCTTTCCCAAATACCAGTGGTTTCCCTGTTTAGTCAACAGCCACTTGAATATTTTATTCATTTGCTTGTATACTGTATAAGCATTTATTACTATGTATGATCTTCAGTGTTTTATTTTGTTGGTATAACTTTGTTTAACTGACCCAGTGACGGGATTTCTTTAATTTGCTCTTTTGAGTGCATTATGTAAGGGGGTGGACGAGACAGCGGGTTCCTGCATGCAGGGTCCGGAACTAGAGAAGCTGCATCCACTGTTCCCGGGGGGAAGCCTGGTTGAGACAGACCTCCCCCGGAGGCCTGAGGGAAGCTCTAGAGAGGAGGGGCTTCCTGCTGTGAGAGGAGGAGGAAGAGAAAAAGGAGTAAGCGTGTGAAGGAAGGCAGTTTGGCGCCAGGGCTGAGCGGCGTACAGTCAGGCAGACGATTTGCTCCACTCCCCTTCCAGACAGAGAGTACAAGGCCGTTAACAGGCCATGTTCCAGTGGACCAGGAACATAGGAGCTGCTGTGTTGAGAGACTTGGTGTGCTGAGCAGCAATACAGAGAGCGGGACCCCTGCCAGCAGAGCCATGCAGCGCAGAGCCGAGCAGAGCTGAGCCATGCAGTGCAGAGCCATGCCACCAGAGCAGAGCCAAGTCGGGTGCTGCAGCAGACAAAGAAAGGAGTGCTCCAACTGGGAAGCACCTACGCCACACAGACCAGTGACCGCCGTCGCCCACCGCCATCAGCGGGGACAAGAGCAAAGGAGACGTACAGTGCATGCCCGGTGACCGCCATAAAGTCAGTTGCCAGATGCTCCAGGAAAGTGAGTACCGTGCGCGTGCTGCTTGAAAGGAGACCAGGAGCGTGACCTTCAGCTCCCCCGACTGTGTTAGTTAATAGAGGCCCAGACACGCGTGACCTGACTTCACCAGGGGTTGTAGTTTTAGAGCTTCTGGTCCAGATACCTGCTCACGCCGCAGAGCAGAGCTATGTGCCGGCGATTCCCCCCTAATTGGACTCCGTACTGTTTTAGACACCTTTACATATGGGAAATCTACCCACACCCAGAGACTGTGTTGAGAAGTGGTGCTCCTCTGTTGTCGGTGCCGCCGTTGGATTCCCACCTGCTACAGACTTTGCTGAGACGTCACGTAACATAGTAACATAGTAACATAGTAACATAGTTAGTAAGGCTGAAAAAAGACATTTGTCCATCCAGTTCAGCCTATATTCCATCATAATAAATCCCCAGATCTACGTCCTTCTACAGAACCTAATAATTGTATGATACAATATTGTTCTGCTCCAGGAAGACATCCAGGCCTCTCTTGAACCCCTCGACTGAGTTCGCCATCACCACCTTCTCAGGCAAGGAATTCCAGATTCTCACTGCCCTAACAGTAAAGAATCCTCTTCTATGTTGGTGGAAAAACCTTCTCTCCTCCAGACGCAAAGAATGCCCCCTTGTGCCCGTCACCTTCCTTGGTATAAACAGATCCTCAGCGAGATATTTGTATTGTCCCCTTATATACTTATACATGGTTATTAGATAGACCCTCAGTCGTCTTTTTTCTAGACTAAATAATCCTAATTTCACTAATCTATCTGGGTATTGTAGTTCTCCCATCCCCTTTATTAATTTTGTTGCCCTCCTTTGTAGGGTTGAGCGACTTTTACTTTTTCAGGATCGAGTCGGGTTTCGCGAAACCTGACTTTGTCAAAAGTCGGGTCGGGTGAAATCGGCCGATCATTGCGAAAAGTCGGGGGCCGACTGAAACACAAAACCCAATGCAAGTCAATGGGGAATAAAAGTCGGCAGTGAGTGGAGAACAGGAAAACACCTACAGAGCCCATTTTAATGTCAAAAACATCAATTATTGTTACTTAAGCTTGTCAATCTTAATTAACCTTATAATAATAGTTAGGTATTGAAAATTGGGGGTCATTTGGTTAAGTGTGGGGGGGGAGGGCTGGCTTAATTTTTCTTGGGCCCAGGAAATGTGGAATACGTCACGGCGGTGGAGCAGGGAGAGGTAAGTATTTCAACTTTGCAAGTGCTGTGATCCAGAGCAAGCAGGGAGGCCCACTCGGTTCGCATTGGCACTGGCACAGGGCCCCTCAAAGTACGGCGTTGTGTTTGACGGCGGGGGCGCCTCCCACCGGCAGTGACACTTTTGCGTACTATGACGGGCCCTGTGACAGTGACATCGCCAATGAGTATGCCCCCCCACCTGATGAAGGAACCTGCACTTTCATATGCACCTTCCTCTTTGTCCCCGTGTAAGGTGGTATAGTATGCGGGAAGGGGGACCTGACTTTCAGCAGGGTCGGATTCTGGCTGTGTAGAGTGCAAGGGGAATGTAGTGGTCTGGGTCAATGTACCAGCAGACCCATCAAGCAGTGGCTGGGTAATAGGCAGGATGAGGAGGAAACACAGATACTGTATAGGCCCAAAATAAAAAAGGAGGCTAAAAGCAGAAAAAAAATTGGTAACAGGAGTAAACAGGCAGCATTGCTTTGTTCAGTGGAGGACAACAACAAGCAGCAGCAGACACTGTTAGTAGGGCCCAACCAAACTAGTAGGGCAAATAAAGTTTCAAATTCTAAATACAGGCCGAAAGCCTGTAGATTGAAACTCAGCTTTGTTTTCTTTTTGAGGAAACCAAGAGGCAGCAGCAGACATCACTAGGCCCAAACCAAGAACCAGGCCAAATGCAGTTTCATATTGTTGATAGAGGCCGAAAGCCTGTAGATTGAAACTCAGCTTTGTTTCTTTGAGGAACCAAGAGGCAGCAGCAGACGTCACTAGGCCCAAACAAGAACCAGGCCAAATGCAGTTTCATATTGTTGATAGAGGCCAAAAGCCTGTAGATTGAAACTCAGCTTTGTTTCTTTGAGGAAACCAAGAGGCAGCAGCAGACGTCACTAGGCCCAAACCAAGAACCAGGCCAAATGCAGTTTCATATTGTTGATAGAGGCCGAAAGCCTGTAGATTGAAACTCAGCTTTGTTTCTTTGAGGAAACCAAGAGGCAGCAGCAGACGTCACTAGGCCCAAACCAAGAACCAGGCCAAATGCAGTTTCATATTGTTGATAGAGGCCGAAAGCCTGTAGATTGAAACTCAGCTTTGTTTCTTTGAGGAAACCAAGAGGCAGCAGCAGACGTCACTAGGCCCAAACCAAGAACCAGGCCAAATGCAGTTTCATATTGTTGATAGAGGCCGAAAGCCTGTAGATTGAAACTCAGCTTTGTTTCTTTGAGGAAACCAAGAGGCAGCAGCAGACGTCACTAGGCCCAAACCAAGAACCAGGCCAAATGCAGTTTCATATTGTTGATAGAGGCCGAAAGCCTGTAGATTGAAACTCAGCTTTGTTTCTTTGAGGAAACCAAGAGGCAGCAGCAGACGTCACTAGGCCCAAACCAAGAACCAGGCCAAATGCAGTTTCATATTGTTGATAGAGGCCGAAAGCCTGTAGATTGAAACTCAGCTTTGTTTCTTTGAGGAAACCAAGAGGCAGCAGCAGACGTCACTAGGCCCAAACCAAGAACCAGGCCAAATGCAGTTTCATATTGTTGATAGAGGCCGAAAGCCTGTAGATTGAAACTCAGCTTTGTTTCTTTGAGGAAACCAAGAGGCAGCAGCAGACGTCACTAGGCCCAAACCAAGAACTAGGCCAAATGCAGTTTCATATTGTTGATAGAGGCCGAAAGCCTGTAGATTGAAACTCAGCTTTGTTTCTTTGAGGAAACCAAGAGGCAGCAGCAGACGTCACTAGGCCCAAACCTAAGAACCAGGCCAAATGCAGTTTCATATTGTTGATAGAGGCCGAAAGCCTGTAGATTGAAACTCAGCTTTGTTTCTTTGAGGAAACCAAGAGGCAGCAGCAGATGTCACTAGGCCCAAACCAAGAACCAGGCCAAATGCAGTTTCATATTGTTGATAGAGGCCGAAAGCCTGTAGATTGAAACTCAGCTTTGTTTCTTTGAGGAAACCAAGAGGCAGCAGCAGACGTCACTAGGCCCAAACCAAGAACCAGGCCAAATGCAGTTTCATATTGTTGATAGAGGCCGAAAGCCTGTAGATTGAAACTCAGCTTTGTTTCTTTGAGGAAACCAAGAGGCAGCAGCAGACATCACTAGGCCCAAACCAAGAACCAGGCCAAATGCAGTTTCATATTGTTGATAGAGGCCGAAAGCCTGTAGATTGAAACTCAGCTTTGTTTCTTTGAGGAAACCAAGAGGCCGCAGCAGACGTCACTAGGCCCAAACCAAGAACCAGGCCAAATGCAGTTTCATATTGTTGATAGAGGCCGAAAGCCTGTAGATTGAAACTCAGCTTTGTTTCTTTGAGGAAACCAAGAGGCAGCAGCAGACGTCACTAGGCCCAAACCAAGAACCAGGCCAAATGCAGTTTCATATTGTTGATAGAGGCCGAAAGCCTGTAGATTGAAACTCAGCTTTGTTTCTTTGAGGAAACCAATAGGCAGCAGCAGACGTCACTAGGCCCAAACCAAGAACCAGGCCAAATGCAGTTTCATATTGTTGATAGAGGCCGAAAGCCTGTAGATTCAAACTCAGCTTTGATTCTTTGAGGAAACCAAGAGGCAGCAGCAGACATCACTAGGCCCAAACCAAGAACCAGGCCAAATGCAGTTTCATATTGTTGATAGAGGCCGAAAGCCTGTAGATTCAAACTCAGCTTTGTTTAGTAGAGGTAGAGTGGGCGCACCCACCTGTCCAGGCAAACGGCACTTGCACGGGTGCTTGCGCCAAGTGGTGAACACGGTCCTGTGGGGGGAGTCAGCCCATTTAGGGAGGTATAAAAATGGCCTATGGTGGACATTCAGCAGCTGCAAATGGAGGAATTGGCAAAGTCAGTAAGAGGAGGGCAAAAGCGAGTCATTTATCACCCAAGCTACGTGTCAGCAGGGGACGGTGGGGCAAAAGAATTGGCAATCCATGATTGGTTCATTTTAATGAAGGTTAGATCATCTACATTTTGGGTAGCCAGACGTGTCCTTTTATCAGTCAGTATTTAACCAGCAGCACTGAAGACTCTTTCTGAAAGCACACTGGCAGCAGGGCAAGCGAGCTCCTGTAATGCATATTCTGCCAATTCGGGCCAGGTGTCTAGTTTAGATGCCCAGTAATCAAAGGGGAATGACCTGTGAGGGAGAACATCGATAAGGGATGAAAAATAGTTTGTAACCATACTGGACAAATGCTGTCTCCTGTCACTTTGAATAGATGCAGCAGTCCCTGTTGTGTCAGCGGTCATTGAAAAATCACTCCACAACCTTGTCAGAAAACCCCTCTGTCCAACGCCACTTCGGATTTCGGCACCTCTAGCACCTCTGTCATGTTGCCCCCTACGGCAAGTGTGAGGACCATCACCGCCTCTGTGTGCTGGGAATGCCTGAACCAAACGGTCTACAAGAGTTGCTTGTTTGGTAGCCAATATTTGCTCAAGGTTCTCATGTGGCATGATGTTTTGCATTTTCCCTTTATAGCGTGGATTCAGGAGGCAGGCCAACCAGTAATCATCATCGGTCATCATTTTGACAATGCGGGGGTCCCTTTTTAGAATACGCAAGGCATACTCAGCCATGTGGGCCAATGTTCCTGGTGTCAATTCACTGGTCCTGCTGGGTTGAGGAGCACTTTCTTGGAAATCCACATCACAAGTGTCCCGCAAGAAACCTGTACCTGACCTTGCAACGCCACCAGTTTCAAGTGGCCCCTGAGAAGCATCCTTCACCCATACATAGTCATCCCCATCATCCTCCTCCACATCCTCTTCGACTGCCACCTCGTCCTGGACAGTTCCCTGACCAGACAATGGCTGACTGTCATCAAGGATGACAGACGCCAGCTCCTTGATGTGCGTCAAACTTTGCATCAGCAGACGCATAAGTGGGATGCTCATGCTTATGATGGCATCTTCTGCACTTGCCAGCCATGTGCATTCCTCGAAACACTGAAGGACTTGACAGAGGTCTTGTAGCTTGGACCACTGCACACCAGACAACTCCATGTCTGCCATCCAACTGCCTGCCCGTGTATGCGTATCCTCCCACAAATACATGACAGCACGCCTCTGTTCACACAGCCTCTGAACCATGTGCAGTGTGGAGTTCCACCCTGTTGCAACGTCGATAATTAGACGGTGCTGTGGAAGATTGAGCGATCGCTGATGGTTCAGCATACGGCTGGAGTGTACGGGCGACCGGCGAATGTGCGAGCAAAGTCTTCGCACCTTCAGGAGCAGGGCTGGTAACTCCGGATAATTTTTAACAAAGCACTGCACCACCAGGTTCAAAGTGTGAGCCAGGCAAGGTATGTGTTTGAGTTGTGAAAGGGCTATGGCAGCCATAAAATTCCTTCCATTATCACTGACTACCTTGCCTGCCTCAAGATGTACACTGCCCAGCCATGACTGAGTTTCTTGCTGCAAGAACTCGGCCAGAACTTCTGCGGTGTGTCTGTTGTCGCCCAAACACTTCATTTCAAACACGGCCTGCTGACGCTTCCCACTAGCTGTTCCGTAATGGGACACCTTGTGTGCAACACTGGCAGCTGCAGATGGAGTGGTCATGCGACAGCGCTCTGTGGATGAGCTTTCGCTTCTGGAGGAGGAGGAGGTGGGGTGGTGAACGTCTACAGCCAACTGTTTCCTAGATCGTGGGCTAGGCAGAACTGTCCCACTATTGCTGTCCCCTGTGGACCCTGCATCCACGACATTAACCCAGTGCGCCGTGATGGACACGTAACGTCCCTGGCCATGCCTACTGGTCCATGCATCTGTTGTGAGGTGCACCTTCCCACTGACAGACTGCCTCAGTGCATGGACAATGCGGTCTTTGACATGCTGGTGGAGGTCTGGGATGGCTTTTCTCGCAAAGAAGTGGTGACTGGGTAGGTCATAGCGTGGTACTGCGTAGGCCATCAGAGCTTTGAAAGCTTCGCTTTCAACCAACCGGTAGGGCATCATCTCTAACGAGATAAGTCTGGCAATGTGGGCGTTCAAACCCTGTGTATGTGGATGAGAGGATGAGTACTTTCGTTTCCTAACAAGAGTCTCTTCTAGGGTGAGCTGGACTGGAGAGCTGCCTATGGTGGAACTAGCGGTGGTGGTGGTTGTGGACATGGCAGATTGAGAGTGAGTTGGTGATGTTGGACTACATACAGTGCTTCCTACCAATAACCTTCTGACTCCCTGACTGCTTTGACCTATCGACGATCCCTCCACATTTGCTGCTGGTGTCCTAACCGGTGGGCTTACAGTGAGGGAAGCAATGTTGCGGTGCTGACTACCTTCATTCAGACCTGGTGCACCAACGGTACGGGACGTTAGGTAGTTAGTCCAGGCTTGCAAGTGCATGCTGTTTAAATGTCTACGCATGCACGTTGTATTTAAATTGTTAAGAATCTTCCCTCTGCTAAAGGTCTTTGAGCATTTTTTACAGATCACTTTTGACTGATCATTGGGATCTTGGTCAAAAAAAAGCCACACTGCACTCTTCCTACTATGGAATTCCTTTTCAGGCATTGCACGCTGTGCAACTTTCACAGGATGGCCACGCTGTCCTAAAACTGGTTTTGTCAAACGTTTTTTGCCTGATACGGGCCTGCCAGATGACAGCTGTTGCGATGTAGATTGGTGCTGCTGTGGATAACCCTCCTCCGCTTCTGAGCTACTGGCAGCGCCACCCTCTTCCACCAATGGCTGCCAATCTGGGTCAACAACTGGGTCATCTATCACCTCCTCCTCCTCAATGTCATGTGCACCTTCCTCAGTGTCACCGTGTAAGGTGCTATAGCGTTCGGGACAGGGCACCATAGTCTCATCAGGGTCAGATTCTGGCTCAGCAAACTGCGAGGGCAATGTAGTGATCTGACTCAATGGAACAGCATCATAATCTAGCTGTGGCTGTGCATCAGTGCACTCCATGTCCGATTCTTCTAGTAATGGGCAGGGTACAATTTCCCTTTCTAACCCAGGCACGGTATATGTAAAGAGCTCCATGGAGTAACCTGTTGTGTCATCTGACGCATCCTTCACTTTTGGTTTGGGAGAAGGACACAAGGAAACGTCTTGTTCCTGACCGGGAGCATCCACTGACGACTGGCTGCTGTGTAGTGTTGAGCGATACCGTCCGATACTTGAAAGTATCGGTATCGGAAAGTATCGGCCGATACCGTCACAGTATCGGAATCCAATCCGATACCGATACCCGATACCAATACAAGTCAATGGGACTCATGTATCGGACGGTATCCCTGATGGTTCCCAGGGTCTGAAGGAGAGGAAACTCTCCTTCAGGCCCTGGGAACCATATAAATGTGTAAAAGAAAGAATTAAAATAAAAAATATCGCTATACTCACCTGTCCGACGCAGCCGGGACTTCAGCGAGGGAACCGGCAGCGTTGTTTGTTTAAAAATCGCGCTATTACTTGGTTACGTGAATTCCCGGCTTGTGATTGGTCAGGTCGGCCATGTTGCCGGGACGCGGACCAATCACAGCAAGCCGTGACGAAATTACGTCACGGCTTGCTGTGATTGGTCCGCGTCCCGGCAATATGGCCGCCCTGACCAATCACAAGCCGGGACGTCACGGGAGGCTGGACACGCGCTCATTTTAAAATGGGCGCGTGTCCAGCCTCCCGTGACGTCACGGCTTGTGATTGGTTGCGCCGCGATCAACCAATCACAAGCCGGGAGGCTGGACGCGCTCATTTTGAAATGGGCGCGTGTCCAGCCTCCCGGCTTGTGATTGGTTGACCGCGACGCAACCAATCACAAGCCGTGACGTCACGGGAGGCTGGACACGCGCCCTTTTTAAAATGAGCGCGTTTCCAGCCTCCCGTGACGTCACGGCTTGTGATTGGTTAATGGCGGCCATGTTGCCGGGACGCGGACCAATCACAGCAAGCCGTGACGTATTTTCGTCACGGCTTGCTGTGATTGGTCCGCGGCCCGGCAACATGGCCGCCCTGACCAATCACAAGCCGGGACTTCGCGTAACCATGTAAAAGCGGGAATTTTAAACAAACAACGCTGCCGGTTCCTGCGCTGAGGTCCCGGCTGCGTCGGACAGGTGAGTATAGCGATATTTTTTATTTTAATTCTCTATTTTACACATTTTAACATTAATGTTGTTCCGATACCCGATACCCGATACCACAAGAGTATCGGAATCCCGGTATCGGAATTCCGATACAGCAAGTATCGGCCGATACCCGATACTTGCAGCATCGGAATGCTCAACACTACTGCTGTGACATTTTGAACTTTGGGAAGAGGAGGCCAAAGAGCTAGAGGCTGAGTCAGCAAGGAAAGCCAAAACTTTTTCCTGCTGCTCCAGCTTTAAAAGCTGTTTTCCTACTCCCAGGTAAGGAAGCCTTCGAGGCCTTGTGTAGCCAGACGATGACGCAGGCTCAACACCTCCAGCCTTAGGTGCTACTGTGCTTTTGCCACTACCACCAGATGCAGCACCACCATCAGTACCAGGTGACAACCCCCGCCCATGGCCTCTTCCACCAGACTTCCTCATTTTTGGGGGGGACACAACTCTGGCCCTGTGGTATAACAGTAAACTATGAACGTGGCAGAAAGTGGCTGCCTGATATATACGACACACTAGCAGTACAGCTGAATATACACTGTGTGCAAATTTTAATCTCCCTTTTTTTGGGGGGAGACACAGAACCACAACTCTGGCCCAGTGGTATAACAGTAAACTATGAACGTGGCAGAAAGTGGCTGCCTGATATATACGACACACTAGCAGTACAGCTGAATATACACTGTGTGCAAATTTTAATCTCCCTTTTTTTTGGGGGGAGACACAGAACCACAACTCTGGCCCAGTGGTATAACAGTAAACTATGAACGTGGCAGAAAGTGGCTGCCTGATATATACGACACACTAGCAGTACAGCAGAATATACACTGTGTGCGAATTTTAATCTCCCTTTTTTGGGGGGGGAGACACAGAACCACAACTCTGGCCCAGTGGTATAACAGTAAACTATGAACGTGCCAGAAAGTGGCTGGAATTATTATTTAAAAATAAATAAATAAATAACAAGCTCCCTACAATGAGCTCAGGACAAGTATGGCAGCAATAAAAATGACTGCTGAACACAAAAATGTGGACAAATAAACAAGATAGGTAACTGTGCAGAAAGGAGCAACAGGAATTTTGCTTTTAAAAAAGCAGTTGGTTTGCACAGCATCGTGCACACAGCTATGCAGCTGCTGCACTAAAATACGACCTCCACTGTCCCTGCACAAAAAGGTGGTGTGGGACAGTGAAAATCGCTCCAGCACAAGTGGTTTGGGGGTTTATATTTCCTCCCTAACTCTGTCCCTGCTTCTGACTAACTGCAGCAACACCTCTCCCTATGCTCAGATCAGCAGAAGTAAGATGGCGGTCGGCGTGCACGCCCCTTTATAGCCCCTGTGACGCCGCAGACAGCAAGACAATCACTGCCATGCCCTTGTCTAAGATGGTGGGGACCGAGACCTAGGTCATCACGCTGCCCACACTCTGCGTCCTCCTTCATTGGATGAAAAACGGCGGTGACAGCGTCATATGAAACGCGACTTTGGCGCTCTGATCGTGTACTGCATGGCCGATCCCACACTAGGATCGGTTCGGGTTTCATGAAACCCGACTTTGCCTAAAAGTCACCGATTTATGAAAATGACCGATCCGTTTCGCTCAACCCTACTCCTTTGTACTCTCTCTAGTTCCATTATATCCTTCCTGAGCACCGGTGCCCAAAACTGGACACGTGCCGTTGTTGTCGGTGCCACCGTTGGAACCCTGAAGAGCTGCACACAAGAAGACTACAGTCTGATAAGTTTCACCCCTTTAATTCTGAACTATCGTTCGTCTCTGTCCTACCCTGCCACTCTCCCAGTTCTGCCCCATTTCTTCCCATCACCCCTCTACTCACTACTCCCTGTGTGGAGTGTATTTATTGTTAATAAACCTGTTAACCCTTCCTCTGCCTCCTGTCCTTCACTGCATCTTGCATTCCTGCTCGCATCTTACATATTACATGCAAATAACTTTGATAAAGGCCTAAAACGCCAAAACGTTAGTCACTATATTTTTCTTCACTGGTCTCTCAAATAAATTAATTTGGAAAAGAATACAAACTCTTTTCTAAATATTGTGCCGAAGGTTTTTACTTATTCAGAACTCGTACAATTTTCCTTCTGAGCACAGAATACATGTGGCAATACGAGCCCCTAATTTATATATCATAGACTCTAGTTTTACCATTAAATTATCTGCTAATCTTAAAAGTTCACATACAGCATGTATGTGAGTGGCAAAATTATATTGTATTATTTTCCTCAATAAAAAATGATGAAGTCTACCATTTATGAATCATTTGTTTGAATTGTTCTAGTTATCTAATTTTAGAAAATCTAATGTGGTTTTGCGTCAAATTTATTCATAATATGGAAACATTCTAAAGGGTTTACAAACTCTCAGGCACCTCTGTATGTCACTTGTTCCTAACTTTAACTTATGGAGTATTTTTTTGTTTATTCCCCTTGCAGCTTCCAAGGTAACAGTTGACATGTGTTAGTACTTGCTAAATGTTTCTTTGTGCATTTTGGCTTGTACTATAAACCTTGTACATTTGGATCATAAGTGGGTTCACTGCCAACATCTGGTTTGTTATTTCAATGTTAACCCTCCGTCACATACAATATTCGGACTAACGAGTTCACATACAATGTGCCTGTCAGGCGCCTGCTGGAAAAATACCTATAATATCTAATGTTTGCAATTTCAGTGCTCTAAAAGTGATCAGTGACCTTCATAGGGATGTAATAAAAGAGACTACACATAATCAGTTGCAAAAAAACCATTTACTTAACATAAAACTAATAACTATGAAATACAAACTTTTCAAAACTCCCGCCAAATAGTCCCCAGTTCGACTCTCTCAAAAAAATGTACAAAGAAAATTTTTGAACACAAACTTAATTTTAAGGTACCTTAAGTACTATTAAAAACATATTCAATCAGAAGTAGATGCTGAGGTTTCCCCAGAAAAGTCACACTTGCAGAGCAAATAGCAAGAATTACACACCATTTTTGCATGTGTCAGGCAAATTGCTTTATGACATTTGAGACATTCATAATTTGAAAGCCTTCTGGTTCCGCTTTCCAACTTCTTCATCCTCACCACTGTCACCATCTTGCTCTGTTTCAGAATCCAGGACACATTCTCCCACCTCATCATGAGAATCAATCTCACTTTCCTGTCCTAAATCCTCATTCAGTGTGAGGTCTCTATCATCTAACAGCATGTTTGTTACTTCCTCAACATCAAGTTGTTTGGATAAATTGTACATTTTCCTCTCCATTTCAGCAGATAATCTGAAGCAAGAGAAGGAATATGTTAGGGAACTACTGTATATGCCTGAGCAGCACACTTTCTTTTATAAAATCTCCCTTATTTCTATGAAATATCCTCACATTTTGTGCTATACATTCATAAAACAAGCTAAATAAACTATTGTGATGAATAAAAACATAAAATACCAACCTTACTGAATGTGACGTATTCACATACAATGAGCCTGAGAGATCTGTGCAGCTATATCCTCTCCCCTGAAGCTCTGAAATCCAACTGTGATATCAGGTTTCACAGACCTTCAAGAGACAGGAGACTACCTGGAGGGAGGGGCTTTCCTCACAATCTGGTGAGGAAGGAGAAATGAAAGTAAAAGAGAAGCGCCTGTCAGATCAGTTGTATGTGACGGAGGGTTAATAAATTTTAACTTACGGTACTTAGAGTTTCCAAAAACACAGCTAGGAAAGAATGCCGTTGAATCCAATTTTGTGCAGTTTCTTCATGGCAAATGTATACAGTATATTTTTTTCACTTAAATTATATGTACACTTGGGGGCATTATTTATGTTTATTTGAAGTGTAACAGTAGTTTCAAGTAATTTTCCTGAGTAAGCTGTCATACGTGTGAGAAATAACACTATTTCTGACTTGTATACTACATTTTAGCAATTATTGAACTGCACTAGAAGCTTGAGCTGTTTCATTTTGTGTAGTCCCCTGTTTCTGTTCCTCTCGCCTTCTTTTTCCACCCCTCTCCATAAACTTTTATAGACATCTGATGCAATTTGCTCCCTCCTTGTAGAGAGATATGTAGGAAGAGTTCAGCAGTGTTTGAGAGTGACTAGTTAGTGCACAAAGAGAAAAATTAGTATAAAAATGGTGATTTCCTAATGAAGAAGTAATTGAATACTTTGAAAAGCGTAGAATAAACCACCATCTTAGGCTACGTTCACATTTGCGTTGTGCGCCGCAGCGTCGGCGACGCAACGCACAACGCAAACAAAAACGCAGCAAAACGCATGCACAACGCTGCGTTTTGCGATGCATGCGTCCTTTTTTTGGTTGATTTTGGACGCAGCAAAAATGCAACTTGCTGCGTCCTCTGCGCCCGGACGCGTGCGCCGCAGTGACGCATGCGTCGCAAAACGCAAGTGCAACGCATGTCCATGCGCCCCCATGTTAAATATAGGGGCGCATGACGCATGCGGCAACGCTGCGGCGCAGACCGCAAATGTGAATGTAGATATTTAGTTTGGATTGGAACTTTATTCAGCAGCACAGGTAATATCCACAATATTCCTTTCGTTCTGAAGTCTGATATGGCCTTGTTGAGCCGTGGACCTGCTGCAGCTGACATTTCCCTGATGATTTTCGCTATTATTGGATATATCAGGTTAGTATATTCTGAGCAGATAATTGTAATATCCACCAGATAAGGCAATATTTTGCGCAGATTTTTCCTACAGCTCCATCGTTGGCCCAATTCATTATGACAGGTGTTTTGCATGCTAGTCTTAATAAAAGGTGCGTTGGAGAAAGATGTGCCATATTTATTAAGAATCACATACTTCTCTATGAATTTGGCGCATCTTATAATTAGCAAATTCCTCACCCAGAAATGATAGACAAGCCAACAGCGGGAGTACACTTTTGACATAATTTGCCTCACTGTTCTGGCACAAATTAAGATGGCAGGCTTTGCATCCTGCCCCTGTTCCATCCAGATATTTTTTTGTTTTGTCCATTTTCTCACATGTAAAGCGCCATAAAATAAATGGCGCTATAATAATAAATAATAATAATAATTTACTAATGAGGCCGGATCAACACGTATTTTGGTGTGTTCAAAAAAATGCACGAAAGAAAAAAAAAATTGATCTGAACTGAAAAAAATGTAGGTCTATAAATAGAAAACAGCCGTAGCCAGAGCATTATTAAATTGTGTATAACATGCCCACATTTATCAATGTATTTACATCATTTAGACAAGTTTTACATTATAATAGCCTCCTATTTGTAAATTAACTATTTCCACCAGAATTTATGGCCGTTTGCTTTATACACCCCCGGAGTGAAAAGTGGAAATGTGAAATGCAATTTTCTTAAAATGTTACACAATGAGGAAAAAGTAATATATCTACTCAAAACGGATGGTGGTGTCAAAAAAGTGTTGTCATGTTAGTCAATGTAAAAGTTGGAAGTAGTAATGTATGTTGTAACTGATTCATAAAGGAAACCAATGCAGTCCTAAATCTATGTAACTTTATATTCTCCCATTGACTGTTAGCAAACATCTGACTTCTACATGTTTAGGACTCAATTGCATTTAAAACATCATGAAGACCTGACCTAAACATGTTTTATATGCAGCCCACAAGAAGTCAATGCTATAAATCTGAAAGCCTAAGTTGCCTTGCCTCTTTTTTAAAAATAAATGTTTCCATGTAATACATATGTAAATTGGCTCTTCTGAGAAAAAGAGGACTTAAACTCTATAGCGCCACCTGTTGGGAGTAGCGATCCTACAAGTCACAATCAACCCTTTAACTAGTCGTGCAATATAACTTAGGATAAAAGCCAAATCAGTATCTCAATTCGCAGACACGGTGTTTCGGGCTGTTGGCCCTCGTCAGTGCGAAGCATGAGAACTGATTTGGCTAGGTGAGAGGCTCTGGACTGGGGTCTAAGGGATAACGTTTCTCCTTATGGAGAGTGACATACCAGCTGGCTTGTCAAGGTAAGGAGGCTTATTCGCCGTGCAATGCTCCTCTGGGAAATTAAATATGCAAATTGCCTCTTCTGAGAAAAAGAGGACTTAAACTCTATAGCGCCACTGCAGAAGAGGCAATTTGCATATTTAATTTCCCAGAGGAGCATTGCATGGCGAATAAGCCTCCTTACCTTGACAAGCCAGGTGGTATGTCACTCTCCATAAGGAGAAACGTTACTCCATGTAACACAGAAATTGCACAACTTCACTGAGGAACAAGGGTTTTAGGATTGATGAGCCTAAATTTATGAGCTTTGTAAATACCAGAAGACACTTTAGAAGTTAGGAAACATATCTACATTTATCACTCAATCATGGTTAAGGGATTGGAGTTAGATAACATCCAGAGTTGAGGATTGTTCCTGATAAAGTCTTTTCAATTGCTGGTACAAGACATGATAAAATGCTATGTGAAAATCATTAGACTTAGAAAAAATCTCAATATATACTTGATAAAAAAATAAAAATTTCTAATGCTTTGAGACGAATAGACCAAACAGGATCCAAACCTCTTTATCTTTTGAATACGTTTGGAAATACTTGTATCACAGGGAACAAAAATAACCCTTAGGCCACACACATTGAGTATTTAATTAATCTTTTACCTCAGCATTTGTAATCCAAAACCAGGAGTGGGTGGAAAATGCAGAAGTGGTGATGTGTTTCTATTATAATTTTCCTCTGATTGTTCCACTTCTGGTTTTGGCTTACAAATACTAAGGTAACATATTGACCAAATACTGAATGTGTGCACGTGGCCTTACTTTTAAAAGGTGCCCATTAGAGGTGGTGCAAATTAATTCACAGGACCTGGTTCAGCGGCCATGCCATTAATCTGCAGCTATTGGACAGGAGTCTAGCAATCCGCCCTTTACCTGATAACATTACTGGCTCCTCTATTGATTAGCTGGATTTTTGTGATGCACATGTGATGTCACATCATGCAGCTAATCAAAACTAGAGCGCCAGATGCTGACAGGCTGAAGGAGGCTCACTGGGCTCCCATCCAGCAGTATCAGATTACTGAAGTGGACGTTCAACTGGGTCTTGAGAATCAATTTGCATCATCTATAGTGTCCATGCACCTTATATAGATTTCTTTCTCAACTAACCCATGGACATGAGAGCTCAGCTTAGCCGAGCATTCATGTGTTCTCTATATGGGGAGAGCATGGTAATCTACTGCTAGACTCCATTTGTGACAGCTTACCTCAGATAAAAGATTGTGCAACAAACTACTAGGCATTAGAAATCAAATTTCAGCCGGTTTCACACGTCAGTGGCTCTGGTACGTGAGGTGTCAGTTTTCTCACGTACCGGAGACACTGACACACGTAGACACATTAAAATCAATATGTCTCTGCACATGTCATTGATTTTTTGCGGACCGTGTGTCCGTGTGCAAAACATGGAGACATGTCAGTGTTCGTGGGAGCGCACGGATCACACGGACCCATTAAAGTCAATGGGTCCGTGTAAAACACGTGCCGCACACGGATCCTGTCCGTGTGCAGTCCGTGTGCCGTGCAGGAGACAGCGCTACAGTAAGTGCTGTCCCCCCAGCGTGGTGCTGAAGCTGCCATTCATTTCTTCTCTCCAGCAGCGTTCGCTGGAGAGAATGAATGAAAAATCATTGTTTTTTTTATTTTTTTTGTGTTTTAAATAAAGATCCTTGTCACCACCCCCCTCCCACCACCTGTGCGTCCGCCCGCTGGAAATAAAATACTCACCTGGCTCCCTCGATGCTTCCTCTCAGCGCCGCAGCTTCTTCCTGTATGAGCGGTCACGTGGTGCCGCTTATTACAGTGATGAATATGCAGCTCCACCTCCCATAGGGGCTTCTTAATCATCAAAGTACCCAGTTATATTCACTGGCATGCAAGTGTCGTCAACTTCCCTAGTGGGTTGTCCCCAAGCATCTGAGAGCACAAGGCTTTAATCTGGTTATGATGGGACGGTTAAGGAGACTAGACATGGAAGCGCTGGAAGGGAAGGTGACCATCACAAACTGCACTATTATGTTAGGCTGGGTTATGCTGGAACTCATAGCACCAGTAACATTGTGAACAACCCAGAGGGAACAATATTGCCATGCGCAGGCGTGTACTCCGGAGGACAGAGAATGAACTTCAATCCAATATTGCGGCTGCATGCAGCCATCGGGTAAGGAAAGGGTGAATCAAACACCCGAAAACCCCGCCCCTATGACTGGTCCCACCAAATTCAGGTGACAGGTTCCCTTTAAGCACTAATGTTTAAGATAATAATAATAATCTATTTATATAGCGCCAGCATATTCCGCAGCGCTTTACAGTTTTTGCACACATTATCATTGGCGTCCCCGATGGGGCTCAGAATCTAAATTCTCTATCAGTATGTCTTTGGAGTATGGGAGGAAACCGGAGTACCGGGAGGAAACCCACGCAAACACGGGGAGAACATACAAACTCCTTAATCAGTCTCTCGATTTGTCTTACAGTCCTGGCCAGAGGCAGAATATGGTCTGCGCGAAAATACAGCCCCCACTACCAAAGTCCACATACCCATCCAGGACCCACACATTCATGTAAGCGGGGCGCTAAAAATGAGTGCCTCGCCCACTGCTACTGCCCCGAGTCACGTTGCATATCTACCCCAAAATGGTATCAATAAAAACGTAAGATCAGGGCACAAAAAATAGCCCATCTCCAGATCCCAAAAAATGGAAACGCTACCAGTCTCAGAAAATGGCGACAAACGCAGAAACTTTTCTATACAAATTTCTGAATTTTCTTTTCAGCAGTTAAATAGAAAATAAACTGTACATTTTTGGTTTATGCATACTTGTATTGGCCTGGGGAATCATATTGTCTGTTCACTTTTACCATATAGTGAACATGGTAGAGAAAAAAAAACAATTGTAGAATTGCTCTTTTTTTGCGATTTCACCGCCACTTGGATTTTTTTTCCTGTTTTTCCAGTACACTATATGGTAAAATCAATGATGCCATTTAAAAGTATAACTGGTCCTGCAAAAAACAAGACCTGAAACAGCTTTATTGAGTTATGGCTCTGGGAAGTCGGAGAAGAAAATACAAAAACGAAAAAAAAAAAATTAAAATGGCCATAGCGTGAAGGGGTTAATTTGTGCCTAACTTATTAAGACAAATCTAGCATGCTAAAACCGCAGAAAAAAAAAACAAAACAAAAAAACTTTTCTTCTTTCCTGTTAATAGATCAAGTTTTGCTGCAGAAAAAAAATGCTGAAAAAACACCTAATGTGACCTTACCCTTAATCAGTACAGTGTTTTATAGCTATGACTCACAACTGCAAGATCATTTAAAAGCTAATGAAATCGAAAGAAGAATACTTAACAAATATTGTAAATCAAAGAATGCTGGCGAAATAGCAAAGTGAAAGTATCATATCTTATATTATCCTTTACCAGCCATCTTCCTGGATTTTTTTTATTCCTCAAAGTGATATTATGGATATTCCCAGAAATGTCAGTAATATTCAGTATGTATGACAAGTTGTCTATAAAATATTCAAGCATGCACATCATTCTTCAATTTAAAGGAGTTGTCCTTCTCCTATATAAAGGTGATAAATTATTGACTGGTGGGGTCTGACCGCTGAGAAACACGCAGATCAGCAGAATGTGGAATTTGTATCTCCTGAAAAATGGAGCATTAAGTGTCTGCTCTCCCTGTATATATCACACGTAAGTCAGAGCCATATGAGCTTTAGGCTAAGTTCACACTTGCGACATTTCCATCCATGCCTTCTCTGTGTGCACAACAGACTATGTGCAATAATTCTTTTTTATGAGCCGTAATAATGCATGTAAATAGTAGGCAGTTCTTACATCTGTGTAGTATGCGGTAACTGGTCCAAAAAGTTCAGTGCTCATCTGAACTTAGTCATACGATGGAGAATCAATTGTATTCATTTTGGCATGGGGAAAAAAAAAAATCAACTTTCAGAATCCATAATTTCGAAAAGTAATTGTTAGGCTCAGCCACAAAAGATAAAAGGACCATTGGGAATAAAGTTTATATATTTGCTCCTTAGGATTTGTCAGTATTTTTAACCTGTGCTCTACTGCATTATTTTGCAGTCTATTAATTTGTAAGACATTTGTAAAGAAATTAGTGACATTTGGGTATTTTCTTTTCATGTAATATACCACAATTTCTCTTACCAGGGATAGATGAGACATGAGACAGCATTTGTGAGGTCACGGCCATAGAATTACTGACTTGGATGTTTCTGTAAAGATTTGCAAAAAGTTATCCACAGCATTCGGAAACATATCAAAAGCAGAGAACTTGAGCTTTATGTATGGTCTACACACCTTTGGTCCATGTCGGTTCCGACATCCAGCAATGGCCAGGAAGATCTCAGCCGTGTGCGTGAACAACCAACTTGAGTCTGTGTGGAAGGAAAATTCCGAACAGTTGTATGACACTGAAATCTGCAGAAGTGCACAAAGTTCAGTGATCACATTTTTTCCTGTCTGAAGCATTTCTTAAACCTACCCCCTGTGCAAACAGCTCGGCACTTATTTTTTTCTTTCCTTCTAAACTGAATTCATGAAAAGACTTGTGGGCTGTAAGCTTTACCAATGTTATTGCACAACTGACTTGTGACTCGCCCATGAATCACATACGCAAGAGATAGAGGCGGGATTGGAAGCTGGAAACATATCAATGACTTTATGTTATATGCTTACGAGAATACAAACAGGCTGTGGAAGTGCAAACATTAATTTTACAGTATATAATACTTAATGACCCAACATCGAAGTACAGGTGCAATACTATTGCTTTTCAGTGGTCATAACCTTGCTTATTTGGCAAAATCAGGTCATGTTTATGGACCCATTTTTCTTAGCATCTGATGACATAAAAGTCATTTGTTTTTGGGAAGATGGCACAAAATATTTCCATTGAGCTATTGTTAATTACATCTATTTTACTGCATATTCTAAAATCATCCTTTGTTATGCATCTGCTGACTTTTTTTTAAAACCGACAGCATACAATCCAGATGGGGATCTGTTAAAAATAGATGAAAACTACATGACATCCGTTCTCCATTTGCTTTTTCGTGCTTTTTAACCTGAATTTTCAATTTCATCGTATTCCTTATTCAATTTTTTTTTTCAAAGTAAAAGACAGATGCAAAACAGAAGCACAGCAGATGTCACATGGGAGAAAAATGGTCAGATTTTTTGCAGACAAGAAACCCAGAAATATCTTTAGAAATCCATTAATAAGCAAAATAAAACTACTTGTGTTAATTGCTACTTAACTGTAATGCAGGGATGGGTAAACTTAGTTAAAGTGAAACAAGAAGTCTAAAAAGAAAATGTGCACGTTTCTTAAAATATGAAAAAACATCAAAAAATGGTCTAGCCATTAGACATGGTAGTGTCTGAGGGAAGGGTAAGACTATATTTTATAGTAGCTGAAGATACCGTCGTTGCCCACTTACTGTGGTTACTTATAACAAATTATAATGAAGAAAAATAAATTGTCGCTGTTGAACATAGCAACGCTCCCGCACTGGTACACAGAACAAAACCGGTGCCATTTTGTTGAAAAAAAGTTTTTTTTAACACAATATAAACCCCTTAACGACTGCCGATATGACTTTTAATGGCAGCAGTTAAGGGGCCTTATTCCTCCTGCAACTCACGCTCCTTTTTAAACAGCCTCCTCCTGCACCTCTCACTCCTCCTTTATACACAGCGTTTCTCTGCAGCACAGCTTTTCTCCTTTATAGTTGCTTCCTCCGGCAGCACCTCACACTCCTCTTCCATATACAATTGGAAACACTTGATGCCGAGAAAAATTGCACTAATTGCAATAAAGCATATTGTATACACAGCCTACTTCTTCTGCAGCACCACACTTTTCTCCTTTAGACCTCATTCACACGGTATTTGGTCAGTATGTTTACCTCAGTATTTGTAAGCTAAAACTTAGGGTAAAAAAATCAGAGGAAAAGTATATTAGAAACACGTCACCAATTCTGTATTATTCTCCCACTCGTGGTTTTGGCTTATACATAGAGAATGCGTGAATGTGGCCTTAAGGTACCTTCACACTCAGCAACTTTACAACGAGAACGACAACGATCCGTGACGTTGCAGCATCCTGGTTAGCGATCTCGTTGTGTTTGACATGCAGCAGCGATCTGGATCCCGCTGTGATATCGCTGGTCGGAGCTAGAAGTCCAGAACTTTATTTGGTCGTCAGGTCGGCGTGTATCGTCGTGTTTGACAGCAAAAGCAACGATGTCAGCAATGTTTTACATGGAGCTAACGACCTGTGAGAACAATAAGTTAGTCATCGTTACGTCACAGGATTGCTCCTGCGTCGTTCTGGAGCTGCTGTGTTTGACGTCTCTACAGTGACCTAAACAGCGACGCTGCAGCGATCGGCTCGTTGTCTATATCGCTGCAGCGTCGCTAAGTGTGACGGTACCTTTATACACAGCCTCCACCTGCAGTGCCTCACTCTTCTCTATACACAGGCTCATACTGCAGCAGCACCTCACTTCTCTCATTTTCCCCCTGACATCTCTCATATTCCCCTCACATCTCTAACCATGAGGTTCCTCCCTTTCCTTTGATGTCATGCCTCACAGGAGCAACTCCATTCTAGACACGACGGAGCTAGATGTGGCCTGTGCCTGCTATGTGGAGTGGGCGTTGCTTGATACATACACATACAGCTCTGACAAAGATTAAGAGACCACTGCAAAATTTTCAGTTTGTCTGATTTTTCTCTTTATAGGTATATTTTTGAGTAAAATGAAAATTGTTCTTTTTTTCTATAATATAAACTACTGACAACATGTCTCCGAAGTTTCAAGCAATACATTTTTGTATTTATCTTCTGAAAATGAGAAATGGTCAAAATAACAAAAAAATGTATTGCTTGCAGACCTCAAATAAAGTTCATAATCATTTAGAAACAACAATACTAATGTTTTAACTCATGAAGAGTTCAGAAATCAATATTTTGTGGAATAACCATGATTTTTAATTACAGCTTTCATGCCAGTCTTTCACACTGCTTTTGGGTGACCTTGTGCCACTCCTGGTACAAAAATTTAAGCAGTTCTTCTTTGTTTGATGGCTTGTGACTATCCATCTTCCTCTTCATTACATTCCAGAGGTTTTCAATGGGGTTCACGTCTGGAGATTGGGCTGGCCATGACAGGGATTTGATGTGGTGTCCTTCATCCACACCTTGATTAACCTAGCTGTGGGGCTTGGCGTATTGTCCTGCTGGAAAAAAAAACTGTCCTCAGAGATGGGGAACATTGCCTGGGCAGAAGGAATCAACTGATTTTCCAGGATAACCTTATATGCGGCTTGATACATACATCCTTTGCAAAGATTAACCTGCCCAATTCCAGCCTTGCTGAAGCATCCCCTTGAAAAACATGAACAAACCATGACATACAGTATAGTTATAAAAACATTTAAAAAGCAAAACAGCTATGTTAATCTAACAACTCTGTCCATGTTAGAACTTACACCTCTCCTCCAATGTCCAGCATCAGAACAAACTTTGGCTCTCTCATCCACCATTACACCAGAGGAAGCCACACTTTGGGTGGTGATATGTGTGGGGTCTCAGCTTACCTGCCATTTTTTGTCCCTGCTGACAGGTGCCACTGATTTATGGTTATATCATCTTTATTTACTTCCACAGTTATTTTGGCTTTCAACTTTACATAGTATGTATGTCTTTTGTTTGTCATATGTTTTGTTAACAGTGTAACGGGGGCCAGGGTGGTAGTCGTACCGAGGGATTGCTGCTGCTTCCTCATCACACCCCGACGCTCCGCTACAGAAATATCATGTCCATTTTGTGGTGTGCTGTGTGTGTCACGTATTTCACCCACCTGTGGGTCAGAATCCTTCACAGCATACAGGGCTCCAATCCGTCACAGACACACACAAATGTTATCAAACTCCCGATTCATTTTCAATAAAACTTTACTTAACTCGTGCATCTTCATAACAGTTACAGTCCATCTATTTTCCCAATACATGAGTAATCCATCTCCTGCATTTTCCCTGGTCTGCTCCCTCAGGTTTTCTTCCTGCACCATGGCTCCCAGGCCCGCAGCTTCCTGAACCATCCAGCTAGCTGATACTGAGTGCTCCCCGTCCACTTTCCCCATCTTGGGTGAAAATTCAGGTTGTCTCCGCAATTCCTGTTCGGACCGTAAGTCCCGGACGTCACGGGAGGTAACCCACAGACTAGCCACTGATTCTTCCAGGCTGCCTCGCTCTCTTAACTCTACACTGTTGCTCTGTTCAGCTTTCTGTCATGACTCCTTCTAGAACAATTCTCCTCACACAGCTTTAGCTCCTCCCACTACCTGAAAATTACCTCAGGAAGGCATTCTCCCTGCCACTACACTGGCTCCGCCTCTTTCTCAACTGTCACTACTCTGACTGAAACCAGTTCTCAACACAATCTAATCTCCTACTCTACAGCGCCCCCCTAACACTAACCTGTAACTACACTGCCATAACCCTTACCAGTGCTGACCCACCACTGCCACTAACTGTCCCTATTCCTGTCCCTAACACACAGATATCGGAACAGTGTCAGCCATTATCATATTAAACAGTGTCAACTATCATAAACTACACAGGGCACACAGCAAACACAAAACATACCCAGTTTCATTAGGTAGGCATGCACAGGCATGCAGGGCTCAAACTAGCCGCCTGCACACCCCCTTACAACAGGCTACAGCCCATTAACTTTCTTTTTGGCTGTATTTTTCCATTATTTATAGCAATTGATTTCACTGCATATAAGAGACTTTTCTTGTGCAGGCTTCTTACGTAATTTATACATTGCTTAAAGAAGTTGTCCACTACTATAACCTTTTTTTTTTTTTTCATAAATCTTGCTATTATGGGCCACTGAAAACATCTACTGTGTTTATTTTAGCAATATTACCTTTTATCATGCTGTAGCAGCACATCTTTAGTGCTGGATCCAGCTCTCATGGGGTTAATCGACAACTTCCTTTCTCCTGAGTTATTGTGCTCTAATACTACAAGTTCCATGATGCATTGCACTCGCTTGTAACTCTGCACCTGGCACACCCACTCCAAAACCCACCCAAACCCCTCCCTCCTCTCCCTCCTCTATCTTCAAAAAGATTTGTGATGTCATTTCTGTCCAACCTCCTCTTTTACATTTGTCCAACCCACACTCCATTACACACACATAGAGGGATAGATAGATAGATAGATAGATAGATAGATAGATAGATAGATAGATAGATATGGGATAGACAGACAGACAGACAGATAGATAGATAGATAGATAGATAGATAGATAGATAGATAGATAGATAGATACAGATATATCTATGTCTATTTCCATAGGTATGTCCATATCCATGTTTCTAAACCCCTTCACCCCTGGAGCTTTTTTGTTTTCGTTTATCGCTCCCCTTCTTTCCAGAGCCATAATTTTTCCGTCAATATGGCCATGTGGGGGCTTATCTTTTGCAGGACAAGTTCTACTTTTGAACGACACCATTGGTTTTACCATGTCGTGTAACAGAAAATGTGAAAAAATTCAAAGTGCAATGAAATGGCAAAAAAGTGCAATCCCACACTTGTTTTTTGCTTGGCTTTTTGGCTAGGTTCACTAAATGCTTAGGCTGTGTGCACCCGTTGCGGATCTGATTGCAGATCCGCAGCGTTTTTTGCTGCACTGAATTGCATCAAATCCGCAGTGTAGTGTACAACCAATGTAAGTCTATGGGAGCCGCAGACTTGTTGTGCACATGCTGCGGAAAAAGCCGCACCAAAACCACACCAAGAACTGCATCAAAACCACACCAAAAACTGCATCAAAACCGCACCAAAACTGCAAAACTGCACCAAAAACTGTATCAAAACCGCACCAAAACTGCACCAGGTTTTGATGCAGTTTTTGATGCAGTTTTGATGCAGTTTTTGGTGCAGTTTTGATGCTTTTTTTGGTGCAGTTTATGCGCGGTTTTAATGCCGTTTTTGGAAATAAGTAAATAAACGGAAAATGTGCATGATTTGAATGGAAACATGCATGAAAAAACAGATTCCAAGGCCGGATTCATCATTTCACGGCTCAGTTTCATACGTTTTTTTGCCGGATCCGTCGCTGTGCGTTTTTTCGCCGGACAGAAAAAACGTTCCTCTGTATGTGTTTTCCATCCGGCGGAAACAGCTTTTTTGACGGATCCGGCAAAAAACGGATGAAACTCTATGAGAAAAAAACGGATCCGACGGAAAAAAATGGATCCGTTTTTTTCAAAACTCGCCGGATTGTGCCTCACGGCAAAAACCTGATGTGTGAAAGCACCCAAATATATGGATAGATACATCTATGTATCTATAGATATATCTATAGATAAATATATCTATAGATAGATATATCCATAGATATATAATAGAAAGGCCGATGTTTCTATAAGGCTACTTTCACACTTGCGTTTTTCACAATCTGTCTTTTTGGGAAAAAAACGGATCCTGCAAATGTGCTCGCAGGATGCGTTTTTTACCCATAGACGTGTATTAGTGAAGGATCACGACAGATGGCCACATGTCGCGTCCATCGTGCAACGGATGCGTCGTGTTTTGGCGGACCGTTGGCACGTCCGTCGTGTCTGCCATTTTCTACCGCGCATGCGCGGCCAAAACTCCACCCCCTCCTCCCCGGACTTCAGAATGGGCAGCGGATGCGTTGAAAAACTGCATCCGCTGCCCACGACGTGCACAAATTTCACAACGTGCGTCGGTACGTCGGCCCAACGCATAGCGATGGACCTGTGCCGACGCAAGTGTGAAACAGGCCTTAATGAGCGTTTAATTTAATAAAAAACTGAAAAAAAGGCGTGGGCTCCCGCACAATTTTCTGCGCAAGAGGGGGAAAGCCGACGGCCGGGGGCCAATATTTGTAGCCTGCTATGAATATCAGCCCGCAGCTGTCTGCGTAGCCTTTACTGGCTATTAAAATAGGGGGACCCCCCCAAAAAAATGACGTGGGGTCCCCCTATATTTTATAGCCAGAAAGGCTACGCAGACAGCTGCGGGCTGATATTCATAGCCTAGAGAGGGGCCATGGATATTGGTCCCCCCCCGGCTACAAATACTGTCATGATCTCAATGGCAAGAGATCATAGCATCAGCATATATAGGAACTAGCTCTTGGAAGATGGAAACTGAGCTGACCATGAACTAAACCTAACGCACAACTAGCAGTGGCCGGGTAGCATGCCTACGTTGATTCTAGATGCCCAGCACCAGCCGGAGGACTAAATAAAACTAGCAGAGGAAAATATTAGTCCTAGCTCACCTCTAGAGAAATACCCCGAAAGGAGACAGAGGCCCCCCACATGTATTGGCGGTGAATCAAGATGAAATAACAAACGTAGTATGAAAATAGGTTTAGCAAATTTGAGGTCCACTTACTACATAGCAGAAGACAGAAAGGACACTTTCATGGTCAGCTAAAAACCCTATCAAAACACCATCCAGAAATTACTTTAAAACTCTGGCATTAACTCATAACACCAGAGTGGCAATTCCTGTTCACAAGAGCTTTCCAGACACAGTAACGAAACTACAGCTGTGAACTGGAACAAAAATGCAAAAACAAACATGGACAAGAGTCCAACTTATCTAGTAGTTGTCTAGGAGCAGGAACAAGCACAGAGAGGCTTCTGATAACATTGTTGACCGGCAAGCAACTAACAGAGCAGCAAGGTTATATAGCGACTCCCACATCTTGATGGGAACAGGTGAACAGAGAAGATGAAGACACCAGTTCAATTCCACCAGTAGCCACCGGGGGAGCCCAGAATCCAAATTCACAACAGTACCCCCCCCTCAAGGAGGGGGCACCGAACCCTCACCAGAACCACCAGGGCGATCAGGATGGGCCCTATGAAAGGCACGAACCAGATCAGAGGCATGAACATCAGATGCATTCACCCAAGAATTATCCTCCTGGCCGTATCCCTTCCACTTGACCAGATACTGGAGTCTCCGTCTGGAAACACGAGAGTCCAAGATTTTCTCCACAACGTACTCCAACTCACCCTCAACCAACACCGGAGCAGGAGGCTCAACGGAAGGCACAACCGGTACCTCATACCTGCGCAATAATGACCGATGAAAAACGTTATGAATAGAAAAGGATGCAGGGAGGTCCAAACGGAAGGAAACAGGGTTAAGAATCTCCAATATCTTATACGGGCCGATGAACCGAGGCTTAAACTTAGGAGAAGAGACCCTCATAGGGACAAAACGAGAAGACAACCACACCAAGTCCCCAACACGAAGACGAGGACCAACACGACGACGGCGGTTAGCAAAAAGCTGAGTCTTCTCCTGGGACAACCTCAAATTGTCCACCACCTGCCCCCAGATCTGATGCAATCTCTCCACCACAGCATCCACTCCAGGACAATCCGAAGATTCCACCTGACCAGAGGAAAATCGAGGATGAAACCCCGAATTACAGAAAAACGGGGACACCAAAGTGGCAGAGCTGGCCCGATTATTGAGAGCGAACTCCGCCAATGGCAAAAAAGCAACCCAATCATCCTGGTCAGCAGACACAAAACACCTCAGATATGTCTCCGGGGTCTGATTAATCCGCTCAGTCTGGCCATTCGTCTGAGGATGGAAAGCGGACAAAAAAGATAAATCTATGCCCATCCTAGCACAGAATGCCCGCCAAAATCTAGACACGAATTGGGTCCCTCTGTCAGAAACGATATTCTCAGGAATACCATGCAAACGAACAACATTTTGAAAAAACAGAGGAACCAACTCGGAAGAAGAAGGCAACTTGGGCAGAGGAACCAAATGGACCATCTTAGAGAAACGGTCACACACCACCCAGATGACAGACATCTTCTGAGAAACAGGCAGATCTGAAATAAAATCCATCGAGATGTGCGTCCAAGGCCTCTTAGGAATAGGCAAGGGCAACAACAATCCACTAGCCCGAGAACAACAAGGCTTGGCCCGAGCACAAACGTCACAAGACTGCACAAAGCCTCGCACATCTCGTGACAGGGAAGGCCACCAGAAGGACCTTGCCACCAAATCCCTGGTACCAAAAATGCCAGGATGACCTGCCAACGCAGAAGAATGAACCTCAGAGATGACTCTACTGGTCCAATCATCAGGAACAAACAGTTTATCAGGTGGGCAACGATCAGGTCTATCCGCCTGAAACTCCTGCAAGGCCCGCCGCAGGTCTGGAGAAACGGCTGACAATACCACTCCATCCTTAAGGATACCTGTGGGCTCAGAGTTACCAGGCGAGTCAGGCTCAAAACTCCTAGAAAGGGCATCCGCCTTAACATTCTTAGAACCCGGTAGGTATGACACCACAAAATTAAACCGAGAGAAAAATAATGACCAGCGCGCCTGTCTAGGATTCAGGCGCCTGGCGGTCTCAAGATAAACCAAATTTTTGTGGTCAGTCAATACCACCACCTGATGTCTGGCCCCCTCAAGCCAATGGCGCCACTCCTCAAAAGCCCACTTCATGGCCAAAAGCTCCCGATTCCCAACATCATAATTCCGCTCAGCGGGCGAAAATTTACGGGAAAAGAAGGCACAAGGCCTCATCACGGAGCAGTCAGAACTTTTCTGCGACAACACTGCCCCAGCTCCGATCTCAGAAGCGTCGACCTCAACCTGAAAAGGTAGAGCAACATCAGGCTGACGCAACACAGGGGCAGAGGAAAAACGGCGCTTAAGCTCCCGAAAGGCCTCCACAGCACCAGGGGACCAATCAGCAACATCAGCACCCTTCTTAGTCAAATCGGTCAATGGCTTAGCAATATCCGAAAAACCAGCAATAAATCGACGATAAAAGTTAGCAAAGCCCAAAAATTTCTGAAGACTCTTAAGAGAAGAGGGCTGCGTCCAATCACAAATAGCTTGAACCTTGACAGGATCCATTTCAATGGAAGAGGGGGAAAAAATATATCCCAAAAAGGAAATCCTCTGTACCCCAAAAACACACTTAGAACCCTTCACACACAAAGAATTAGACCGCAAAACCTGAAAAACCCTCCTGACTTGCTGGACATGAGAGTCCCAGTCATCCGAAAAAATCAGAATATCATCCAGATACACAATCATAAATTTATCCAAATAATCGCGAAAAATATCATGCATAAAGGACTGGAAAACTGACGGAGCATTTGAAAGACCAAAAGGCATCACTAAATACTCAAAGTGGCCCTCGGGCGTATTAAATGCAGTTTTCCACTCATCCCCCTGCCTGATTCGCACCAAATTATACGCCCCACGAAGGTCAATCTTAGAGAACCACTTGGCCCCCTTTATGCGAGCAAACAAATCAGTCAGCAACGGCAATGGGTATTGATATTTAACAGTGATTTTATTCAAAAGCCGATAATCAATACATGGTCTCAAAGAGCCGTCTTTTTTTGACACAAAGAAAAAACCGGCTCCTAAGGGAGATGACGATGGACGAATATGTCCCTTTTCCAAGGACTCCTTTATATATTCACGCATAGCAGCATGTTCAGGCACAGACAGATTAAATAAACGACCCTTTGGGTATTTACTACCCGGGATTAAATCTATGGCACAATCGCACTCTCGGTGCGGAGGTAACGAACCAAGCTTGGATTCTTCAAAGACGTCACGATAGTCAGACAGGAACTCAGGAATTTCAGAGGGAATAGATGATGAAATGGAAACCACAGGTACATCCCCATGAGCCCCCTTACATCCCCAGCTCAACACAGACATAGCTTTCCAGTCGAGGACTGGGTTGTGAGATTGCAGCCAAGGCAATCCTAGCACCAAATCATCATGTAGATTATACAGCACCAGAAAGCGAATAATCTCCTGGTGATCCGGATTAATACGCATAGTTACTTGTGTCCAGTATTGTGGTTTATTATTAGCCAATGGGGTGGAGTCAATCCCCTTCAGAGGAATAGGAGTCTCCAAAGGCTCTAAATCATACCCACAGCGTTTGGCAAAGGACCAATCCATAAGACTCAAAGCGGCGCCAGAGTCGACATAGGCGTCCGTGGTAATAGATGACAAAGAGCAAATCAGGGTCACAGATAGAATAAACTTAGACGGTAAGGTGCAAATGGAAACAGATTTACCAAGCTTTTTAGTGCGCTTAGAGCATGCTGATATAACATGAGTAGAATCACCACAATAGAAACACAACCCATTTTTCCGTCTAAAATTCTGCCGCTCGCTTCGGGACAGAATTCTATCACACTGCATACTCTCTGGCGATTTCTCAGTGGACACCGCCAGATGGTGCACTGGTTTGCGCTCTCGCAAATGCCTATCGATCTGAATAGCCATTGTCATGGACTCATTCAGACCCGCAGGCACAGGGAACCCCACCATAACATCCTTAATGGCATCAGAGAGACCCTCTCTGAAAGTCGCCGCCAGGGCGCACTCATTCCACTGAGTAAGCACAGACCATTTACGGAATCTTTGGCAGTAAATTTCCGCTTCATCTTGCCCCTGAGATAGGGACATCAAAGTTTTTTCTGCCTGAAGCTCCAAATGAGGTTCGTCATAAAGCAACCCCAAGGCCAGAAAAAACGCATCCACATTGAGCAACGCAGGATCCCCTGGTGTCAATGAAAAAGCCCAGTCTTGAGGGTCGCCCCGGAGCAAGGAAATCACAATCCTGACCTGCTGTGCAGGATCTCCGGCAGAGCGAGATTTCAGGGACAAAAATAATTTGCAATTATTTCGAAAATTCTGAAACCCAGATCTATTCCCCGAGAAAAATTCCGGCAAAGGAATTCTCGGCTCAGATACAGGTGCATGACAAACAAAATCTTGCAAATTTTGTACCTTCGTGGCGAGATTATTCAAACCTGCAGTTACACTCTGAAGATCCATTGCAAACAGGTGAACACAGAGCCATTCAAAGGAGAGAAAAAAAAAAAAAAAAAAAAATTTCAGCAGACTACTGTTTCTCTCCTTTCTCAGCCAAGGATTTTAACCCTTTAGTGGGCCGGTCAAACTGTCATGATCTCAATGGCAAGAGATCATAGCATCAGCATATATAGGAACTAGCTCTTGGAAGATGGAAACTGAGCTGACCATGAACTAAACCTAACGCACAACTAGCAGTGGCCGGGTAGCATGCCTACGTTGATTCTAGATGCCCAGCACCAGCCGGAGGACTAAATAAAACTAGCAGAGGAAAATATTAGTCCTAGCTCACCTCTAGAGAAATACCCCGAAAGGAGACAGAGGCCCCCCACATGTATTGGCGGTGAATCAAGATGAAATAACAAACGTAGTATGAAAATAGGTTTAGCAAATTTGAGGTCCACTTACTACATAGCAGAAGACAGAAAGGACACTTTCATGGTCAGCTAAAAACCCTATCAAAACACCATCCAGAAATTACTTTAAAACTCTGGCATTAACTCATAACACCAGAGTGGCAATTCCTGTTCACAAGAGCTTTCCAGACACAGTAACGAAACTACAGCTGTGAACTGGAACAAAAATGCAAAAACAAACATGGACAAGAGTCCAACTTATCTAGTAGTTGTCTAGGAGCAGGAACAAGCACAGAGAGGCTTCTGATAACATTGTTGACCGGCAAGCAACTAACAGAGCAGCAAGGTTATATAGCGACTCCCACATCTTGATGGGAACAGGTGAACAGAGAAGATGAAGACACCAGTTCAATTCCACCAGTAGCCACCGGGGGAGCCCAGAATCCAAATTCACAACAAAATACCAGTCCGCAGCCACCCCAGAAATGGCGCATCTGTAAGATGCGCCAATTCCGGCACTGAGGCTGGTTTCACACTTGCGTTTTTGGATGCTGCATTTTAGCGCTAAAAAACGCATGCGTTTTTTCCCTATACTTAACATTAAAAACGCATGCGTTTATTTGCGGCAAAAAATGCATTGCTGTCTATGTAAGGCTACGTTCACACTTGCGGTGTGCGCCGCAGCGTCGGCGCCGCAACGCACAACGCAAACAAAACGCAGCAAAACGCTGCGTTTTGCGCCGCATGCGGTGCAAAACGCTGCATTTTTGGGAAACGCAGTTGCGTTTTCAACAAAAAACGCAGCGTTTTGCGCCGCATGCGTTTTTTTGTGCAGTGAGTCATTCTTCATCCCACCCACAAAAAAAAGTGTCTACACAATAGATAAGGACCACCAATGGCTAGAAGAGGGTTGGTGTTTATGTAATTGTGTATATATACCCTGGCAGAGATGAATTCCTCCCATTTTGCTGGTATTCATGATGGAGCGTCCCATGGACAGTATCTACATGGATATGGAGATGGAATTTGCCTTGGCTCATGCCTATGCTGTCGCCTGTTTTCATCAAAGGGAAAGGGAAAAACGGAGATGGAGTCGTTGCCGCTTTTTGATACACCCTATCTTGGAAGTCCGGGAGAGCCGTGGAGCATACCATAGCTTGTTTGGCGAACTGAATGACAACCTGGAGAAATATTTTGAATACACCAGGATGTCTCAGGACAGCTTCCGCTATCTTCTGCGTCAGGTGGAAGGATCCATTAGCAGGCAGGACACGCAGCTCCGGAGAGCTATTTCCGCAGAGGAGCGGCTGCTGGTGACTCTACGGTACGTAGCTGTTTGAATGACTGTGATATGTTCTTCCCTTTTTTTTATTTATTTATTTATTTTTTTTTTGGGGGTGGTATGGTCAATGTACTTTTATAAATTACAATGTACTTTAATGTAATTTCTTTATCTTCTTGGCAGTTTCCTGGCTACCGGAGAGACCTTGAGATCCCTTCAATTTCAGTTCCGGATTGGAGTCTCCACTCTCTCCGGAATTATTGCTGAGACATGCCGCGCTTTGTGGGATAATCTCCGGGAGGAATTTTTACCCGTCCCTACAAGCGAAATCTGGGAGTACAACGCACAGAAATTTGACCAAGTGTGTTCGTTTCCAAACTGTATTGGCGCGGTGGATGGAAAGCACATTCGGATTACCAAGCCAGGGAAAAGTGGATCCCTTTTCTACAACTATAAAAAATACTTTTCCACTGTGCTCATTGCAATTGCCGGTGCGGACTGCCGTTTTCTCGCAGTGGACATTGGTGCGTTTGGCTGTGCAAATGACTCGCGCACATTTAAAGAGTCGGATATGGGCCAAAAATTGTATGGGAACAATTTTAATTTCCCACAGCCACGACCTCTTCCCCACACCGAAGGCCCTGCGATGCCATTTGTTGTGGTTGGGGATGAGGCATTCCAAATGTCTGCCAACCTATTGAAACCCTACTCCAGTCGGGGCTTGGACCACACCAAAAGGGTTTTCAATTACAGACTGTCCAGGGCCAGAAGGACTGTGGAGTGCGCCTTTGGCATCCTTGTCTCCAAATGGCGGATATTAGGATCCGCCATTAATCTGAAAACTGAGACAGTGGATGAGGTGGTGAAGGCGTATGTGGTTCTCCACAATTATATTCTGGCCAAAGAGAGACTGAACGTGGATCTCGATGAACCCATAGCCTACCCATTGCCCGATTTCCATGATCATCCTCTGAGGACAAGTGTGGAAATTGCGCAGATGAGGATCGTTTTGCGGCCTATTTTGTGTCAGATGTTGGCCGTGTGTCATGGCAAGATACAATGGTGTAGTAAACTGTTGGACTGTATTCTGGTGTGACTATGCTAAAAATGTAATATAATAATAAACTAATTCTCCAGTAAATGTGCACTAAATGTAATCCGTATAGGTTGGTTTGGTTATGTGAAATTTGGCATCTACCTATAGTTCACCAATGTAATGTGCCTTATCTAAAAAACTTGGAACCCTTTGTTTTTAAAATGTTGTGTTTTAATAAAAAAATTTTCTTCAGTTTTCTACCCTGCTTCAAAGACAAAATTTATACCATACCATATAACATATTTATTTGTTTGTCAGATCGCCGTGTATCGTTGTGTTTGACAGCAAAAACAACGATACCAGCGATGTTTTACAATGGTAATCAGGGTAAATATCGGGTTACTAAGCGTAGGGCGGCGCTTAGTAACCTGATATTTACCCTGTTTACCAGTGTGAAAGTAAAAAAAAAAACAGGACATATACTCATCTTCACGTCCCCCGGCGTCCGCTTCCTGCACTGACTGAGCGCCGGTCGGAAAGTGAATGCACAGCACAGCGGTGATGTGACCGCTCTGCTGTTAGGGCCGTCACTCAGTCAGGGCAGGGAAGCGGACGCCGGGGGACGCAATTGTGAGTGTATGTACTGTTGTTTTATTTACATTTAACACTGGTAACCAGGGTAATCATCGGAAGCGCGGCGGCCTGCGCTTAGCAACCTGATGTTTACCCTGGTTACCCGGGGACCTCGGCATCGTTGGTCGCTGGAGAGCTGTCACACAGACAGCTCTCCAGCGACCAAATAGCGATGCTGCAGTGATCTGCATCATTGTATGTTTCGCTGCAGCATTGTTAAGTGTGAAGGTACCTTTACGGTATGTGTCCACGTTCAGGATTGCATCAGGATTTTGTCACGATTTTTCATCAGTATTTGTAAGCCAAAACCAGGAGTGGAACAATTAGAGGCAAAGTAGAATAGAAACATCTGCTCCACTTCTGTATTTATCACCCACTCCTGGTTTTGGGTTACAAATACTTATGTAAAATCCTGACCAAATCCTGATGCAATCCTGAGCGTGGACACATACCCTTAGTGATTGAAAACACCTCATACACTTTATTGTTTGTAAACACCTCATACAGCAATGAGAGACACACCAAAAAAGGCAAAATAAAGATGGTAAAAATAGTGTCTGACATTGCATATATGAGGTGTTTCAAGCACAAAATATGTGTAGACGGCGCACGGTGTGACTTGCCGAGAAGTATACTGGAAAATAAGAGCAAATGATGTTGTTTTAAAACAAAATTTTTTTATTGGGGGGAAACAGAAAAAAAAAAGGGGAAATAAACTTAGGGGGTATCAACCTGTGCCACCATGGGGGAATGGTATGTATCTTTTTGGGAATGGGGAGAGGAAGATGAGGATGATGATGAGGAGGAGGATTTTGACCTATAGTCCAGGAGGCTGGATGGCAGGTCCAAACCCTCCGCAGGGTATAATGGGGAGGAAACCGCCACCTCTGTAGGGGAGGGAGGAGGCAACACGAGCCTTTGCGAGGTTCTTGGTTGGCTCTGGCTGCTCCTGCTGCGGCTAGAGCCCCGACGTGTACTTGTTGTTTGTATTGGAGCAGCCAGAGCCTCAGTGCGTGTCCTCTTTCTTTTGTGCTTTCTTTTCTTTCCAACTGCGGCAGCTCCCCCAGAATGATGGCTGCGGGAGGATGAGGGCCCGGCAGGAGCAGGAGTCGGTGGCACACTGCTATGGTGCCTGTGGTGGCGTCGCTCGGCACTTGGACCAGGGTGGGGTGGCTGGAGTGGCTCTGCAGCAGGAGTCGGAGTCATGCTAGCCAGCGACGGCACTACGGGCAGTGTCGCTGACTGCATGACCCGAGCCTGCTGCAGAGCCCTCACGTAGGCATTGTTGCAGGATTGCATCACCGAAATCTGGAGTTCCGGCGTAAGGTGTTCCACCATGCCCTTACCAATAGTACTTAAAAAATGTTTGGCCGGCTTCCAGATTTTCAAGGCGCCGTTCGATACTGGACAGACGAGTGTCCATTTTATCGCTCAATGCCTTGAAACAGTTCTGGAAAACCGTGCTCAAATGCAAAAATTCGGGCATGGCTGGCCTGTCCAAGGCCCGCTGGCGCTGTCGGGAATTCCCAAACGAAGGTGCGCCAGAGGCCTCGTGCAGGGGAACACCTGATGGACCGGCTGCCGGTTCTCCAGATGGTGGTGCAAGCCTGCTGTCGCTGTGGGAGGGCTGTGACGGGTCAGATGGCGATTCATGAAGGTCCGCTCCTGCGGGGCGAGCTCGCTCGAGGGTGCTGCTGTGTGTCCTGTGAAAAGATAAGGAAAGAATTAGCCTTCAATTAATTACCTATCACATACGCCAACTCCTGTAATAAAATTAACATTACATGACACATCAATACATTACAATCCCCTGTCTCTCAGTCTGTGTGGCCTATAATAAATTGCTGATTGTTATCGCCAGCTGACCATTAGGGCTGACGATAACAATCATGGACATACCTACGGCAGAAAATGACTGGTCATTCCCGCTGCCAAAGCCAATGCATACCTCTGTCATCGTTTTCAAAAATTTTTTGACAAAAAATCTTTCTTGATGCTGCCTATGCCGCCAAAATAGTATAAAATTTAAAGTCAAGAAAAACATTTAAAAAAAAAACAAAAAAAGAAACAGTCACTTTGCTGATCTGATCGCAGGAACGGCCATGACGTTAGGATCATGTGATCCAGACGTCATCATTATTCCTGCGATCAGAACTACCCTGACTCAGAACGTAACCTGTCATGGACTACAATGACTCACGCCTAACCAAAAAAATTACTAATGGGCTATATACCATTCCACTAGGGTAAAAGGATGGCCAATATGCAACGCTGACTACATGGATGGCCAATACACTATGTTCCTTTGGAAATATACTATGTGGATACGTGGCTATAACGTGTACTATGTGGCTGCGATATAGTGGCCTGGCAATATACTATGTGGATGCACAATGTACGTGCCTGGGCAATGTACTATGTGGCTGTGCAATATGCTCTGTGTCTGGGCAATGTACAATGTGGATGTGCAATATGGTATGTGGACAAAATACTTACTGTCGGCGGCCAAGGACCGGTCTTAAGAACTGTAGTGCCCTGTTGTACTTGTATGGCACAGACTTGGCCGCAGCAGCACCACTCCGAGCTTGCTCCTCCGCAGCACGGATCCCCTTATTGAAACGGTCCTTCATGGATCGCCATCTGGTCCTCAACTTTTTAACTGTGAATGTAAAGAAAAAAAAATGGTTACATATTTAGCATTTTAAAAGGATAAAACAACCGTGTGCGATGCAAAGTTTAGGCGTTGATCGCATCACACACGGTTGTGTTTATCCTGGCAAGATGGGTCATAGCAGCGTCTCTGCAATACTCACGAAAGTTGCCTTTGTCCTTCGCTGAGGCACTGTCAAAGCCATCCCACAGCGACTTTGCCACCTCTGCCCACAAACGCCTCAACACCACCTGGTCCATGTGCCGAGGGTCACGGCTGTCCCACAACGGGCCACGCTCCTGGATGCTGGAGATCAGGAGGTCCACATCTATACTGTCTCCTTGGTCCCGTTGTGAAACCTAGAAAAATTAGAAAACAAATAGGTTACAAATATGCAAATATTAACAACCACCAGCACCTGGCATGATAGGTACCTTTGCCCTATCCTTTGCCATTTGATGTATGTATATTGATGTTTTCTACACCTGTATTTTGGAATGTTTGTGTGCAGGGAGTTCAACTTTATTTTACCTTCCCCCAATACTTGCTGCCCTGAAAAGCTATAATGTAATTAAGCTTAGTAAACATCCCTAGTGAAAGCAGGATGCTCCTCAAATGTAATGTTCCTCACAGCAGGATGCTACTCAAAAAAAAAGATTAAAAAAAAAAAAATACTCACTCGCCGGCCTGACGCCACATCTTGGCCCCGATCTCTCTGCTCCCGCTGTGTGCCTTCTCCCTCACTTGAAGAAGCCTGGAAAAATTGTATACAAAAATTATTGTCAATGCTACAAATGGCAGCGAATAGTAAGCAACTGGACATAATTACTCACCGCACTCCCCCGCGCCGATTGGCTATGTTCTGACTCACTTGCCATTCTTGCAAGTTTGTTCTGCAATGAAAAAATGAGCAAAAAATCACATCCAATGCCACATACAATAAAATAGGCCCAAAACATTAAAACAACCACAATTGACTGTTGACTGATAGGACAATGCAAACTCAAAAAGCGACACCTCAACGCCATACATTGCAAGAGAATACAATCGAAGAAACAATACAAGAATAGACCCAAACAAAATTAAGCAAAAATAGACACCTATGTCAAAATTTTTAAAGATAAAAACTTAAAAAAAAAACCTTACAGGAAAAAAAAAGGCACAATGAAATAGCAAACTAATGAACGCCATAATTTACAATTACAACAAGACATGATCCAAAACAACACCATCTGGTGACATCTAACCACAGAAATACATCAGAAAAAGGCGATAAATACCATTCTAGATAATAAGCAATAAACATTACGGGACAACCGCTGTTACAATATACAGCAACCCAAAAGATAAACCATAGTCAAATAGAAAAGAAAACACAATAAATTAAAAAAAAAGGGCCCCAACTAAAAAAAAAAAAATAAATAAAGGCCATACTACACACTTGGCAATGAAAACATTCAAGAAAGGAGATACATACGGAAGCCATACGGAAACTGACGTAAAACCATCATAGATAAAAACCAAAAAAAAAAAAAAGGGAAAATACAATTGAAAAGAGAATGGCATAGCAGCACAGAACAATACAATACAAATGAAACATCATAAATGTAGCCCCCCCACCAGCAAGAAAAGACACTCAAGGAAAGAAAAAAAAATGCCAACAGCATAATAAAACACAGCAAGACATGAGCCAAGAAAACGCCATACAGTTACCCCCAACAATAGAAACCATAAAAAGACATGCAACAGAAATTTAACATAAAAATCTGCCAAATTAAAGACATTGAACAACCGCATGACACCAGAACAACCCCAAATCCATAAAACCAATCCAAAACCAATCAAGGCCGGTGACAAGAAACGCCATCCATCATATAACGCCAGAAGTACATCAAAACCAGATTAAAAAACACAATTTTTCACTAACAACCCACAGTGCCATAACCGTACAATAGCACAGACCAAACATTGCACAAATTAAATCAAAATCAAAAAATAAAACACAGAATAAAAAATATGCAAAGAGAAATATATACTTACAGGTTTTGAAAGCAGGTTTCTCCTCAGTGACTTGTCTTGTCTGATAGCCTTGTGAAAGACAATGCCAAACCCCTTTTTTTTATATATATATATATATAGTGTTTTTTTTTTTGTCTAGACAAAGTCTAGACAATGTTTTGCATTTTTTATTGGAAAACGCATGCGTCGTACAACGCACCACGACGCAAGTACTTGCGTCGTCTGCGTTGTCAATACAAGTCAATGGGAAAAAAGGGGCATCGACGACGCAAACACGACGCAAACACGACGCATGCGTTTTTTACAAAGTCTGCGCCGCCCAAAAAATGCAACATGTTGCGTTTGCCGCGCCCTGACAGGTGCGTCCTAACGCCGCATGCGGCGTACAACGCACCAAAACGCATGACAACGCATGTACATGCGGCGCCATGCGGCACCAATGTTAAAGATAGGGCCGCACGACGCATGCGTTTTGTTGCGGCGACGACGCTGCGGCGCACACCGCAAATGTGAACGTAGCCTAAAAGCATGCGTTTTTAAGCACATGCGTTTGTTTGCGTTAAAAACGCATGCGTTTTTATGGAAAAAAACAGAAAAAACACTGAAAAACCACCCACCACCATCAGGGTGATAAAGGGATCCAAACCCTAACCCTACCCCTAACCTCACCCCTAACCGTTTAATGAACATTTTGTGACAGTCATAGTGCCACGATATTTCAGTGCCACGTATTTCAGTGGCACGTATATAAGTGCCACATATATAAGTGCCACGTATGTAAGTGCCACGTGCCACGTATGTAAGTGCCACTTATGTGCCACGTGCCACGTATGCAAGTGCCACGTATGCAAGTGCCACGTACGTAAGTGCCACGTATGTAAGTGCCACGTATTTAAGTGCCACGCGACACGTATTTCAGTGCCACGGATTTAAGTGCCACGTATTTCAGTGCCACGTGCCACGTATTTCAGTGCCACCTATGTAAGTGCCACCTATGTAAGTACCACGTATTTAAGTGCCACGGATTTAAGTGCCAAGTATGTAAGTGCCACGTGCCACGTATTTCAGTGTCACGTATTAAAGTGCCACGTATTTCTGTCACGTTTAGGGTTAGGGTTAGGCCCTAACCCTACCCCTAACCCTAGCTATTTCTATTTATAGTGGGTCATAAAGTGAGACTAGGGACTATTTTCTCACAGGGGCGTAGGAATACATTGTGGGGAATACATTGTGGGAGGTTACCTTCCTCCCCTCATTGTGTTCCTGGAGCCCCTGGAGAGTGGTTGCGTCAGCTGATGCTCCTGCTCTCCACGGGAGATCGTCGTGGGACACTCGTTTTAATTGGATTTCTGCGGATCAGGGAGTATAGTGTTTGTTTATTATTTTAATATTTTTTACAGATGACAATGGCTTCGGGGATCAAAGTGACAAGTGATGGTGAGTATGTACTCTATGTTTTATGTACTGTATGTCTATATGTATGTATGTATGTATGTACTGTATGCGCATGTCGGCGCATGGCGCATGTCGGCGCATGCAGCATGTCGGCGCATGGCGCATGTCGTCGCATGCCGTTGCATGGCGCATGTCCTGTATGTGTTCTATGTATGTATGTACTGTATATGTGTTTTTTTTTTTCTTTTTTACATTCAACACATTAGCCGGATGATGGGACTACTACTGTCCCATCATTGGCTAATGTGTCACTCACTGTCACTGTAGCAGGCAGAACCCGATGGGACTTGTAGTCCCATCGGACATGCCTGCACACAGAGAGACACACACACACACCAAAGACCACCCCACCCCCCGCAGCAGACCCAGCACATACCGGAACCGGCAGCAGAGCCCCGGCGCCGACCCCCACCCTCACATACCGGCGCAGAGCCCCGGCGCCATACCCACATACCGGCGCTGGCACACAGAGCACCGGCGCCGGCCCCCACCCCCACATGCCGGCGCAGAGCCCCGGCGCCGTACCCACATACCGGCGCTGGCACGCAGAGCACCGGCGCCGGCACGTACATACAGACCCCAGCGCCCGCACCTTCATCATCCCTGCCTAGCCCCGCCCGCCCCCAGCACAGCCCCGCAGTCAGCCACCAGCCCCGCCCACAGCCCAGTCACTCTTGATGAGTGACTGCTCTGACTGTGCGGCTGGGACACACCTGCTGCTGACGTCACGTCAATTTCCAGAGTCTGGAAATTGACGTGACGTCGGTGGAAATAAGCGGTGGCTGCAGCCTGGGGGTCACGTGACCCGGACTCAGCCGCCGCTACAGCGCCGCTCACAGGCAAAAACGGCAACAAAAGGTATTTGCACAATTCATCAGGGGCCCCGGGGGGATACATTGGGGGGTTAATTGAAAGTAGTGGACAACCCCTTTAAATCCTTTTTTACTTCTATAGTTTCATAGTTTCATTTTTGTTAATATTATGGAAGAATATTTTGCACTGTCAGGTTTACTATAGATATATTTTTGGTCAATAATATCTATAAACTGTGGTTATAATCTACAGTGGTAAATCTTGTGGACATTTGACGCAAGGTGTAAGTCCTAACATGGACACACCCGGTGGGTTTTCATAGCTATTTTGCTTTATAAATGTTTTTAGGAGAGCGTTAAGGGACATAGCCAATTGGACAGATGTAATTGTGCGACCGGCAGACAAGGGGGGCAAAACAGTGCTTATACCTCGGGATACATATTTGTTGGAAGCTGACGACAATTATCGTATATGGCAATTTACCATAGGTTACAAAGGGACCCCACACATAAATTCAAGACAGAATTATGTTCTTTCTTAAGGAGGTTGGTGGAACTCCAGGTTATCACGCAGAGAAAGGCAGAAAAGCTTTTGCCTGAGTTTCCAACAAAACCATATTGGTATTATGTCCCAAAGGTGCATAAATCTGTCACACATCCCCCAGCCAGACCCATTGTGTCTGGGATAGGGTCACTCACTGAGCCTCTATCCCAGTACATAGATTGGCTCTTGCGCCCTCTACTCCAGCACGTTCCATCATATATCAATGACACAAATTCGTTTTTGGGTCACATTCAGAACTTTGCATTGCAGACGGGGTTCTCCCTGGAGTCCATTGATGTGGTCAGTTTGTATAAAAAAATCCCGCAGCATATGGGTGTAGATACCATTAGGCGTATTTTGGAGACCACAGACAGGAGTCAGGTCTTCATCGACTTTGTCTGTGAAGGTCTCAGGTTTATACTTACTCATAACGCCTTTACCTTTAGGGATACTTGGTATATACAGACCACCGGGACTGCCATGGGGATCCCGGCTGCATGTACGTTCGCTAACCTTTACCTAGCAGTTTTTGAGGAGGATTATATTTATTCCGCCAGGAACACATTTCTTAAACACATTAAGCTTTATCTTAGATGTGGACGACGTGTTTCTAGTGTGGGTGTAATAATTATAGGGGATAACTCAGGAGACTCTTTGCGTGGAACAAGACAACTACAGGACACAATTTTATAAGTGGTAAAGTCTATATTATCACACGGTGATTCAAACAGGTGCAGAGAGAAACTCAAGTCCACAACACTTGGTGTAAATATTAAGCGCAGCTTAACAGTCTATAGGGAACTCTAGAGGAAAATGCAATCACGCGGAAAGTCTATGAAGCACAATTATTCTTGAGGATACGTGACACGAATAAGTCCTAGTTTAGTCCAAACACAGATAGATATACTTATAAGGCAGTTCAAATAATATCTAGCTCAACCAGGGAGGCCTGGGTAATAGTCTCAGGTTTTTGCAGAGCAGCAACAGCTTACATGTCCAACAAATGCAGATGGAAGAAAACACAAGCAGCAGATGAAGGAGGATTACTGGAAACTGGTGTATGCAGCAGGAACTCAGAGCAGAGTAGCAGGATCACCACACAGGTTCACAGGAGCAGGTATATAGCCAGGGAGTCAGCAGGATCAGGAGCTGGATGCAAGGCAGAATACTCTAGCACAGACTGAAGGCTGGGGTGGAGTTTCATAGCAGGAAGACACAGTGCACATGAGACCAAAGACGCCATCTTGGAAAAGGGCAGTAATGCACAAAAGGTAATAAAAAATGTTCAGAGTCCTGACAGTGGGATGGCACAGAGGAAGAGTTTGAACTATTTGTTGGTTACCTCAATGGGTCCAATACAATGGGGATGTCCTTTACGTCCATTTTTGGGGGTTTCAATTTGGAGTTCTTAGATGTAGCAGTAGCGATCCATGAGGGGGAAGTATGTACATTTATTTACCGTAAGCCGACTGCCACCAATTCAGTATTACATTACAACAGCTTCCACCCGGTTTACACCAAGTGGTCCTTACCTTACAGCCAATTGTTGAGGACACGGAGGGTCAATAATACACAGAAAGGTTTTGAGCAACAATCTAGAGAATTATGCCAGAGACTCCAAGACAGGGGTTACCCGGATGTATTACTGCGGACAGCATTGGATCGTGTTAATGATAATACTCAAAGTAATATGGGTAAAGTAGGTGAAGTAGTAGGGCAGCAGTTTGCCTTCTGTTTCCAGTACAGTCCAATGGAAGCATTGGCATGTATTGGAGAGAGACAAGGATTTAGCGGGTAGGTTGGCCGGGGGTCTGCTGATTTCAAATAGACGCAGCACACATATAAGGGACGTTTTGGTCCGTAACCGCACCTCTAAGCCAAAAACAACCTGGTTGGAGGAGGCGGCTCTCAAAGGTAATTAATGCTGTGGGCACTGTCAATACTGTAAATATCACGTTCCCGGGCGTGCATTAAATATAGGTCCTATTAAGCATATGGTCCAACAATTTATTTCTTGCAAAACTGATTACGTGGTGTACGTGGTTTTCTTCCCGTGCAGAAGCTATTATATAGGTAAGACAATACGCCATTTTTATATACGATTTAGGGAACATTTTAAGTCGATCCTGTCAGGCAAAGGAGTACCAAGGCTCATTAGTCACATCAGGGACACGCATGCAGGGAATCCGGAGGTTCTAACATTTGCGGGAATAGAGAGGGTTGTTTTAGCGGTGCAGGGAGGAGATTTACATAAACTGTTGTTGAGGCAGGAAGCCAGGTGGATCATGCGGACACAAGCAACAGGTCCAGCTGGTCTTAATGATAGAATTGACATGTCTATCTTTTTATGAGTCCTTAGCCCGGTTATTACATTATATATCCCCTGCATTTCCTATCCCTTTCATGACTCCTGGTGCTCCTACAGGTTCCCTGTTTCTGACGCTTAGGAAGGTATGTAATATACGTACGAATAGCCTATTTGGGTAAATGTGTCAACACCGTTTGCACCAAGGTTGTTGTTTTTTAGGGAATGTTGATGTCTAAGCTGTCTGAGAAGGACAAGGACGTAAGTGCTCAGTCCGTTCAGCCATGCCGCGTTGTTGTTTTTAATGTTTTTAATACATGCACATGTTGTACTTTGGCTGTGGATGTCTGGGGCGTGGGGTGGGAGGGGTATGTTTATACTCACCTATTTCTGCCAGCATCACTTTCCAGCACCCCTGACCCGTGGAAGCGCTACCGTCAGCGCGAAACGGCCGTCGTCGATCCCTGCACACCCTTACATTACTCGCACACCCCCGAGCCGTGAAGATCATGTTTTTTATGCTTGAATAAAGGATTCATACCACTCCAGGACTGGTGAGTGCTGCCGCATTTTTTCTGTGTATTTACTGGATAAGCACTATTTTCCATGCGAGCACCCCAGATCCGCGGTCAGGCTCTCCATTGCACCATATACAGACTTTAGTCCGTTCCGGGTCCTGAGGCTGTGCTGCTCAACATTTTTTCTTTTGGTTTTTATAACTATACTGTGATGAGAATAAGGGGTAGCAATGTTTTAAACTTTTGAATTTCAGGCTCCCTATCTCATGATCCATTAAAGCTTCTAACATGAGACTGCCGTTATTTTATAGACAATCATCTTGGCTATCTCATTTGATTAGTTATGCAGAATCTGGTCATGTCACTGCATTGATACTTTTTTGCCCCTGGTGGTGAAAAAATATTTTTCTTACTGCATACCACAAGATAGAACCTATTCTCACATTCCTTATTAGCTCATTGTATTATTAGGTTTATTCCCAAGCGAAAGGTCATTGGTTCGAATCAAGGAGCAGTCGAAGATTTCACAAGAAAAGGAACACAGCATCCAACTCATCAATAACAGTCTCTTGGCCAAGAAAATTGCCACACTGCATCATATGAGTGCCATGGCAGAAGAAGTATATCCATCCATTCAAATGCCAAGAGGTGGAAGTCCAGTCAAAATATCTGAATCAACAAGTTGGCTCATCCCAAGGTCTATCAGTTCTGGCGGGACAAACACAGTAGTGGAGGTGGCGCATTTGCTTCATAATAATGAGATCACAGACGTCTGTACAAGCATGTGCACGTTACACAAGTCTGGAATAGTGGCCACAGAAAAGGAGAAGAAGTCTCAACTTCAACATCGTCATGACTCATTAGAAGTGCAGGCTCGAGTTTGCAAACAGTACGAAAAGTGGACAGTAGAATATAGGAAAAAGGGGATTTGAGGCAATGAGACGAAAGTCAATAGACTAGGTTCTAAAGGGTGAAAATGGGTCTGGAAAAAACAATGGAGAAAGGAGCTAAAAGATTGAGAAAATAAAGGAACTGCCAAGTTTGGTATAGAAAACCTGATGAAAAGGCAGGGGCGGACATACCGCATGTGCAGCCAGTGTGGCTGCACCAGAGCCCAGAGGCTCCGGGGGGCCCTGCAGGGCGGCTAATAATAAGGGCAATGTGGTCTGTTTATCAAACACAATATCTCAAATACAGATACCATAATATAATAATAGCTATTAGTCCCGGAGTCAACACCCAAGACACAATGGATATTATCCTATGGAGCTCCCTCTCAGTATCAACAACACCACAATATGGAGCATATAACCATATTTACTATGTAATATTGTGTCATAACTGATTGTACCAATAAAATATGTATTTTTTATGACAGTTATTGTTTGTGGTTATATGCTCCATATTGTGGTGGTGGCCTGTTTATCTGGCTCCAGGGGGCCCCTGGCCAGATTGCCCTCATGTGCTGCGGGCAGGAAGAGATCCCTGCAGAAACTGATCCTTGCAGAAAATGGCAGCGGAGCTGCAGTGATCCATCGTGCTTCCTGCCCGCGCTTCCTGTCTCACAGAGCAGTCAGCAGCGTGGCTGGATGACATCATCATTCAGTGCCGTGGCTGCTGTGCCAGTGAGAGGAAGCTACAAGTGATCGTGATGGTGTGGCTGTGGGAGAGCATGCGGAGAGGTGCTGTCTGCTGTGTGTGTGTGCGTGCACGCTTAGCACTCTGGGGGAATATGCAGAGACATGAATAGTGCTGTGTGTGTCTGTGTGTGTGTGTGCAGGTGGATGAGAGGGCAATGATGGGGTAGAAGGCAATGATGGAGGTGATGGGGAGAAGGCAATGATGGGGGTGATGAGAGGGCAATGATGGGGTGGTGGGGAAGAAAGCAATGATGGGGTGGTGGAAAGGGCAATAATAGGGGGGTGGGGGAGAAAATGATGGAGGTGGTGGAATGGGCAATCATGGGGGTGGTGGGGGAAAAGGCAATGATGTGGTAGTGCAAAAGACAATGATGGAGGGAAAGGGCAATGATGGGGGTGATAGGGAAGGAAGAAATTATGGAGGTGGTGGAATGGGCAATGATGGGGTGGTGGGGGAGACGGCAATGATGGAGGTGGTGGAATTGGCAATGATGGGGTGGTGGGGAGAAAGCAATGATAGAGGTGGTGGAAAGGGCAATGATGGGGTGCTGGGGAGAAGGTAATGACGGGGGTGGGGGAGAGGACCATAATGGGATGCGGGGGAGGAGGACAATGAGGGGTGTGGGGGATTGGGAATGGATGAAGGGGGATTTATAATGGATTTAGGAACAGGGGAGGTGGAGGAAGACGTTATTTTCACTTATTATGTTTAATATAGTAAATAGTGTACTCACTTATTATACATATCACAACCCCTTAGTATATAGTTTACTCACTTATTATGTATAGCACAGTCCCTTAGTATATAGTGTACTCACTTATTATGTATAACACCATCCTTAGTTACTTAGTTTCCTCTTTTATCATGTATTACACCGTCCCTTATTACATACCATCCCCTCTAGTTATATATGGTGCTGTCTCTTATTTTATAGCTTCCTCTGCTGTTATGTACAGTGCTGTCTCTTACATTGTGTATTCTTGTTATTTTTGTTATTCACAGCGCCTTTTTTATTACATAATCTGCTCTCTTGCTAGATATAAAATGACTGATGATGGAGGAGTCGGTGACCAGAATACCACTCCATCATCTCCTCCATTAGAAAAGAAGCTTTCCCATGCTCCATCAGCCATCATTGCATTATATATGTAACAAAAGAAGACGGTATGTGATAAAAAAAACAGGGCTCTATATAATTCAATACGCAAGAAACAGTGCTGTACATAGCAAGAGAGGGCACTCTCAGTGTGTGTAGATAAATATATATATATATATATATATATATATATATACGTGGCTTTGTCGCTATAAAAGGAGGGGGCCCAGACACATTTCTTGCACAGGGGCCCTAAGCTGTCAGTGTCTGCCCCTGTGATATGGGATTGTTTCACAGCCAAACGTTGTGACCAAATTGACCAGAATCAATGGTGGTCTCAATGCTGAGGATATGTGAGTATCCTACAAGACAAGTTTCTTTGTACACTCCAGTACTATGGGTATGAAAAAATGATGAGTGTTCCAGCAGGACAAATACCCAAAGCATATGTCAATATTGGTGAAGAAATGGTTCAATAATAATGAAATAGAGGTGTTGGATTGGCCCCCACAGTCCTCAGACCTCAATCCAATCGAACGCTTGTGGGTAGAGTTGAAGAAAAAACTGTATACATACCCAAGTGAGTCGACCAACTTTGGGAACGTGTAGAAAAGACCTGGTATCAGATTTCAGTGAAGACATGCTTGAATCTGATAGAGAGTAAAGGTACCTTCATACTGAACGATATCGCTAGCGATCCGTGACGTTGCAGCGTCCTGGCTAGTGATATCGTTGAGTTTGACACGCAGCAGCGATCAGGATCCCGCTGTGCCATCGTTGGTCGGAGCAGAAAGTCCAGAACTTTATTTCGTCGATGGACTCCCGCAGACATCGCTGAATCGGTGTGTGTGACGCCGATTCAGCGATGTCTTCACTGGTAACCAGGGTAAACATCGGGTTACTAAGCGCAGGGCCGCGCTTAGTAACCCGATGTTTACCCTGGTTACCAGTGTAAATGTAAAAAAAAAAAAACACTACATACTTAGGGTACCGTCACACAGTGCAATTTTGATCGCTACGACGGTAAGATTCGTGACGTTCTAGCGATATCGTTACGATATCGCTGTGTCTGACACGCAGCAGCGATCAGGGACCCTGCTGAGAATCGTACGTCGTAGCAGATCATTTGGAACTTTCTTTCGTCGCTTGATCACCCGCTGACATCGCTGGATCGTTGTGTGTGACAGCGATCCAGCGATGCGTTCGCTGGTAACCAGGGTAAACATCGGGTTACTAAGCGCAGGGCCGTGCTTAGTAACCCGATGTTTACCGTGGTTACCAGCGTAAAAGTAAAAAAAAAAAAACAGTACATACTCACCATCTGATGTCCGTCAGGTCCCTTGCCGTCTGCTTCCTGCTCTGACTGAGCGCCGCCGTACAGTGAGAGCACAGCACAGCAGTGACGTCACCGCTGTGATCTGCTCTCACTTTCCGGCCGGCAGACAGTCAGAGTGGGAAGCAGACGGCAAGGGACCTGACGGACATCAGATGGTGAGTATGTACTGTTTGTTTTTTTTTTACTTTTACGCTGGTAACCACGGTAAACATCGGGTTACTAAGCGCGGCCCTGCGCTTAGTAACCCGATGTTTACCCTGGTTACCCGGGGACTTTGGCATCGCTCCAGCGCCGTGATTGCAAAGTGTGACCGCAGTCTATGACGATGGAGCGATAATCATACGACGCTGCAACGTCACGAATCGTGCCGTCGTAGCGATCAAAATTGCACTGTGTGACGGTACCCTTACATTCCGGTGTCTGTCCCCCGGCGCTGTGCTTTCCTGCACTGTCAGCGCCAGCCAGCCGTAGAGCAGATTACAGCGGTGACGTCACCGCTGTGCTTTCCGGCCGGCGCTCACAGTCAGTGCAGGAAAGCACAGCGCCGGGGGACAGACACCGGAATGTAAGTATGTAGTGTTTGTTTTTTTTTTACATTAGCACTGGTAACCAGGGTAAACATCGCTTAGTAACCTGATGTTTACCCTGGTTACCCAGGGACCGGCATCGTTGGTCGCTGGAGAGCTGTCTGTGTGACAGCTCTCCAGCGACAACACAACGATGAAACAGCGACGCTGCAGCGATCGGCAGCGTTGTCTAGATCGCTGCAGCGTCGCTAAATGTGACGGTACCTTTAGTCCAGAAAGATTCAGGCAGTATTGAAAGCCAAAGGTGGGCTTACAAAATGCTAACAAAATGATAAAAATTAACATTTTAATTTTTAGGAGCAAGACAGTAACAATGCAGAAACATGACAAGAATCTGCTTAACTAATCATATGCTAAATAGTTGAAAGTTAAATTTATGTATAAGATAGCCAAGATGATTGTCTTTAAGATGATAGTAGTCTTGCATTAAAAGCAGGAGTGGATAGTGAGATTTGGAGCCTCAAACTCAAAAGTTTAAAGCATTGTTATCTTTTTGCCTTTCACTGTATGTCATTGTTTGTTCATTTTTTTTTTAATAAAGCATTTCATTATTTTATTCAGTGATTCCAACTTGTTAGCACTTTTCTTTTACTTTAATATTTGTTTGCCTTCAGTTTACAGTTGGCTGATCCTGATCTCATCAGTATTGCCCTCAGTAGGAATGAGTGAACCTGAACTGTAACGTGTCCGGTGCCAAACTCTGAACCTAGACTTTTTCCCTGAAGTTAATTTTACTGTTCGGGTTTGGTGATGGATAAAGTATGTTGACAGGCTGCAACCAATCAACTATTTGTTAGGCTGTGGGCACTTCCAGAGCCATCACAATCATGCCAAGTATTGGCATGGCTGTGATTGGCCAGCACTACATGCTGGGAAGGGCCCAAAATCCCAGTCTATTAAAATCAGCCCCCAGCTTTCTGCTTTGCCTCTGCTGGTTATTATAATTGGGGGGGTAGCAAAAAAAATGACTTTGGGTCCCCCCTTTCTTAATCCCCAGCTAAGACAAAGCAGAGAGCTGGGGGCTGATATTATTAGGCTGGTAAGGTCTATAGATATTGGCCCCTTCCCAGCCCAATAAGACTAGCCCTCAGCCGTCCCAGAAAGTAAGTATCCATTAGTTGCACCAATTCTGGCATACAGCCTTGGCCCTTGCTGATTCCCTTCCTGATTGACCTAGTGTGGTGGCAATCAGGATAATAGTTTTTAGGGTTGGTGTCAGCTGTATAATGTCAGTTGGCATCAAGCCCAAGGTTTATTAATGGAGAGGCGTCTATCAAACACCCCCATTACTGTTATCAACCACATAGTTGATGGAAAGTATGTATCACAGAGGTGGTTGTCCTCTGTGATGTAAATATGGTGTAATGCTTTAGTACACATAGTACTAAGAGGCTTGTTTTTGTGCATCTGGGCCAGGTTTTATGGGCAGTTTGAGAGATGGCAAGTCTGGCCGCCCACACACCGAATCCTGGGTGTGGTTAAAATGTTAAAATGGAATCTGTTTGTTTGACACATGGTTCTGTATCTGGAGGGGAGAAGACCTCCTGTGTGAGGTCTCCAGACTGAGCCTGTACACTGAATGCTATCCAGCCTGTGTGTCCGGATCTGTGACTGCGCTGGATCTGTTTACTTTGTTTTGCCTGCACTGAAAAGCTGTTTATGTCATGGTTCCACCTCTCCGTTTGTCTGGAATGAAATAACTGGAAGCTCAGCTGTCCAATCTGGTACAGGGGCATGCTGAAGCTTTCAGTACTTTGATTAACAGCTCAGTCTTCCAGTATGATGCAGAGACATGCTGAGCTGTTAGTATGTTTATTGACAGCTCAGCCATCCAACCTGAGACTTGGGGGGGCGGTCTGGCTGTCTCCAGGTGCTCATTGCCCCAAGAGATTGCCAGGCTACTTAACTGTGCTGTTCCCTCAGACCTATGCCAGATGTACAGTACATTTAGCTACTATGTGGTTTGTTCTCTATGTGCCTTGCATTCTGTTTGTTGATCTTTTGTTGCCTGACCAAAGACCTAGTTCTGACCATCCATCTGTTTAACTCCTTCTGCTCTGTTCTGCTATCTCCTGGTATTTTGACCTTGGAACATTACCTGACTATGCCATTCTCTCTTCCTTCTGTTTATGACGTACCCTCCTTGCTTCTGACCTTGTACTCCTTGACTATCTCATTTCACAGCTTGTCCATGATAAGAGACTCAGTATTACAGTTTATTTTCCTTTGCTTGTGGCATGGTTTAAAAAACACCAATAAACCAGCCTGGACATTTAAATGGAAGTGGTTGCGGTGTTGCTTCACCACACACCCAAATGAGTAGCATTCCCACACCCCATATTTAATAATTAGAAGACATGCGCACACACAGGAAAAAAGTAAAGTATCTCTATATGTCGTGGGAACCACACTGAACTACGTTGGAGTTGCAGGGATTCTTTTTATTAAAAAATTGGAGAACCAGGGAATGTGCTGGGTAGTCTTTTTTCCTGTGAGTGTCTTTTATGTTAAAATCTGTAGACTTATTTTCAGTAAATCACTGTTTATTCATCATAAATACTAACTAGGTGCATGGGTTCTGTTCAGTTCACTTTTCCATTTTCAGACTTCAGATACCTCTCCATAACTAACCCCTGGGCTTGATGTCAGCTGACATTACACAGCTGACTTCAACTCCAAAAACTATTACCTCAATTGCCACTGCACCAGGGCAATCAGGAAAAATCGTGGCTGAGCAGCAGAATTGGAGCATCAAATGTGATGCACCACTTCTGGGGTGGTTGAGGGCTGGTATTTTTAGGCTGGGAAAGGCAAAATAATCAAGGACCTTCCCAGACTATTAATATCAGTTCACAGTTGTCTGCTTTGCCTTAGCTGGTTATTAAAAATAAAGTAATTTTTTTGGGTTCCTCCATTTTTAATAACCAGCAAAGGCAAAGCAGACAGCTCAGGGCTGATGCTAATAGGCTAATAAGGTTCATGGATATTAGGCCCTTTCTAGCATAATAAGACTAGCTCAAAGCTGTATTTTCCCTTGGCTGGCTATAAAAATAAAGGGGACCACAAGTTATTTTTTCATTTATTATTTATTAACAAGTATAGTAAACTACACGCAAGGCACTGCTCCACTCCTCCACTTCAACCTCCATCTCCTGGTTCAAGATTATTATTTTTTATGTTTTTTTATTCTTTGCTATTTTAAGTAAATTCCCTATCCACATTTGTTTGCAGGGCAATTGTCCTGCTCTTACCCCCATTTTGCTTAATTTTTCAGCCCCATAGCCCTTTCTACGACTGTTTTACAGCCATTTTACATCACCAAAATTTGGGTCACCATTGGATTCTGTGGGATTCAGGTTCAGGAACATCCACAGGTCTGCTTATTCCTAGCCCTCACCATTTTTTCTTTGCTTATGAATACAGTAACTGATAGACAGGGCCGGACTGGCCATCGGGCACTTCTGGCAAATGCCAGAAGGGCTGGTGCCAGAGGTGGGCCGCTCGATCCGCCTCCCCCCGCCCCCGCATTCAACTATACCGGCGTACGCCGGTACAGTTGAACGCAATGATGGAGGAGAGAACGTCCGCTGACGCTCCCTCTCCCATCATTCCCTGCTCTGCCTCTGACACTGCGGGTGCGCGATGACGTCATATCATCGTGCACCTGCTGTGTCCTGGGCAGACTGCAGCTGCTGAGACAGGAGCAGGAACCAGGAAGCAACGCGGGGCACGAGGAGAGGAGAGTGTTTTTTTTTTTTTTTTACTGGACTGTGGGGGGCCATTCTTGGGGGGGGGGGTGGAGGAAGAGAAGAGATGCGGGCTGTGCTCTGTGCTGTATACTACTGTGTGGGCTGTGCTATATACAGTATATTACTCTGTGGGCTGTGCTGTATATATTACTCTGTGGGCTCTGCTGTATTTAGTGCTCTGTGGGCTGTGCTGTATTTAGTGCTCTGTGGGCTGTGCTGTATATTGTGCTCTGTGGGCTGTGCTGTATATAGTGCTCTGCGGGCTGTGCTGTATATAGTGCTCTGTGGGCTGTGCTGTATATAGTGCTCTGTGCTGTATATAGTGCTCTGTGGGCTGTGCTGTATATAGTACTCTGGGCTGTGCTGTATATAGTACTCTGTGGGCTGTGCTGTATATAGTGCTCTGTGGGCTGTGCTGTATATAGTACTCTGTGGGCTGTGCTGTATATATTACTCTGTGGGCTGTGCTGTATATAGTACTCTGTGGGCTGTGCTGTATATAGTACTCTGTGGGCTGTGCTGTATATATTGCTCTGTGGACTGTGCTGTATATAGTACTCTGGGCTGTGCTGTATATAGTACTCCGTGGGCTGTGCTGTATATAGTGCTCTGTGGGATGTGCTGTATATAGTACTCTGTGGGCTGTGCTGTATATAGTGCTCTGTGCTGTATATAGTGCTCTGTGAGCTGTGCTGTATATAGTACTCTGGGCTGTGCTGTATATAGTACTCTGTGGGCTGTGCTGTATATAGTGCTCTGTGGGCTGTGCTGTATATAGTACTCTGTGGGCTGTGCTGTATATATTACTCTGTGGGCTGTGCTGTATATAGTACTCTGTGGGCTGTGCGGTATATAGTACTCTGTGGGCTGTGCTGTATATATTGCTCTGTGGACTGTGCTGTATATAGTACTCTGGGCTGTGCTGTATATAGTACTCCGTGGGCTGTGCTGTATATAGTGCTCTGTGGGATGTGCTGTATATAGTACTCTGTGGGCTGTGCTGTATATAGTGCTCTGTCGCCTGTGCTGTATATAGTACTGTGGGCTGTGCTGTATATATTACTCTGTGGGCTGTGCTGTACATAGTACTCTGTGGTCTGTGCTGTATATAGTACTCTGTGGGCTGTGCCGTATATAGTACTCTGTGGGCTGTGCTGTATATAGTACTCTGTGGGCTGTGCTGTATATATTGCTCTGTGGGCTGTGCTGTATATAGTACTCTGTGGGCTGGGCTGTATATATTGCTCTGTGGGCTGTGCTGTATATAGTACTCTGTGGGCTGTGCTGTATATAGTACTCTGTGGGCTGTGCTGTATATATTGCTCTGTGGGCTGTGCTGTATATAGTACTCTGTGGGCTGTGCTGTATATATTGCTCTGTGGGCTGTGCTGTATATAGTACTCTGTGGGCTGTGCTGTATATAATACTCTGTGGGCTGTGCTGTATATATTGCTCTGTGGGCTGTGCTGTATATAGTACTCTGGGCTGTGCTGTATATATTACTCTGGGCTGTGCTGTATATAGTACTCTGTGGGCTGTGCTGTATATAGTACTCTGTGGGCTGTGCTGTATATAGTACTCTGTGGGCTGTGCTGTATATATTACTCTGTGGGCTGTGCTGTATATATTACTCTGTGGGCTGTGCTGTATATAGTGCTCTGTGGGCTGTGCTGTATATAGTACTCTGTGGGCTGTGCTGTATATATAGTACTCTGTGGGCTGGGCTGTATATATTGCTCTGTGGGCTGTGCTGTATATAGTGCTCTGTGGGCTGTGCTGTATATAGTGATCTGTGGGCTGTGCTGTATATAGTGCTCTGTGGGCTGTGCTGTATATAGTACTCTGTGGGCTGTGCTGTATATAGTACTCTGTGGGCTGTGCTGTATATAGTACTCTGGGCTGTGCTGTATACTACTGTTTGGTCTGTGCTGTATACTACTTTGTGGGCTGTGCTGTATATATTACTCTGGGCTGTGCTGTATATAGTGCTCTGTGGGCTGTGCTGTATATAGTGACCTGTGTGCTGTGCTGTATATAGTGCTCTGTGGGCTGTGCTGTATATAGTGCTCTGTGGGCTGTGCTGTATATAGTGCTCTGTGCTGTATATAGTGCTCTGTGGGCTGTGCTGTTTATATTACTCTGGGCTGTGCTGTATATAGTGCTCTGTGGGCTGTGCTGTATATAGTGCTCTGTGGGCTGTGCTGTATATAGTGCTCTGTGGGCTGTGCTGTATATAGTGCTCTGTGGGCTGTGCTTTATATAGTACTCTGTGGGCTGTGCTGTATATAGTACTCTGGGCTGTGCTGTATACTACTGTTTGGTCTGTGCTGTATACTACTGCGTGGGCTGTGTTATCTACTACACGCGCTGTGCTATATTATGCAGGCTGTGCTATATACTATACGGTTTGTGCTATATCCTATGTGGGCTTTGCTATATACTATGGGGAGTATATTATATTCTATGGGGGAGGCCATGTTATGTACTATGTGGCTGTGTTATATACTATTGTGGGGGTATATTATATACTATGGGGGAGGCTGTGTTATATACTATGGGGGAGGCTGTGTTATATACTATGGGGGAGGCTGTGTTATATACTATGGGGGCTGCATTATATTCTATGGGGGGCTACATTATATATTATGGGGAGGTGGGCTGTATTATATTCTATGGGGGGTTACATTATACTCTGTGGGGTGGCTGCATTATACTACATGTGGGCTGCATTATACTGTATCGAGGACTATGGGGAATACGTTATACTATATGAAGAACTATGGGGTGGATTATACTATGGGAAGTGAATTGTAGTACATGGATGACTATGGCGGTGCATTATACTATATGGAGCACTGTGAGGAGTGTATTATACTATGTGGAGGACTGAGCAGTGTATTTTAATATGGAGGACTATAGGGAGTGTATTATACTATATGGAGGACTGTGGGGCACATTATAATATATGGAGGACTATGGGGTGTATTTTACTAAACAAGTAAAATGCTGCATATTCAGATTGTTCTTGCTGGAACAAAAATCATTGTTCTCAGCAGCACATTGCCAGCGTAAACTGTAGATGTGCTGCTGATAACATGATTCTGTATGGTGATCTGTTAGTGATCTATTAGTGATCGTTCTGTCCCATCATTATTCCTCAGTTGGTGGAAAGAGGCCGGGAAACAAGCGTTGAACAACTTCCGTATTGTCGATCAAACTCATTTAGCGGCCTGAACTCAGCGCACGTAAATACAACAGAAATGCTTTTGTGTGGTGTGCAATATGTTAGCATTTGGGGCCCCATTTTAAACTTTACCTAGGGCCCCACTTTGCCTAAAACCGGCCCTGCCTACAAGTGTACAAAGATATTATACAGTCACCATGTGACAAGTGGGCCTGTGTAACTTCAAATGCCAGGGCTGAATTTTAGTCCCAGTCCGGCCCTGCTGATAGACGTTATAAAGGTGTCAATTGATTTAGCTTTCAAACACTTGTATTGTTAGGCTACTTTCACACTAGCGTCGGGCTCGGCCCGTCGCTGTGCGTCGGGCCGACGTTCCCGACGCTAGCGTTGTCTCCGCCGCACAACGGGGGCAGCGGATGCATTTTTCCAGCGCATCCGCTGCCCCATTGTGAGGTGCGGGGAGGTGGGGGCGGAGTTTCGGCCGCGCATACGCGGTCGGAAAAGACGTTTACGACGGCGCAAAAAACGTTGCAAGCAACGTTTTTTGCTCCCGACGGTCCGCCACTGCACGACGCATCCGTCGCACGACGGGTGCGACGTGTGGCAATCCGTCACAGTGCGTCGCTTAATGTTAATCAATGATGAAAAAACGCATCCTGCAAACACTTTTGCAGGATGCGTTTTTTCGGCAAAACGACCCATTGTGACGGAATGCAGTTAACGCTAGTGTGAAAGTAGCCTTATATATGTTTTTTTCAGGGGTTGATCTTACTGACAAATTCCCATTAAGGGCTGGACAACTCCTGTAAGTACTACAATATAACAATGTGGTTTCAGGGTCAAACATGTTCAATCCTCTTATAGCTCTTAGTACTTACACCCATGCAAATAGTTTTGAGCAGTGTTAAGCATTTGGCAAGATAGCTTGTGGCATACTGCCAAATTATTCAAAAAGTTTCACTTTTGTTTTTGACATGAGTTTATGTTAAGAGTCAGATTAATATTCACCGCTGATGCCAGATTTTTTCTTTATATGTGGATAAGTAAACCAGAGCTAAAAAGATATTGTCGAGTAGGAAGTATAGTGAATGTTTTACAGGAAAGAGATGGGTATGGTAGACTTCTTAGAAGTAATTTGCGTATCTACTGGTTTACATATCTACACATTTACTTGTTCGGGTCACAAGGGAAAAATATATTATTGGCTCATCTGATTTTCATCTTAATTATGTCTTAAAAGGAATTTGTTAAGTCAGTGTTTAAACCAAGCAGAGACTCTTGTAGTGCCCTGACATTGAGAAAAAATATGTTAAAAATCTATAGGCTTATTTTCAATAAATCATCCTTCATTCATAAATACAAATTAAGTGCCTGGATTCCGTTCGGTTCACCTTTCCATTTCCATATGTTCAGACTATTTCCACCCATTCTTGCTTGATTGACAAGGCAGGCTTAAAAGGTGATGGGACTATTAACAATTTGAGTTAATCCTGCATCAGGCGCAATAGTCCTCACAGCACAGCTCACACATTTTTGTTTCCGCCTCCTCTCCAAGGTGGCAGGGGATCCCGCTCCTCCCAGTACCTTCTATATTTACGTGCTGCTTGAAACCCATCCATTCAGTTTTACCACCATCCTTGCAGAGAGCAGGTGTGACCTCCATGGCCTCTCAGGCTCATTGAACCTGTAGGTTCTTAATTTTGAAGGCTTGTACTTTCTAGGGGGTTTTCATCACAATTTATATGGCTCATTTTATGAATGAATAGTTTAAAGTTTGTGGATATTTCGTAGAAATAAGTAGGGTTTTCCTACAAATAAGAGGGTTTTGGTGGTAGATGTAAAATTTGGGTACTTTTTGTTTTATTACGTTTGTGGTTATGAAATGTTTTTTTTGCATCTGATTTGTGTACGCTCTTTTAATAAATCTTAATACATCCCTATGAAGGTCACTGACTACTTTTAGAGCCCAGACATTTAGATAATTAGATATTATAGGCACTGCAACTGAACTGGGGAGTGCCAATGATGCGCCTGACCCAGACTCATAACAAATAGAATTGTAACTGTGATATGTGGTTTACTACCTGGACGTTGGCATGATGCGACCATCCAGGCTGAAAACTACAGGAGAATGAGGTGCTGTGAGCGCAGCATCAGTGACTGGTGATGACATCATCTAGGCTAACGCTAGTCACTGAGGCTGTGTTTCCAGTTCACTTCACTTTGAGCTGGGCCGATGAACTGTGGTTACCTCAGTGAGGTCACTGCTAGCACCGTGAGATGAAGTCTTATGATGCAGTGCTGAGCTCAGTAAGTTTACCGCAGTTCACAGTTAGAAATTTCCCATGGGGAACTGCGGTGAACTCACTGAACTCAGGGCTGCACTGTAAGACTTTTTCTCATGGTACTAGTGGTGATCTCACTGAGGTCACTGCAGTTCAGGGAATCTCTCACTGCAGCTCATTCTCCCCTGCTTCTCAGCATGAATGGTCACATGATGCCACCTGTTATGACCTGGTGGTTACGGTGTGGTACTGAGATGACCTGGTGGTTAAAACCAATCATGGACAAGCTCAGAGGAGGTGGCAGCTCTACAGACAGTAATCACCTACACTCACTGGCCACTTTATTAGGTACACCTGTCCAACTTCTTGTTAACACTTAATTTCTAATCAGCCAATCACATGGCGGCAACTCAGTGCATTTAGGCATGTAGACATGGTCAAGACAATCTCCTGCAGTTCAAACCGAGCATCAGTATGGGGAAGAAAGGTGATTTGAGTGCCTTTGAAAGTGGCATGGTTGTTGGTGCCAGAAGGGCTGGTCTAAGGTCTGAGTAATTCAGAAACTGCTGATCTACTGGGATTTTCACGCACAACCATCTCTAGGGTTTACAGAGAATGGTCCAAAAAAGAAAAAAAATCCAGTGAGCGGCAGTTCTGTGGGCGGAAATGCCTTGTTGATGCCAGAGGTCAGAGGAGAATGGGCAGACTGGTTCGAGCTGATAGAAAGGCAACAGTGACTCAAATCGCCACCCGTTACAACCAAGGTAGGCCTAAGAGCATCTCTGAACGCACAGTGCGTCGAACTTTGAGGCAGATGGGCTACAGCAGCAGAAGACCACACCGGGTACCACTCCTTTCAGCTAAGAACAGGAAACTGAGGCTACAATTTGTACAAGCTCATCGAAATTGGACAGTAGAAGATTGGAAAAACGTTGCTTGGTCTGATGAGTCTCGATTTCTGCTGCGACATTCGGATGGTAGGGTCAGAATTTGGCGTAAACAACATGAAAGCATGGATCCATCCTGCCTTGTATGGAGCATCTTTGGGATGTGCAGCCGACAAATCTGCGGCAACTGTGTGATGCCATCATGTCAATATGGACCAAAATCTCTGAGGAATGCTTCCAGCACCTTGTTGAATCTATGCCACGAAGAATTGAGGCAGTTCTGAAGGCAAAAGGGGTCCAACCCGTTACTAGCATGGTGTACCTAATAAAGTGGCCGGTGAGTGTATATGACCTAGTGATTACGGAGCAGCACTGAAATGACCTAGTGAGTAAACAAATAATGTACTAGCTCTGAGGAGGTGGTAACTTTACTGACCGCAATCCCTACTCCTAACACCAACACTAGAAATAGCCGTGGAGCGTTCCTATCTCTGCCTAGACGCCTCTTCACAGCCTAAGAACTAGCTACCCCTGAAGATGGAAACGGAAAACTTTCTCACCTCAGAGAAACCCCCAAAGGAAAGATAGCCCCCCACAAATATTGACGGTGAGTGAAGAGGGAAATGACAAACTCGGAAATGAAACTAGATTTTAGCAAAGGAGGCCACTACTATCTAAATAGACAGAGAAAGAAAAGGCTACTGTGCGGTCAATATAAAAACTAAATGTCCACGCAGAGTTTACAAAAATAATCTCCACACCGACTCACGGTGTGGAGGGGCAAATCTGCAACCTCAGAGCTTCCAACTAGCCGGAATATTTCATGATGACAAGCTGGACAAAAGAGACATAACTTAAACTGAACAAAAGGTCATAGGCAGGGAAACACCCAAAAACTAGCAGAACTTATCTTAAGCTGAAATGGACTGGCCAACAGAGAACTTCCAGGAAAGGACTGAATCCACAGGAAGGAACATTGACAGCTGGCATAAACTACAGCCTAAAGCCCAGTTAAATAACAAGGCCAGGGCACCGATTAGTGAAAGCAGCTGCTAAGTTCCACTTGAAACCACCAGAGGGAGCCCAAGAGCAGAACTCCCAAAAATACCATTCATGACCACAGGATGGAGCCCAAGAACGGAATTCACAACAGTACCCCCCCTTGAAGAGGGGTCACCGAACCCTCACCAGAGCCCCCAGGCCGATCGGGACGAGCCAAATGAAAAGCACGCACCAAATCGGCAGCATGGACATCGGAGGCAAAAACTCAAGAGTTATCCTCCTGGCCATAACCCTTCCACTTGACCAGATACTGAAGTTTCTGCCTTGAAAGATGAGAATCCAAAATCTTCTCCACCACATACTCCAGCTCCCCCCCAACCAACACCGGAGCAGGAGGGTCAACGGAGGGAACAACGGGCACCACATATCTCCGCAACAAAGATCTATGGAACACATTATGAATGGAAAACGAAGCTGGAAGGGCCAAACGAAAAGACACCGGATTGATAATTTCCGAAATCCTATAAGGACCAATAAAACGAGGTTTGAACTTAGGGGAAGAGACCTTCATAGGAACATGACGAGAAGACAACCAGACCAAATCCCCAACCCGAAGCCGGGGACCAATGCACCGACGGCGGTTAGCAAAACGTTGAGCCTTTTCCTGAGACAATGTCAAATTGTCCACCACATGAGTCCAAATCCGCTGCAACCTGTCCACCACAGAATCTACCCCAGGACAGTCCGAAGGCTCAACCTGACCTTAAGAAAAGCGAGGATGAAAACCAAAATTACAAAAAAAAGGTGAAACCAAGGTAGCAGAACTAGCCCGATTATTAAGGGCAAACTCGGCCAACGGCAAGAAGGTAACCCAATCATCCTGATCAGCCGACACAAAGCATCTCAAATAGGTTTCCAAGGTCTGATTGGTTCGCTCCGTCTGTCCATTTGTCTGAGGGTGAAACGCCGAAGGAAAAGACAAATTAATGCCCATTCTACCACAAAAGGACCGCCAAAACCTAGAAACAAACTGAGTACCTCTGTCAGACACAATATTCTCCGGAATACCATGCAAACGAACCACATGCTGGAAAGGAACCAAATCAGAGGAGGAAGGCAACTTAGGCAAAGGTACCAAATGGACCATTTTAGAAAAACGGTCACAAACCACCCAGATGACAGACATCTTCTGAGAAACAGGAAGATCAGAAATCCATGGAAATATGCGTCCAGGAGGGCCTCTCAGGGATAGGCAAAGGCAAAAGCAACCCACTAGCACGAGAACAGCAGGGCTTAGCCCGGGCACAGATCCCACAGGACTGCACAAAGGAACGTACATCCCGTGACAAAGAAGGCCACCAAAAGGACCTGGCAACCAAATCCCTGGTACCAAAGATCCCAGGATGACCAGCCAACACTGAACAATGAATCTCAGAAATCACCTTACTAGTCCATCTATCAGGAACAAACAATTTCCCCACAGGACAGCGGTCGGGTCTATCAGCCTGAAACTCCCGAAGCACCCGCCGTAAATCAGGGGAGATAGCAGAAAGAATCACCCCCTCCTTGAGAATACCAGCCAGCTCAAGGACCTCAGGAGAATCAGGCAAAAAACTCCTAGACAGGGCATCAGCCTTCACATTCTTGGATCCCGGAAGACACGAGACCACAAAATCAAAACGGGAGAAAAACAAAGACCACCGAGCCTGTCTAGAATTCAACCACTTGGCTGATTCAAGGTAAATCAGATTCTTATGATCGGTCAAGACCACAACACGATGCTTGGCTCCCTCAAGCCAATGTCGCCACTCCCCGAATGCCCACTTCATAGCCAACAACTCCCGATTGCCGACATCATCATTACGCTCAGCAGGGGAAAACTTTCTGGAGAAGAAAGCACACGGTTTCAACACAGAGCCATCAGAACTTCTCTGAGACAGAACAGCTCCTGCCCCAATCTCAGAAGCGTCAACCTCAACCTGAAAAGGGAGAGAGACATCTGGCTGACGCAACACAGGGGCAGAAGTAAAACGACGCTTAAGCTCCTGAAAGGCCTCCACAGCTGCAGAGGACCAATTCACCACATCAGCACCTTTCTTGGTGAAATCGGTCAGAGGTTTAACGACAGTAGAAAAATTAGCAATGAAGTGGCGATAAAAATTAGCAAAGCCCAAAAACTTCTGAAGGCTCTTCACAGATGTGGGCTGCGTCCAATCATAAATAGCCTGGACCTTAACAGGGTCCATTTCAATAGCCGAGGAAGAAAAAATGAACCCCAGAAAAGAAACCTTCTGAACTCCAAAAAGGCACTTAGACCCCTTCACAAACAGTGTATTAGCACGAAGAATCTGAAATACCATCCTGACCTGCTTCACATGAGACTCCCAATCATCGGAAAAAACCAAAATATCGTCCAAATATACAATCATAAATTTATCCAGATACTCCCGAAAAATATCATGCATAAAGGACTGAAACACAGATGGAGCATTAGAGAGCCCGAAAGGCATCACAAGATATTCAAAATGTCCTTCGGGCGTATTAAATGCTGTTTTCCATTCATCACCCTGTTTGATGCGGACCAGATTATACGCCCCTCGAAGGTCAATCTTGGTAAACCAGCTAGCCCCTTTAATCCGAGTAAACAAATCAGAGAGCAAAGGCATAGGGTACTGGAATTTGACCGTGATCTTATTGAGAAGGCGATAATCTATACAGGGTCTCAAGGAGCCATCCTTCTTGGCAACAAAAAAGAATCCCGCTCCCAACGGTGACGAAGATGGGCGAATATGCCCCTTCTCCAAGGACTCCTTTACATAAGTCCGCATAGCGGCATGCTCTGGCACAGACAGATTGAAAAGTCGACCCTTAGGGAACTTACAGCCAGGAATCAAATTAATAGCGCAATCACAGTCCCTATGAGGAGGCAGAGGACTGGATTAAGGCTCCTCAAATATATCCTGGAAATCCGACAAACACTCAGGAACTTCAGAAGAAGGGGACGAGGAAATTGACATCAGAGGAATGTCACTATGTATCCCCTGACAACCCCAACTAGTCACAGACATAGATTTCCAATCCAGTACTGGATTATGTACCTGTAACCGTGGAAACCCCAGCACAACCACATCATGCAATTTATGCAACACTAAAAAACGAATATTTTCCTGATGTGCTGGAGCCGTGTTCATGGCTAACTGTGTCCAGTACTGAGGTTTATTCTTGGCCAATGGCGTAGCATCAATCCCCCTTAAGGGAATAGGACTCTGCAAAGGCTCCAAGGAAAAACCACAGCGCTTGGCAAATTCTAGGTCCATTAAGTTCAGTGCAGCGCCAGAATCCACAAATGCCATTACAGAAAAGGACGACAGTGAGCAAATCAGAGTAATAGACAAGAGAAATTTAGGCTGTACAGTACTGATGGTAACCGAACTAGCAACCCTCATAGTTCGCTTCGGGCAATCAGAGATAGCATGAGTAGCGTCACCACAGTAAAAACACAGCCTATTCTGACGTCGGAACTCCTGCCGTTCTGCTCTTGTCAAAACTCTATCACATTGCATAGGCTCAGAACTCTGTCCAGAGGACACTGCCATATGGTGCACAACCTTACGTTCACGTAGGCGCCGATCAATCTGAATGGCCAGAGATATTGATTCGTTCAAACCAGCAGGTGTGGGAAACCCCACCATAACATCTTTAAGAGCTTCAGAAAGACCCTTTCTGAAAATAGCCACCAGGGCATCCTCATTCCATTTTGTAAGCACAGACCACTTCCTAAATTTGTGACAATATATCTCTGCCGCTTCCTGACCCTGACCCAGAGCCAGCAAAATTTTTTCTGCCTGATCCACAGAATTGGGTTCGTCATACAGCAATCCAAGTGCTTGAAAAAATGAATCTACATTGAGCAATGCAGGATTCCCTGGCTCAAGAGAGAATGCCCAATACTGCGGGTCACCACGCAGCAGAGAAATAACAATCTTCACCTGCTGAATGGGGTCACCAGAGGAACGGGGTCTCAGAGCAAAAAACAATCTGCAATTATTTTTAAAATTCAAAAACCTAGATCTATCCCCAGAAAACAAATCAGGGATAGGAATTTTAGGCTCAGAAACAGGAGTTTGAACAACATAATCTTGGATACTCTGTACCCTTGCAGCGAGATGATCAACACGCGCAGACAGACCCTGAACCTCCATATCAGTACCAAGCTCCTGCACCATCCAAAAATCAAGGGGAAAAAAAAAGACGAAACAAGCAACAAGGAAAATAAAACTATGACTCAGAACTTTCTCTTCCCTCTTTTGAGATGCATTTAACACTTTGCGGGCCAGCTGTACTGTTATGACCTGGTGGTTACGGAGTGGTACTGAGATGACCTGGTGGGTAAAACCAATCATGGACAAGCTCAGAGGCGGTGGCAGCTCTACAGACAGTAATCACCTATATGACCTAGTGATTACGGAGCAGCACTGAAATGACCTAGTGAGTAAACAAATAATGTACTAGCTCTGAGGTTATCAAAAATGAGCTGGTTATCAAAAATAGAACATACATCATTTAAAAAAAAAATAGTTTTTTATAGCTCAGGCGCCCACTGATAAATACTCCCATCAGCGGCACCTGCTCTCGCTGTTGTCAGCGAGTAGTACTCACATCAGCTGATGCCTCTGTGACTGGCAGTAAACTTTTTACCGCTGATCAGAGCTGCTGGCTCACTCAGCTCTTGAACTGGTGGTAATGATCTTGCAATGGTTGTTCGGGCCCCCCATTCAGGTGTTTAGTTAGGATACTGTTCTGGTACCCGAACTAAACTTTTTGTTACATTTTCGTCTGAGCCCGCCAGACCGGAATATCCAAGAATTCACTCATCACTAATTATCACAAAGTCATGCCCTCTGGAAATGATTAAGTTAAAAACTATAGTCCCTGCAGATAAGAATTCTGGTATAAATTGCTTTGAAAAGTCAAAAAAGTTTTTTACTCAACTCAAAATTGCAAAAAAATGTTGGACATTTCAAGTTAGTTTCCCCTAACTCTGCCAAAATTTGTGGTCGTCTAATTTGTGGCTCGACTAATTCGTGGCTTGTCTAATTCGTGGCTCTAGGTATGCATTGGAATAGACAGATGGTGTATGTTCAGTGTGTTCTCTCTCCTGATCAGGCACCGATTGTCTGTCAGTGCATTCTGTTCCTAAACCTCTCTGAACACCATGAAAAAGACAGCATACGGACAGAACTCTAGCAAGCAGGGAGTACACACTGAGCAGAACAGCCAGAGGAGAGTAGAACAGACAAGCTAAACTGATGACATTCAGTTGCAAGGGGGCGTTGAAACTAGCAGGAGTAAGAGATAGCATAGCATAACAATGCTTGGCATGTGTATTAAATGTTATCAGTAGTAAAAAAAAAAAAAATTTTGAAGTATGACATTTTAGCACATACTGTATGGGAAATCAGGAAAAAATCCAAGTGCGATGAAATTGCCAAAAAAATCCCTCATTATGCTATTTTTTGGAATTGTTTTTATGGGATAAACTGTGTGGTAAAAATGACCTGGCAATGTGATTCTAAGTATAGTAAGTATATTTACGGTGATACTAAACTATTTTAGTAATGAAAAAAATTGGTTATTTGCAAAAAAAAATTCTGCAGATTAAGGGTAAGTTCACACAGGACTTTTTTGCTGCGTATTTTTGCTGCTTTTTTAATGCTAATTTTCAGCTGCTTATAGGTGCGTTTTTGGTGCGTTTTTTTGGTGCGTTTTTTTTTCCCTCTTTTTCCAGGCTAATGGATTTTCAGCAGCAAAAATGCAGCAAATAATGATACCTGCGCTTTTGCTGCGCTTTTTTCAACACCCATTCAAGTCAATGGGTGAAAAAACGCAGCAAAAACGTTGAAAGAAGTGACATGCCCTATGTCAAAAAAACGCAGCAAAGCACAAAATACTGATCAAACAAAAAACCAATGTGTGTGCATGAGATTTCTCAAATCTCCTAGGCTTTGCTGGTACTGTAAAAAGCAGCTGAAATTTAGCATAAAAGAATGCAGCAAAAATACGCAGCAAAAATATGCAGCAAAAAAGTCCTGTGTGAACTTACCCTAATAGCATTCAATAGCTGCCTGGCCGCTGCGCAGAAAGCCTTTCTCCTGTGAGAAAATGAACTTTATTTCTTCTGGCTGCCTATGGCTCTCAGTCAAAGGATTCAAGTTGAAAATCTTTACTAATACAAATTGTTTAATTTCTTGAGAACAAAATTGCACATCCATAGTCAGTGAAATAAAAAATGAACAACTAACCGAGGATTTAAACCACAGTTCAAGTTTCCATGACTTTCATCACACTAAGGCCTGCTCACATTAGAGTATAAAACGGAAGAGTGCAATCTGAAAAAAATCGGATTGCACTCGGACCAATGTTATTCAATGAGGCAGTGCAGATCTGCATAGTTGCACTATGAAATCGGTACAGTGCAAGAAAAAGACCACATGTCATACGGACCATCAGTATGGCATCCGATTTTCACAAATAGATTGAAATTCTGTAACATAGGAAACTGTAAATGGTCCTGAAAAAGATTAATAGCTGCTGATTAAAAATTGGATTTCATACTTACCACACATGGATGAGAAGCTGGAGAAAATCGTCCCACTCTCCTGGATGACAGTGGGACTGATTTTTTATATGCAAGTGTGAGCGAATGCTTAAAAATAATGTGACAATGGCTCTGAGTATTTAATACTGGTATAGCAGTCAGGGTTCTGTTGGCTAGCTCTTGGAAGTTTGCGCACCTCTCCAACTATATGCCTCCCTAGACTATAACCGATCCACCACCAAACCAGGGACCTGCTAATTCTGGTGCTCTCTGGTGAATGCTAATCAAGCTGCACTGTGCTGAGAGCACAGATATTGCTTCTGCTGATGGATTGATGCTTTTCTACCGTTTGATGACTTTCCATGATCCTAGTATCTGCTCCATGCTTTAAAGACTGTGCTGGGAGACATAGCAAACCTTGTGAGTCCATATGGATGTACCATTCAGTAGGAGGTGAGCTGCTCATGTAACCTGAATTGACTCCAGGTATCACATAAGGCTACCACAGAAATCCTTTTGCCTCATGGTAATAAATGGCTGAGGCCATTTTTCAGAGATTCAGATGATAGCAATGGACGGAAACCCTTGAATCAATGCTAAACGCAGTGTGTTCTTAGACACATTTGCCTAGCTTTCACAAAAATGTCCAAAAGAGTTGAAAAGTTATAGCATGATATCTAAGTAAAGGTTCTTTTTTTAACTCAAATATTTTTATTAAGTATAAAATTTCAATAAAACATTTCACATTAAGACATTAATTTTCATTTTCTACACTCTTAACCCCCCCTTACCCACCCCTCCCCCCTCCTTTCCCTTTTATACAGCTCACACTTTTCTCTTAACATGTCCTGTAGTATTATATACATTATCCATATACAATGACTTTTATTATGAACATATAAACCATTAGTATATAGGTGAATCCTCCTCAGGCCTTGTTTCCCTTAACCTCCCCTAACCTAGTTCCAGCCAAGGCGTCCACGATTTATCGTACAGGGCCATCTTCCTTCTTTTCTGATATACACCCTTTTCCAGAGTAATGACCTGCTTCACATATTTAATATATTCTCCCCTCGAGGGAGGTTCCTCTTTGATCCAATTTCTGGCTATGACCTTCCGAGCCATGTATAATAGTCTAGCGATTGCTATTTTCAGCTTGTTATCCACAACTATCTATTCTCCAAACCCTAACACGCACACCAAATGTTCTCTTGGGATCACACATCTGTATGCCCCTTCTATCCGACTTACAACCACCAATCAAAAAGTAGTCAATCTCCGACACGACCTTAACATATGAAACATTCCAGCACTATCAATCCGACAACTAGGGCATTCCGAGTCAGATCTCAACCCAGCTTTGTATAGGACATCCGGGGATCTATACACTCTGTGAACAACATAAAGCTGGGAGAGTCTATATGGTTCATATAGTGATAATCTCGGTGTCCATTCTAGTACAGACTACCACGTTTCATCCTCCAAGCGACCCAGCTCTCTTTCCCATTTAGCCCTTGTGCCAATCGGATATCCCAATAAGTGAGTATGAAGTAAATCCCTGTATAGAGATGAGATAACACCCCTCGTCATCCCCACTCCACAGATATAATCCAATACTAAGTCGCTTTGAATTTGGAAACAATCCCCTTCATTTTGAGCTATAAACGCATGCCGTACTTGTGCATATTGGAACCCCCCCCAGATATTCTAAGACTATACTCCGACTGTAGCTGGGAAAAGGGTTTCAACCCCCACCGCTCTAAAATCTGACAGGCATACCAAATCCCCCTGGCTTGCCATTCTGGTATATATCCCATCGCCAAGAACTCAGGCAGATTGTTATTAAACCACAGCGGAGAAAACCTGGTCAGACAAGTAACCCTGCAAATTTGTTTAACTCTCCCCCATACTTTATATATCAGAAATAATGTTGGGTATTTTTCCCCCAGTATCCTTAGGGAGCCATCTTCTAAACACTGTACCGCCAGACTTCTTTTCGCCACCCTTTCAATCAAGAGTTGTGCAACATTGACAGAAGACTCATGCGCCAATGCTGACATTGGGCCACTAAGATGTATATTTCAGGGTTAGGTAGAGCCAAACCTCCTGCGTCCTTAGGACGTTGAAGCATCTCCAACCTGATTCGCGGATGCTGCCTCCCCCATACCAGGCATCTAAATAAAGAGTTAATTAATTTGAATTTCCCATGTGGTATCCAGATAGGTGAGTTATGGAGAACATACAGTTTCTTGGGCATCAGAATCATCTTAATGAGATTATTTCGGCCAGCAACAGATAAATGCAACTTGGACCAAGCCCCTACCTTTACCTTAAGAGTTCCCAATACCGGTGTGAGATTCGTATGCAAGTAATTCGTGATCAGCAAAGAGATTAGTATCCCCAAATATTTGAATTGAACTGCTACATTAAGTCTACCCCTTCCGTGGAATCTCCCAGATCACCCCCTGCATCATCCACCTTGAACAGAGTTGATTTATTCCAATTTATTTTAAGCCTCGGCAGAGCACTAAATCTCTCTATGAGCCAAATTGCATTACTCAATGAATCATGTGGGTCACTCAAGAACAGCAGTATGTAATCAGCGTAAAGCGCTATCTTTTCCTCTATCGATCCATATTTAAACCCAGAGACCTCAGTGGACTGTCGAATCCTGGCGGCTAACGGCTCAACGGCTAAAAGCAAACAAAAGAGGGGAGAGAGGACACCCCTGTCTCGTCCTCCTATGTAGCCTTATCGTATAAGACAGCTCCCCATGCACTCTCACTCTAGCTGATGGTTGCGCGTACAGTAACTGAACCCAGGACACAAATTGTGGACCGATGCCAAAGCATTGTAATACCTGCCACAGGTATCTCCATTACACACTATCAAATGCCTTATGGGCATCTAAGCAAGCAACAATTCTATGCCCACCGTTATCAGCCCCCAGTTGTAAATTCAAAAAAAGCATTCTAAGATTAACTGCCGTGGACCTATCAGCAGGCATGAAGCCAGACTGATCTGGATGAATCAGCTTAGAAATAACACCCCATAAATGGGTCGCTAACACCCCAGCCAGAAGTTTAACATCCGTGGCAAGCAAAGAAATCAGGCGATACGATTCAGGTAGTCGTAGATCTTTATCTTGCTTCGGGATTACAACTATTATGGCCTCCCTCATGGAGGCTGGGAGAACACCCCTATTCCTGGCCTCCTCCAAGACTACTCGTAATCTGGGTAGCAGCACTTCCTCCATCTCCTTATAAATTTCTGCAGGCAGTCCATCTGCTCCTGGAGCCTTACCTCTTGCCATGGCCCTTAAAGCACGACTTAGTTCTTCGTCTGTGATAGGCCCCTCCAAACTTTCCCTATCCTCCTCACTCAGCCTAGGTAAGGCAATACCGTCTAGAAATGCCACGCTCCTCCTGATAAAAGGCTAGTCGTTGGAACTCTCTTCCTCCCTGCCCTTTCCAAAAGAACGTTATGCATATTATTCTGGGATTCTCTTAACCATTTTCCAGCCTCAGGGGTACCCAACGTGGCCAACTCATCTTCAGCAACTCTCAGCCATTTCCTAGCGGCATTCTCCACCTGCTTTGATCGCCGCTTACATCTACTGATGTCCCTGAACAGCAATCCTCTCAAATATGCCTTCATAGTCTCCCATATAGTGGGTATGTCCGAACTGCCCTCGTTAATCTCAAAAAACTCCTCCACCTCCTGCTGTATGCCCTCCAAACTCACACTATTCAGCCAGTTAGGGTGAATTTTCCACTCTTCCCTATGCCGTGTTTGTGTCCCCATTGGACGTAACTCTACCTCTATCGGATTATGATCGGAGATCACCCGAGGCAAGCATCTCACCTCTCCCACCATAGAATCAAACATATTGTTTCCGAGCGCCATATCTATTCTGGATAAAGTATTATGAGCCGGTGAATAACAAGAATATCCCCTCTCTCCAACATGGCGCACTCTCCACAAATCAGTCATACCAATGTCTCGAATATATGTTCCGAACGGCATAGTATGGCTTTCCGACCTATTCTGTATAGTTTTGTTTCTATCCAAGAAGTCATCACATATGTTGTTGAGGTCTCCAATAATTAAAAGCGGCATTGGATCTCCGGGTCCAATCAATTCCAACACTTCTCTAAGTTTTTTGCTCGAATAAGGGGGAGGAATGTACAGTACAGACCAAAAGTTTGGACACACCTTCTCATTTAAAGATTTTTCTGTATTTTCATGACTATGAAAATTGTACATTCACACCGAAGGCATCAAAACTATGAATCAACACATGTGGAATTATATACTTATAACAAAATAGTGTGAAACAACTGCAATTATGTCTTGTATTCTAGGTTCTTCAAAGTAGCCACCTTTTGCTTTGATGACTGCTTTGCACACTCTTGGCATTCTCTTGATGAGCTTCAAGAGGTAGTCACCGGGAATGGTTTTCACTTCACAGTGGATTTCTTGCCTTATAAATGGGGTTGGGACAATCAGTTGTCTTGTGCAGAAGTCTGGTGGATACACAGCTGGTAGTCCTACTGAATAGACTGTTAGAATTTGCTTTATGGCAAGAAAAAAGCAGCTAAGTAAAGAAAAATGAGTGGTCATCATTAATTTAAGAACTGAAGGTCAGTCAGTCCGGAAAATTGGGAAAACTTTGAAAGTGCCCCCAAGTGCAGTGGCAAAAACCATCAAGCGCTGCAAAGAAACTGGCTCACTTGAGGACCACCCCAGGAAAGGAAGACCAAGAGTCACCTCTGCTTCTGAGGATAAGTTTATCTGAGTCACCAGCCTCAGAAATCACAGGTTAGCTCAGATTAGAGACCAGGTCAATGTCATACAGAGTTCTAGCAGCAGACACCTCTACAACAACTGTTAAGAGGAGACTTTGTGCAGCAGGCCTTCATTGTAAAATAGCTGCTAGGAAACCACTGCTAAGGACAGGCAACAAGCAGAAGAGACTTGTTTGGGCTAAAGAACACAAGGAATGAACATTAGACCAGTGGAAATCTGTGCTTTGATCAGATGAGTCCAAATTTTGTTCCAACCACTGTCTCTTTGTGCGACGCAGAAAAGGTGAACGGATGGACTCTACAAGCATGGAGGAGGAGGTGTGATGGTGTGGGGGTGCTTTGCTGGTGACACTGTTGGGGATTTATTCAAAATTGAAGGCATACTGAACCAGCATGGCTACCACAGCATCTTGCAGCGGCATGCTATTCCATCCGGTTTGCGTTTAGTTGGACCATCATTTATTTTTCAACAGAACAATGACACACTTCCAGGCTGTGTAAGGGCTATTTGTCCAAGAAGGAGAGTGATGGGGTGCTACACCAGATGACCTGGCCTCCACAGTCACCAGACCTAAAACAAATTGAGATGGTTTGGGGTGAGCTGGACTGCAGAGTGAAGGCAAAAGGGCCAACAAGTGCTAAGCATCTCTGGGAACTCCTTCAAGATTGTTGTAAGACCATTCCTGGTGACTACCCCTTGAAACTAATCAAGAGTATGCCAAGAGTGTGCAAAAGCAGTCATCAAAGCAAAAGGTGGCTACTTTGAAGAACTAGAATATAAGACATATTTTCAGTTGTTTCACACTTTTTAGTTAAGTATATAATTCCACATGTGTTAATTCATAGTTTTGATGCCTTCAGTGTGAATGTACAATTTTCATAGTCATGAAAATACAGAAAAATCTTTAAATGAGAAGGTGTGTCCAAACTTTTGGTCTGTACTGTACATAGCCACCACACACATCAAAACACCAAGCATTCTGCATTTCACTACCACATATTGTCCATCCACATCAACATACACCTTCATCTCCTCATAGCGCACACCTGATGGGACCAATACCGATACACCCCTTGAGTATACAGAGAAGGTGGAATGATACGTCTTTTGCAACCAGCTCCTACGTAAAACGTCCACCTTCTCACAAACCAAGTGTGTCTCCAGCAGACATATCAGTGAGGCCCTTTAGTCTCATGCGTATTGCAGCACCGCCGCTCACCTGATTTTATCCGCTAGGCCTCTAATGTTCCAACTCAGTATTTTAATACGGTCCCCCATCATGACACGGAACAGTCATCCAGAAAATCCTACTCCTTAACCTGAGCTGTCTAACCCCTCCTCTCCACCCTTTGAACTCCAATCCCCCCCCCCAAGATAAACCATTTTCCTCTCATTGAGAGTGGGGCTTCTCGGCCCATTTTAGACACTTTCACCTCAGTAACCTCCTCTAACTGGCTCCCGCAACCCTCAGAACCACATCTCTCTTCCTTAATAATTAACAGAACAAAACAAACAGTGAGGTAAAGAGATTACAAAAACATTTGCAGTACACCCTCCGAACAATCCCTACCTCTCCCCACATTTTCCATCATGTCTCTAACTGGCGCATTAGTCAAACCCAGCCATACTCCACTCTTTCGAGAGTGGAAGAGACACAGGCATTAAATGGGTACAAGAAGCAACCCAGTTCTCTTATTCCAAACATCTTGGTAACAATAACAGCTCACGCCTCCGCTGAAAGTCAGTCTCCAACTGCCTGCAGTTTCTTGGCATTGACATCAATCCATTGGGTGGCGTCCTCTGGTGTCGTGAAGAAATAGGCTTTATTAAAGGCAACCACTCTCAAACTTGCAGTAAAAAACATGGAGTATTGCACTCCCAGTTCTCTCAGTCGTCCCTTGAAGCCAGTAAATTGCATTCTCTGTTTCCGGACCGCAGCAGAGTAATCCGGGTAGATGGCAATCCTCGGTCTGTCAACAGTGAGATCTTCCATTTCTCTGGCCTTCCTAAGAACAATGTCTCTGTCTCTGTAGTTTAATATCTTAGCCAGCATGGTATGGGGGTTGGCTAAAGGGGGAGGGGGCCGCGGCGGAACTCTGTGCGCCCTTTCCACAGCAAAGACCTTTGTCAGAACCTCGGCGCCAACCTTCTCCTTTAACCAATTTTAAATAAACTCAGTAGGGTTTCTCCCCTCTGTTTTTTTTTCTGGCAGGCCCACTATCCGGACAGCCTTTATCTGCATAATCTCCCCTTTCACCTCCTTCATGTGAAGGGTTAAATCATTTAGGGACTGATTACAAGAGGATAGCAGGATTAAAACATCCTTTAGGGTCGGCTCCCCTCTCAGTTCCACTTCCTTCTCAGCCTCGCCTGCTGCAGCCACACTACTTTCTTCCTCCCCCTTCTGTGCCCCCCATACTCCTTCACCAGTTTTCTCCTCCTCCTCTCCTTCAGATCCCTCCTCAATAGACTCTTGGGTCTCTTCCCCACTGTCCACCCGGGCAAACCTTTTAAGCTTTGCTGCAGCCTCCATGTGCTTCTGACAGGCAGTGCTCTCTTTCTCAGCGTCCGCTCTGGCTGTGGCACCAACTTGGATCCCACCAGCCCCTCCTTCACCCGCGTCCCTCTGCCTCCTCCGCGTCATTGCGAGCCTCTCCGGGTGTCCCCACAGCTCTCTTTCACTCCCGGGTGCTTCAGCCTCCAGGTATGGCTAAATTAAAGGCAACCAGCGGTGTCTGTGCAGGATAAAAGTTCTTGTGGCCGCGAGAGCTCTCTCCCTAGCATCCACTCACCTGGCCGTCCAGGACACTCCCCTCATGTAAGGGTTCTTTAATTAAAAGAAAGCTCTCAATTAAAGACCTAATTGCATGGTAAGCCCACCACTTTTAATATAGAACAAACTGTCAACCAGCAAGTGAGGGGTTAAATGGCAGATCATGAATAGAGAGATATATTCCTATTTTATGAATTGTAACATGGATTATATGTTAAAAAACGGAAGCAAAAGACATAAGGGCTTTCTACAACCTTCATAGGATAATGTTTTCACCCTATCCTAGCTTGGAATTTGTACAGAACTGTAATGTGTCAGATTCATGAGTCCTCGCGGTCCTTTGTGAACACAGAAAAAGCAACCATAGAAATTAGATAGCTGTTAGCTATCAAATTATTAGTTTTAATTTTTCCTAACACATGAGATGAACATACTTATAGAAGGGATGAGCATCTGTCAGCTTATGTTTTCCATTATCTATGTTTCTCCCAAAACATACTAATTTCTTTTACGGAAAACGACTTCCCCTTTTTAGTACAGCGATAAATATGATGTAAGAGGCTAATACCTTTCTACAAAACATAACCACTTCACTTTTTCTATCCAGTCCTCTATATGATGTAAGTGCCTAATACGTCTCTACAAAGAAAAATAACTTCACTTTTTTCAATTCCTCTCTATTTTTACACGTACAAAATCATTTTCACATCTCTGCACTATTCCTCTTTTGTTTGATTGTTGTAGTGTTTGTTTATATTTCACACCATCAGCATTGTGGATAACATGAATAAGTGAATTAATAGAAAGAGAATTCTATGGTTCATGCACAAAGGTTATTTGTTATGCCCAATACTTAGCAAAGATAAAATAAACCAATACTAGTTGAATTCTTTATTTGTAATATGAGGTTTAGCTAACAACTTCCCACTTCCACTATTCGGTTGTGAATAAATAGACACTGAAAAAAGGGCAAAGTGTCACAATATTAATATGGTACTAAAACATATAGTACATAAAACAATATTATATAATCAAAGGCTGTGGTTAGTTTCACTAGCCATAAACATGGGCGGAACGAGCATATTACTCACCTGTCACGGCACTAGCCCAGGCCCTATTTCCTTCTCCTATGGCTGTCTCACTGCTGTAGTCCATGCTTAGTTTGAACAGAGAATAAAATTTTAATTTGACATGGAGAACTCTTTTGACATCATCACCAAGCCCTTCTAAGGCAGACTCTGAAAAGTAAATGCTGTATGAGCATTCAGTATATTTGTATTCAGTTGCCACAGTTAATTCAAGAGTTTTGGACATGACAGCCAACAAGTCCAACCTGACTTGCTCAGCCTAACCTACGGTTTATAGAGTCCATAACTGAATACTCAGACAATGTATCACCAGGGTGCAGAAGCATGAACACTGTCGCCGTTGAATATGGAGGAATTTTCTGGATTGGTTATGCAACTTGCTGTGAGCAAACATGAGGGTATCCAGGCTATACATGACCTCTCAGTTTTCACGGACACACTGCCTCAAACTTCTGTGGTTATCTTCAACTCCTCAACATCTGACACAGACTAACTCTTACCTGGGGCATTGTTGTTGGGGAACATCTCCACATTTACCAACACCTGTCCATTTTGGTGGAGATCCCAAGGAGTACAAATGATTTATGAACTCAACCTCTGATTCCATACTTCGGCATAGGCAAGGCACTAATGCTCTGGGATGTTATGCCATCCAGTTACGTACCCTGTCTGAAATAAGTCTAATGACACTCTCCTAGGTACATTGTATTCTGGCCTATCTGTCTAATCAAACACTAATTTGCTGGTAGGGTTTTGCCATCTCCCCTTAGTGAACTAATTTCACCCAAGTGGACTTACGCTTTTAATCAAGAAACAGGATCATTCTCTCATAAACTGTTCAAAACTCATGGTCAAATAACAAAATTTCATATCCTAAGCGAAGGGTGAGGGATCCCCTTGGGGGTTAACTCTACTCCCACTAAAGGTAGACTAGTTGTACCTATGTCAATTTCCTTCAGTTCACCTGTCTTCGCAGGGCAAGCTTTTGTAGATTTTGGAGCTGTAGAGAATGTTATTGACCTCTTTCTAGCCAAAAAGTTGAAAATTCATTTTGGTTTTTTTAGGGATGACTTTGAAACTCATCTCCGAAATTAGCTCCTCAGTTACTGGTGGTCATATTAAATTCAGGACTGAGAAGATGACTCTTAAGATTGGAGCACTAGATGTTGAAGAACTTTCTGACATACTGGTGCTTTAGACTTCTGTGACTAAGGCTGCATGCTCCAATTATTACATGGTTGTCTGACCAGATTGTTCAGTGAGAATCATCTTTCAAAATTGCTTCAAATCTCTAACTCAAACAATTTTTCTGAAACTCTACTGTGCCTCAGTTGCCTCCAATTTGCTAACTCCTTATCAGAATTTCGCAGATGTCTTTTCTAAGCTATACCCCTACTTCCAAATACTGAACCACCCAGAAGGAGAGTTTATACTCTATGTCTCCCTGAAGCTGTGGCGATATCTAGTTAGATTAAAGAGAATCTGGAAAGGGGGATCTTCCAAAAATCTATATTAAAAGCCAGATCACGCTTTGTTATAGAGAAGAAAGAAGGGTCTCTTAAACTGTGTATAGGCTATTGGGGGCTGAATAAAATCATGCTAATCAATATTTATCATTTGCCCCTGAGAGAGACTGATTTGATATAATATGCATAATCCATTTATCCACAGAACATGGAGATGTAATCCAACTCTGTCATAGCAACTGCCAGTCCTTCCAGCGATCAACCGGGCTCCATTGGGATCTGCTGATTTCTAATAATACAGATACTGGAATCCACTGTACAAGACATAATAACTCAAAAAAATGGGTAAGACCTTGTGGTGTTATAGCTGCAGGGCATTATCGAGAAGCATTATGGGAATTGTCCAAAATGTCATTAGCTATCTCTCTGATGCTTCAACAGTTTTGAAAAAGATTTTTGGTATTTTTTTGTGATCTTCATAAATCAAATGTCAAGGTGTTCAAATTGGCTTGGAACCTTGAATTTCAGGAAGTTCAACTCAAAGATTATCCTCCTTGGAATGGAATGGAAGATCGCATTCAACACCTGTGATGGTTGCTATGAATATCTTCTAATACCTTGCAGATTATGTAATACACTGGCTGTGTAACAGCACTTTGTTAATTAAATCTTTCATTATGTCTTGTATCGCTACATCCTGATCTATTTGTATGACATTCAAATCTCCAGAGACCAAGACTCACATTGTCTTTGTATCCACACCTTTCTAAAGAGACTGCAACAAAATGTCTATATGCCAAGCTGAAACAATATCCCTTTGAAAGTCATGAACAGCAATTTCTCATTCAGTGTGTCATCTCATCTAGAGGTCTGCATATGGAGCCAAAGAAAGTTTCTACTATTTTGTATTAGACACAATCTGTTGGTCTCAAAGCTCTTCAAAGATTCCTTTGCTTTGCAAATAGTTACTGCTAGTTTATTAAAAATTACTCTAAACTGATACTTTTTAAAGTCACTGTGTATCACAAGAGCCCTGGGCTGAGTTCCCTATGGACTTTGTTATTGTTCTTCTGTAGGTGTAAACATTCTGTAACATTTGTCACGACACAGCTGTTGAGTGCCCTGGGACCAGGGGCGCCTTTCCTGGCCCTAACACTAGGGGGCGCCCTAGCTCACCCTGTTTCCCGGGATACTTCAGATGGCACAGATGCCGGGGCCTCCGCCCTTGCCTTATCTCCTAAGTTAACCCTTCGTCTGTCCCCTTCTCTCACCCAGGTAAGCGGGGGCGCTACTGTGCACCGCAGTACACCAACTTGACATACAGGGCAACAAAGGCAAGAGTAAACTGAAAACTCCACACATACTAAATATTTACTCACATATAACAGGGGAATCCACCAGGGTGTGCAGAAAGGGGAAGAAAGCAAAACAGGGAAAGATAAGGAATTACCAAGCATACAAACCAAACAACAGTTGCTTATAACTCCTCCAACAATCCTTCTCAAACCAACTTCTCTCCCTCTTATTGTCATGCAGCAAGAGATAACTCTGACAAGGACTAATAGAGCACAGATTTTATAGGGAAAAGGAGTGGCTAACCGAGAACAGCTGAACACAGGAATTTCCAACATGGCCAATTAACCCCTGTTCTGATGGAAGAAATAAGCATGTTTAATAAACTGTAGAAGTCCTTTTTCTCAGCGACGGAGTAGGAGCAACCAGATGCTGCATTGTTCTGGCTCTGCTCCATTGCGGTAACCCTGTGACAATTTGGTTATAGGGGATAGTTTTTTAAAAATGTCTCATTTTGTTTCAGTTATGCTGAGTCCCCTCTCATGGACAAGCTGTGAGGCAGGGAAGTAGAGAAGTCTGAATTCAATGGTATCCTGTCCGCTTCCAACTCCTAGGATAACACAGAGACCACAATGCCCTTAGGAGGAATGGAGGATGGAGGTTCTGGAAGAAAAACTGGATTGAGACTGTGTGATAATGAATAAGCCTTCACGTTCTTGGACCCCGGCCTGAATGCAATAGAGTAATTGTGTGTGTATGTGTGTGGCACATCACATCCCAGTATCCAGTGCGCGCTTGCGGCTAATGAAAACAGTGGCGATAGGAAAAATGCGTTGGTTACTGGGCTGTGACGTGGTGAAATTCTGCCCACAGCCCAATCAATCAGGAGGGGTGCATGTGACTGGGTCACACCCGAGTGATACAAGGGATCTTGAATTTGATGTGACATCAGCGGATGTCAGCGGTGGCTGCAACCGGGGTCACATGATTAGTGTTGAGCGATACCTTCCGATACTTGAAAGTATCGGTATCGGATAGTATCGGCCGATACCCGAAAAATATCGGATATCGCCGATACCGATACCCGATACCAATACAAGTCAATGGGACACAAGTATCGGAAGCTATCCTGGATGGTTCCCAGGGTCTGAAGGAGAGGAAACTCTCCTTCAGGCCCTGGGATCCATATTCATGTAAAAAATAAAGAATTAAAATAAAAAATATGGATATACTTACCCGTCAGGCGGCCCCTGGACCTTACCGATTGTAACCGGCAGCCTCTGTTCCTAAGAATGAGGAGTTTAGGACCCTCGATGACGTCGCGGCTTGTGATTGGTCACGTGCCGCTCATGTGACCGCTCACGCGACCAATCACAAGCCGCGACGTCATCGCAGGTCCTGAACTCCTCATTCTTAGAAACGGAGGCTGCCGGTTACAATCGGTAAGGTCCAGGGGCCGCCGGAGTTTGAGGAGGAGTTTAGGAGTTTAGGAGTTTTAGGAGTTAGGCGTTTAGGAGTTTAGGACCTGCGATGATGTCGCGGCTTGTGATTGGTCGTGTGAGCTGTCACATGAGCGGCACGCAACCAATCACAAGCCACGACATCATCGAGGGTCCTAAACTCCTCATTCTTAGGAACGGAGGCTGCCGGTTACAATCGGTAAGGTCCAGGGGCCGCCGGACGGGTGAGTATATCCATATTTTTTATTTTAATTCTTTATTTTTTACATGAATATGGATCCCAGGGCCTGAAGGAGAGTCTCCTCTCCTCCAGACCCTGGGAACCATACACTGGGAACTTCCAATTCCGATTTCCGATACCACAAAAATATCGGAACTCGGTATCGGAATTCCGATACCGCAAGTATCGGCCAATACCCGATACTTGCGGTATCGGAATGCTCAACACTACACATGATGCTAAATGAGCGGTCAGCGCCGCTCACAGGCACAGATGGCAGCAAAAGTACTTCTTTAAGAGGTTTAAATCAGTGGGGGAATTATGCTATATAGTAGACAACCTCTTTAAGTATGGAACAGCTGTGTATGTTGGAAGCAACTATGACTATATTCTTTATGACTTGCACATTTGTGAGGTAGACGGTCAAAGACAAATGTTTATATTTTAGGAAATTTTCTGTTGGATTTAAAAAAATATATATATATTTCTCACACATCTCTGAAACTGTTGCACAAAAAGATACAAAAACTCAGTACAGCTATGCAGTCATTTGTGATAAGCCAACACACCCTCATATACTAATTTGATTTTTTTTTCCTCTGTAAAAACTATTGTGCTATCTTGCTTCTGCTCTTTAGTACATGAGTACTGGAGAAAAATGCCAGCTATACCATATCACTGATCAAACACACACAGTCTGGTACTGCTCCTTTC